>NC_142011.1:37287640-37890140 GCF_049901735.1 Notechis scutatus | reverse complement strand
TCATTGAATACAAATGCCTGAATTTAAATGCTTATGTAACGTGATTGCATCCAAGTTGACTATAAATGTGGCTGAAGATTGGAAAACTTTCTCATACTGATAGTTTTAAACATAATTTGTGTAAAAGATTATTTAAAGCAGAAGTGTTTGTCTACTGGACTTGCTAGCATTCATCACTTTAAATAGTACTAGAATATCAAATGAAAATCTCATTAAGACTGAGAAAACTTTTGAATACATTCTGATGTGCTAATAGAATGTGAAATTGGACATATTTGTTTTTTAAATAGTAAAAATTACATTTGCAACAATTAAAAAGAATACAAACTAAAAAAGAAAAGTATAAAAAGAAAAATATAGAAAGAAAAAGAGAAATGGAAGAAAAAAAGAACATAGTAAACAAAGGCAAAGAAATAAATAAGGAAGTAACTTCCTCCTTCATCACAACAAATGTAAACTATTTTAGTAACTTATCACCTTCTCTTAAAATACAACATATGATTTTTTTTCTTCAACATCTCATCTCTTATCTATAAACAATCCTTAAAGCCTTGTCACATTTCAGTCATTATATCAGAAACAATCCATTAAGAATTACCAGAGATAAGAACAAACCTATTTTAACCTTGATCAAAGAAACCAACTTTACATTCCTTCCTTTTACTTTCAACAATCTTGAACTTCAGTTCCCCAAATAATGTCCTAGATTTAGAACTTGGTTTCTTTTTTTCCTTTATCCTTTCTCAAAAAATTCTTCAAAACTTTAACAAGCCTCTTTTATAAATCCAATTTAGGGAAATTATCCAGGTCACTGTCTTGGTTTCTTATTGTTATTTTTATTATTAAACATCAGGGAGTTTCTTTTTTATGTCTAGTGTATTATCTCTTTTCATATAATGCCTATAGCCATTTAAAGCCACTTTCAGATCAATCTTAATGCTGTCAACTAAAATTTGTTCCTCTTCCATAACTTCTTTTAAACACAATCTGTCTATAGAAGCAAGCATTCTTTTAAAAAAATTCTGAATTCATTTTTTAAAAATGTCCAGTTTTGCTTCATTCTCTATTTGTAAGCTGAATTTAAATGGTCTCTTTTAATTGCTACAATTTTTTTTAATTTCCTGATTAAACTGTTTTATCCTTGAATGTATTTGGGTCTTTTCTTGTTTAATAATGTTTAATATAAGATTGGTCCTTAAACTTACCCTCATTAGATATGATTTCCCTATGTATTCAAAACATGCAGAGACAACTGAACATATCCTACATTGACTGAAGAAGTATATTCATGATTAAATTGAGCATGTTTGATTCTAGTTATTTGGAATTCCTAATTGCATGGGATAATTGCATGAAGCACCTGCCTACTGGTATACTTTAACTTCCAGGTTAGTCATGGAACCGATATTGATGAACATCTGGGGATATTACAAAATATTTTTCCAGTATTGTTCAAACAGCTATGACTATTGTCTCCCACAGGCCTTTGCCTCTTTTCTTCCAGAAAATTCCATTTCTCAGAAACCAGTTTACTCACATTTAAATAGTTTAAATAGTTATAGGAATAAGAGAACCAGTTTAGTGTAGTGATTAAGGTATAGAACTACAAACCAAGAGACAGTGAGTTCTAGTTCTACCTCGGCACAAAGCCAGCTGAGTGATCTTGGGGCAGTCACCATCAGCCCTAGGAAGGAGACAGTAAGCAAACCATTTATTTCCAAAACATTGCCAACAAATCTAAAGGCACAATCACTGAGAGTTAAGACTGACTTGAAGGATATGTTAAGCAATAAATCATGATCTGCAGACCACAATGGCTGGGTGCACACAGCATGCTTAACCAAATCTTGTCACAGCTTATTATAATGTATTTTAAATGAGTCTACAATTAGATAAGTAAACCAAGCCTGTATGAATCAGGGAAAGATTTTTTGTTTCTCTGCAACATTTTTTCGGTTATGGCTTCCATCATCATCATCAGCAACAGCAGCAGCATGATAAAGTAGCAACAATAATGCACTGGAAGATCTACAAGAAATATCATTTGCCTAGAAGAAAGAAATGGTGGGACCATAAAATAAAGTCATAGAAAATGAAGTTAAATTGCTCTGGGACTTTAGAATTCAAACAGACAGGCACCTGCCACATAACACCCCAGATTTAGCAACTGTTGATAAGATAGACAAAAAGGTCTGGATAATGGACATGGCAGTACCTGGAGAGAGCAGAATAGACAAGAAAGTAGTGGAGAAGATAACAAAATACAAAGACCTACAAATAGAAATAGACCGACGATGGCAAAAGCAAGCAAAAGTAGTACCAATAGTACTAGGCACCTCGGGTACAATCTAAAAACAACTGGAGCACTATTTAAATATCATCGGCATTGACAAATTCACCACCAGTCAATTGGAAAAGGTAGCTTTACACAGAATAACTTACATCCTGCAACGATATCTGTAACATCATCAAATGTCCACATCTAACTATCCAGATCCTTGGAAAGGACTCAATAGTTAGATAAAAACGCCAAATCCAGTCTCATCATCCAGCTGACTGTGTAACGAATCATAATAATAATATAATAAAAGCTTCTGTAGCATAATAATCAGATTTAAAGAATGTGCAAATATTTTCTACTCATAAACAAGAGGTTTTGACTATTGAAGTCCATAATTTAAAACATAAAGTCTGACATCAGCCTGAGTTAAAGATAAACGGATTCTCTGTTTAAGTCTATTAACAATGAAGCCCTTAATTCTTCTCACTGTTAATAGGAAGCATGTATGTCATAGTAGACTATGATGTAAATAGGGAGGTCAATACGTGTCTGGAAGGACATGCTAGAATAACAGGTTAATTTAAATCATCTCTAGAAAAATGTATTCTTCAATTCCTCTAAATTTCTGACTATATAGCACCATCTAGAGACAAGCTATTGCCTATTCAAGTGTACATATTTCACTAAGATCAAAAGATCTATATATTCATATGCTTTGATCTTACAGCTCCATTCCAGAGATTTTCATCATTAAGCTGTGATGTCACCTGAGAAACATGTGGCAGACACTCAGTCATAAATCAGCTTTTATTCTTGCTGTTTATTCAAGCCTTCCATCTATTTTCTTATGTCCTTAATCTGTTAATCTGTAGTTTTATTATATAAATTAAAACTTTATTACGTGAAGACATATGGTTCAACAACTATAATCAGTTGAAATGCAGATGCTCTCGATTTTTTAGCCAATATGTTTATTCTTAGAAAGTTTGACCTGTCTATGGAAAAACTTGCAGAAAGGGCTAAATTGACTTTTGATTAGAGAGGGAACAATAGCTACTTTTATTGGATATTTGGATGACAATTGGTAAAAATGAGCTTGTGATTTCTGGATTTATCAATTAATATGGGTTGCATATGGAGAGAAGGGAACCATGTTATGTCATTTTGAAGGGGATAAATGATTTCATGTATATTTATAGTTGTTGTAAAATAGATTGTCTTTTGTCTTCTTTTTCTTGTCTTCATTCTTTATTGTTCTCAACACCTTTTTCTTTTTGTTCCTTATATCTTTTTCTATATTGCTTTGTGTTTATCTTTTAATATTGTGAAAATAACTTTAATAAAACACGCATGCGTATACTCATTCACAAAGGAACAAAGACACAAAGAAAACGCCACAAAAAAGACCCAGGGTCAGGAGTAGTTAACCTGTTGCTCATAATGCTATATCTTTAATGGTAGAAATCTCTAGAATGGAACAAGCATCTCCATGTCTGCAGAATTATTTCTTTATGTAGACCACATCTGAATTATTATTTTATAAATTTAATTTAAAAAATTAGAAGAAATACCATTCTCCAAAGCAATCCAAACATCAACTTTATGAGAGCGCCATAAGCATTTGTACAAAATGAAATTGATTGCATTGTCAGAGAAATTCCTTAGTTCCCTCAGCATTCTTTTCCTTTTTCAGTCACCTGACTGACAAAGTTCAGGTCTGTCCTTCAACTCAATCAGGACACCATTCTTGAAATCTCCAATACCTTTGTTAAGCCTCTGTAGTTTAGTCAAACACACAAAGAATATGTTTGGCAATTTTCCTTGGGCAAAACCAAAGCTTTTACAGGATCAAGCAAGCTTATTCAGACAGTTCAGATACAAGGAAATACAGGAAAAGAATCTATCCTGGTTGTTATAAGCATCCGGTCAGTTTTATTTAAGCCTGCACTACTAAGAAATACAGAAGTCTTTTATTTGAGATTGCACAATTAGCAGTTAGCTTTGGAGGAATTCCATTTGCAATAGCAGTAGCTAATGTTTGTCTATGAAATTAGCCACATTAACTTTCTGTGTGGGTAACTTAACTTTCTGAGTAAGTGACTTCCAAGTTTGAAGGCAAAATGGAGTTAGTATAGCTAAGTAGAATGGTATCCCTAGGTGCAATCCCATATATTCATCTTCCATGTGCCTACATCCTGGATGGGTTTCCCCCCCCTGATAAATAAATACTGTCTATTTATCCCCATCATGGGAGTATTTTACAAAACCACAAACTTCTAGGGTAATTATTTTTGGAAAGAATCTACATATATACTGTGAAACTCTCCAAAGTTTTCTATGCTGGTTTCAGGTGCATAGAAGTAGAACTATTAAGTCTCCTGAAAAATTTCATTTTTCCTTGGAGAATTGGCTAGCCATACCAAAATTATCACCGCCGGTCTCTTAATTGCATGAACCTATACCCCAAGGCCTTTTCTGACATTACAAAAGAATAACAGCTTTGATACTACTGTCTCTGAATACCATCACCCTTGGATAAATCATAGTATTGTAGAGAAATTCTGGTGTCTCTCACATTTAATTGCCCAATATATCCTTCTTAGGACAGCCAAGAAAATCCAGCAGGAGAAAACATTTTTTTGCTTGTTCTTGATTTTGCCTGCCAGAGAACAGTGCTGTTCATGCTATGTGAAGTGTCTGTGTGTGTGGAGGTGAGGGGGTGGGGTGGGGAGAGGGAGAGAAAGAAAAAGAGAGAATATCTACCGTATATGTGTTCATGTATCTAAATGCTACAAAATTTTCACAGCTATAACCTTTAATTGGGTGAAACAATGTATCATAGAGCAAAACATTTTGAACTAAGGTGTGCAAAATCCAGGACACATGATTCTCACCTGACATTTGGCAAATTGTATAAAACACTTTATGACATAAAAATCACCATAAAGCATCTGTGACATAATACAGAATGTTATAAAACATTTCATGTGGTCAACTCCTGATATTTGACTGTGTTATACAGTTCAACATGGGCTATTTTCAAAACAGATTAAACTCTCTGTATATCTCCATGAATTTTAAAGAACTTTTGTGGGAGACATATGAAGAATGTAGTAAAGAAATATATCTTAAATGATAGATTGCTTAGTTTGGGTGTGGATGTTTGTGTATATGCACTTTCAATTTGGAGGTACCATCAGCCCTTTTATAAACAAAGAACATCTCCATATAAGAATACTGAAATCACAGATGCCAAATAAAATGAGAGGAAAATCTCATTTTCAGAAACATCAGCATGAACTATGGAAAGGGACAACAAAATTATTACTTAGCATGCTGATCCACTTTTGTAATAATAAAACATTTCAGTAAAGGAGAAAGTTCAAAATCCCAGGCAAATAATATTAGTGGCTAATATGTAAGTTTTTAAAGAAAACCATCTGTATAATGGCACATGCATTCCAGTCGGGTGCTATTCAGGGATAGACAAAATTCTTGCTGAAGGGAGACAACTATACCTTTCACAGAGGCATGCTTGGAATGCAACATCAAAATATAGATTGGGGCTTGAAATTAGAACATATGATTAAACACCGGGTGATTTCCAAGAATGTGTGATTTTGGAATAACAATGTTACAGACATTCTGCCCATAAAAATCTGTTCTTCCAGATGATAGCTGGAAAGTTAACACTTCCAGATGGATATGTTCTTTGTTTTTAAAAGGGCCAATCTTTTTTTAAAAAAACTCAAATGCATCCAGAGTATTGCAGTAAGCACTTTGGAGGTAACAGCTATGGACTATGGAAATTAAATTCTAATATATTTGGAGAGGTGGAACTGGTATCTGCCAAGTATTGGAAACACCCACTTATAATTTTATAACACCCCAAAGTATGTTTTCAAAAGACTTTATTTTGGCCTAGGAGAATCGTCCGAGAACTTTCCTGTAGATGACTTTATTTTTGCATCTTATATTTTGATGGTCTTATGATTCTAATATTTTAAAATTTGGCATGATTCTGAGATATGAGATAGTTAATCTAAACTGATTTTTACATGGATTCTTTAATACAGGCAAAATTAAGGGTTAGTTCTAAGCATTATTAATCAGCAATTTTTACTCTCTTTTTAATATATTTGAAACCATACCATGAAATAGAAATAGCACTTAGACTTATATACTGCTTCACAGTGCTTTACTGCCCTCTCTAAACAGTTTACAGAGTCAGCATATTGACCCCAACAATCTGGGTCCTCATTTTACCAACCTTAGAAGGCTGAGTCAACCTTGAGCCAGTGAGTCTCGAACTGCCAGCATTTAGCAGAAATAACTTGCAGTATTGCATTCTAACTATTGTGCCACCCTGGCTCAATAATTCCATGTGAAAGTTGGTTAAGTCTTTGTTTCTTTATTTCCCAAATAAATTATGCTATTGATTATGTCAGGTATTTAAGACTATAATATTAAATCAATGTATCAATCAATATCACAGAGTGTACAGTGGTACCTTGGTACTCATTTGGGGAGGTGCAATGAGTACCAAAAATGATGAGTACCGAACAAATATTTCCCATAAAAATAATGTAATCTGTCACAAGGCAGCCAACACTGAGAAGTTCTAGCTTGTGTGTTGAGTACTAAACAAACAATGAGTACTGGGACAAAATTTTCATATCGAAGTGAAATTTTAATGAGTTTCAAAGCAGTGAAATACTAAGATATCACTGTGTACAGATAAATGACTATGGATTAGAAATCCCAAGTTCAGCATTTTCATCCATGATCATATCAAGTCATCCTAGTTTGATTTTTTCCTGCTGTTTAACCATCTATGATATTAATCAAATTTTATTATAAATCCTACAAAAAGTAAACACTTGAATCTCTTGATATATGTGTTCACATTTTTGGATGGAATTTTGAAAGCTTATTATGGATGTTCTCTTAAAATGACTCCCACTGTATATTAATAAAATAACTGTAATGGCCTCTTTACTAGGAATCAGACTGGTAGACATTGCTTCCTTTCACAGTCATTAACCTTCCAGAATATTTTGTAGCGCTGTCTCTTTCTTTCTGAGACTAGGTGCTGATACCAGAAACAGAGATTTGGATTTTTCAATGATGGTACAAACCATGAAAGATGGGCTGCTTTGCAAAGATGGAATTTATAATAGCGATGAGGGAAAACACATAGAAAGATTCTACAAAATTATTAGCTCAAAAATATATGAATGAAGCTAAGAAGTCAGAAGGAGAAATGAGCTGAGAGGCAAAATCCAAAAAGAAGGCTTTCTTTCCCCCAAAAAATGTTGACAAGAAAAGGAGGCAATGCTTACTCTCAAGTACAGAAATATTAACAAACAATTTTAAAAAGTAAAAAATAGTTGCTCCTATTTTGATTGTCTTTACATTCAAAGGAAATTGTCATTTGAATAGCATGAAATGGACATGAAGACCACAGATGAAAATCCATGTCAATATTAATGCACAAACAGAAAATTTCTCCTTATTCTCGGCTGCATCTTCTCTTTTAAACAGTGATCAGATTTTCTGAATCAGTGATATGATATGGGCTTGTCCCATAGTTACCTCATGTTGGTTATCCACAAATTTCTTAATAAAATATTACAAAAATCATTATGGTTTAAAGATGTGAATGTACTGTTGAATAATGTATCAACATTTTACAAGAATTTTAAATTTACGATGATATTAAGAATTATGGATTTATTAAACACAAGAGGTAGGTACCAAAAAAAGTACACTTCAATGTGCAACCCCAAATTTATAAACCTCTGTAATTGTTATGTGTTCATTTTTGGTTTATGAACTAGGTAGCCATCAGAACCATGAGATGATGAGTCAACATTACTACTATGCCAAGGATTAATGTTAAGTTTTAAAAAATGGGTTGAATTATTTTTAAATATACCATCTAATATTTTGTGTTTTCTTTTTACTGTATCTTTTCTTCCTTTCTTTTAACATTTTGTGTACTTTCTCCCCCGTACATTAAAGCCAATTTGAAAAAGGACAGATGTTTAAAGAATTCATTAAAATAAAGGTGTGTTTTATCAGTAATTTCCCACCAACTTTCAACTAACAAATGACACATACAGATCAAATTCTCACTTCATATATTTCCCGTGACAGTTATTGGAAATTATCCCTAAAATATATTTTTTTCTGTTTTACTTTTTCTATATTTAATTGCCTGAGGTATGCACAAAATGCTGTAGCCATCACAATTATATTTGCTTTGTTAGAACATGCTGGAAACTGCATCTCCCATTTCCTGAGAGGATTTTCAATCGGAAGCAAAGAGATAATGCTGAGGTGTTCATTGAATTTGGTCGGAACTGCTAATCAGGTAAGTATGTACAGGATTACAGCCTAAAACTGACTCTTGAGTTTCTGCCTCATTTGCATTTTTCTCCATCATTATTAATCAAAGGGCAGATTTTAATATGAAACTGAAACTTTGTTTATTCAAGAATGAAGAATAACATAGTCCTGCATACAGCTGGGAGAGAAGGAGACAAAGGGCTGGGGAGAAAAACTGTTGATGCCCATTCTTGGGCCTTTTCTGCAGTTGCCACTTCATTAGCTATTGTCTTATCACTGGATATTTAATTCTTTCTATTGTGTCAGGCAAATAAAGGACAATGCTTCAAGGACTGGCTTATTTTCAGAGACTGCAAGTGAGCACATAATTTGGAGGTTGATATTAGGTCATTGTTTTACATTTTCAATTACAAAATCAGAGCAAGTAAATGCAAGAAATCTCATCAAAATAAACAGCAAAACAATTGCTGTGAAACCAAATTCTTAAAGTGGACCTCTGGCTCAAATGTTTGTTTCCTTTTAGCAAAATTCTTTGACTATTGGTTTCCTAATTAAAAAAAGTGGAAATTCCTTTTTTCAACAGATAGCATTCCTGCAAATTAATTTCATACTCAAAACATCTTCAAATCATTACCGCCTGCTAATGCTATATCAGTCACTATTAGCAAAAATAGAGTTTAACATAAAGTGGTCACAAATGTAATATTAGGATACAAAGTGTTGTCTGGAATAAAGCTTGTATAAGTAAGCATATTACATATTATAATCAACTTTTCTTTTACATTATCTGTTACCTATAATTTACTGAAATTTATAATTTACTAAATAATAACTTCAAAAGTTTAATGTCCATGCCTGGAATGGAATATTATCTATGGAATATTATTTTAATTTTATAAAAATCTGCCATTCATTAAATTTTGAATAATTAACTAAAATGTCACATTAACTTTAGAATTGGCCAGGTTTCTCACTCCTTCCCATATTTTTAAACAAAAAGGCAGAGTACCTCATAGTTTTCATGGATACTCCCAGATTCCTTCAAAGCAGTTATTAATATCTGCTTTTGCTTTGTTTAAGTGTTGCTTGCTATGACTCTTTTCCATTGGACTAAATCCATCTTGTTCATACATATGAACAGCACCAGAGGTGATATTCAGCATGTTCTGACCAGTTCTAGAGAACTGGTAGTGGAAATTTTGAAAAGTTCAGAGAACCATAAAATACCACCTCTGACTGGAGATTTTACAGTATCCTTCCCCTGCCGCTCCCACCAAGCCATGCCTACAGAGCATGCATAAGTGCACCATCGTGCTTCCTGTCCCTGTCCTATTGTCGCCATTTAATCATACCTATTTTCTGTATTCTTACTCATGTTTATACTTATACCTATTATTTTGTAAGCGATTGACAAATCAAATAAATAAATAGGTAGTAAAATAATCTGAATCCCACTATTGGACAGCACATATATCTTCGGCAATTCTGCAAAGCTTATCAAACTATTCATTTGTCAGTTTCACTGTCAAACACTGATATCAAAGTTCCTGGAATCCTGTAATTCCACATCTAATTGGAATACAGTTTTGTCAAATTCACAGTACTGATCTATATTATATATCAAATGATATTAATTCAAAGCATTATTTTCTAATTTAGAATGTCACACGAGATGAAAAAATAAGTGTAACATTTTTTATTGTTGTTGAGAAAGATCCAGGAGCATAACTGATAGATAATGGGACATTTTATTACAAGTTGATGATATTATGTAGTATTTCCTTCAAAAAACCCTATCTAGTTTTAATAGAAAAGCTATTTTTTTCGAGGCCAACAGCTTATAGTTCCAGTATATTTTTCATTTTTTGTATTTCTCAAAAATGGCTTTTAGAATTCTTATGCTTTTTTCACTTGATTTTTTTATTCCATGTTTGGAATTTCCTTTGGAAAATAGTTGCAAACTGATACCAGGTTCTGATGCAAGACCTTAATCACTGCATCTTTGTATGGAGGCTCAGTTAGTGATTTTAGGCAGGTCAATCTTTCCGTACCTAATTTTGGGGATAAAATAAAAGAAGATTCCCTCCTGAGTTACCTGGAATTGCTGGAGAACATTTGGAATATGGAACAAATGGACTAGGTATGTTTGTGTGTTCCTCTATTGAATATTTAGTCAGTGGTTAGACAGCCATTGGTTGAGGATGATTTAATTTAGAGTCATGCATTGAGCAGTGGTTAGACTTGATGTCACTAAAATCCCATTCTTATGATTTTGTATGTGTGTGTGGTGCAAATCTTGAGCACAGAATTGCAATGCATTTGTTATAAAGAAATGCCAATGTTCTCTTGGAACTCTTGGATTAGCTGCTTTAATATATTTCCTCTTTCTGTTATTTTTTCCCCTTCTTTGTAATAATTTCTAAAACTCGTTTGCTTTCCTTTTTTCCCTTCTTGGTTCGATCTAAAACACCACCCATAACTTGTGGCTAGGTATATTGTATCTGCTACTGTCTCTGGAAATCTCTCTTGGAGATAGCAGGTGAGTGGACTTATGGATGGCTTTATGATTAGGCAGATTGAAACAGGTGTCTCAGGTGGAAAGTGGAGAAACAGGAGTGATAGCTAAGTGTAGAAAGTCAGGGATGCATTTGCCAGTTAGTCTGCCCTATAGCAGCTTGTTGCCTTCAGAGTGGTATAGAATGCTTACTGTAGGATAGAATAAAGCTCAAAGCTAAGGCTTACTGTCTAGGTTAGATTCTTACATAGATTTGGGATCAAAATATCTTGGGGCAGCAGGGCTGAAGCAGGGCTGGAGCAGGTGCTTGACCACACTAGTTCTTATTGCCTGCTCTGAATCCTGGAGTTGTTAATATGACGCGACAAAGAACAACAGAGGAAATGGATCATAAGAACACTTCTATCATTTTTATCATAATAAACTTTATTTGGAATGACTGTACAAACAGATACAAAAATGTGACTCAACACATACACTTACTTCCTTTTTCAATAAAATGTTTGCGAATGAAGATCTTTATAAGATAAACTGTTAAAATATAGTAATGAAATCTGGCATCAGACATGTGCAACTATTTTCCAAAGGAAATTCCAAGTATGGCATAAGAAATCAACTGAAAAAAGCACAAGAGTTTTAAAAGCAATTTTTGAGAAATATACATACATACATACATACATACATACATACATACATACATACATACATACATACATACACATTAGAACTATAAACCGTTGGCCCTGAAAGAAATAGCTTATCTACTAAAACTAAATGGGATCTTTTTCAAGAAATACTACATAATAATCATCATCAACTCCTTGCAATAAAATGTCCCATTATCTACCACTTATGCTCCTGGATTCTTCTCAACAAAATTGACGCACCACTGGAAAGCATTTGACCCTGTTTCATATCCAGGAAGCAACATATTATAAAAAATTAAAAAAAAAATTCAATTCAGATAGTTAAGTAAAATATTACTATTTTTTTAAAATACTTGTACAGAGTATTCTCTCAAAAAAGCAATGTAACTTTTAAATTAGTTTTAAACAATGACTTTGCAGTTTAAAAGAGAAAACATTTGAAATGCTTTGGTTAAGAGACATTTAAATTATAGTTATGACTATAGCACCAAGAACTTGGATGTAGACAAAGAGCAATCATCAGGTTGGAAGAGAACTTTAAGTGCATCGTTTAATATATTGATCAATTGATGGATGGATGTTTCTTCAGCAGTATACATGGCATGTCCACTAGGCATGCTATATGTAATTTTAAAAAACTCAAAACCCAGCAGGCTGGATTACATTCTAAACTGGATGAGTACCAGAAATGTAGTACAGAATTGTATATTTTGATATATCACTTTCAGAGTGACTAATTTTTATTTAAACCCTTTGGCTTTGTTTATTTTGATAAGATGAAGATGGATTTTCTACCAGTCCTAGTAAAGAAGTGTTAATGTCATCCAGAGAAGTGCATGGATCCCTGACTTACATGGGGAATAGATGACATAATTAAATTTTCAAGTTTTATTTTGCATTTCCTTTCCTGATGATGTTTCAGCTAGCAAGATTGTTTGTCCTATTGTTTATAATAAAGATACTTTATTTATTTATTTATTTATTTATTTATTTATTTATTTGATTTGATTTGATTTGATTTGCCAATTGTTTACAAGATAATAAGTATAAGTGTATACATAGTTATGAATACATGAAATGGGTACATATAGGAAAAATAAAAGAATAAGAGAAACAATAGGACAGGGACGGTAGGCACGTTGATGCGCTTATGCACGCCCCCTACAGACCTCTTAGGAAAGGGGTCTATACTATACTATACGATACTGTCAGTGTGGAAGCACCATAGAATTTTATTGGAGCTTATTCCTAGTTTATTATGCCTTATTATCTATAAACCTAACTGTAAAGGCTTATTAACAATCTGAATGCTTTGTATGCTTGTCATTTAAGATGACTTTTGTGATTATGGATCTTCCTGGAAGCATGCCTGTTATCACAACATGTCACAATTGTTGCGCTGGAAAATGCACCACTACAGATAATATTTCATACTTAGCATATGGTGTGTGGTGGTGTGTTTTGAAATAATTCCAAACAACTGGATTGCACCAAGATCACACCAATGGTTATGAGGTGTATTCAAAGAAAATTTCATGAAAGCATTTTTGTTTGGGGGTTGATCTGAAATAAATTCTTCAACTTGCAGTGAAATGGGAACTGGATGCTTGCTAAAGGTCATGAAAGCTTCCTGGCTCCTGCTTTATGAATGGAAACTTCTCTTTCGCTTCAATGTATACATTGTTTTGTCTTCGACAGTCCAGCCAAGCGATGTTATAGTGGGGATGGGATATTGTGTACCCAAGAGATTTGTCAGATTATTTTCATGGTAAAGGGTAACTTTCAAACCAGCTCTTTCTTATTCCCTTTGAATGATGAAACTGCCTGGAATGAAGCCAATTCAATTGTTTGTACCTTCATCTTGAAATTTTCTCTTCTAAACATGTTTTAAGTAAAATTTGAAAATTGGAAACGTATCTTTGAAGAAAGTATTTCTGTATCACTGCAGAAGAAGCTACATAAAAATGTCAATTCTTCAGGACACAGAAAGAATAGAAAGTAATGGGGTAGAAGGGAAAAGAAAATATAGAGGTATTTTTTTTCCTTTTCTGAAACCTAAGATGGCTATGAGTAAAAAAAACAGGACAAAAGGGAAGTTACAATGGCAAGAAAAAAAGACAGCAAAATATAATATAGTAAAAAAGAAAAATTATGTAACAAGTCTGACCAGATATATGGTACAGACAATTGAATTGGCTTCATTCCAGGAATTATGCAGTTTCTTCATTCAAAGGGAATAAGAAAGAGCTGGTTTGAAAGTTACCCTTTACCATGAAAATAATCTGACAAATCTCTTGGGTACATAATATCCCATCCCCATTATAACATTGCTTGGCTGAAGTGTCGAAGACAAAACAATGTATACATTGAAGTGAAAGAGAAGTTTCCATTCATAAAGCTTCATAAATCTCTATCTCTATATCTATATCAAAATCGATATCTATATCTATATCTATATCAAAATCGATATCTATATCTATATCTATATCAAAATCTATATCTATATCTATCTATATCTATATCTATATCTATATCTATATCTATATCTATATCTATATCTATATCTATATCTATATCTATATCTATCTATCTATCTATCTATCTATCTATCTATCTATCTATCTATCTATCTATCTATCTATCTATCTATGATTGACGTTGGTCCAATAGATCAAATGTCAAAATGGCTTGAATGCTCCATGTTCAGTCAGAACAAAAATGGAAAACAAAACCCGTTTTTATGAACCAATTCTTTGGGTCATGCAATCAACAGATCATGACTTTCAATCAGAATAATGGCACCTACTTCTTAGCCAGAGGAGGCAACTGGGGTACCCATGTCAGACACAAACATGGCAAAAGCAACTATGCTGATCTTTTCTGGTGCTTTTCTTGCTTAAAAGTCTGTGCTGACCAATTGGCCCCCATCTTCACCCGAATCTTCAGCACTAGAGGTCACTAGAGATGTGCTATGTTCCTTCCTGCTTCAAATGTTCTACCATCGTCCCAGTGCCAAAGAAGCCCTCCATCAAGGAACTGAATGACTACAGACCAGTTGCTCTAACATCTGTAGTTATGAAAATCTTTGAAAGGCTTGTGCTGTCCCACCTGAAAACCATCATGGATCTGCTGTTAGATCCCATGCAGTTTGCATACTGAGCAAATAGATCGACAGATGATGCTGTTAACATGGCTCTGCATTACATCCTACAACACCTTGAATCTCCAAATACTTACGCAAGGGTCCTCTTTGTAGACTTCAGTTCAGCATTCAATACCATCATTCCAGACACTCTTCTAAGTAAATTAAACCAACTAGCGGTATCTGAACACACTTGTAAGTGGATCATAAGCTTCCTAACAGACAGGAAGCAGCAGGTGAAGCTAGGCAGAATCACATCCGATACCTGTACTGTTGAGGTAATTCCTCATTAGGAGAATGAGCACATACAGGGAGACGTATAGAGAATAGTGTTTGAATAATACACACACAGCACACAGATACACTGTACAGTAAATGTAGGTTTTTACTTCCAGAAAGTTTAAGCAAAGTTCAAAATAGGCAGTCCAAAATCATTCACAGGTTAAATCAGTCAGTTTTCAATCCAGGAATAATCCAATAACAAAGTCCAGTGTCAAAAAACAGTTCAGTAACAAACTTACATTAAATCCGGGAATATCAGTCAATTAGGAAAAATGGAGGAACGGCAATACTTTCCAACAGAAGGAAACAGAGATACACTTTCTTCTGAGATTCAGACTAAAACAACCCAGGTTTCTGGCTCCATCTTATGGCCATTTGAAAAAACCACACCCAACTACAGTTTTGCATTTTCTTAAAGATATAGTACTAAAATGTCTATCCTGGCTTATATATTTCTAACCCAAATACCTGTTAGGTGACTTATATTCCTAACATGTACAATCAGCACAGGGGCCCCCCAAGGCTGTGTGCTATCTCCACTTCTCTTCTCCCTGTATACCAATGACTGCATCTCAAATGATCCATCTGTTAAAATACTGAAGTTTGCTGATGACACAACAGTGATAGGCCTCATTCGAGACAATGATGAATTCACATACAGACAGGAGGTTATACAACTTGCCTCAAAACCGTAGGAAACCCTCCCATACTACCACCTCTTACAATACTAAATAACACAGTATCAACAGTAGAGATCTTCAAATTTCTAGGTTCTAACATATCACATGATCTAAAATGGACACCTAACATCAAAAACGTCATCAAAAAAGCCCAACAAAGAATGTTCTTTCTGCGTCAACTCAGAAAGCTCAGACTGCCCAAGGAGCTGCTGATACAGTTCTACAGAGGAATGATTGAATCTGTCATCTGCACCTCTATAACTGTCTGGTTTGGTTCTGCAACCCAACAGGACAGACATAGACCTCAGAGGATAATTAGGACTGCAGAAAAAATAATTACTACCCACCTGAGTTCAATTGAGGACCTGTATACTGCACGAGTCAAAAAGAGGGCTGTGAAAATATTTACAGACCCCTCACATCCCGGACATAAACTGCTTCAACTCCTTCTCTCAAAATGACGCTATAGAGCACTGCACACCAGAACAACTAGACACAAGAACAGTTTTTTCCCCAAAAGCCATCACTCTGCTAAACAATTCCCTCAACACTGTTCAACTATTTACAAAGTGTGCACTACTATTACTGTTAATCTTCTCATCACTCCTTATCACCCATCCCTTCCCACTTGTGATTGTAGGACTGTAACTTTGTCGCTTGTATCCTTATGATTTATATTAACTATTTCCTAGTATGATTTGATTGTTGATTGTACCCTATGACTATCATTAAGTGTTGTACGTTATGATTCTTGATTCTTAACGAATGTATCTTTTCTTTATGTATACTGAGAGTATACATATTCTCTACACTGAGAGTATTTACACCAAGACAAATTCCTTGTGTGTCCAATCACACTTGGCCAATAAAGTATTCTATTCTATTCTATTCTATTCTATTCTATTCTATTCTATTCTATTCTATTCTATTCTATTCTATTCTATTCTATTCTATTCTATTCCTTTGCATTTAGGTGTTGCTTGTTAGGAAGTACATACAATTTTTATTAATTAATTAATTAATTAAGTTGATTTGTTTTGTTTTGATTTGATTTGTCAATTGCTTACAAGATAATAGGTATAACTATAAACATGAATAAGATGTTTTTCTTGACATGAGTGGAGCTTGCTTTGTGAATCTGATGGGTACAAAAGCTTTGGGAAAGGTACCTGGGAAAGGTAGCTTTGGAACCTGTCTTGAAGTTACAGTCTTTAAAATGTTCTGTTTAAATAGGGTTAAACTTAATCAGGACTAAAGTTTGATACAAATAGCATTGTACTTCTGGATGGAAATTGGAAATGTTGACAACTCAGTATAGTCAGAATGAGAGGTTTATTTTTATTTATTTTATTTATTTATTTGATTTGTCAATCACTTACAAGATAATAGGTAGAAGT
Source organism: Notechis scutatus (assembly GCF_049901735.1). Lineage (NCBI taxonomy): Eukaryota > Metazoa > Chordata > Lepidosauria > Squamata > Elapidae > Notechis > Notechis scutatus. The sequence goes on along the minus strand of NC_142011.1, from coordinate 37,872,845 downwards.
ATAAACATGAGTAAGAATACAGGACATAGGTACAATAAATGGGGACAATAGGACAGGGATGGTAGGCATGATTGTGCACTTATGCATGCCCCTTACAGACCTCTTAGGAATGGGGTGAGGTCAGTAGTGGTTAGTTTGAGGTTAAAGGAGTGGGGGTTAGAGGATGTAACAACAGAGTCAGGTAGTGCATTCCAGGCATTGACCACTCTGTTGCTGAAGTTGTACTTTCTGCAATCAAGTTTGGAGTGGTTTACATTGAGTTTGTATCTGTTGTGTGCTCTTGTATTGTTGTGGTTGAAGCTGAAGTAGTCATTGACTGGTAGGACATTGTAGCAGATAATTTTGTGTGCTATGCTTAAGTCTAACCATAGCAGCGTAGGACAAGGTTGTCCAAGCCCAAAATCTCAAGCCTGGTGATATAAGGTATTCTGTTGTGAGCAGAGGAATGTATTACTCTTCTCGTGAAATACTTCTGGACTCACTTGATTGTATTAATGTCTGATATACAGTGTGGATTCCAGACTGATGAGCTGTATTTGAGTATTGGTCTGGCAAAAGTATTGCATGCTCTAGTTAGCAATTCAATATTTCCAGAGGAGAAGCTTCATAAGATTAGATTTACAACTCTTAATGCCTTTTTGGCAATGCTGTTACAGTGAGCTCTGGCGCTTAGGTCATTTGATATGAGAACTCCAAGGTCCTTGACAGACAATGATGTTATACTGTTTAATTTTATTTGTAATAACATGTAAGAACATAGCAGAATACTCTCATATGCCAAACTTCAACAAGCAAGAGCAAAGCAACATATTTGCATTATAAAACACACCCTGACAGAAGCAAATATATGCAAACAGATGCAAATATATTTGCATACCAAAGTTTACCAAACCAAATGTGACTTACATCATATTAGCAGTATTTAAATTTACCGAAGCTCAGCAGTACTAATAACACTTGTGCATAAAATACAGTAGTAAATGGAGCTGAAGTGTTAAGTGATTGTCTCATAATGTGATGAATTGGTTTTTATTGTGATGAGTATGATTCCTGGTGTTACATATGTAATTTCTATGTGTGATTTGATTTTAAATTGGATTGTACATAGTCTATAAGGTTACCCTTGGATCCATTCCAATAAGTTAGCTCTGAATGGTGGGTTGTTTTAAAGAACCTGTTCAAAATGCAAAGATTGAGGCTATTAGTTGTTTAGGCCAGAGGTACACCTGAAAAAGTTGCTTTCAGATCTTTGATTGCCTTATATCTGGAAGATTCTGCACCAATTTAATGGAAATAGTATTGTACACATAGAGTTTCATTGTCAGGACCAAGCTTGGAATTTAAGTCTGTCCCTAACAGTATATATTGGATTAGGTACATGCTTGTTTTTATCCCAAACTGGGTATTTAGAAAGCAGTACCCTGCTCAGAAGCAGCTAAGTTGAACATCTGATACACCCTATAAATATGTGTAGAAACACTTTTTTTGTTGCCTGTCTACAAAATAAAGCTCGGGGAAAAATATGTGTAACCAAACACCACCCATGTTGAACTCTATTTCTTTTAACAGTTTACATAAGAAATTCATAAAAGAGAAGTAGCTGACAAAAAGTGGAGATACAATTGTGAGCAGTCTCTCCCCTAACTCTATGAATTGTCAAACCATATTCCTTCTTTTAACAAAATTTAACAATTCACTTATACTTCATCAGAGGTGGGCTGCACATACTTTAACAACCAGTTCACAAAAAAACAGAAAGAAAATGCACAAGAAGGAACAGGTTTTTTTGGCTTCGTATTTCAATTTTTAGAAATGGAGATCCTGAACTATGAGAAACAACAAGAAATGCCTGTAGAACAAGAAAGGTGGGACAAAGAAGAAGCCATCTTCAATGACCAAGTATTTCTATGCGGGGGAAAAGAAAGGAAAGGAGGGAAAGAGAGTGAAAAATTTAAGATCTGAAAAAACAACCCCCAAAAAAGAATAGTTTGAAAAGTAAGTACAATATTAGGAAGAAACAGAAGAGAGGATTACAGAAGAGAGAATTAGAATTAGAGAGTCAAGTGGTCAAAAAGGAGAGGGAGAAGAAGAGGGGGAAGAGGGAAAGGAAAAGAAGTTATAAAGGACAGAAACAGGATATAGAGAAACAGGGAAAACGTACAAGGATTAAAGGTATAAGCCTATTTAGAAGACACAGAAATAATGGGTGAAAATTTAATTGAAAGAGGGATTCTGCAAGGGTACATAAGATAGTATTGTTATATTAGAAATAGAAATGAACTTAGAAAATATGAAATAAGTGTGATTAAAATGATAGATAAAATACTCATTGTAATGTAATGGAATGTTTGTTAATAAATAAATGAAATAAAGAGAATGAGAAAATGAAATTAGGAAAGGATGGGAACATTTTAATTATTATTAATGAGTTATAAAAAATTTAAGTGAAGAGGAATATGAAAGAAATATGAAAAAAAATATGGAAATATAATAAGTGTTCCTAAGGAAGTATGATATCCCATTGAAAAGAAATGTTAAAGATGTTAAAGATTATAACTAACATTAATGATAGAGCTGAATTGGAATAGAATAAGTATTTTATTTATTATTGTTATATATATACTTTTTCTTTAAGAACTTAGTGTGTATTTTAAGAATGTACCAAGCAGACTGGAAGCTATGTGTTATATTGACTGCTATAATTGTAAAGGCATAAATTGAAGTTTAAATAAGAGTTGAATGGACAAAAATTAAAAGATACAAAGGTGTCATACTCCAGTCAGTAACTACAGGGGAAAATTTTGTTTAATGAGAAAAGAAAATATGAAATTGAAACAGGACAGACAAAAGTATAAATATAATGATTAGAAAGAGTTTGAAACTTAGAAAAAGATATACATAATTGAATTTAGAAAGGAATGAGATAATTAAAAGCAAGGTTGAGAAAACTAAGGGAAGGGAAAAATTATTAAAAAATGTTAAAATAGTAATAAGATATGGAATAGAACACAAAGATGAATATGAAAATGAGTTTGTGTCTGTATGGAGAAGAGATAACCAGGGACCATGCTATTCTCAAAAAAAGATATTTTATTTGTATTATGTTTTGTGAAAACCCAAATAAATTTTTTACAAAAAACAAACAAACAACCAGTTCACCTAGTGCAGAACCAAAAATGTGAGCGCACACACCCTCTTCAAAATATGGATTTCAAAGTCTATATGAAATCTTGGGCATCATTTTTTGTGGATGCAGAATTACAGTGATATTGTTTAGATAAATTAATGGACCCATAAATGAACATATAAATTAGCCTTTTCAGTTATGCTAAAGTAATAGCTGAATAAATCATTTCAGCTTTTGAATATTTTTTCATGTAACAATTGCTGTAAATTGCTTAATGTATTTTACTCATCTCAGTCTCACTCTAAGTTAAACCTTGCTAAAATCATTAAAATCTAAGCAGACATAAGATGATTTGATCTGGAAAGCAATTTCTTGTAAGATAATTCAAAAGGCTTAAAATAGCATAAGGCAGAGATCCAGAATAGCATATTGTATACAATGAAAAGTTGGAACAACTAAGCAAAAGTATCTCATAATTCTTGGAACTATCATAAAACAAAGGATAATTTTTCACCTAAAAAGAAACCCTGATATAAAAATGCCATGAAAGGAAAGCAAATTACAAATGGGACATTTCAAAAGTTTGGCAGTTACTATCACATTATTATCAGGGCATCAGTGTCCTCATGACTTTCACTTCCAATAAGCAATGCAAATTTATCCTCAGTGATGCTCACACTCAACTTTGATTCTTTTTACAGCATGCCATGTGCCCAGTTATGAGAATTCCTTGCATAAATAATGAATCATGAATCATGAATCAATGCTAAGAGTCAGAATTACTCAATTACTAAACATAATGAATATCTAAATAATGAGTCACGGTCATCCCAAAGTTACAGGTATGTGGTTCTGTCTGGAAAACATCAAAAATGTAAACTATCTCTGCAAACTGCTCTCTTAATATTGGTTTAGTGAAAGACTGCTTTTACCTTATTTTCAGAAACCTGAAGAGCAATTATTTTCTGAAGTAAAAGTGTTGTATATTCACAGTGCTCGTATTATTATACTATTTATATCTAAGTGCCTAAGCAGTTAGAATGCAAGTCAGAATATAAAAACACAATGCCTTCACTTTCTTGTTTGAATTAAGAGGTAAAAATAGAAGGTAAACCAGCAAAAGCTAATACAATTGGACATAGTTTGTCAAATCAAATAAAAAGATTTTCTCCCCTGGCACCCAAATAGTAGAAAACTTGGTAGCAGATATAATACTATAGTGTGTTATAATGGTTAGGTCTTGGATTAGGAGTGGAATAATCAATGCTCAAGTTGAAATTCAGCTGTGGAAATTTCCTGGATGGGTGACTTTGAGCTAGCCATTTTCTCTTAGTTCAGCCTACTCACAGCAGGTCAAGAAAATAGGTAAGCTAGCTTGAGGGGAAAAAAGCAGGATATACAGTATGTCTAATAATTAAATAAGAGACACACTCTGCTAGAGAAAAGTTACCCGAAGATGGGCTCCAGCACGAGCCAAAAGCTGAGAAGAATCAACCTCTGGTCTGGTGACCGACACAAATTGGTCCCGCAACATGATCCTGGGACACATATATTCACCTTCATTAGTAAATAAGATACCCTACAGCTGATCAAAGGTCTCCTTTTTCATCTGCTTGACTTCCAAAACTAGATGTTTTACCTTCTGTCTTTTAAAACATGCATATTTGCAATAGATTAGATGATTAGATTGTTAAGTGATTTCAAAATGATTTTGGAATCTTCCTTGTTGCTACTGAAGCTTCCTTAAGCCAAGAACATGACTATATGTGTAAAAATGTTAATGCAGAGAGTTTTAATTATAGATAAGAACAAACATGATATTCACACTTTTCCTTTAAGCACTGAGATATAAACACAATTTGCACTGATCCTAACCTTTAATTGGCTAGTCATGTTTGGAAAGTGAAATATACACTGACTTGCCTATGAATTGGAAGTAGCTACTCCAAAACCAGAATTACTCCATTATCCATATACTAGCTTTCATCCTTGTGCTGAAAAAAGTACTTAGAAAAGGCTCAAGAAATTATCCATGAAAAGTGTTTTGGACTGGTTTTATTTTTATACTGTATGGAGAAATTCTTTTCAACTTCAGCATGGTCAGCTTAAGAATTTAAACAATATATTGTTTTCATCCATCCCTCCTTTATATAGATAGCCCAAATCTGTGGTACTTAGAATCTATATTTAAAATGTGCATGTGCCACTTTGATTTTTATTTATTTCATCTAATTTCTATCTCACTTAAATCTTTTAGCTTCACTAAATGGTAACAGTATTTTACTTCCAATAAAATCTGAAGAAATTTGGGTATTATGCTCAGCTGAGCTGGTACATATACAGTTACATTTTGCCATATAAGGCCAAAGATATAGAAGTGATAGCTACAGAATTGTATCATCAGCCCTGGTTTTTTCCCTAGTCATAGGTCATGCATCATGTAAAATATTCCCTGTGGGAATAAATGTTCTTTCAATTCATGCTTTTCAAAGTATATTTTTAATTAGCTGGGATTGTTCAGTGAACAGTCCTCTATTAGAAACATGCTTGGATACTATGGTAAACTTTAAAAACTCACTTCCTATTTGGGGGATTCTTATTATTCAGACAAATACATCTGATGCATATTATTTTAAATATATGTTTTAAAAAAGAGGCCCAAATGTTCAGACATTGCATTTTTGGTCTGTTATTCAATGGTATGAATGAGAGAGATAAGAAATGGCAAGCTTTGGATCTTGAGTGAAACATTAAAATAAAATTTAAAAATGGGAGAGATACCTTGGCAGGTTCTGAGACATAAAACAGAGCTCACACATCCCCATTTTTAACATAACTAATATTAAGCACGTGGAGAGTATTCCTGTATGGTTCATGTCACACAGGAAAAAAATTATTAGCTTGCTATCTTTATAGACTTTTATCTGTCAGCCCCTCAGACAGACAGCTGTTACAAATAATCTCTATTTTGCAAATTAACATTTATTTCTTTAACATTTAGATAATATCACTTTCAATTTGAGCCAAAAGTGCATTAGCATCCTTGTTCATAGATTTGCTGAAGTGGGAGCTAGACTTGAAGTCACCTCTGCCTTGATAAAATAAGCAACACACCAACACTTAACAGCTGCAGAAAGAAAAATACATAAATATTCTGTGGTTCTGGAACTGGTGGATGCCAAGGCTACAAGCTAAACTTTCCTTCCTTCGAATGTTGCTGTGACTTTCAGCCAAACTACACACTACAGCAAATATGTAACATGCAGCAATGTTTCAATTTTTCTGTCAGTTATTACAAGCACAGGGAGATAATTTTTACTGGAGTAGATTAAGTGCAAAGCAGAATTATCTCACATACACACACCCCAGCTCCTAGGAAAAACAAAATCACACATACACAATGCAACTATGAAAGTTATGAAATAGTTTCTTCAACAAGAAGGGAACTTTTCCTCCATAAGCATTTGGAATTTCTGGGGCATGTTTAGGAGAAATAATCATCATCTTGATTATAGCTCAGGAACAACTTGTGTTACAGGACCAATGACAAATCTCTACACCAATGTTCCTGGCTCCCACTTTTTAAGAGGAGTTCTCTAAGGGCTACAGCCTCTGCCAATGTCATAAGGGAGTTTACCAACCATAGTTACCCAAGTTCTCTAATTCCAATCATAAAGGTATATAACAGCAAAATAGTCCCAATGATTGCATATGATGCAGAACTGTGGGGTTATATAAATGCTCCGGTACTGGAACAGGTACAATATACTTTCCTGAAATGTACCTTGGAGGTGGATAAGTCTACAAATATAGATCTGTCTCAACTTATGCAAGGATCAATGGTGAGAAGAATTTCTTGTATTCAAACTTTGTTTCAACATCATCATGCTCATGCTGACCAGGAAAACTCCTGATTCCTTTAATCCAGACATCTGCACTGCTTCTTAGTTTAGCTATCAATCTGTAGGTTCTACGTAAGTTCTACATAATGAACCACCTGAGAGGGCAAGCATAGATTATATTGATTACACACTGACTCAATTTGTTTCAATTCACAACCTAGACTTCATTAATCAACGTTCATTTCATTTTGTTAATTCTTCTTTTATATTGTAAAAGCAATACAATAAAACACTGTTTACTTATAGCCCTTTAGCTCTTTAATATCTGCATTGGGAATTTAAATGTTTGCTGAGGGTTGACAATTTCTAATCAGGGAGCAGGGTGAACACACAGTTGCTGGGGCAAAAACCCCAGGGGCTTTTTTATTTTATTTTTTTAGCTATTCAGTGTGTGAAGCCTTCCTAAGCTGCAAAACTGAGACAATTTTAAAGGCTGTAACAGGCACTTCCTCAGAGTGTTTTATTCTGTTTTGTTAGGCCATCTAGAGAAAAATTGCTGAATGACATCATTCTGCTCAGTCTTCTAATTGTTGGAACTAATTTTGCAGATTAAATTGTAAGAGCAAGGCATAAATCCAATGGTAAGCATTAATTGTTTAACACTGCAAGCTTTATCAGCAGCCATAAAATAACTCCCCAAAATTCTGGCCAGGCAAAAAGTGCTTGTCATGTGGTCTACTGATGACTGATGTCAAGGCCTGATGAAAAATGAAGTAATTGTATTTTGAAGGGAAAGTCCTTTAGAAAATCCATGGTGCCGTCATTATCCGTTGTCTTTCATTTGTATTGTCCAGTCATGATTTGATTTTTCTTTTTCTTCTCTTACAATATCTTTTTTGTGCTTTATTACAGCTGGAGATTGGGAGAAAAATAAGGCAAACGTTTCCCTACTAAAATTTGTTATTAATGATACTGATATTCAGTATTTTGCTGGCATTACATTATATTCAAGACTGCATTTATAATGTAGCTGTAATATTTTCTACTATAACTGCAACCATTCCTCTTTTTAAAACCTTCACATCTTCATTTGTCTTAATTGCTGTTGTTATTATTTCCCATCTCTTTCCTCAGAATTCAAGCTGACACGCAGTTTTTCATTTTATGATTTTAAGATCATAAGAAGGCTATGAGACAGAACTGATGAAAGTATTGGATGCCTATGAGGGGGCTTCAACTGGAGTCTTCTAATGACTAAATCCTATTGGCAGTTAATATGAAAGTTCAAGCACAGCTCCAGGGAAAGGGAACATGCCACAAGTTGCCATATGACAACCTGAATCTGATCTGTCAGTTCTATAACTTTATTTTTTGAACTGCATTATCCTGGACCTGCCAAATATATTTATTGGACCCAGAAGATATCCAAGGCATTTCAGATGAATCCAGCAAGGCTTGTTAACAACAGATGGATAAATTCACTGAAAGGTCTTGCCAATTTCCTTACTGCAGTAAATGATAGCTGAATTAAATACATTATTAAACATATACATATAGCCTCAGAGAACATAAAAGAGAGTGAAAATATAAAGGCCCATAAATTAATCAATTCAATCCATGTTCAAAGATTAGGAGTTAATGCAAACTGATTAATTATCATAGCTGTGTAAACATTGGTTACCCTTTGTAGTGACTTTGAGTTAATTCTGCATATCCCTAAAATGATTTCCTTCTAATGTGGTACCAAAAATCCCAAGAGTTTCAGCTAGCATTGGGCTAAAACTTTATGGGTGAAAGGGTGATAGCAAAAAGCAGGCTGTGGGAGCTATGTTTCAGGGTCAAACCACATTTTTTTTATTTGCATAGCTTTGATGTTCTGCACAATGGTCTGCATAAAATTTATCCCAATCCAGCAATATTTTCTATGTATGAGTATGATCTTATCCTTTGGTTCAGAAAGCAGGTTTAGTGCTGATTTTGCATAGTTTCCATATAAAACCTTCTGATCTCCTAGTTCAACTATCCTCTGGAGAACCTTCAAACCATTCTGTGCTACAACCATGGATCCTGCTCCTTCTACTTAGCTATCAGAACAACATGTTAATTTAAAAATAGCTATCAAGTATGTCTGATCATAGAAGATACCACGAAGGAAGAAAGCACAAACCTATCTTAGGAAGGCCATTGCTACAGATGTCCTCATGCCCTGATGGCCTTTTATTTTTTTATTTTTTTAAAAACCCACATCCATGCCATAGCTTTCAGTTAACACTAGTTTCATGTTATTCCACAATCTATCATATAATTTGTAAGACAAACATTTATTTCATCTTGACAAATGCTAGAAATGTAAAGCCCTCCCCCAAAAAAGCAAAGACAGCAGTAAGCCTCAAACTGCAGAATGTTTAATTCTTAGCAATTTTAGCTGTAACTGAGACCTAACCATAACCTCTGGACTGCAGCCCCTGGCTTCCTCTTCGTGCACATAAAATGTTTACATATAAAGGACAGCATCTTGATTGTTTGTATTTAACTGTTATGCACATAAGATTTTCCATTATGGAAGGGTTAAGCCTTATACTCCTCTAGGGTATTCTCTTAATGGTGGTGATTGCCAGGACTGGATCCAGGTGCAGAAACACCATTGTCCAAAGGAATGCACTTGAAAGTGGTTTGGCCCAAATTCAACATAGGTAACATTTGGAAATACTCAGCCTTAAATGAAATTGAATCATTCTTAAAGTAAAACAATGACCACCACCAAAAGATTGAAAGCATATAAAAGGATGATGTGAACTAAACTATCTAACCTCAAGGGGACATCTAGTTCTTAGACATCAAACATCTTCAAGATGTGCATATAACAGATGCATAACTTCATATAAAATATTTGAAAATTCTATGATTTTAATAAACTTAAAACAATGATACAAAGGATTCTATTATAAGAAGCTAATGGGAAAAGGGTCTCAAGATGTGTGCAAACAATTTCAGTAAAGAGAAAAATGGAGTTACCAGATGAAGTCAGTAAGTAAAGTAAAAAGTAGGCAAGCAGGTGCCACCCAAAAATCTATTAGGGACTTCAAAATCCAGTATTTCCATCCTTTCAAATGCCTTTGCTTGTGAGAAGATCACAAAAGGTGATCACATGACCTTGGGACACAGAATGGTCATAAATATGAACCAGTTGTCAAGCATCTGAATTTTAATCACATGATCATGGGGATGCTGCAAAGACCATAACTGTGAAAAATGGTCATAAGTCTCACCTTTCAGTGTCATTGTAACTTTGAACAGTCACTAAACAAACTATTGTAAATAAAGGACTATATGTACACAGTAGGTTCTCAGTATCACTACTTGTCCTTCAGACAAAATGTCTTCCCCCTGAGAGCAGAAATTTCTACAGCTAAGGAAATGAGTGGGTCCAAACTAAGTGCAGAATTTTTTGGATGAACAGATTTATCTTTGCAGGCAGTTTTTAGAATGATGAGATTGTAGGCATCAGGAAAAGGAAGAAAATGTACAAGAGAAAGGGCTGCAAAAAGAAAAGGCCTCGGGAAGCAGTTGTTATTGATTGACAACAGCTACCAAAAGAGGCAGAAGCACAAAGCTCTTGAAATTATCCAACCAATAACAGCAATGTGGAAGGAGAAGAGCTTAAGAAAGAGGCAGTGATGGAAGAAAATCAAGATGCCATGGTGTTGGAGTCTGCAAAATAAGATGTCCTCAGAACTGAACTGCCAAAGCCCGAAGGGGACACCATCCAAGGTTCTACTGTCCTCCAGTGGCCAAACTCAGGAAACCAAGATGATAATTTGTCTCAGGTTGTTAAGACAGTTTGTCTCAAAACATTCTCAAGAACTGAAGGGTCCTTTATATGCCATTAAGTTCTTCATGGGTCTGTGATCCTGTTTCAGGAACTATCACCTCCATCTTAGTTCAGGAGGATGAGAGGAAATACCATGCCAGTGACACAATTCCCCTTTAAAATGCAGCCCTCCCTGGAGCCTTCAATAAAAGTGTTTCAATATATTCTTTAAATGTAGGTATTGACACTGAATCAGATTTCATTGTTCAACTGTTATATGTAAGTAATAAATCCCAACAGTTCTTATCCACTTAATATTTCCATTATTGTTTATTTCAGCATTCTTCTAAAGGTGCAAGATAGTGTTCTATTATTATTTTCAAAGTTACACCTTCTCTCAAAAGATAGATAACTGAAGATTGTTGATCCTCTTTTAAACAGAAGGTTGATAAACTGATATTATGAGGTGGTTACAGACAGAAGTATACTTTTCATCAATACTAGTGCTTTGGAAGATGCACCAAATACATCAAATGCAGATGCAGCATGGACAAAAAGTAAAAATAACAAGAATATTATGTATTGTAGTTGATGGCTATATGGCTTGAACTCTGCTGAAACTGCAGAATCTTATTTTTAGACTTCACAATATGGACATGGTGTTTAGATTAAGTGTTATAAAGCTAAGAGGATAAGAGGGGCTGTTTTAAAAGCCCCACTACTCATTTAATTAATATTTACTTAAGTTAACTACTTCAGCATAAACTGTTCTTTCATGATTTGTTCCTTAAAAACATCCACAGAATAATCTCCTGGTGGATTATTTCTATTAATCTATTGGACCTAAAATAAAATGATTGGTTAAAAATGATTGGTTATAACTGATGAAAAATGATCTAACATGAAGAAATGGAAGTTTGTACACCCCTAAAATCTAAAGCTTTAATTACGAGGCTGCGGTAGATTCAAGTGAAAAGAGTTCTGCTGATTCAGGATAACTTTAGAGACACCCCATCAAATGTTTTCATGTTTATTTGCTGAACAATCCAAACAACTTTACTAAGAGGAATTTGCTTTAATGAGAACTATACAGAGACATAATGGGGAGAAATGAAAAAGAGCACTGATGTTTATATTTTTATTTGCTTTGGGGAATTTGCATAGAATTTTAATATATCTGTATACTGATTTACAATAATATACTGTTTAATTGCAGAGGTTGGTAAGAGAAACTAAATACTTAAGATGACAGTAGGGTTTCAGGGAAGAATATATACAGGTATTCCTGAATTGCAGGGATAGTATCAGGAAAGCTACAGTTCAAAATAACCTGAACTTAAGGGCAAAAAGGTCATGATCTTCTAAAAAAAATGATTTAAAAAATCAGTGAAGATGGAAAAATTAGAAAACCAGTTATTTTTGTTCATTCTTCTTCAGTAAGAGTTGTGCCAAAAAAGAAAGAAGGAAAGAAAATATTTACCAAGATTGAAGGGGCAATGATTGAAGGTAGGAATGGAAACAGTAAGCATTTTATGGAAAATCTTTTCCCCACATACTATAAGATATTAATTTCTCTTCATTAGCAGTGGGGTGACAAACATCCATTTATAAAGTTTCTCAGGTTCAATCCCCCAAATCTCTAGGAAAGATTGTAGAAATTCTTGCCAGAAAAACTGACAAGTCAAGGCCAATCACTGTTGTAAAAAAAGTTTTCCATCTGCTTTCCTCCAGATGGCACCTTCGTTCATCTCACACTCGCATGGCCATTGTTATTATTGTTAAGCTAATACCCCAATGTTACATTTTGAAGGCTTCCTATATTTCTGCCACATAAGTGGCTAATCAAAACACAATAGTTTACAAAATGTACTAGAAATATTTGGAGTTATTGTATTAATAATATTAACAACATGATTCATTTTAGTGATTTTATTTTATATTTTATTGTTGACATCTTAGAAAGTTTTTTTCTATTACTTCTTTTTTGTACATCACTGAATATTTGAATTTTAAAAAATAGCTTGTAAATATTTTCAGTACATAAAATCAAATGCCTCAGCAGATACTTCCATGTAAATAATGCATAACATTTTTTGCAGATGCATACTTAGTAACCAGCTGATGATACAATGTGCATACTGTATTTTAGACATGGCTGGACCATATGGATACCCATAAGTGGTCATCTGCCCATAAGTGATCATTTGGATTTTTACAGTCCAGATATGGTATGCTTAACATATATTTTACGATTCCCCCCCCCCCCCCATTTCTATATATTCTCCAAACCTTTGCATGATATCTCCTTCTGAACAAAAAGTATTGAATTATGCCTGACATCAAGGTTATACTAACATTCTGGGTTTAATGAAAAGATGCTGCATAGCAACAAAGACTGATACAATCTTCAAGAGATACTTCAAGAGAGATAAAGTAGTTTGCTTAATACTGGAATATTTAAGCATGCTGAAAAAATACTGTCAAGATCTTTTGATAGTAGGTACTGAGAGATCATTAAAACATTACATTTCACAGTTACATACTGTTAATGCTACTTTCCCTTAATTGTTGACCTAGACCTAATTGCTATAGGTCCCTACATCTGGGCAAGATGTATTGTAAAATTAGAATAAAATAAGTAATTGTAGTCATGTTAGCCAAGGGGAATATCCAGTATCATGCAGGAAATTTTCTATTAAGCCAACTTAAATTTTATTTTAAAAGATGCATGTTGCATGGCACTTCTTGGGACAATAATAAAATGTAAGGCTATATTTCTCTAAATGTCCTTTGATAGTGGAATTCAGTTTTGCATAATGGGATAGACTGCCACATGTAGAAGGGCAATTTCCTTTGCACTAAATAATCCAGTGAATCCAGCAAAAAGTACAAGAATCTGTATTCTGTATAACCACTTGACTGTTTAAAAATCTGCATGTAGAAGAGACACTCACAAGCCTCTTGGCTTTGGTCCCTTAAGGAGATTGGGAAGCATGGAGGTCATCCAGAGTCATTCTTTTGATGGGTTAACTATGACAGTGCTAAAAAAAATTGTCCATATTTCTTTGGTGTAAAGTTAACTATCCTGAAAAAAAAATCCTTGAAGGCAGAATCTGTAATTTATGAGCCCAATGCAGTAACTCCTTTTTTGCTAAATTAATTTCCCTTATTACATTTTTGTCTTTGGTGCCAACTTTTCAAATCAGTGCTTTAAAGACAGAATCCAAGACATTTCTCTGCAAATATTTTGCAAGAGTTAAATATCATATATTGGCAGTCAATGGAATGAAAAGGATGTTGCTGTTTTTATTCCATTAATAATACATCCTGCTCGAGCTAAAAGCTAAGCTTCAGGTTTGTAAGCAATGAATAAATGCATGCTACATTTTTATCACCAAACCAGACCAACGCTTGGCAGATTATAGAACTGAAACTAAGTTGTAATTGTTTCTCACTTTTGAAGTCAAATAGTTATCCTACAGTTATTATTTTCCTGGAAGCAACAAATAAAGCAAATGGCAGTCCTCATCAATGGAATGTGCAACAAGTAGCTTGCTTCAAATGCAGCATATTCTCTTAGGTAGCTTGAGGAAGAGATCAAGCGTGGGAATCCTGCAGTAATACAAGAAGAAACATCACCAAAAAAAAGCACATTTCACATGCATAGTAATAATGCTTCATCTTGGACTACTCTTAAAATAGAATGAATATAAGCATATACACATTATAAATGACAAAATTAAATTAAGTTACTGATTATTAACAAGAGAAAACATTTTCTTTTTCTTTTTTTAAATTTTAAACTTTATTTACAAGAATTAAAAACATACAAATTTAAAAATACAAAACCAATAGTGTATACATAACACATTCTTCTTTACATTTGATATCGAATTTGATACGTCCTAATAGTCATTACTGATACTTCTCACATTTCCATTTACTATCACATCTTAATCACTAAATAACTCACAATACTCTACTAATCTTCTCGTTTGTTTATAACTATTAATTAATAATACATTCAAAAAAAAAATTAAATAATAAATAAAAAGATATAGTTAATATATAATGATAATAATAATAATGTAGGAGAAAAGAGGATTTAACACCTTTGTTATTCTTATACATTTTGTATGGACAGCTGAATATAATTTGTTTCTTGGGTTCATTTACGTGTTTTCCCTTTACAATCTACCCAGTTGTACCATTTATCCCATATCCTATAATAATCTGTGTCCTCCTTCCCATTGATTTTGAGTGTGAGCCTCTCCAACTGGGCACACTTATACGTTTTTTGTATAGCAAAATGTATCAGTGGTACATTTGGATTCTTCCAATATTATGCTAATGAAATCCATGCCACTGAGAAACATTTTCAAACAATGGTAATAGTGCAGCATTCTTCAGACCATTAAGAATGGCTACTGTCTATGAAAACAAGCAAAAGGTGCTCATATTTAATGTGTCAAAGATGTAATCCACAATCTAGAATGAAACCCTGCATTTACTAATTGTTTAAAGCTGCCTTCTCTAACCCAGTCACCTTCAAACTTCGAAAAGCTGCAGTCCCAACTTATCTGCAGTGTTTCAGCTTGAAAATATTAGTGCTGATTATAGACACAGATTTTAAGGTGTATCTTAAACTTTCCTGAGACATTGTACTGTCTGGAAAGGATTACTTTGTGCATGCATTGGGTTGAAGAACATCTAAAGCTAAAGGGTTGCACACTGAACAAGATGTCCTCTGTGGGTGGGAAGGATTCTATGCATACAGAAAACTTTATGTGAATAAGTGAATAAGAATACAAGTAAAAATACCAATTAGTTTACTAAACACATCCATTTAACAGCCTGATCACTGCCAAGATGAACCTTCTACAAGATTCTGAGGTTTTTCAAATTTACTAACTTTTAATTTCCACAATCAATTGAATGAGGCAGTATAGGAACAAACCAGTGGTGGGATTCAAAAACTTTTACTACCGGTTCTGTGGGCGTGGCTTGGTGGGCGTGGCCATGTGACTGGGTGGGTGTGGCTTTTTTTTGCAGCCCCCACCCGTTTTTGGGAGCTTCCTAGTCACATAGGAGCCTCTGGGGGGGTCGTTTTTGCTCCCCTAAAGCTCCTCTGGGGCTTTGGAAGACAAGGAACACAGCATGGGAGGGGCATGCAGCACCCCTCCAAGCTCTGTTTTGGGAGCTTCCTAGCCTCAGAGAAGCATCTGGAGAGGCATTTTTGCTCCCCTAAGGCTCTGGAAAGCAAAAAATGGAGGGGGGCTGAGCTCCTCCCTCCATTTTTTGACTTCCTGGGCCTCAGCAAGAGAGATCTCGGCACAGCTGATCTTATCTACAGCTGATTGTTGGGAGGGAAAAAAAGAAAGAAATACCTTAGGCAAATGTCAGGCAGGCGGGCGGGGTGAGCGAGCATTGGGCGGGCGGGCGACCAGGTGGGGGACGTGGCCAGCCAGAACTTACTACCGATTCGGTGACCCACGCCAAATTCTTGTTACCGGTTCGCCCGATCCGGTGCAAACCGGCTGAATACCATCACTGGAACAAATGTATGGGAGACACCAGATTCAGACAGTCTGAATGAAAACAAAACCCGTTTAAAAAGCATCAGACTCACCTCTGACTCTTCTTTATTGTGCAGGGGCTTGGTGTAGGCATCAGGTTTATCGATGAAGTGCTTAACTACCATTGAAAAGACTGTGTAGAGTAAAATAGCTCCAAACACTGAGAGGAAAATGATGAGGATGATCTGCATGAACCGAGAAGCGAAATATCATCATACACAGTGGATAAAAGAACATGTTTTAAGCAAGGCGTCAACATCTATATTGCAAAAAGGGAAATCAGCACTGCTAGAAAGAGAAGATCAAAGTATGGACAAAAGTATTAGGCTGGAATTACCCAATTTGATGCCTTTGCAAACTTTGGAACAATCTGCAGCCTCAGAATTCTGTATTGTTCAAGGGCATCAGATTAGGAAAGGATGAAGAGAATGACAGCTTTCCTAGGAGTTATACAATCCAAAACACATAAGATGAGTCCCCCAATGCATGTACTTGCTTCTCTAGAGAAGTTAACTCTCATGCAACAACATCTGTGGTTTTAACTACAAGATCTACATGAGAAATACCATAGTAGACACTCTTGCCTGAATGTCATAGTGCTAATTTCCTTGTGATTATTTTTTCAGTCTCTTTTAGTTTCCTTGACAGTTGGAATCAGTCAAAATTCCTAGTTCTATACATTGAGGAAAGAAGACAGAGAAAGCTGGTGTAAGAGACAGTCTGATATATTACCTTAGTGGTGGTTTTATTTCTTTCCACAAACTTGCAATCGCACAGCAGGCAATACTCCTCAACTTCATGTCTTGGCACTGGCATTGGGTCCACTGTATACAGGCAATTACTGCAATTGTGAGAAAGCAGAAGCAACAACAAGCAATACAAATCTATCCCATGGAAGTCCACCTGAGGGTACTGTTCCAGAGGGTATTGGGCTTAATGTTTAGCTGGACATATTGACTGTTTATGAATGATCATATATTGGTTTAATAAGCCAAGATACACATTCACCTTTATTTTCTCCACTCATTACATCAATTAAACAGTGGCGCAGTGGTTAGAATGCAGTACTGCAGACTACTTCTGCTGACTGCCAGATGACTGCAATTTGGCAGATCGAATCTCACCAGACTCAAGGTTGACTCAGCCTTCCATCCTTCCAAGGTGGGTTAAATGAGGACCCAGATTGTTGGGGGCAATAGGCTGACTCTTTAAACCACTTAAAGCGAGCTGTAAAAGCACCATGAAGCGGTATATAATCTAAGTGCTATTGCTATTTGATCAAATCTGGAAAATTTTGATTAACATATCAAATTACAGTCTTAACCCATAGTCTCAAGTTGATTTAAGAGACTAATTTGCTCCAAATTATAACTAGTTTCTAAGTTTAAATGAAACAGAAAACACAGTTAATTGAAAATTTCTACATTTAATTGTTGTGTGTAATGAATAAAAGGAGAGAATCTATCCATTTTAAAAACGTCATGTACCTCTTGGCTTATTTGGACTGTTTAATTTTAGGCCAGTATCTATAGAGCAAGAATATTTGATTTAATCACTTTTCATATAAAATGTTTCTGAATCTATTTTTGTCAGTATGACTTAATAATTCTTACATAACAACTTCAAAACATTCCCAGAACTGCAGAATTTAATCTTCCAGTAGCTAACAAAGACACTGGCATTTAGCTGTTGATTTCTGCCTAAAACATTATGACTTCTATCAAAGCGTTGAAAATGTCGTTAGGGAGACAACAGAAAGTAATTACAGATGTAAAAAATGTGGCCTTTTCTAGAATATTTCTCTTCCCAGTTTGAGTCATTCATATTGGAGTAGCGTATAAATCCAATAAATGAAAACTAAAATAAAATATCAAACGTGAATCTAATAGCTCTTGGAAAATCCCTAATTTTGGGACTATTATTCCCTTGATCAGTAATGACCACGCATAAATAAATAAAATGCACATGGTGAAAGTATCCAATGTAAACAAACAGAAAGTGTGAGTCTTTAGTTCATTTCACTGAACTCACTTCCTACACTGAAGAGCTGTTTTAAAATCAGCTTTTTAGAACAATCACATCTTGCAGACATTCTGTGACGTTTGAAATTTGACTCACCAGTCATCCTGAACTAGTTTTTTCCAGAACATGATTTCACTTAAATTCTGATATGGTGGGCAGACACAGTAGCAGCCATTAGGCACAAATTGCTATAGAAGAAACATAAGATAAGCAGTGTGTGACAAATTGTTTTGCCCCATTGCAAAGTAAACTAATTAACAACATTCTCCCCAGTCACTTCATAACCTGCTGGAGAACTTGTTACCCTTAAAGTCCTCTTGATCTACAGCTGCAAGTTTTATTTTAATATCATATAAAATTGAATATTAGTTGCTGAGGATGATAACACTGGCATATAATGGAATTAAAACCTATGGAAGAATAAATAGAATGCTTTTTGTGAAAGATTTTTGTGAATGATTGAATGCTGACATGCTATCATAAGACAAGGATATGTGCATAAAATCCCCTTAATTTTTAATTTAGTTATGGAAGAATGGATAAGGAAAGTTTGTTTTTATTAGAATTGTGATATTGGGACCATGGATATATGTGCACTTTTGTATTGATATGGTTGGGCTAAAGAGCTTGGAACTGAAATTGTATATATGAAAGGCTTTGTTTGGGTATTTTTCTACGTCATTATAGTTGTTATACATTATACAACTTTAAAAGCACAAGTATAATGACGTGGGAAAATACCCAAACAAAGCTATATATATATATTTTCTTAAGTTTTCACGGGTATTTATATGTATGGTATTCAGCTTTGTTCGGGTATTTTCCCACGTCATTATACTTGTGCTTTTAAAGTTGTAGCAACGTTTTGGCAGAATCTCATCTGCCGAAGCCTGATGATGGCAGATGAGATTCTGCCAAAATGTTGCTACAACTTTAAAAGCACAACTATAAAGATGTGGGAAAATACCCAAACAAAGCTGAATACCATATATATTCATATGACACATTTGGGTTTATTTTCAGGAAAACACAGTAATGGAGATGGTGAGGGACCAGCTTGTGCTGCCCTGGCCTAGGCTACCCCAACTGGGCGTGCCACCCCTGGTACGTGCACTGGAGGTGGTAAGCGCGTGGGGTCCAACTGTCTGGCAGCAGCTGCAGCCCATCGACCCCTTGGCTGGCACACTCTGGGCTTACACAACTTGTGCATCTCAGGTGAATCCAAGTGTTGTGACTGCCAGGCTGGCCTTCAAGGAGCAGGTGGAGGCAGAAAGCAGAAGTGGGGGAAGGCACACATCTGGCCTGCTGGATGTGCCACATGGCCACCTACCCCATTGTGGGCAAGCAAAGGCAGATGGTGGGAGGGATTACGTGCCTTTCTCCTGTGCCTCTGCCTGCTGCTTGGAGGGCTGATTCAGCAGTCACAACTCTTGGACTCACCTGTGCTGCACAGGCTGCACAGCCTCAGATTGTGCCAGCCACATGGCTGCTCACCCACTGTGTCCCACTGTCTGTCTTTGCTTGCCTGCAGATGTGACAGGGCAGGTGGCCTTGTGGCACATCCAGTGGGCTAGATCAGTGGCCCCCAACCTTTTTTGTGCCGCGGCCCAGTACCGGCATCACAAAATCATCCGCGGCCCGGTACCGGCATCACAAAATCATCCGCGGCCCGGTACCGGCATCAGCACGCATGGCAAGGCGAGCCGAGCAACCGGCCAGCCAGCCATCCCCCGCTTGTCCCCGCCACCTTCAACTCCTCCTTTGTACCTGTGTCGATGGGCTTCGCGACGGCTTCGGGACGGTCGCTCAGCTCGCCTTGCCATGCGTGCTGAAAGAATCCTCGTGCCTTAGTTTTGTTCGAAGCCGCCGCCCCCCCTCAATGAAACTAAGGCGCGAGGATTCTTTCAGCACCCAAATGCCGCTTTCTACCTGGAAAAGCTCACTGGAAGCACTTTTTCACCAAAACAAGATGGTGGCACCCAGCAAACCGGCGGCCCGGTAGAAATTGTTCCACGGACCGGTACCAGTCCGGGGACCGGTGGTTGGGGACCCCTGGGCTAGATCATGTCTCCCCCCTGCGCCTATGTCTGCTGCTTGGAGCGCTGGGCTGACAGTCACAGTGCTCGGATTTACCCACGCTGCACACCAGAATGCACCAGCCAAGGGGCTAATGGGCTATGGCAGCTGCCAGACACAGTCAAACCCCACGTGCTTGCCACCTTCTCTGCTGGCCACACTCCCTCAAGGGCTGTTGATCTTAACTTGGGCTTATTTTGGGGGTAGGGCTTATATTGGGAGCATCCTGAAAAATCATGCTAAGGCTTATTTTCTGGTTGGGCCTTATTTTCGGGGAAACATAATAGGAAAATAGTAACAGCAACTAATGAATTTGGGTTCTTCTGTAAAACATTTACTAAAAATGAACTGATAAACATTAATGCTGATCAAATATAGTGACGTTTTTAGGTCTGTTGTAAGAAATGAATGTTGTTTTGAAAAAAGCAAAAAGGCTATATAAAACAGACTGCTTGTCCACACTTTGTTATATGAGAATTGGATATGTTAGGAGAAACAACAGTAAATTAGATGCAATGAAACAAAAAGTATGTGTGTGGTAAAACAAGAAGAGATGGGAGAAAAAATGAATGGCTGCTGAATGAATATGAACTGAATACAAAAGAGAATTACAGACATGAAATCAATTTAAGCATGCTGAGGGGGGCGGAATCATGTAGAGAGAGTAAATTATGATCAAATTACAAAACAAATATGTGAGGGATTATTGAATAGGTTGAGAGAAATGGGAGATAAGGAATTAATGCTGGATGGATTTGATGACATTCTCAAAGAGAAAGAGGTGAACAGTTTATGGAATAAAAAAGGGGTATGTGAACTGGTGAATAGATATGGTAGAACAAAGGACGGCTTGCACAAATAAAAATATATGAAGAAGTATAAACTAATTTTAGCTATGACTCCTTTTCCCTTTTTTAAGCTTATGCCTTTAATTTCTTTGGCTTGCTGTTTTTTACTTTTTTCCCTACTCTATATAACACTGCTGTCCAAAAAAGGAATAGCGTAATAGGCATTTCTGCATATCTGTTATACTGTAATTGAATTGCAGATAATTGCAGAAGTCTAAATGCTATTGCTATCAACAAATTATATTAAAAATAAACCATGACTTAGTTTGAACTGAGCTATGTTGGCCTGGCTTCATATAATGCTACGGTGACATAGATAGACATGACTATTACATTAACCCAAAAGCAAATAATAAACATTAATATAATCAGTTTTTCTTCCTATTTTCCACTCTCACCTTGCTGGTCTCAAATGATGGTATTAGGATACACCAAAAAATGGCTGCAAGTGACACCGATTTCATGATTTCTCAGATGTGTAAATTAATATTACCTGGAAGGGAGGGGGGAAACAACAGAAATCAGCCAATTCTTTATAACATTATAGAGTTTTAGATATCACAACTCATCTGCTAAAATGTGACAAGCTGGTTTCTTCAGCATATGTATAATTTTGACGATATCTTCTTTTAGGGCCTGAAAACCTGAAGCAATAAAAACATATCAAAAGCCAAGAACTTGCAGTATGCGTGGAAGAGAAGACAAAACCAGTCTTTTCCAAACCCTTCAACAGCAGAGACAGTTTGACTAGAAACAATCTTTAATTAGATTTTAAATATAGCTCATCTTACCAAATATGTAAGAATAGCACAACACCTTGTACTATTCTGCAACTAGATTAAATTTTTGATTTGTCTGCAAAAGATGTACAGTGGCTTTCAGGTTAAAATATAAATAGAATAGAATAGAATAGAATAGAATAGAATAGAATAGAATAGAATAGAATAGAATAGAATAGAATTCTTTATTGGCCAGGTGTGTTTGGACACACAAGGAATTTGTCTTGTTGCATATGCTCTCAGTGTACGTAACAGAAAAATACATTCATCAAGAATCATAAGGTACAACACTTAATAATAATCATAGGCACACCATAAGCAATCAGCAATCCAATCATACTAGGAAACAGTCAATAAAATTGTCAGGATACAAGCAACAAGGTTACAATCATACAGTCATAAGTGGGAGGAGAAGGGTGAAAGGGAGGATGGGAGGATTAACAGTAATAGTAGTGCAGACTTTGTAATAGTTGAACAGTGTTGAGGGAATTATTTGTTTAGCAGAGTGATTGTTTTTTTTTCTGTAGTCCTAATTATCCTCTGAAGTCTGTGTCTGTCCTGTTGGGTTGCAGAACCAAACCAGACAGTTATAGAGACAGACTCAATAATTCCTCTGTAGAACTGCATCAGCAGCCTTATGGGCAGTTTGAGCTTTCTGAGTTGACGCAGAAAGAACATTCTTTGTTGGGCTTTTTTGATGATGTTCTTGATGTTAGGTGTCCATTTTAGGTCATGTGATATAGTAGAACCTAGAAATTTGAAGGTCTCTACTGTTGATACTGTGTTGTTTAGTATTGTAAGAGGTGGTAGTATGGGAGGGTTTCTCCTGAAGTCTACCACCATTTCTATGGTTTTGAGTATGTTCAGTTCCAGATTGTTCCAGTCACGCCACGAGGCAAGTTGTACAACCTCCCATCTGTATGCGGATTCATTGTCTCGAATGAGATCAATCACTGTTGTATCATCTGCAAACTTCTGTATTTTAACAGATGGATCGTTTGAGATGCAGTCATTGGTATATAGAGAGAAGTGGAGAAAGCACACAGCCTAGGGGTGTTGTTGTTGTGCTAATTGTACAGGTATCAGATGTGATTCTGCCTAGCTTCACCTGCTGCTTCCTGTCTGTTAGGAAGCTTATGATCCACTTACAAGTGTGTTCAGGTACCGCTAGTTGGTTTAATTTACTTAGAAGTGTGTCTGGAATGATGGTATTGAATGCTGAACTGAAGTCTACAAAGAGGACCCTTGCGTAAGTATTTGGAGATTCAAAGGGTTGTAGGATGTAGTGCAGAGCCATATTAACAACATCATCTGTCGATCTATTTGCTCGGTATGTAAATTGCATGGATCTAACAGCGGATCTGTGATGGTTTTCAGGTGGGACAGCGCTAGCCTTTCAAAGGTTTTCATAACTACAAATGTTAGACCAACTGGTCTGTAGTCATTCAGTTCCCTGATGGAGGGTTTCTTTGGCACTGGGATGACAGTCAAGCATTTGAAGCAAATAGGAACATAGCACATCTCTAGTGATTTATTGAAAATTGAAGTGAAGGTGGGGGCCAAATGGTCAGCACAAGAAGGAGTTATCTTGTCTGGCCCTGGTGCTTTTCCTGGCTTTTGTCTGTGAAACAGATCTTGCACTTCTTTTTCTGTGATCACCAGAGGTTGTGAACCCAATGGGTTGGGGTAGTTGTGGGAGCTTTGGCTGATGTTGGTGTGTTTGAGATGTGGTCAGTTGTAGGAGGCTTGGCTATTATTGGTGTGTTTGAGATGGGGGTTGTGGAGATAGGTGGCTGTATTTATCTTTCAAAGCTGCAGTAAAACATTCAGGTCATCTGGTAGTTGTTGATTTCCTGCTGCCTGGGAAGGAGGTTTGCTGTAGCCAGTGATGTTGGTAGAGTTTTCCACATTTGCTGATTCATTTGTTGAGAACTGATTCCTTAACTTTTCAGAGTAGCTTCTTTTTGCTGCTCTGATCTCTCTTCTTCATACATTTCTGGCCTGATTGTACTGTCACCTTTTCTATAGGCTTCCATTTTGGAATGATGTAGCTGCTTAAGTTTTGCTGTGAACCAAGGTTTATTGTTGCTATATATTCACAGGTTCCTTGTCAGTACACATGGGTCTTCCCAGAAGCTGACATAATGTTACAGTATCTTTGAACTCATCTAGATCTGCAGAGGTATCTTCAAAAACATTCCATTCAGTGCAATCAAGGCAAGCCTGTAGCTTCAGCTTTGCCTCATCAGTCCAAGTCCTAATTGATTGGTTTCATGGTTTTAAGTCTTTGTCTGTAGGCAGGTACAAGGTGAATCATGCAGTGATCAGAGTGTCCCACAACTGCTTGTGGTAAAGACCTATAAGCATCTTTTAGTGTTGTGTAGCAGTGGTCTAAAGCAGGGGTCTCCAACCTTGGCAACTTTAAAACTTGTGGACTTCAATTCCCAGAATTCCTCAGCCAGCTCTGAGAGTTGAAGTCCATAGGTCTTAAAGTTGCCAAGGTTGGAAACCCCGGTCTAAAGTATTTTTGCCTCTTGTGGGACAATTGACTTGCTGGAAATATTTTGGGAATTTCCTTAAATTTGCTTGATTGAAATCTCCTAAAATGATGGGAAGGGAATCTGGGTGTTTGGCTTCAGCCTCCATAATCTGATCAGCTAGAGTTTGTAATTCCTTGTTTACACAAGCTTGTGGCGGAATATACACAGCTATTATTACCTAAATTTCTCCTCTTACTAAATATGGCAAAATTCGACATCATATTTGTCTGTGAAACATGGCTCAACACATCTCTCCCTGACTCCATTACCACAGTAAGAGGCTATCATGTTTACCGATCAAATCGTGAAATTCGTAGAGGAGGTGGTGTTGCTATCTTCTATAAAAAGTCCTTACATCTAAAAAACATCCAAGTTACCCAGGAGCTTGCTCTTCCTGAGACCATCATCTGTGAAATATCCTTAAATATCACATTTCAATTCTATGTTACAGAGCACCTGATTATGACATCGAACATGTAAACAAGCTAAATTTACTACTAACATGGGCAACATCATGCCCACACGCTTTTATCTTTCTTGGTGACTTCAATCTACCTCATATTGACCCTAAATGAATGTACAACTGAACCCATACACGTAACCTTCTACAATGCTGTTACAAATCTGGGACTAGAAGAACTAGTAACCAACAATACTAGACTAAATAACTGCCTCGATCTCATCTTCTGCAATAGTTTGAATTTAATTTACGGAATACAAACTAAAGAACCCTTTTCCAGCAGTGACCACAATATGATTGACTTTTGTCTCAACATATGCCCACACAAAAATCATCACAATGACGTAATCCCCAATTATAATTTAAAAAAAGGCAACTATGATCTTATAGACAACGATCTCTCATCCCTTGATTGGCAATCTCTATTCACTGGATGCAATACTGTTGAAGACCATTACAACATATTTTTACTTGAACTCAAAAGAGTCATCAAACTATATGTACCAACAACAACTCCCAAAACAACAACAACAAAAACAGATTACCCATAACAATAAGGAAGCTTCAATACAAAAAGAAATCACTCTGGTGGAAAAACAAATCTGGTCACGTTGCCAATTTCAAAAGCCGATACAAAAATTTATGCCACCAGATAAAGACTGAATGCACCTATTATCACATTAAACAAGAGGAAAACCTTCTACGCACCAATTCCACCCGCGCTTTTTACAATTTTGTAAACAACAAACTAAAAGACTCAAGGTCCATCCCACCCCTGATAGGACCTAATGGTAAAGATTGCAACGATGACACCATTAAAGCCAACATCTTTAACACATTCTTTGGCTCAGTATTTGTAAACAGCAATGGATCATGCCCAGTATTTCCTAGCCGAACCACAGAAAACTACAATGATCTAATACATATTGATTTTACAGAAGACAATGTTGAAAAAGCACTACACAATCTAAAACCATCTCTATCTATTGGACCGGACAGAATATGTGCGTACTTCTTAAAAAAGCTATCCACTGCCATAGCCAAACCTCTAAGCATAATCTTTGAAAAATCTTTCAGGACCAGCTCCTTGCCTAACCTATGGTCACAAGCCACGGTCATCCCCATCTTCAAAAAGGGAGACCCCTGCCTAGTTGAAAATTACAGACCAATCTCCTTATGCTGCGTCACCTGTAAAGTCATGGAATCAATTATTAACCAATCCATCATCTTCCACTTAGACACAAACAACCTACTCTCTAATAAACAATTTGGTTTCAGAAAAAAACTATCCTGTAATCTGCAACTCTTACACTGCAAAAACATATGGACTACACAGCTCGATCAGGGCAAAACAATAGATGCAATCTACATAGACTTCTGTAAAGCCTTTGATTCAGTGGTACTCGACAAACTACTACTAAAACTAAAATCTTGTGGTATCTCTGGACAACTGCGTAACTGGATAGAAGCATTCCTGTCAAACAGACAACAAATGGTCAAAATTGGGAGTGTCTTATCAAATTCTGTACCTGTCAATAGTGGTGTCCCCCAAGGCAGTGTTCTAGGACCAACTCTCTTCATACTCTACATAAATGACCTCTGTGATCATATTAAAAGCAACTACGTTCTTTTCGCTGATGATGTAAAGCTGTTCAATACCACAGACAATACTGCTACCCTTCAAATGATCTTGACTATGTATCAGAATGGTCAAACAAATGGCAACTTCAAATCTCAACAAATAAATGTTCTGTCTTACATATTGGCAAAAAAAATCAGAAAATAAAATACAAGCTGAATAGTCAAGACCTTGTTGATGATCCAAGCTCTGTAAAGGACCTTGGAATACTTATCTCTAATGATCTAAGTGCTAGAG
The DNA here is from genome assembly GCF_049901735.1 of Notechis scutatus. Classification (NCBI taxonomy): domain Eukaryota; kingdom Metazoa; phylum Chordata; class Lepidosauria; order Squamata; family Elapidae; genus Notechis; species Notechis scutatus. The sequence continues at coordinate 37,845,888 of NC_142011.1, read as the reverse complement.
CCCACTGTAACTACATGGCCAAAAAGGCATTAAGAGTTGTTAACCTAATCCTACGTAGCTTTTTCTCTGGTAATATCACACTACTAACTAGAGCATACAAAACACTTGCTAGACCAATACTTGAATACAGCTCATCAGTCTGGAACCCGCATTACGTATCTGATATTAACACAGTTGAGAAAGTCCAGAAATATTTCACAAGAGTTCTCCACTCTTCTACTCATTGCAGAATACCTGATGCCACCAGACTTGAAATTCTAGACCTAGAAAACCTAGAACTACGCCACCTTCGGTCCGATCTAAGTATAGTACATAAAATCATACATTGCAATATCCTATCTGTCAATGAATACTTCAGCTTCAACCATAGCAATACAAGAGCAAACAATAGATACAAACTCAAGGTAAACCGCACCAAACTTGATTGCAGGAAATACGACTTCAGCAACAGAGTGGTCAATGTCTGGAATACTCTACCTGACTCTGTGGTTTCTTCCCCAAACCCCAAAAACTTTAACCTTAGACTGTCTACTATTGACCTCACCCCTTTCCTAAGAGGTCTGTAGGGGGCGTGAATAAGTGCACCAACGGGCCTACCGTCCCTGTCCTATTGTTTCTTTTATTTTTCTTATATGTACCCATTTCATGTATTCATAACTATGTATATACTTATACCTATTATCTTGTAAGTGATTGACAAATCAAATCAAATAAATAAATAAATATTAGGAGAAATGAGAACACACATGGAGAATAAAATGGTTTGCAGTTGATATGTAAAAGACTATAAGTTTTCATCATAGAATTTATACATAAAGCAAATAATCTAATAACATTAAGAAAAAAATCAATATACAGGAAAGATCACAATTTTATTATTTCAAATTTCATGTTTTTAATTAAAATTGAAGCCACGTTGTAACTTATTTTTCCATGTTTACAAAACATTTCAACTACACTGGTTAAAATGCATGTTTATCTTATGACTTTAATAGCACTATGAACTGTGCAACAATTATAGGAAACAAAATATGTATTTGTTCTTCACAGTAGCTGCTTTTATTGGTAGAGCCAAAGTTAATTAGTGATACATCTTAATTAAAAAGCAAGCTCAAGATCTCTGCAGCTGTCTTCCTAAAGGGAAATAAAATAAAAAGAACTATTGATCAGATTAGATCATCATTTACTAAGAAATGTTTGTGTAAAAATGAGCCTCCTCCAAGTACTATTTTATGGGAACATTAAGCATTCTTAGCAAGATACTCAATCTTACATATGCAACCTACCACCTCTATCTTAGATGCTCATCACTTTTACATATATTTTGGAAAGTTTCAGCTTTTAGGCAGCAAACAATCAAACTGGACATAGAAAAGCCAGTCAAGTCACATAAAAGACACCAGAAAACTCTTCCATCACCTGCAAGGAATGTGAATTGAATATTTATACATTCTTCACTAAAGTATTTTTCTGAAGCATCTGCTAAACGTTACACTCCTTTTCCTCTTTGTGGTGTAGAGTAGTCCAAATCTAAAGGGAAGGAAGAGGAGGCATTTCCCCCTGCTTAAGGGAAAAAGAAAAAAGTAGAAAAAGAGGGGAAAGAGACAAGAAGCTCTCTTGCACAATGGCCAGATTTCCCAGACTGTCCAACTTTGATAGCCAACTATAGCTTCCCGCTCCTCTCTATCTCCCATAAAAGTGTGCATGTGATACATCTGCTTAATTTTTGGATTTTGGATGGTTTTGGATTTTTTTTATGTAAATGCAAAGGTGACGAGATTGCATACACGTCATGATAAAAAACAACAACCCACCCCTAATTAAATAAGGGTGCCTTTTGCTGCAACTCCTGAAGGAACGGCAGCAGTTCATAGCTACTACCCACCGGTACCTGCCGATCACCTTCTCCTGGCAATTTACATTCCCTTTCAAACCATACCATTTTTCAGGACACGAACCATCAGACAAACACGCAGATCACGGGCAGAGTTCGGATTCTTCCAAGCTTCGCTACACCCATAGTACAACAGGTTGCTATGGAAACTGCTCCCCGTTTTCTCCCAACCAACATCGGGGGGTTTTATACTATTGGCGAAGGAACAAGAGACATACCTAGCAGCGACGGCTCCTAGAAACGGTCGGATCCGCCTTTGGCTATCATCACCATAAGTAGGCGTTGCTAGAAACCAACCAAAGCCGCCTCCGCGATTTAATAATTTTGGAACGTTTAGTCAAATTTTAAACGTTCAGTCAAACGGCCGCGCTCTTTGGATTCCAGGTTGGACGACAGAACGTTTAAAGCAGGAGAGGCGAAAAGGCCGCGTAGCCTTCGCTGGTGGTTTCCGAGAAGGCATTGGACAGCCTTTTTCCCGGAATGGTAAAAGGTCTCCTGCTCGAGCAGTGGGTTGGACTCGAAAATCTCCAAGATCCTCCCAACTCTGTTATTCTGATCTTATTCTGATCTTCGGCTTCGACCGAGATGTCCAATTTTGCCGGGTGCTGGCTTAATGCGCGATGTTTTGTAGTATAATCATGTCGTATAATCATGTAACATAATCATGTTCTAATTATATGTTATCTAGTACATGCTTGACAACTAAAATAAATAATATTTGGAAAGCTATACGAAGGCTGAAGCGATAGGTGAATGCAGTAACTTCAGTGCTAGCTTCTTATTCCTTGTGAAGATTTCCTTGGAATTTGGGGTAGTTTTAATACAGTATTTCTTACCAAGAGGCTACTCTGAGTTACTTATACAAGTAATAAAGATGGTTTGTTAAAACAACAACTAATAAATACCTTCCAATATCGAATTTGAATCTCACCAACATAATTTCAATCCACTGGTTCTGGTCCTGCTGACCAGAGTCCAGCCTCAGATGTGGAAGCCAGCTGGGTGATTTTGGGTCAATCACTTTTTTTCACTCCAACTTACCTCATAAGACTGTTGTGTGGAAAACAGTGGGAGGAAGAAGTATTGGATAGGTCTACTGCCTTCAGTTACTTATAAAAATTATAAAGGCGGGATAAAAAAATAAATATTGTCCAAGTAATAGCAGTGTGGAAGAAGGAGAAGCTAAACTGGAGAAAGTGGAAGTGCTTAAGAAAGAGGCAGTGATGGAAGGAAATCAAATGCCATGGTCTTTGGGGCCAGCAAAATAAAGTAAGATCTCATCCTCCTGAACTGCCAAAGCCCAGGAAATGGATCCAGCACCATCCAAGGTTCTATGGTCTTCCAGTGGTCACAACTCAGGGGAGCCAAGATGATAATTTGTCTGTTAAAGGAGTTTGTCTATCAAAAACTGAAGGATCCTTTATTTGCCATTAAGTTCTTCATAGGTCTGGGATCCAGTTTCAGGAATCATCTCCATCTTATCTCAGAGGAGGAATAACATACTAGTGACACAATTCCTCTTTAAAATGCAGTCCTTCCTGGAGCTGTCAGTAAAAATGCTTACAAAACAAAGGCGGTCTTCAAATGAGCCTGCCCTTTATAGTCATAAGTTGTAATGGTCATAAAGTAGGTTATCATATGATCAATCTGATTTAGATACCTTGTTTTGCGGCAGTCATTAAGAGAACGCCTAAGAGATGTGGTTCTAAAAGCCCCTCTTCTAAGTAAAATTCACTTAAGCTAACTAGTTCAGCATAAACGTTTTTTTTAATCATTTGTTCCTGTAAAATCAACAGAGTAATGTCCTGGTGAATTATTTCTGTTCATCTGTTAAAAATGATCAATTATGACTGATGAAAAAAAATCTAACAGGAAAAAATGTTATGCATTTCTAAAATCTAAAGCTTTCATTATGAGGCTGAGGTAGATTCAAGGGAAGGGCATCCTGCTAATCCAGTATAACTTTAAGGATACCTCTTCAGATTCCTATGCACTTTTGCTGAACAATCCCAACTTTACCAAGAGACTTGCTTTAATAAGAGATACGCAGAAACACAACAGGAAGAAATAGAAAAGGGAAGCAATGTTTATATTTTAATTTGAAGGAATCCCCATATAGCTTTAGTACATTTGTATACTGATTTAGAATAATGTACTGTTATATTTTAGTATACCATTCTTGCTCGGGGATTTTAAGCTTCTTACTCAGCTTCAAGTCATTAAGAGAAGTGGGAGGGAAGATGCATACTTGAGGCTCTAGATGAATTGCTATCTTACATAGATTTGGATAGAAGATGGTATGTATATTTTCTTGGGAAAAAAATTATATAAATGGATAGCTAACACTTGTTTTTAAATTATATTAAATCTATGGGAAGTTTTAAACTATGCTCTCCAAAATTCTTCTATCTCAAAATAACATGAAATGATGCTATTGATTTTTAATAGTTATGCACTGAGATGGTTCTAGGAAATGAGGTTCAGTCTTCAGACTTCCTTTTAGTTATTGAATTATGCCTGACGTCTGTAATATTGTACATACTTTAATGAACAGATGCTTCATAGTAACAAAGACTGATGCAATTTGCAAGAGATATTGTAAGAGATAAAGTAGGTCATTTAATACATAAATATTTTTGCATGCGGAAAAAAATACTGTCTAACCTTCAAGATCTCTTGATGGTGCCTTTTGCATCTGAGCTACCATTACAAAATTACATTTCACCATTACATACTGGTAATACTACTTCCCCTTAATTGGTGGCATAAATCTGGCTGCTACAAGTACCATAAAAACACATTTCAATACAATATCCCATATATCTGGGCAAGCAATTGGTCGATGTATTGTAAAATTACAATAAAATAATTATGGCCATGTAGGCCAAGGGAAAAATTCCAAATCCATGCAGGAAATTTTCCATTACGTCAAGTTAAACTTTATTTTGCATATTGCATGTCATTCTTTGAACTGATATTAAAATCTAAGGCTACATTTCTATAAATGTCCTTTGATAGTAGAATCCAGTTCTACATACTGGGACAAACTGCCATATGTAGAAGGGCTATTTCCTTTGCACTGAATAATCTAGTTTCCTTCCTGTGCAGATAACTCTTAAAGCAAAAGATTTTCAATAGTTAATATGTGGAAAACATTCTTTGTTTGCATATGAAATTGTATGAACAGCAATGGCTTCATCTGTTCAACATACTATGAAAATTAAGATCTAACCTAGGCAGTAATTAAGCTGTTTCCAAAGCAAAGAAATACGACAATCTGTATACCCATTTCATTGTTTAAAAATCTGCATGTGAAAGAGGCATCCACAAGTTTCTTGGTTTGGTTCCTTTAGGAGACTGAGAATTAATCCAGAAGCATTATTCTGATGGGTTACCATTACCTATGATAGTGCTAAAAAAAAAATCTGTCCATATTTCTTTGGTGTAAAGTTAACTATCCCCCAAAAAATCCTTGAAGGAAGAATCTGTAAGAATTTATGAGCCAAATACAGTAACTCCTTTATGGCAAGTTAATTTCCCTTATTGCATTTCTATCTTTAGTGCCAACTTTTCAAACTAGCATGTTATACATAGACCCAAGCCACTTTTGCTCTATTTTGTTGCTCTATTTTGCAACAGTGAAGGATCATATATCGGCATACAGTCAATGGAATGAAAAGGATGTTGCTATTCTCATTCTATTAATAATACATCCAACTCAAACTAAAAGCCAAGCCATAGGTTAGTAAGCAGTAACAAATAAATGCATGCCTTTTTTTAATCACCAAACCAGACCAATGCTTGGCAGATTATAGAATCCAAAGTTGCAATTGTTTCTCATTTTTGAAGTCAAATAGTTATCCTAGAGTTATTTAAAGCAAGTGGCAGTCCTCATAGAATCATAGATGGCATGTGCAGCCAGCAGCTTGCTTCAAATGCAGCATATTCTCTTGGGTGGACTGAAGAGGAAGACAACAAGCAAATCCAATAAGAAACAGTAGGTGCAAGATATTTAAACTACAGATTTGGGGTCTGTACTGGCGAACAAAATTTTGCCTAGCTAACCAGCAGCTGCAGCTCACACCTAAAATAAAAGGTCTAGCTTAGCATCTTGTGCCGATCAAACACAGTCTTCCGCTGTTCCTGCACCTGACGCTTCCACCTTTCCTGGGCTCCTTCCACTCTCTCCAGCACTGTATTTGTTCTAGCATTCGCTGAAGGACGGATAGCTGTCAAGGAACAGGGAACCTGCAGTAACAGAAGAAGAAACATCTCAAAGAAAAAGCATTTCAGATGCGCAGTAGTAACACTCCACCTTGGGCTACAAAGACAAATCAAAATATTTTTAAAACAATGGACAGGTGCACACTGTGAAAATAGCAAGGTTAAACTGCTCATCATTAACAACAGAAAATATCCCAAGGCAGAGAAATTACTGCAGTATGCTTCAGATTATTAAGAGTGGTTAGTTACCTTCTATAAAAACAAATGCAACGGAATTACAATGAAATGTCTGGGTAACATTCTGTCTATCAAAAATATAAGTTTCCATAATCAATACAATCATGTTATATTGCACTGTTGCCATATTCTTTAAAGCAGAATTGGAGATATTTCTGAAATATAATTCCTAGCTTTCCCTCTTTCTTGATCATGAGCTGTAGTTCAGAAAAATGTGTTCTGAAACAAACAGCCTTATTTTAAACACTGCTTCAGCGTTCTAATTCAAATGAATGAATGACATACAAAATAAAATCCTTTCAGAATTATCTCAGAAACATAATTAATGGGAATTTAAAACATTTTCTTCAAAATAAAATGTGCTCGTATTTAATGTGCGTGAACTTCAAAGATGCAATCCACAATCCAGAATGAGATCATAGAAAGAAATCCAATTTCTTTATGTCACTAATTTTTTAAAGGTACCTTCTCTAACCCAGTCACCCCCAGACTTCAGAAAGCTACAGTCTCAACTTATCTGCAATATTTCAGCTTGGAAATGTTAGTTCTGAGTGCTGATTATAGAAACAGATTTTGAGGCATATCTTAAACCCTTCTCAAGCATTATGCTCTCTGGAAAGGATGAAGATGTGTATGCATTTGGGAGAAGGGTATCTAGAGGGAAAAGACTTCCCTTTCCCTCTGTGGGTGGGAAGTCTTCTGTTACTGTGCATACAGAAAATGTTATGTGAATAAGTGAATAAGCATACATAGAGGTTTCTATATACCAATCGTTTTGTTCTGTAAAGTGATTGGTATGTAGAAATCTCCACTGTTGAACACATAGATTTAAAGGTCTGATTACTACCAAGCTTTCCAGAATCTCAGGCTTTCCAAAATTATTAGCTTTTAATTCCCACAATCTAATAAGTGGGGGATTGTGGGAAGCAACGTACGGAAGACACCAGATTCAGGAAGTCCAAATGAAAGAAAAAACAACCTATTTAAAGAGCATCAAACTCACCTCTGACTCTTCTTCATTGTGCAGGGGCTGTGTATAGGCATCAGGTTTGCGGATAAAAGGGTCAACTACCATTAAAAAGACCATGTAGAGTAGAAGAGCTCCAATCACTGAGAGATAAATGATGATGATAATCTGCATGAACACAAAATGTCATCAAAGATCCTGGATAAGAGGACATATTTTGAGCAAAGCTTCAACATCTATATTGTAATAGGGGAAATCAGCTAAAAAATTACCAGTGCTAGAAAGTGCTAAGATCAAAATATGGCAAGGATACCAGGTTGGATTTCCCCAATCTGATGCCTTTTCAATCTGCTGGAAGTATATGCACATTCAAAATTCTGCATTGTCTGAAGACATCAGATTTAAGAAAGGATGAAAAAAACACCTTTCCCAGTGAAGTTAAACAGTCCAAAATCAAACATTTATATACAGTAAATAACCAAAACATGACTAAAATTATTTCCTTGATTTCTTAAGAAATCTAAGATATGATTCTCAAATGCAGCTTTCACTAGAAGGTAAGATCTATATGAGAAACACTAACTGGGTGAACTACCAATGTAGATACTCTTGCCTCAATCTCACAATGCTGATTTCTTTGTGAGTATATTTGCAGATTCTCTTTTCAGTTTCCTTGACAGTTGTCAACAGCCAACATTCTTAGTGTTATACAATGAGGACAGAAGACAGAGAGAGCTGGTGTAAGAGATAGATTGGTATTTTACCTTGATAGTCGTGGTGCTTCGTTCTTCATATTTGCACTCACACAACAGGCAATATGCCTCAACATCATGTCCTGGCACTGGCATAGGGTCCACCACATGCAGGCAATTACTGTAGTGAGAAACAAGAAGCAACAACGGGCATCAAAAGCCTTCTATCATATGGAAATTCACCTGTTTTCAAGGATACAGAATTTAATGTTACATTTAGCTGGATAATTTTGAGTCTGTTATTGCATCACTAAGTTAATTCCTTTGACAGATATACAAATAGATAAAATGTACAGGGAGAAAGTATCCAATTGATGAGACAGAAAGTATGAGATTAGTTCATTTCACTGTCTGAAGACCAGTTTTTAAACCAGCTTTTTAAAACAATCACATCTTGCAAACATTCTATGGGCTTTGAGAATCTCTTCTGAAATTTGTCTTACCAATCTTTCTGTGATACATTGTTCTTGTAAATCTGTCCTGTTATATTCCGATATGGTGGGCAGACACACTTGCAGCGTATGTCTTCAAATGTCTATAGAAGAAAAATAGGATACAACTAGAATAAGCAGTATGTGTGACCAATAGTTTTGCCTCATTGCAAAGTAAAGTAGTTAACGATACTCTTTCCAGTCATGTCATATTATGCTGGAGAACCTGAGATATTTTCTTGAACTACATCTTGGTTGTTACAACTGTTAAGTTTTACTTCAGTAACATTTATTTATTTAAGAAAATTTGTATGGCTGTCCACTCACTTTCAGCGACTGGACGGCTTACCAAAATAAAAATTCAATATACAAAAAATACAAAGCAATACCTTTTGCCAGCAACAACAATCAACCAAATAAGCACTTGATGAGCTCCATCCTACTCTGGGTTCCCAGACCCTTTGGCAAAACCAGATCTTCAGGGCCTTGCAAAAGAATGTCAAAGTGAAGGCCACTCTAATTTCCACAGGGATGTTCCAAAAAGAGGGAACCATCATGAAGAAGGCCATTCTTCTGGATCCCACCAGATGTACCTCCGTAGGAGAGGAGACCCACATTTGCTGCCACCCAGTTCTGGTGGGTCAGATGGCTATAACCAGGAAGAGACTGTCCTTCTGATAACCTACCCTCCAAGCCATGTGGGTTTTTTGAAGGTGACAACCAGCATCTTGAATTGTACCCAGAAGAGATTGGTAGCCACTGATGCTCCCACAGGAGATGACACCAATGCACATCTACATCTGCACAAAACAACACGGACCACTGTATTTTGAACCAATTGGAGCTTCCAGCTTCTTTTCAAGACCAACCCCATGTACAGGGTATTACAATAGTCAAGACAGGAGGTTACTAGGGCGTGATTAACTGAGAGGAGGGATCGTTGGTCCAGGAAAGAGCATAACTGATGCACAAGCCACAGCTGCACAAAGGCCCTTGAGCAGGAGTTGTGAGTCCAAAAGAACCTCCAGATTACACACTGGATCTATCTATGGCAGTGCCACCTCTTCCAAGACCAGAGATAGCAATTCTCAACCAAAGAACTCTAAACTCAGTCATTTGGTCTTTCCAGGAACCAGTTCCAGGCCACTGCTCCCCACCAGCATATAAAATTGAACATTAATCACCGAGGGGAATCAGATTAGTATATAATGGAATTAAGATCTGTGTGAGAATAAATAGAATGCTCAGTGAATGGTTAAACACTGAACAGGGAATGAGATAAGGATAGAGATCTCCCTGTATGATATCTCCTTGATTGTTTAATGTATTTATGAAAGAAATGGATAACAAAAGTTTGTGGTGACATTAGAAATGTGATGATTGGGACCATGAACATAGATGTACGTTTGTATTTAATAATATTGTGTTGTTGGCTGATAGAGTATATGATACAATGAAGAGCATGGATCTGACAGTATGTATGAATGCTGAGATAATTGTGTTTATCAAAGAAAATAGAGTGACAGACTGCAGACTATATTCAGATATCAAAAAAATCAGAGCAAGTAAATGAATTCGGGTTCGTGTTTAGAAATAAATCCATAAACAAAAATTTAATTTAATTATAAACTAATTTTTTTCTCTATTTTCCTCCCTTACCTTGCTGGTCTCAAATGATGGTATTAGGATACACCAAAAAATGGCTGCAAGTGACACCGATTTCATGATTTCTCAGATGTGTAAATGAACATTACCTGGAGGGGGGAGGGAAAACAACAGAAATCAGCCAATTCTTTATAACGTTATAGACATTTAGATATCACAATTCATCTGCTAAAATGTGACAAGCTGGTTTCCTCAGCATATATGTAATTTTGATGATACCTCCTTTTTTTAGGGCCTGAAAACCTGAAGCAATAAAAACATGTATCAAAAGCCAATAGTTCACAACAGATTTGCACAAGAACTTGTAGCGTGTTTAGAAGAGAAGAAAAAAACAGCCTTTTCCTATTCCTTGGGCAAAGAAGACAATTTGAATAGAACCAGTCTTGCATTAGATTTTAAATATAGCTCATTACATATTATCATTTTATCATGTTACACCTTGTGCTTTTCTGCAACTGGATTAGATTTTCTACAAAAGATGTACATTCAGTTTCAGATTAGAATACACAACAAATAATCTAATAACAGTATATATATGCATATATATGTATGTGTGTGTGTGTGTGTGTATATATATGTTTTCTTAAGTTTTCGCGGGTACTTACATGTATGGTATTCAGCTTTGTTCGGGTATTTTCCCATGTCATTATAGTTGTGCTTTTAAAGTTGTAGCAACATTTCGGCAGAATCTCATCTGCCATCATCAGGCTTCTGTATTGTGTTCGTCTGTGAGTCAGACTTTCACAGCCGTTTGTTTTAAATTTGGGGCTAGCCTACTGCTGTGCCAGAATGGTTTTTTCTTCATTTTTTCTTTAATGCACAGCAGTAGGCTAGCCCCAAATTTAAAACAAACGGCTGTGAAAGTCTGACTCACAGACGAACACAATACAGAAGCCTGATGATGGCAGATGAGATTCTGCCGAAACGTTGCTACAACTTTAAAAGCACAACTATAATGACATGGGAAAATACCCGAACAAAGCTGAATACCATACATGTAAGTACCCGCGAAAACTTAAGAAAACACAGACACAGACACACACACACACACACATATATATATGGTATTCAGCTTTGTTCGGGTATTTTCCCACGTCATTATAGTCGTGCTTTTAAAGTTGCAGCAACGTTATATATATGTATATGTAAATATATATATGTAAATACAGGAAAGATGAATTCATTTGAATCACATTTTCACACTTTAAAATTTCATATCCTTTTAAGTAACCTGAAGGCCACAGTTTAACTTATTTCCATGTTCATAAAAGAATGAAACTTTTCAGCTGCATTGGCTACATCTTATCGCTTTAATAGTACAATAATGGAAAATTACAATAGTAAGAAAGAAATATGTATTTATTTTTCAAAAAAAGCTGCTCTAAATGGTAGATCAGTTAATTAGTGGTCAACCTTCATGAAGATTGAGATCCCAGCAGCTATGTCTCAAAATGCAAAAATAAAAAAGAGCAACTAAGTTAGATTAGATCATCTTTTACTAAGAAAAGTTATGTAAAAATGAACTTTTTCCCAGTTCCATTTTACTGAAGCATTGAAAAGCAAAAGCATTATTAATAAGATACTTGATCTTACGTATGCATATTTCCCACATACATAAATATCTGCCACATCTATCTTAGGTGCTCTTCACATTTACATATATTTTGGAAAGTTTCAGCTTTTAGGCAGCAAACAATCAAACATCTGGACACAGAAAAGCCAGTTCAGTTACATAAAAGAGACCACAAAACTGTGTCATCTGAAAAGAATGTGAACTGAATGCTTTAGTCTTAGACCACACCAAGGGTGGGTTCATTCTCTGTCCTGTTTTTATGTAACTTTATTTTTTCACTATATTGGGACTGCTCTGCTCCTTCCCAATGCTCTTTGAGTTTTAGATGGTTTCCCAGCATATGTTTAAAAACAGACAGTTTTGTGACATTCAAATTGCTCTCGGTTTATACTCTGGGGGATCCAGATCAAACATTGATAGATTTATCAAGAAACTCTCTTGACAGCGAAGAAAGCCTGCTTTCTTTACTTATGTAAGATATGTCCAAGTTATTCCTGGATGCCTGAGAAGCTCTGAATCTTAAGAAGGACTCAAAGGAATCATACTGAGTTTGACGAAACTTCTGAAGCATATCTAATGCATACATACTTAATATGTTACCCTGCTACAGTATTTGGATAAGATTTTGCATAAATGTAAAGATTCCAAAATATTCTTCCCCTTCCTATGCAGTGCCTGGTGTAGACTTCTTCATAAGACAGAGTGATGATGGTTAGTGCCATGTTTCCCTCCAGCGTGCAATGCTGAAAATGAATAATTGAATAATGTCACCTAGAAAAAAGGCTGTATATATGAACCCCACTTATGCAATCTGTATACTCTTTTTTGATTACTAGGGAAATCTTCCAATTATCAAACCCACTGTTATGGGAAATACTTGTTGCACAAACTGCCAGAAGTCTGGTAGAATTCAGAAGTCTCCAGCTATATTATTTCTAACTCTGTGAAGTCTAACCCAGCCATTCTGACATCACAACTATCAATCCAAGCCATTTTGACATCATTCTGTCTTGTGACAGTCCAGAGAATGCTTTGCAATTTGTACCCAATTTGGTTGGATAAATATAAAAACTAAAGTTCTACTCTCATACTGTAATTAGCCAATCTGGAAAAAGCATAAATGAGGAATGGCACATATTTTTATGTTCATTGGAATGGAAATGAAATGAAATTCACAGAAAAACTGCATCATTATGAAGAGATAAAGCATATCAAATTTCATAGAAACTGATGCAAGAATTTTCAAGTTCAGTTACATTGTGTGTTTTTTTTATCTAGCTGCTTTGTGTTTTAATTTCTTGTATACTGTAATTTACTTATTTTATTTACTTTTAAATACTGGTATCAACCCATCTTATGTATTTGAGATGAGCAGCCATATAAACTGATTGTTTTTTGAAAAACAAATACAAAAGTAAGATACACAAACCTATGCTTATACAAACCAAACATTTCCAAAGAACCCAATAATATTGTCTTTCCTGAATATTGTGTTGAAGTGTTATCTAGCCATCTTTGAGCTGGCATAGAATGCCTGTATAAATCTTGCTCTGCTCATTGCCAATCTCGGCTCTGCTGCCACCCCCTTCTAGCATGCCCCCAGCCCGTAGGGAATGCATCCACCAACTGAGGAACTATGTCATGAATGGGAAAGGCCTGACTTCAGGAGCTTCTCGGCTCCTCCTTCCATCTCTCTTTTGGCTACTCCCAACTGAAGATATGGGAAGATACAAGGTAGACATAGTTGTATTATTCAAGTTATGAGGTCTTGCAACCAGGAAAAAACTAAAATGGATTAGTTATTGGGTAATGAAGTCTCTTATCTCAAGAAAAGGAAAAAGGAGTGACTGAAAATATTCACTCTTGGTTGTGTTAGTGATTTGAGTTTGCTGCTTCTTGAGTGCTTTGTATTTTAATTTTTGTAAATGATTATAATTGTTTTTATGTTATTTAAGTTCTGTTCACTGCTCAGAGTAACTACACAGCTGTCATACAACCCCAAACAAAAAAAACCCTTTAGTTTTAAAAGTTGTGAACAAATTCTGTGCTTTTACTATCAGTTATACTTTTTGTCTTTGAATCTCCAATAAGCTCTATAGCCGAACATATGGATTATAAAATAGAATCTTTTCTATAGGGTCAAAATTGGATAAGATAATGTTAATGATATGGGTGAAAGACATCTATATTAATTCAGTCCAAGAGGATAGTTTTAATTGTATTCCAATTTCTACATTTCAAGAAGTCACCAAACTAGAAATTAATCATGAAAGTAGTCCTCGACTTACAACCATGATTGAGTGCAAAATTTTCATTGCTTAAGCAAGGCAACTGTTAAATGATTATTTGTCCCATTTTATCAACTTTTCTACCACAGTTGTTAAAGCAAATCACTACAGTTAAGTGAATTATGCAGTCATTAAGCAAATCTGGTCCCCCCCCCCCTTGTCTTTGTTGGAAGTTGGTTGGCAAGGTTACAAATGATGATCACATAACTCTGGAACAGTGCAATTATCAGAAATACATGCCAGTGGCCAAGCACCCAAATTTTCATTATGTGACTGTGGGGATGCATGAAAACCAGACATAATCCACGTTTTCAATGCTGTTGTAACTTGGAACTGACACCAAGCAAACAGTTGTAAGTCGAAAACTATGTATAGCCACACAACTTAAGCTGGAAAAACTTTCCTGAATCTCACATGCAGTTATTGATTTGAAAATGACACCATCTGCAGCTATAGTTTTAAGTCAAGCTCAGGCTGAAGAGGGATGGGTCTATGCAGGGACTGAAGAGATACACACCTACTCCAATCTTAGAGATACCTTGAGAGAAACTGGGTGACCATGTGATGGGAATGGAGTACCCATTAACAGACATCTCCTCACACCCCAGCTCTCCCCACTCCTCTGATTTCTACACGCCCTCCCCATCCCAAAGCACGTACTGTAAAGAAAGACTGTGTATCCCTTGTGTGTTCTGCTTGATTCTCTTATTCCTGGAGTACTTCATTAAAACCCCAAAGGTGCTTTTTCAAAAGGCAACTGGACTTTCTTTTTCCCTGAAGATGTTTCGCTTCTCATCCAAGGACATTCTTCAGTTCTGAAGTATCTTGGATGAGAAGGGAAACCTATTCAAGGAAAAACAAAGGAAGTCCAGTTGCCTTTTTTGAAAAAGCACCTTTGGGACAACCATGACCTGGATGACTTAAAGTCTCAGTATACATTCTTCACTAAAGTATTTTTCTTAAGCATCTGCTAAACTTTACACTCCTTTTCCTCTTTGTGGTGTAGAGTAGTCCAAATCTAAAGGGAAGGAAGAGGAAGAGGAGGCATTTCCCCCTGCTTAAGGGAAAAAGAAAAAAAGTAGAAAAAGAGGGGAAAGAGACAAGAAGCTCTCTTGCACAATGACCAGATTTCCCAGACTGTCCAACTTTGATAGCCAACTATAGCTTCCCGCTCCTCTCCATCTCCCATAAAAGTGTGCATGTGATACATCTGCTTAATTTTTGGATTTTGGATGGTTTTGGATTTTTTTTATGTAAATGCAAAGGTGACGAGATTGCATGCACGTCATGATAAAAAAAACAACCACCCCTAATTAAATAAGGGTGCCTTTTGCTGCAACTCCTGAAGGAACGGCAGCAGTTCATAGCTACTACCCACCGGTACCTGCTGATCACCTTCTCCTGGCAATTTACATTCCCTTTCAAACCATACCATTTTTCAGGACACGAACCATCAGACAAACACGCAGATCACGGGCAGAGTTCGGATCCTTCCGAGCTTCGCTATACCCCCAGTACCACAAGCTAAGGAAACTGCTCCCCGTTTTCTCCCAACCAACATCGGGGGCGTTTAATGCTACCGGCGACGAAACAAGAGACTCACCCTTAGCATCGCCGACTCCTGGAAACGATCGGGTCCGCCTTTCGCTGTGATTTTTTCTGCTGACATCACCGTGATAGACGTTGCTAGAAACCAACCAAAACCGCTTCTGCCATTTAAGGGACTATTCATAATTTTCAAGCCTTTTAGTAACCAGAAAAAACAAAAAGTCAGTCAGATGATTGCGCTCTGTGGATTCCAGGCTGGGTCGCATAATATTAAAGTAGGAGAGGCGAAAAGGCTGCGTTGCTGTTCCTCCGGGTGCGGGATTAAAGACGCAATGTCGTTTTACCGATTTGTGCTATAACGGGAGTTATTGCTCAAACAACTTGGAGAGTAACTTCAGGGCCAGCTTTTCATTGCCTGTCAAGAGGTGCTTGGAATTTCGGGTTGTTTTACATGCCTTGCTACCTTTGAGCACCATCCCAACAGCAAAAGGAGACATTCTTAGCAGTGCCAATGAATACGTGCAGTATACCACTATAAGCCGTTTCAGTGAGCATGAAGGCATCTATTATCTATGTTGGCACATACTGAACGTCCGTGGGTTTTCTGACCCCACTCATCTGATTTACATTGTACAGCAATCTGGAGGGTGGGGGGGGAAGGAGAGTAATGTTCGCAAATGCATTGCATTGCATTGCCTAGCGCAGGGGTCCCCAAACTTGGCAACTTTAAGACTTGTGGACTTCAACTCCCAGAATTCTCCAGCCAGCATAGCTAGCTGGAGAATTCTGGGAGTTGAAGTCCACAAATCTTAAAGTTGCCAAGGTTGGAGACCTGTGGCCTAGGGCCCGTTTTTTCCCCTTGTCGATTAATTATCTAAATGCATATAAGCCTGGTTCCAGTTGTGAAAACAAAACTCATAAAACAGCGCCTTTGAACACCTGCAGTTCTACTTCAACCGGAATCAACTTGCTTTTAACCCGCCTCGAGAGTTTGATTACAAGGTAGAAAGAAAGAGCAGCCTCCTATTAAAGGAGTATTAGGGAAGAAAAGTTGAAATAAAAACACCTGCATATCCTCTCCCCCACCCCCCGCCTCAAAAAAAAAGCAATAAATTTTCTTCGATGCGGCAGTCAGCGGTCATTTTTTTCAAAATTTTCCTCAATTTCACTCCATGGCCTGCATTTGCAACCGCCGGCCTACCCTGAAATCGCTTCGGTGAAATCGGCCGGATATGACGTCAGCAAAGAAAAGACAGCCGGTTCAAATGCGAGCGGGCAAGTCTGGGCGCTATGGCTGCTGCAGTGGATTGCATTCTGAAATTAGGTGGTAGTGCGTTGACGCAGAAAAACCAGCTGGAGACGCTGAAAGCGGAGTCCTTGCGGAGGGCGGCTGCTCTCGTTTCGAAGCTCTGGGAGGCTGGAGAGAGACGCTGCATAATCGTGCACGGCGCAGGGTAGGAACGCATGCGAAGTAGCAAAAGGCTGCTGCCCTTGAGCCAGGATGGCGTCTTTCCCAAACAATGGAATTAATTAAAGGACTGAACTAATTAATCAAGGAGCTTAATTAATTAATGCCAATGAAAGGAGCTGAAGTCCCACACATCAACGCCTGGAATGCTCTACCCGACTCCGTTGTTACAGCCTCAAACCCTCGTAGCTTCTATCTCAAAGTGTCTACCGTGGACCTCATCCCCATTCCTAAGAGGGGGTGTGCATAAGCGCACCAGCGTGCATACTGTCCCTGCGTTATTATCCCCATTTATCTATATTTATTTCCTTTGTTCATGTTTATGTTCATACCTATACTTGTTTTCTTGTACATGTTTGACAAATAAATAAATCTGGAGGAAGTACCAAGTTAAGGAAGACCCTAACCCATTGACCTGGGAGGGCGATTGCACTATGTTTAAATTTGCACCAGCAGCAAACTCATCCTGTCATGCAGCCATGCATATTTTTATTTGGAAGTGCTCAATTTTCCCAATGAATCTTGTTCCTGGGATTGCACCAGCTGCAGTTTTAATGGGTTTTCTTGGTAGATGTGCTTAGAATAGTACATGCAGCGTGTATTGCATCATGATTTGGGAAAATAATAAATTGTACCTGTTAAAGAAAAATGATGGATTTATTTTTTAAAAAATACTTTTTCTAGTTTGCAAGTTACATGGTTTTTTCATAATCCAGCAAATCTTGTAATTTCGAAGGGTCAAACAGTAGAAAATAAAGGGAGAAAAATCTGCATTATACAGTGTTCAGAAAATAGAAAACGAAGTTAAGAAACAAATGTGAGAGACTATCTCTGCAAATCTATGCACATTTTCTTATAAATAAGTTCTCAACCTGCTCCATGAATTGATTCCCAAGAAATGTGTGGAATAATTTAGGGGTGCAGTCCTACTGTAGGGATACAGTGTTATGCCTATGTATATGGGAATAAAATACAATCCCGGGTTGTATAAACAGGCATAGAATCAAGATCATGTGAAATATTAGTACTGTTTTATAAAACCCTAATAAGACCACACCTGGAATACTGCAACCAATTTTGGTCATCATACCTACAAAAAAGATGTTGAAACTTTGGAAAAAGTTCAGAGAAGAGCAACTAAGATGATGAAAGGCCTGGATACTAAAACATGAAGGATTTGGGTTTGGCTAGTCTAAAGAAAGAATTAGGGGTGACATGATAGCAGTATTCCAGTATTTAAGGGGCTGCCACACAAAAAAAGTGGGTCAAATTATTCTCTAAAGCAGTGGTCCCCAACCTTTTTTGTACCAGGGACCGGTTTCAAGCAGAAAATTTTTGCAAGGACGGGGGGGAAGAGAAGGAGGGGGCTTTTCCTGTCGCCGCAGCTATTCCGAAGTGCCCGTTTCACCCCACTCCCACCCCGCCCGCCAGCATGCGCTTCAATCCACAGTGTCCCGTTCTGCCTGCCTGCCTGCCTGCCTTAGTTTCTGGTTGTTTGGGAGCAGCTTCGGCTGAGAATAATAACTATTTGCCTCTTTTACTCAGCGAAGCTGTTCCGATTCAACCATTAACGAAGGCAGGCAGGCAGGCAGAACGGAGCACTGGGTTGAACCCAGCGCGGGCGGGCGAGCGGGCAGGCGGGCGGACGGGGTGGGGTGGGGAGAAACGGGTGCCGGTGACAGGAAAAGCCCCCGGCTTCTTTGAAGCAGTTTCTTCCTGGGCTGGTGGAGGAGCGAGACAGCGACTGAGAGAGCTGACCCAGAGAGAAGGACAGGCTTCGGTTGCTTCCTCCCTCCCTTCTTTCATTTGTGTCCTTGATCCCGATCCCAGCAGCATTCACCGAAGGTGAAGAAAGCCGCCATTTTTTTAAAAAAAAAATTCTTTGTGGCCCGGTAGAGAGTGCTCCACGGCCCGGTACCGGTCCGCGGCCCGGTGGTTGGGGACCCCTGCTCTAAAGCACAGGAGGGCAGGACAAGGAATAATGGTTGGAAACTAATCAAAGAGAGAACAACTAGAATTAAGGAGAAACTTCCTAACAGTGAGGACAATTAACCAGTGCAACAGCTTGCCTCCAGAAATCACAAGTGCTCCATCACTGGATATTTTTAAGAAAAGCCTAGAGCAGGGGTGTCAAATTGGCGGCCTGCAGGCTGGATGTGTCACATGCAGGCCACACCCATCCCAGCTCTGCTGGGGGGAAAAATCTGACGTGAGTTTGACACCCGTGATCTAGAGTCACTTATCTGGACTAGAAGACCTCCAAGACCTTCCAGCTCATTTATTCATTCATTCATGTTGGATATGTTAATTAGGTTTAGAGACTATTTTAAGTCATGCTTTGGTTAACCCTGGTTTATTGAAG
This sequence comes from Notechis scutatus, assembly GCF_049901735.1. Classification (NCBI taxonomy): domain Eukaryota; kingdom Metazoa; phylum Chordata; class Lepidosauria; order Squamata; family Elapidae; genus Notechis; species Notechis scutatus. Next base: position 37,826,479 of record NC_142011.1, on the reverse strand, counting down.
AACCCACAAAGGGCTAGATTCAGAGAAGATGTCGCAAAGATGCTTTTTCAAGAGGCAACTGGACTTTCTGGTTTTTCTTCTTTCTTCAAAGAAAAATGAGAAAGTCCAGTTGCCTCTTGAAAACACACCTTTGGAACAACCATGACCCAGATAACTGAGAATCTCCATAGACATTCAGAGAAGATGTTTATTAAACAATTTATATGGCCACCCAACTGACACACAGTGATGCTGGGCGGTGTACCCAGTTTTAAACCCATAAATCCTAAACCAGGTAATCACAGGGCAGGGCATGGATAGAATGTCAAATCAAACAATCAAAGCAAGATTACCTAGCCCAGCTGTATTGATGTATCCGATATTGCCATATGAGAAAAAACAATTGCTGTTGACTAGTTTCTCATTACAATTAATGGGGAAGATTAATATACTAATATTTAACAATTTAATTAAAATTAATAAAACTGAAGATTTTATTTTTAAATCGGTCCAGTCTTATCAAATGACCCTAATCAACATCCAAGCATCTTATCAATTTCTCATGTGATTCTGTGTGGCTGGAAGATTTGTTTTCTTGCCAATAAAATGCTGCAAGGAGCATGAACTATGTACTTCCTGTGACTAAACTCAGCAGTTCTAATTTAATACATATGAAATAAGGTATATTTTATATATAAACATATGCAATTTTGATCCACATTAACCTAATAACTGATATCCTGTTTATTTTATAAAAATTTCATTTACCACGTGTTTGAAGTGAAAGCTTATCATGGCAAACTAAGAATTGAGTGAAAGAGTCTTGGTTTTTGGTCTTTCAAGTACTTCATAGTGGAGTATTTTGTGGATATTTCCTGAGAGATAAATAGGAGGCAATTGCACAAAGAGAATTGAGATGCTTCTTCATTGCCATCTTGCCCTTTGACATATCGGGTGCACTTTCAGAGTTCTAAAAATCTGGGCAACCAATGGAGAAAAGAAGGAGGAAAGTCCCTCTGGTACTACTGAGACAGCAGGAGAAAGACTGCTGGAAATTAGGCAACAGCATGAAGGTTGTGTCAGACACAATGGATCCAAGGCCCAGAAGAAACAGCTCCATGCCCATATAGTTACACTCCTCACCATGCATTAAGGCATCACATCTGGGGCCAGAGTTGGCACCTGCACCAGTGGGTCTGACATGTTTCTTCTTGCTATGGATTTAGGGGGGAAAGTACAGCTATAAACCTGTAGAACAGGCGAAGATAAGGCTGCATTGAGGTGTTTTCAGTGGCCAAGCTTAGAGTCCACAAAGCATCGTTTTGACAGCGGTGGCTGTGATTGCACCTTGATGTAAGGCTAGGAATGCAGTTGCCTTTTAGGCTGCAATGCCTAGGAACAAAGCTTCATGTTAGTGACTAACCCAAGGGAGGATTCATAATGTGTGTTCATGATTATTGCACAAAGGGGCTAGCCAATTTCTATGCCTCACTCTCCTGTTGGTTACGTGTGGGCTGCAAAAGATAACGGCCAGAAATTTAAGATCCCTAATATAAGTTTTCAACTATAGTTTAGCAACTTTCTTTTTAAATGTTCCTTCGCAGAATTGATTTTTTCTGATATGTCTCAAAATAATTTTATTTTCTGAATCATTAAAGTTAAAAATGATGCCTTCTCATCCTGGTGTGGTAGTGAAAATATAAAAGTATGTTAATTAACATTCTTAAAATGTATAATCCTGTCAAATGATAAGTACAGTCTACTTGTGTGGTATTGCAACTAAATGAAATAAATGGATGCTTCAGATATTTTAAGTTATATTTAGCATATGATCTGTTTGTTTACTGGCCTTGAGTTTCCTCCTATTGAAATTTACTTCTTGAATAAACCACACAAAGTGGTGGATTATCTGGTATTTTGTTCCTTATTTTATGGCACAGGATTAATGGCAGCAAAGCTCCTGAAATAAAAGAAAGAATTAACCTGAGGCCTTTATAGAAATTGCAAGCTGCAAATTATGCCCTGTAATCCCAGAATCAATTGACATGGAAAGCAAGAAGAGGTGGTGTTAGTGTCAAATTCAAGTAGCCATTCCAAGCTTGAGTTGGGTGGGATCAAAACAAGGATTTTGATGGCATTCAAAATCTATTTCTCAGATCTGAAACTACAGAAGTTTAGGAAGGTTTAGATCAGGACTTGGGACAATAAATTGAAACTAAGTGAAACAGGGACATCGGCCAATAAAGCAAAGAGAAGAAATGAAGCTTTTTATGTTGTTTCTAAATGAATTTATTTGAAGGAATGTCTGTTGTCTAACAAATATATTTATGAAGTAGCTTTGGTGAAGTAAATTGATTATTTCCCTCATCTAGATATGTTGAAACCTGATCAAGAAGTAAGGTCAATTTGATTATTCAAGGTGAAAAATTGTCCTTGTCAGTGGAAAATACTCTGAAATTAATTGAGAATCATTACATACTTCAAATAAATATATTTCTGACATCCTGCAAGACTTGGTCAAGAGAGTGAAACTGAAGCCTGGTAAGATCAATGGATGGCAACTTCCAGACTTGGGAAATAGGTAACTCTTTTTGAAGGATCAGATATGGATGTTACTGAATCCTAACCACCATATAGTCCTAAATGACATGGGCAATGGGAAGTAGGAAGTGATTATGGAAAATGTTATGCAATAACGTCTGGAGGATCACATGTTGTCTACCTGGCTCTATTCCTCTGGCCCTAGTACAAGGACATGTAATACATAGTTTTCTTCACCTTATCATTTGACAATGCTGTTATTGACATTGCCACTTACACTTGTTTTATCTATGGTGCATAATTATATTGGGTTAAGAAAATCTATGTGATTGCAATCTATGTGATTGCTAAGAGTTGACAGTGACTTGATGGCACATAGTCATCAACAGCCTTGCCCAAGCATTATGAACCTGGAGTATCTGCTGTGTAGAAATTCAGATAATTTTCTTACTCCCTTCCTTGCCAACATCATCATCTTTCCTAGAGGAGATAAGCAGTTTTATATGACCTGGGACCTTGATTTTGCAGTTTTGACCTCTTGAGTAAGTCAGTGTATGAACAGCCACTCATGTATAACACATTTCTTGAAATGCTACAGATATAACTAAATACAGGATGTGGCCTAGTCTTTTTATACAGGACTAAATAAATAGCCTAGTTTAGTACTCAAGTCTTGAAAGAGCCATCCAGAAGAGGCATTGATCCAAAAAATAATCTTTGTGGTATCTTCCTTTTTTCTTGCCTTTATGAAATCATAAGCTTATGAATATGAAGAGATAACTGTTAACTGGCCCGAGATTCAGGAATATTTTATCAACTGTTCATGTTTTGTCTTGTTCTCAGGCCAAAATTGTAAATATTTTAATAGGGTGTATTATAATTATGAAGTCTGAAATTCCTAGTTTAAAATCTGGAATTTTCTGTGATGGTTTTGCATCTTTGGTAATTTAAAGAATGGGCATATGGATAAGATTTCCCAGAGAAATTATTATATTCATTAGTTATCCAATATCCAGCTTTTTCTTGCTTATTATCCCATGATCTTTTATAGATAGCCTCCATCGTGTCAGACTATTGACCTAAAGATACTTCATTTGTTTTAATAAGAGTGAAGTTTCATTTCCAGCAGGTGGCAGCAGTTGTTATCTCTGATAAAATACATTGCTGTTATTTCAGCAGAAAGATGGAAGAAAAGGACAATCGCCAGCTAGTGGATAGATTCAGTGGGAGTAGTGATGGGGGCAGCATTGGAAGAGTTGAAGGACCAAGTTGGGGACAGATCAGCAAGGAAAAATATATGATTGCTAAGAGTTGAAAATGGTACATAACCATCAAAACTCCTATTCAGGTATTATGAACCCAGAGTTCTTGCTAGTGAGAAATTCAGATAACTTCTCTACACCTTCCCTTACTGTCAGAGTAGAAACTGTTTTATTTGACACAGGATCCTCATATTGCAGACTTCTGAGCTCTGCATGATTCAGTGTGCATATAGTCAGACATGGTTTTCCCTCTGTACATGTTTGCTTTAAACATGAAAATTCTGCAGGACAGTTAGAATCGGTGAGCACTGGAGCTTAATAGAACTGTTCAGATGTTCAGTTCTCTGGCTGCATGAATAGGGCTAAAGATCCAAAGGAATCCATAGACAGTGCAGTCCTATGCATGTCAGAAGTAGTTCAGTGGGGTGTACTGTCAGATAAACATGAATAAAATACAGGCTAAGCAATAATGGCATAATAATCTGTTAGGAAAGTGATTAAGCCTTTGTAAAAGTTGGGTAGATTCTGTTTACTCCTCTTTGATTCTGGCAGTTTTCTGATCATCACTCATTGAATTATTGAATCAGAATATTCACATTTGCCTGGAAGTTCTGAAAAGGTACTGTATTAAGGTGGTTTGAACTTGACCACAACTATCTAACTGATGTAGATTGTATGATGGCCCCAAATCACATGCTTTAATACGTGAATGCTTTTAAAGGTATGTAGGAACTACGGCTGGTGGTGCAGCAGTTAGAGTGCTATACTGCAGGCCACTTCTGCTAACTACCAGCTGCCTGCAATTTGGCAGTTCAAATCCCACCAGGCTCGAGGCACAGCCTTCCATCCTTCTAAGGTGGGTAAAGTGAAGACCCAGATTGTTGGGGGCAATATGCTGACTCTGTAAAACCGCTCAGAGAGCGCTGTAAAGCACTATAAAGCAGTATATAAGTCTAAGTGTTATTGCTATTACTATCTAGAATTTACCAGCTACTCTGGCAGTGGATTCTGGTAGATGTGGTCCAGCCTACTAAACCTGGCAATTAATAAAACTCTGGGTTCTTGTTTTTGTTTTAGCAAGCTGCTCTTCCTGTTGGTGACATACAGTATCAGTTTTATGTTTCCATTCTCACCAGCTTTCTGCTCGCTTTCCTGCTGTTTCTCATTTGCTGCTGATTGGCATGGATTAGCTTTGGAAAGAAGAAAGCCAGATGGCAAGGTCTGTAATGAGTGGCATGCTAGTGGCAGGGAATCAGCACAGCGTTGCCCACTGTGATTGGATTACACTAAGGGTTACTATTTAGCGGATAGATCAGCACTTGGAATAGAAACATTTAAGGTGCTGAACTGGAGCCAACAAGAAGATTTCTAGCATGTTAGCTCTTGAGAGAAATGTGCTTTGATGCAGAAGGGCTTAGCTCAACTCTCAGAACGTGCTTCACAAACAGGAGTCTTTTAAGATCTTTCAGTTACTGCATTTCAGAAATTTTCAGAACCAAAATAATGTGCTATTTCTAACTGCATAGTGTGCAATTAGTACAGGGAGTCAAAAACTGACTTCCTATGCTGTGCCATGTTTTGCTTGAGATTGATTTAGTTGTCTAAACTTAGCCATTGAAGTTTGTAAACTGTGACTTTTACCTAGTGTGATGTACAAACTCAGCCATTTGTGGGTTTGCTAACAAAATATCCACATCTGTACTATGTGTGAACGGATTCTGGTGTCATTTTTTTGAAAATGTATTTCATCGATTCATTCAACTCTTTTCTGGTTTTGTCCTGTTGCTTCTTAGCCAGCAGCATTATGGGACATTTTGTCAGAAAATACCTTACTCTAGATCAGTGGTGGATAATCTTTTTGGGCCCAGAACCCAGAAGGCAGGTCAGGTCCCCCACATCTCTGTGCATGTGTGTGCGCACCCCCTGTGCATGCGCACCAGATACTCAACAATCAGCTGGTGGGTGGGCAGTGTGCGTGCATGTGCAGAGGGGCTTTTCTGGGTGACCTCTCGCATGCCGGCAGAAGTGGCTTTGCATGCCACTTCCAGCACACGTGCCATAGGTTCCAGCACACGGCATCATGGCTCTAGATTATTAACTTAGTTAACAGTCTAGAGCTTGGGAAAATATCCTGTTCCCCCAACCTGATATTAGGTGACTATGAGGGCAGCATTTAAAACTTAAATACAAGCAATGCATAATAAGAAGGGTGAAAAATCCAAGTACAGAATGATTGGTTATGCTACCTAGGTCTACCCAATATGAGCTGCAAAAATCCAGCCAACCACTAAGTAGTAGAAAAACCTTATAGAAGTATTCATCCTATTTTTTTATGATGTATATTAATTTGTACTTTTATGAGCATACTATTCTTCACTTAAATATTTTTAATTCTTTAAATATTCCTTAATACTTCCTAATATTGTTAATATTATTTCCTTAGTGATATAATTATATAATGATTTCATAAACAATATTTATTAATATACTTAATCTTTAAATTTAGTCTTCATAAAAGCAAAAAAATGCAGAAAGCTTTTTCTATGATCCAACAGTCATCTGGAATTTGCAGCCCCCATATGGTGCACATATGGCCATCTTGCTCAGTGACTTGCCATTGTTTCTCATGTTAGCTTATATGACTATTAGTCTAGAAAATAAATTATAATTTGGATTCTAAAATCAAGACAAGATTGCCTTTTTTTCAGGACCTTAGTGAAGATATCAAGTTTGTGAAGTTCAACTAGCTCTTCTCACTTGTGATTATTTTCATTGCTGGTGCTTTTGATTGAATTTCCCTTCTGACTTCTTCAGAGGTGCAAGAGAGTTGCTGCACTATTACTTTTCAGTTATAAGATAGGATTTGAATGAGGGAAGTCATTCCAATAGTGTAGGAGGTAAATCAATCAATGATATCATAATTTTCTAACAGAGTAGAGTAGAGTAGAGTAGAATAGAATAGAATAGAATAGAATAATAGAATAGAATAGAATAGAACAGAATAGAACAGAACAATAGAGTTAGAAGGGACCTTAGAGGACTTCTAGTCTAATCCCCTGATTAGGCAGGAAATCCTATATCATTGCAGACAAATGGTTATCTAGTCTCCTCTTAAAACCCTCCAGTGTTGGAGCATCTACTTCTGGAGGCAAATCATTCCACTCATTAATTGTTCTAGCTGTCAGGAAATTTCTCCTTAGTTCTAGGTTGCTTTTCTTTTTTATTAGTTTACGTCCATTGCTTCTTGTCCTGCCTTTAGGTTTTTTGGAGAATAGGTTGACTCTAGCTTCTTCATGGCAGATATTGGAACATTGCTATCATAACTGAAGACCAGAATAGCAGGCAATATTATCATTTTTTTTGAGGGCTTAAGCTTCCTTTGTCATCTGCTTCCTGCCTCTTGTGTGATATGGCGCTTAAGATGTTGAAGGCTCAGGTTCAATTCCATTTTTATCCATGTTGGCTCATGGCATGATTTTGCACCAGTCACTCAATCCAGCCTACCTCTCAAGATAATTATGGGGGATGGGGGAGACATGAATGCTGTGTATGCCACCTTGAGCTCCAAAGAAAAGGATATAAGTTTAACAAATGAATGAAAACTGCTTAAGTTCACTCCTTTGCATTTCTTTAGAAATGTCCAATTCATCAAAGTAGAATCATAAGCCTCCAGATCATTGATGAAGTTGGCTGGAGCTGATGGAAGATATCAGTCATCTACATCTGAAGGGCTATAGGGTTCCTGCTTCAGCTGTAATCCATTCCTCATCTAATAATAGAAATGTGTATGTGATATCATTGCATTTTGTGTATTTTTTCCACAGGCAATTTTGTGCAGAGGGTAAAGAACCATTGCATATACTGACATCCTTTGCTGATATTTTCACAATAAGACTTATTATTTGTGTGTTATCATGGAGAGTTAGAAGATTACAGCGGTCTAGCTTTCCAATTTCTATAAGTATTTGAAGGAAATGAATGACTCCTCAGTTGCAACAGACTTTTGACCTGTGAATGTGTAGTTTTAAGAGATAATATGATGGAAATGCTATATATCTAATGATTCTAGAAATCTGATTTTCTCTCCATTTTTGAGTATTTTTCAGTATTCAAATATTAATAGAATCTGATTCTCCTTAAGTAGTTGGCACAGGCAAAACCAGATCTTTTCTGGGAGCCCTGATGGTGAAATATCTAGGCCGTCATCTTCCCTTCCCATTGCAACCTACTCTAAGACATTTTACTTTCATCGTTCTTTGTCCACTGAAATCAGTGGCCTCATACATAAATAAGAATGTATGGGGAGTACATTCTGAATAAAACGATTTATCCGTTTGGTCATTTCAAATACTAAAATTAAAATTGTGAAATACTTTGAATAGCGTCTCTTCTTTGCATGGGGTCCAGGGCAAATATCCCCCATAAAAAAGTTAATGGGCATGACTCTTTGTGTTTATGCCAACTGCTAGGTCCCAGCAAGGTGAGGGTGCTAATTTATTAGTGGGAAACCCCTTCATGTTAACACAGGTGCTGATTTCCTTTGTCTTTTTGTTCTTTAAGAAACAAGACTTTCTCATGTAGTAATTCTCTCCAAATACGAAGCTCTTGTCAGCTGGCTTGCATATCAGTAAAGTTCAAAGATTCTTTCTATATGATGTCCTAACTGAGAAGCATGTTTCTAAGACAAATACCCATGCTTATGTGCCAGCCAAGGATACCAGAGAGATTTGTGAATCTGGAAACACACATTGGGATCTGTCATTAGCTCATGTGTCTCATCTTCACTTTGGTTACTGGTATATCTAGTTGCTAATATGGATGCCATGTGGATCATTCCACATAACTTTTTTTCCTTAAAGCTTTCTGATGCCAGATGATGTTAGAACATCAAAATATGGAGCTGCTCAAGGAAACAATGATGTTTGCAGCCCCCCTCCCTCTCCCTCTCTCTATACATACGTGTGTGTGTGTACACATACACACACACATGCATATATTTTTGTATATAAAAATAGACCACACATACAATTGTTGATTTTGTAGAATTTGTAACAACAACCAACTACTCTAGATTTTACTGTTTAATCTAACTAGCCAGTTTGTTCAATCCATTTAGAGAGTTAAAAACCACCCTAGGCAACTTTTGTTACTAATCTGTATGCATGTATGTGTAGTGACATTATGGAAGGAGTCTTGTTATTCCCGTATCTTTTTCTCACTGGATAACGTAAACTAAGTTGATCGTTCTACTTAGGACTGGCTAGAAAGAATGAGGTCTGAGAACCAATATAGAGGGCTAGTTATGTGACAGAAATTCTATAGACTCAGTGGCAGTGTTGTCATGGGACGTGCCGGCATATGGTTGTAGTAGCACATGGAGCTATCTACAAATACCCCCTCAGCTTGCTGACCTGTCTTTGTGCCTTTTTCATACCATCCTAACCCTTCAGAGCAGCCCAGTGATAGCCATCCTGCCTTTCCTTTTGGGATGTGTGGTGATCTCATAACATCTGTTACTTAAAAATAGTTTGAAACAAATATCCGCTCCACTTTAAAAATGATGACCAGTAATGGATATGAAATCAGTGCTTCTTTCAAATTGGTCTTGTAAATTGCATTTATGTTTACCTCTTTGTGTTTGACTATATCATCAACTATCATCAACTATGATTTATGTTAGTCAATTTTTAGGCCACCACCTTGAAAATCCCCTAACATTTAAAACTATTACTGTTCTTAATTATGCTTTGTTCTAACTTCTAGCAATTCAGGGACATGGCTTTGAGTACTCGCTCACTATCCCTGTCCCTGAAGCATGTAGTTCAACCATTAGGTGTGTAATTGAAAAATGTTAGAAGAGCCATCATTTTATGATTGTTGAACATGCCTTACTTTTGATACACAATTTTGTTACTTTGGCCTTTTATCCTTTTAGAAACATTTGCTTCTAAAGCAGGAGTGGGCTTAAAATGTTAGCAATGGGTTGTCTGCCGGGTTGCTGAGTGGCCATGAGGGGCATGGCCTAGTTGGCCTCCGGCACCATGGTGGGGGACATTTTTGCCCTCCCCGGACTCCAGAGGCTTTCCTCAAGCCTCTGGGAGGGCAAAACGGCCTCCCCGGGCTCCAGAGGCTCTCAGAAAATGTTGCAACGTTACACGGCGAGTTTAATACGTGTGTACTCGTTGTTCCTTCCTTCCTCCCAGAATTGGTTTTACTGTGTTTTTATTAACCTGGGATTATATGCTTTGTCTTGAAGATTTTCTACGTCTCATTTATTGATGCCCACCCAAATTGAATTGTGCAAATGGTGTCTCATCATCACAGCTTGTTCTGACGGTTCTTCAAATAGAGAATTAGCCTCTGGTTACATTACTAAAATCACTTACCTAAGCTGCTTAAATCTCTTGTCACAGAACCATTTTAAAGTTTCTTTGCATACATATTCAAGCAGACCAAATACAAGTGTCATTCCTACAGAAAAGTAAAGTAAAAAGTGAAATGTTTCTTTTTAAATTCTTGTTTTGGTTTTATGGTTTGAGATTTCATTACTACTGTGAACCACCCAGAGTTATGTTTTAAGATGGGCGGCCAGATGGATCTTTGAAATAAATAAGGAGAGAATTAAACCAAACAGCATTGCACCTGTTGCCATAATGCATGTGTGTGGGTGTGTGGGAGGGTGTTAATCAATTATATCATCTGCTTTATTTTAATTGAGGACAGAACGTTAATGTTGCTAGCAGTGCAATTAATATTTCATTCATCTGATGGCTTAGAAATACCAGCTAGGCAGGTAAGCAAATGAGAAACTTGAATCTTTTCAGCCATCTCCTGCTGCAGCAAAGGTGTTTATTCCATTGACAAGCAATCAAGAACCTCTCCATGGCCTTTTTGTAATTGTGGCATTAACAGAGGATCAAATAGCACATAATGGAGGCATAAAACATGCTTGAAAAGGAGGAGCCTTTGTGGTGAGGGAATATTTATGGTAGTCTGACCTAAGAGTTGGCTGCTCCTTCACAACAGGTGCATGATTTTAGTCCCATTTTGGACAACTAGCATTTTCAGCCTTCAGTGCCTCTCCTTACTGCATGCCTTTGCAAATATTCACAGAGAAGGGTCAGTTAGTAGTGAGTAGAGGCACAAAATAGCCAGAGCAGTGACTCTGTTCAGCATGGACCACCTATTTTTACTTTGCATTGCTGATTACATTAAATCTGCACTCTGTGAACCAGATACAATTTAACAGGAGAAGAAAAAAAGCCTACATCATTAGGTGAAAATCACCCTTGCCATTTGGGCAATGTCTTTTCTGTCTCTTTCAAACTGCTTTAGTGGGTTCTCCCAACTCTCCACAGAAAATTTCAGTTGGGGCAATAGGCTCCAATTCTTAAGAGCTGTCATTTCAGTAACAACACACACATTTCTTTGTTATTGAAATAAGCATATTTATGTTGTGATTTTCTCCTTCACAGTGTGAAGTGGCTCCCCCACCTCCAAAATAGGACTTGATATATGGATTGCCAGAATTTGTTCCATTCCTGAACCTACATGGTTCCTTAAATAAATTCAGAATGTTTCTTTTCTAAAGATTTTGTTGACAATTATTTGTTGTATGCTGTGACACCCACCCACCCACCCACACATAATATGTTAATCAGGAGTAATAGCATAACCATGTGTCTTAATGGTTAGGACAGTCTTTTCTTTCAAGAAGCATAGTTTAATTTAAAGTTCCCAGTCCAGTTAAAACAATCATAAAAAAAGAAAATAAGGATTTCAGAATCCCCATCAATAATTGAATGGATAGCAGGTTGAGAATACACACATCACCTATTCACAGCTGCAGAAGAAATAACAGCAAGATAAAATGACTTAAGTCCATTTAAGATATAGTCATTTTATGTTTGTAAAAGTTACATTCATTTTCTCTTAACTACAATTTATAAATTCCATGGTGATAAATAATAGAAGCTGTATCTGATACACTCCCATTTCCTATTTTTAAAATGATCCCTTGTGCTTGTCTGAAAGGAAAGCAAAAATAGATTTTTACATGGATTTAGTTTATAGGCTTATTTTAGCTGCTTTGACTTCTGTCAAATTTCTGCAATAAGCTGTTTTGAAATTTACATCAGTTTCATTAGCTGCACACCGAAGTCATGCAGTAGTATAAATGCTTGACAGTTCTGTAAATTTCTAATTAGCCTGACTCTGGATGGATAATTGTTTCAAAAATCCTCCCCCACCCCCACTCCAGAAAGCTGTCATGAAAACAGCATCCATCAATTGTCAGCCCGGTTTAATCCAGTATTAATTATTCAGAGGGCTGCCAGGTTTTCCGAGATCTCAAGCAGGATTCTTTGATATATCTTGTTAGAGAAGTGGGTTTATTTCAGAGTAAGCATTCCTTGATATCAGCATGATTGACATGTTGGGCATGTGTTGCTACTAGTAGTTTTTTGATCCAGGGAAATGGATGAAGAAAGGATGCATGGAAAGTCATTTTAAAGTTGAAAGGAGACATAGAAATGGGAGGAAAACAATATTGATTTAACTCTATTTCCCTGGACAAATTTAAAAAAAAAGAGAAAGAGGCAGATAGATCTTCAGAAGTGAGTGTTGAAAAACACTGGTTATTATACCACATCTATGAAAGAATAGGTATATGCTTTCTCTCCTCACAACTGCTGCTGCTGCTTTTTATGTAATTAATTAATTAATTAATATAGCTGCCCATCTCACATGAAAATGAGTCTGGGCAGCATAGAACAGTTAATTAAAAACAATAAATACATAAAATCAATCACAATTTAAAATAACTATTGAAAAGGCACATAGTACCGGAGAGTTCTGGAAGTTTAGCAGAGCATACAAATTCCTCAGTGAAAAAAGGTGAAGAGATATTGCTGGTCCCAGCGCTTTGCTTGGTGGATTTGTTTCTTCTGGTTATAATCCCTCTTCTCCCATTTTGGAAATTCTTGGCTCTCATTGTAAAAAATAACAGCTCAATCTCATGCTGTGCATCATATTGTGATGTACTTTATAACTTAAGCAGTTAGGTATTCATTCATTCTTTGGACTAAAATACATTCGATGTGACATACCAGACACAAATATTTGTTGATATTTTTTTGTTTGTTGTAGCTGTTGTAACAGGATGACATCAGATGTAGTTGGAAAACAGCTCTCTCATCTCAAAGTCATCTTTCCCCTTTCCTGTTTTCAGTGGAAAAAAGATAGATTTCCCTGAGAGAAAGTGAGGAGTTGAACAGTTTGTCTGATATTCTCAGATCAGTGTTTTCACTGATAGCAGATTTGTAACAGATAAAATGATGCTAAGTGATAGTTTAAGAGCTTTCCATTTATGCTGTTTTGAAAAATAGTAACTTAAAATAGAGAAATGTAGTCTTTTTCTTTTTCAGCATAACAGACAGATTCTGCAAGTAGCCGTTCATGTGAATTGAGACACTGCTTGTTAATACTTTGTAGTTATAGCAAAGCAAATAAAAGAAATCATAAGCAACTAGTGCAAACTTGCCCTTTATTAGTTTACAGTACAGCCTTTGTCTTTGGATCTGAAAATCAGTGGGCAAATGCTGCTTTTTTAACTGCTTGATGAGAACCAACCATATAAATCACTCTTTTGCCATTCCAGGTCTTTCGGGCATTTCCAAGCAAGAGAGTATGATGTTGCCTTGGGGACATCAGGAGGAAGATCAGCTGCAAGTGACAATTTGAGACGAGGGCTGTGTTTGACCAGGCTTTCTGTCACCAAGGTATTCACTGAGCAGTATGCAACAACATCGTTGAGCGTCTTGCAAATGTTCTCAGATCACATGTTCATTCCTGAATTGTGCTGTAGTCCTTGCTGGGTTCCTTGTATGAGATGCACTGAAGTCTGACAGATGGATGAATTGAGAGCATGTGGAAAAGCTTAAATGATATATAGTTTCACAGATATATGAAATCAATGCAAAATATGTGCCTTGAAATACATGTCTGCACTTGGTATACATGCTGATTGCTACTTGCTTTACTATAGAACAGATTTTCTCCTTATAAATTGGCTCCCCCCCTAAAATGGTGAAGAGATCATGGAAGTCCCCACCCACCCATTTGCTACCAATACCAATACCAATATAAGAAGAGGGGAATTATGTGAGAATTCTAATAGTTTCATGAATCATACCTTAATTTCTGGTTTAAAATTAGGAGACAGAAAACATTACAGCTTTACTGTAAATTTGCTACTCAGAAGGTAGTTGACAGAAGAAGTTTCCCTCTTCTAGCTATAGGGATCATTTAAGGCTTTTTCCTACCCATGAAAGAAATCTTTGTTTCATCTTATATTTATCCTTTAAAGAAAACAGAGCCCTTTCATCAGATCCATCTTGGAAACTGAGAATAACAGAGAGAGAAGAGGACCAGTGATTCTCCAACATTCTAAAGGACTTCCGGTAGCTATGAACCCATTGATGTAGAAGACTGCATTTTGCAAAAGCCACATGATTTAGCTGGAAGAATGATAAAGGAGACTGGGGAAGGAACATCAAAAGAATAGCCCAACCAGTTCTCCAAGAGCAGTGGAACATGGGAAGTGAAGAGTCACATAATATGGCAGGAGAGAAAGCCACACCCACCTCGATGAACTAGACAAGTGTTGCAACCCAATGGCTGCCTGAAAGAATCCCCCCCCCCCCATGTCAGCAAGAAAGAAGTCCAGTAGAGAATACTTGATTGACCAGCTAGAAATCTGAACCCTTGTATAGGGTAGATCTCCAGTAACCAGCTTGAAGATGGAGGCTAGAAAAAGTGAGATACCAATTCTCATTCTCACAGAGAAAGCAAATCCATCAATCTCCCTTTATTCCATCAACAGAGTGGCAGAAGGAGAGCCAGATGATACTGGATCTGGAGATATGTTAAAACTGTGAGAGAGGGGCAATTTAGTTTTTTTTATACCCAGTATAGCAACCCAGGTGCTAGACAGAAAGGATAAGATTTGCTTGGCAACTGACTAGCCATGCAAGGCATCTTACCTGCCCTCCAGTAATGCTTTTTTTAAAAGCAGAATTATACAAACCAGGCAGGCAGGAAGGCAGGCAGGCAGGCAGGCAGGCAGGCAGGCAGGCAGGCAGGCAGGCAGGCAGGCAGGCAGGAAGGAAGGAAGGAAGGAAGGAAGGAAGGAAGGAAGGAAGGAAGGAAGATAAAGCCGCACATTTTAAATTCAGATACTCCAGGTCATGAGGAATATCCCTAACTTATTTTGAAAGTGGTTCTGAAATATAAGGAAGATGTTAACAGATTCCTGTGACTTAAGGAGAGTCATGAAATATCTATTCTGGGCCACTCCATTATAAATCACATTGCCAACTAGTAAATTGGAGCAAATGATAATAACACAGGATTTCAAAGCCATATCAGACCAGGCCAAATGGATGAAAAATAAGCATTCTCTTGCATTGCCAACACAGCCACAATATATGCTTTACATGGATACCAGGATGGTTTATTATATCTCCATTCATGAGAACACTTAAAAGCAACACTTTGTAAAATTATATGATCTGATGCTTAAGATATTCTCTGTGCAGCATCTGTAAAAATGCCCATGCCTTATCTGATTATCTGGTTGTTTTTTTGCTCTCATCCTAGGTCATTCTGGGTCTATTACTCCTTTCATTATCTAAGGAGTAGTAGTACTGAACTAATATAGAAATTTAAGAATAGGAAATTGAGGCAGGAAAGCTGCAGGATTTTGACACTCAGTCATTTATTTATTTATTTACAGTTGAACCATTTGGTAACAGGACAATTGATTAGTGTTGGAGTTCCAGCAGTGGGGATTTCGGTAAGGGGGCTATAATTTTTGTTTGCCTTTTTTTTGGAAGGAGGTAGATTTTGATAATTTGCCTAGGTTAGATAATGTTAATTTCATTACTGTTCGAGTATGAAGGGATGTGATGATGGGATCATCAAGAGAATCTGCCTTGAAAGTATTTTTTGGAAATTTTTCTTTAGCTTGTAAAAACCTGAATTTTCTGCACTAAGTAAATTGCTGAAGTTTATTGCTTCATATAATATATTAATCTATTATAATTTTTGTTGTTTTTGTTGCTGCCTTTGAGTCAGTGTTGACTCCTGGTGACTACCTGGCGAATAGACAAGTCTGTGCAGTTTTCTTGGCAAGATTTCAAAAGTAGTTCGCCATTGCTTCCTTCTTAGAGCTGAGACAAAATGACTGGCCAAAGTCACCCAGGTGGTTTTGTTTGTAAGGCAGAATTAGAACTCAGTCTCCTGGTTTCTAGGTTGGTTTTTTTAACCATTTCACCAAAATGGTTCTTGTTGACAGTTTCTTACCTGCATTTTAATTTGAGAAACAAATTTAAATACTTTTGTATAATACCAACACATCTAATAATTGCCTTTCAGGTTGCTACTGTAATTGGCAAATTTACAGTTTAAGAAATAATGCTACTGTATATCCATGTAAAAAGGAAAGGTCATTTCCTGAATATAAAACATAACCAGAACCAAAATGCCTTAATTTTCAGATCATTCTTATTTCAGAAATAGTAATTCCTTCTGATTAATAACAGTAACAGAATTATTTGTTTGCTATTTCTCTCCAGCCTTTTGGAACCTGGCAAACAACAAACAAGAATGTCATTAAAGCTGGTATTGATACCGTGAAGAATGTTTTAGATGCAGGTTATGTTCCTGTATTACATGGGGATTGTACCCTGGACTTGGAACAACACTGCTGTATCTTATCTGGAGATACAGTTATTGAGGTGAGATATGGGAATGACTTGACTTAGTTCACCAGGATATTTGCAAGAAATTTGAGCTCTTTAAATTCATATGCTGCAAATATATCTGATTATTTCAGACTGTTTTTCCCCTTTTTAATGAATATTACTGAGATGAAGTTGTTTGCAGTCAATTGAAGTTAATTGAAATTGAGTTTGATTAAAAAATAGAAATATATATATGGTCATGTTCTTAATTGGGTAAAATATATACCAATTTAAGAAGTAGCCTAAAGAAATGCAGAGCTGTGTACAAATTAAGACAAAACCTTAATGCCATCAACCATGTGCAGATAACCACAATCCCTTTGTGTTGTGTTTGAAAAAGGTAAGTTTTCTTGCATGTAACATCTGGATGACAAAATGTATAATAATTTTAAGTGAAAAACACCACAATCTCAAATAGTGTAGTCCTGGTACAATGAAATCATCCTATGGTTCTGAAGCAGACAAGTCTCCCTCAAATTATTCCTCACATTTCCAGGCATTGGGACTTTCAGTGCCTTCTCTGGCACCTCATGTTAATAGATACTAGTTTGTGAAAGATCATTCTAAGAAGACTTAGAGAGCTGATGCTAGTCAATCACAAGAGAATTTGAAAATTAGCAGATCAATGATTTGACTTAGGATAAAGCAGTTTTTGTTTTTGTTTTCTTCTATTACAGGTTTTAGCTAAGACATTCTCTCCTAGGCGAGTTGTGTTTCTCACAGATGTGAATGGAATTTACAGTTGTCCACCTGATACCCCAGGTACAAAACAAGTAAGCTGAAGTTGTCAGTACTAGAGGAATAATAGATAATATCAAAATTGGCATGAAAATTTTTGAAGTATTTATATGATGTGATATAACTTGGGGTTTTCTCATGCTTTATCTAAGAGGTAGCTTTGAAAAGAATTGTAAGATTACATTATCTTACTATTTTGAAAAAAATAAAAATACTAAAATTACGTATATAACAGGTCATATTTCAGCGGCTACCATCTATATAGGCATAAATTATAAAAATTGCAGATTTAGGAGTAGTAAACAAAATGCATAGGTACTCCTTATAGACCAAGATTTGGTAGAGAGATGAACTAGGGATGCACAGCTATTCAGATCCAGAATGGAAAACTTCAAATTTGGCATGGGAGAGTTTACTGTAGTGTTCAGTACATTTGATTTTGGTCAAAAGGCTGAGAAGAGATTTATGGCCAAAGGCCAAAATCAATAAAGTAAATGTATAACTAACTGTCAACAGTTCCTTTAAAAAAACATCTATTTTTTTCTTGGGCTTGCGCTGTAGTCATATAAAATGCATCCTTTAGTTAAGGAAGTAGTGACAGATAGTGATAGGAGCACAGTGGCTCCTGTGGTTAGATAGTGGGTTGGAGGTTAGCAAGCCCGCGTTCAAGACTCAAGTGCTGCTCTGTGGGGAGTGAGCTCCTGTCATTCACTCCTGTTTCTTGAGGGGGTCATGAAAGAAGCCCCCATGGGTGTTCCCTGGGCAATTGTTTATGTCACTGGCTAATCCTTTCAACCCAGAAGCGTCTTAAACAGTGCCTCCAACACAAAGAGTACACAGAAACAGCACAGCAAAACATGATTGCACTATTTTGTTACATTTAACACAGTCTTAAGCATTATGCCAACCTTGTTTCTCTTCGAAATCTATCAGTGGAAATTATTTCTTGTAAATGTTCAAAATTAAATTAGTTGTTTCCATGCCATGGTGCTCTTATATTTTAGGATTAGCTTTTGTATGTTGTTATCCAAATCCTCTGTTTGTTTTGGAACAGGTGCTAGGCTGGTGGATTCCATTGTTATTGGTCCTGAAAGAACGATGGAGCCATCTGTGCTCACATCTGCACTACCACATGACTCTACTGGAGGAGTGTCCTTGAAACTACAAACTGCCATAAATATAGTTTCTTCGAGTCATGGAACCATTCCTGTTCTGATCTGCAAACTGGACAGTGAAGCAGCTATAAAGGCTTGCTTGACTGGGGAATTGAAAGAAGGCGAAGGCACAAAGCTTTCCTTTGTGGATACGTGAAGTCTTTTGTAAAGGAATCTTGAATCATGTGCAGAAGAATTTCTGGGACAATAATATTCATAAATTCTTGACTGACTTTTTTGTTTCAATCATATGTGTGTGTATTCGTTTTCTGTTATTTTGTGAACCTCACAAATTCAAATCATAACTTTTTAACGCCTTGCAAAACAATAACATTTTGAATATCAGCACACAATATATTCACGTCACATTGATAGCCTCTTGGTGCTATAAACTCATCCTCAGTGCCCCCGACCCAGGGGTGGGATTCAAAGTTCTTAACAACTGCTTCTGTGAGCGTGGCCTAATTTGTGGGTGTGGCTTGGTGGTCATGTGACTGGGTGGGCATGGCTTGCCAGCTGGGCATGGCTTGGTGGTCATATGACCGGATGGGCATGGTCTGGTGGTCATCTGACTGGGTGGGTGTGGCCAGGTGGCCATGTGACTGGCAAACCAAATATAAGTGGTTCTCGCTTAATGGCCAGTTGCTTAGTAAGTGTTCTAATTTATGACTGACCTCCCCAGAGCTATTTGACCTGTTTTTGGAGTTTTGACAGCCATGCACGCGCATGCACACACACACATAGATACATACACACACTCCGTTCTAACCCTGCTGGAGCAGGTGGTTGGACTAGATATCTCATTAACTTTCTCCTCCCTCCCTTTCTTTTTTTTTCCTTTCTTCCTTTCTTTCTTCCTTCCTCCCTTTCTTTCTTTTTCTTTCTCTCTCCCTCCCTCCCTCCCTCCATCCCTCCCTCCATATCCCATTCACTTTCTCCTCTTTCTTTCTTTCTTTCTTTCTTTCTTTCTTTCTTTCTTTCTTTCTTTCTTTCTTTCTTTCTTTCTTTCTTTCTTTCTTTCTTTCTTTCTTTCTTTCTCATTCTCTCTCTTTTTTCTCTCTTTCTCTATCTCTTCTGCCCCTCTTTCTTTCTGTCCCTTCCTTCCATTCCCCCCCAACTTTCTTTGTGTATCCCTTTTCTTCCTTTCTCCCTTTTTCTTTCTTTACTTTCTTGTCTGTTCCTTCTCTCTTTTCCTCTCTCTTTCCCCCTCTTTCACTTTCTTTTTCTCTTTCCCTCTCTCTCTTTCTTATTTTCTCTTTCCCTCTCTTTCCCTCTCTCTTTCTCTCTTTCTCTCGTTCCCTCTCTCTCTTTCCCTCTGTCTCTATCCCTTCCTTAACCTATCTACCTATTTTCTACCCAGGCAGGCATGGCCTGCCAAAGGCCTGGGCATCACCCCGTTTCCCATTTCAGAGGCCCCGGCCCTTAATCTCCCCGTTTCCTCCCTTCTTTCATCGCCCCGTGATTTTACCTTGCTCCCGCAACTGGCTGCCAGGGAAGGCAAGCCAGGGCTGAGCCATTGTTGTCGCTGGACTCCCCATCAGCCCACATTGCCCTTGTCACAAATGCCTGCAGCCGCCGTGTATTTTTTTCGGTGCAGCTGGAGTGCAGCCACACCGAAAAAAAAACACATGGTGTCTGGAGGTTTTTTGCAGCGAAAATTACCAACCTCCGGCTTTGCCCTGCTTCTCCAATGTGCTGCTGCAACCGCATTCTAGGCACAGGCCCCGCAGGTCCACTCCATTAAGCCTGCTGCACTGGAGGGACTTGCCCAAGCAAGTCCGAGCGGAGTGGTACAGCAGTCAATGGGGTGAGCCTGCATGGCCGGTGCCTAGAACACAGCGGTGGTGGCGCATTGGAGAAGCAGAGCAAAGCCAGAGGTTGGTAGTTTTCACTGCAAAAAACCTCCAGAAGCATGTGTTTTTCAGTGCGGCTGGACTCCAGCTGCACCCAACCCCCCCCCAAAAAACATGGCGTCTGGATGCTTTTACCGACCTCCGGCTTTGCTTGCTCTGCTTCTCCAATGCGCTGCTGTGGCCGTCAGCAATTGTTGCACATGTGTGCAATGTCGCACATGCACAATAAGGACTGACTGGACAGGGAACGGAGGAGTGGGTGGAGAGGAGCAGGGCTAGCCAGGGGCCCATTTACCGGTTCTCCAAACTACCGGGAATGGTAATGAACTGGTAGAATCCCACCTCTGAATTGCACCCTGCAAGGGGCCCACCTCCAGTGCCCCCATGCTGCCTCTTAGCGCCCCCTGCCAGCCCCCTTTCCTCTTAGCACCCCCCTAAGGCATCCCACCATCCCCAGGGGGCGGTAAGCCCACTTTGGGAACCACTGGTTTAAGGGTAAAGGAGTAGGGGTTTGAGGATGTAACAACAAAGTCAGGTAATGCATTCCAGGCATTGACCATTCTATTGCTGAAGTCATACTTTCTGCAATCAAGTTTGGAATGGTTTACATTGAGTTTGTATCTGTTGTGTGCTCTTGTATTGTTGCGATTGAAGCTGAAGTAGCCATTGATTGCTAGGACATTGTAGTAGATAATTTTGTGTACTACCCTTAAATCCAACCGTAGGCGGCATAGTACTAGGTTGTCCAAGCCCAAAATTTCAAGCCTGGTGATGTAGGGTATTCTGTTGCGAGCAGAGGAGTTAGTATTCTTGTCATGAAATATTTCTGGATTCGCTCAATTGTATTAATGTCTGATATACAGTGCGGATTCCAGACAGATGAGCTGTATTCGAGTATTGGTCTAGCAAAGAACCTAGTTTGTATGCCCTAGTTAGCAATTCGATATTTCCGTAGGAGAAGCTTCATAAGATTAGATTTACAACTCTTAATACCTTTTTGGCAATGCTGTTGCAGTGAGCTCTGGAGCTTAGGTGTGTACTCCAAGGTCCCTGACAGAGTGAGAGTCGTCAATGAGGTCACATCTGCCTAGCTTGTATTTGGTGTACTGATTTATTTTTTAACAATGTGTAGGACAGAGCATTTGTTGGTTGAGATTTGGAGTTGCCAATTGTTTGACCATTCAGACACATAATCAAGGTCGCTTTGAAGGACGGTAGCATAGTTTTAAATCATCAGCAAAGAAGACACAGTTGCTTTTAAGGTCATTTAAAGTTGCAAAGGTCATTTATGTAGAGTATAAAGAATGTGGGTTCTAGAACGCTGCCTTGGGGGACACTGCTGTTAACTGGTGCAGGGTTTGATAGGGCGCTCCCTATTTTTACTATTAGTTGCCTGTTTGACAGGAACACAGTAATCCACTTATGAAGGGATCCAGAAATGCTGTAAGAGTTTAGTTATAACAGTAGGTTGTTGTGTACCACTGAATCAAAGGCTTTGCAGAAGTCTATGTAAATTGCGTCTATTGCTTTACCCTGGTTGAATAGAGTATCCATATGTTTTTACAGTGTAGGGGTTGCAGATTGCAGGACAATTTTTTCCTGAAACCAAATTGTTTTTTGAAGAGTAGGTTGTTTGACTCTAGGTGGAGGGTAATGGATTGGTTAATGATTGATTCCATGATTTTGCACGTGATGCAACACAGTGAGATTTGTCTGTAGTTTTCAACTAGGCTGGGGTCACCTTTTTTGAAGATAGGGATGACCGTTGCTAAGGATCATAGGTTCAGTAAGAAGCTAGTTCTGAATGATATCTCATATATTATGCTTAGGAGTCCTGCTATGACAGTGGAGAGCTTTTTAAAGAAATACGCACATCATCTGTCGGGGCCAATAGATAGGGATGGTTTTAGGTTACATAGTGCCTTTTCTATGTTATCTTCTAAAAAGTCAATATGTAGTAGATCATTGCAGTTAGTTGTGGTATGATTAGGGAATGTGGGGCATGAGCTATTTACAAAGACTGAACTGAAGAATGTGTTGAAGAGGTTGAGTGAGGGAAGGGAAACCTAATAATAGATTTTTCCATATTGATTTCCATTCATTTTTTAAAGATTTGTCTTTCAAACCTGTTTCTTGTGACTTCTTTGAATTTTTGTAACTCTAATTTCTCATGCTTTAATCATTCTTTTTCATTTTTGTTCAAACACCCATCTTGCTCCATAACCAACTAGATTAGTTTTAAGTCTTCATCTTTATGCAAGTACTATCGCAACTAATTTCACAGCGCATCCGGTCCCTTGTTCACACTATGCTATTTGTTTAGTATCAGCATCATTCTTTCAAAGGCTGTGATATACCCACAAGAGGGAATCGGTAAATGTGTAGGAATGTGCTATTTAAATTTTTGAAATTGTTCTTGAATTCACACACGATGTTTCATTTGAAGCCAAGTATCAATATTTTTATGCTGCTCCTTTACTGGTTTCCATCTGGGGGAAAGATTGCCAATACTGTGTTTCTACAATTTCAGCACATTTTTGATTTGGACAGCCTATCAAAATATAGAATACATTATTTATATTTATAATAGTATAATTGCAAGTATATTTTTGCTTATTAAGTAAGGTTGAATTTATCATAGAAATACAGAATTTATCACAGAAATACAAACTAAACTCCTTAAGAATGAAAAATGAACAGGGCAAGGCAAAACTATCCAGACTATTCATTGAAATGTTTGTGTTTAACAAGATTCTATAACTATCAGTAACGCTACCTACATCGGGTGTGAAACTCAATTTCATTGAGGGCTGCATCAGGGTTATGTTTGACCTTGGGGGGCTAGTATGTGTATGTGTGTGGCCAGGGGGGCGTGGCCATCTGATGTCAGTCCACCCAGGCTCTGTTTTCAGCCGTGACAGCCTCCTGCAGCCTTCCGCCAGTAAAAATGGAGCTTGGGTGGGCCTCATGCAGCCCCCACCAAGCTCCATTTTTGCTGGCAGAGGCACCGTGGGCTGGTTCGCTGTTTGCAGGGCAGGGCAGATCTAAGCACCCCGCGGGCTCAATCTGGCCAGTGGACCTTGAGTTTGACACCCCTGGCTTACATAGATGCAGTTGTCAGAAATAAAGCTCAACTAGAGGATATCTTCCAAATTAAGCTTGATTTTATGTATGCATTCAAGGAAGGGTATTTTCCACTATCTCTTTCTGGGAAGCTTTTCACCAATACCTCAGGACATTCTAAATCTCTTGAGTCCCATTAGGATCTCTTATTCAAACATTCAACCTGGCTTGCTGAGGAAATAAGTCAAGCGTGGTCACATGCTGTCACCTTCTCAAACAAATATGGAAATTTCTGACATAATTCTAAATTATAATTCTAACTTATAATTCTAATAAGTCATAGGAAAACACCTAGAAGTTTTTGTCATGTTGCTAAACTGTGAGTATTAATATTTATTTGTGTACTGTATGATTAAAAGTAGGAATACAGATCCTGGTGAACGTCAACAGCAGATTTTTAGGACAGTACTCAGGGCAGCTCATGTTGCATGTTCAAAACTGTGTCTTGAAATCAATACACTTTATTGTCAATGTAGATCAATGTATTATATTGCAGGCTATGTAGACAGTGTATGCTATGTAGACAGTGATCTTAACTGAGAGGGAAGATCTGTTACCAAGGCAATGAACAGATAAACATGGTCTAAAACCATATGAAGACAGAAGTTTATAAAAGTATCTCAGACAGGCACCCTCCAATTCTTCAGAAGGTAAAAAAGGAATGAGGTAGGTATATTCCATCATAACTTTCAGCTACAACAGGGACCAGAAGTTCCATTGCTAAGGTTAATTGAGTTGCATCTGATTTTTCATCTTTTTTTTTTTTGCCACGGTTGCTAAGTGAATTACTGCAGTGCTTGTTGGAAGCCAGCTGGGACAGTTGCAAATGGCCATGACATGATCTTGGAATGCTGTAACAATTGTAAAAATATGCCACTTTCCAAGTGCCTGGATTTTGATCACATGACTGTAGGGCTGCAGGAATGGTTGTAAGTTACTTCTTATAATGCTTTTGTAACATCAAATGTTCACTAAACAAGTGGTTGTAAATCGAGAACTACCTTTATATTTACAAATGAATGCTGCTGCCCTGGCTCCTATGCTGTGTTTGTGTGCATCTACTGAAATGCAGAAAAAGACCCAGAAGCCAATGGAGCATCTAGTGGTGACCAATGTTCTTCTTTGAGCAGTCAAATTTCATCCGCAAGTCAAAAGAGAATATGCAAACTTTTAAAACTTGCTTTCGGTAAATTTCCTTTACAGTCTCTCATTCATAAAATAAACCCTTTAAAATCTCAGTTATTGAAAAATTAAAAAAAAATGTAATAAAGAGTAATATTAATTATTCTGTTCATAATTTACAACTCTTTGGAAATTTAATTTGGTTGCGATATGCTCCTGAGATTTGAAAAGTCTTCGTTCTGTGGAAGCAGCAGTGTGCTTTACAAGGAAATATTTTAAAACTTTTCCAAGAGGAAAGCTCTGGGGGGGGGAAAGCTCTTTTTTGCAAGAAAAAAAAAATCAGATTGGCAGAAAATTAACCCACCAGCTGGATTTAAGAAATGTCAAAAATTAAGTTCAGTTTGAATTTGTTCAGCATTTTCTGACATGGCTTGAAATAATAATGCCCAGAGGACAGATGCTGTTTCCAGCAAAAATCAGGGGCAACGACTCTGACAAGTTTTGACCTATGAAAGAGAGAGGGCAAGAGAGAGAGAGAGAGAGAGAGAGAGAGATTAGGAGGGAGCCAAAAGACTTCCACTGATTCAGTTCTTAGATCTTCATTTGCACAGCCTTGGGCGCAACACAGAAGCTACTGAGTAGCAGCAAAGAGGGAGATGCTTGTAAGGCAAAGGGAAGAGTAACAAGGTGAGTCACAAATCTGGGAAGCTCCTGATTTCTTACAGATTGCTATTGCACGGCAGGGAAATTATTTAACTGATGATTTAACTGTATTAATTGAATAAATTATGTTACTTTTCAATAGTAAATAATGCGTGGATTTCAAAACTCAACTTAAAACTGAATCTTCACGGGGTATATAAATTGAAAAGGATAGGACAAGAATTACTTTCTGGTTAGTATTGGTATTATTTGAACTCTATGAATCCATATTGATGACCCTTTATCCCTCCTTTGCTAATTTAAAAGTTGTTTGGGGAAGTGGGAGTACAAAGAACTAAAAGAAGCAGCACATAGAATCCCTGCTCTGGATTCTTCTCATATTTTGTTGCCCTTCTCAAAGATTGCCTTTTTGTAATTAGAGTTGTACAACTGGTCAGTGGAGTGATTGAAAATGAATTGGAAATAATACTTGGGTGGATTCCATGACACAACACACCAATGATAGGTACATTCAAAATGTAAAGATAATTTGAATTGGATATTAGATAAATCTACACTTGGTTTTTAAGTGTAGGTTACTCTAATATGAAGGATGATTTATCTAAAGAGGGACATAAGAGCTTTTTTTGTTAATGTTGAGTTTAAGAATCACAGTGATTGCATTTTACAGTATGTTAAGTCATTTGCTCATAAATTCTAGTGAATGCAAGGATGCTTATATTTGATATGAAGTCTAAAAGGGCACAGAATTGGCAAGACCACCCTTTCTTCCCAAATGGGGAAAACAATGATTTTATCCATATGTATATATTTTAAGTTTGCTTGTATATTAATATATATGCCAGATATATTACACACACAACATTTGGAATATGCAATGTCAATTTTACCTGGAGCAAGAAGCCATCTGATCAGGAATGTTAACCATATAAGGCTATGTGGAACAATTTAGCTGACAATTAAGTGAAAATCAGCTTAGGTTAATTTTCAAACTACTTTCAAACATTTTTACCGAATATTTTTACTTGTTCTTGCAAGGGCCTTTCAGAGGCATCAAAGCAACCTTAGGGACAAACAACTGGAAGTCTAAAGAACAAGGTGTTTAAGGCAGAAGTTTAAATGTGAGGTTTAAAAGCATGCTTTTATTTTTTTTTAATTATGCATTAGGTTAACAAACAATGCTGACCAGTCCCTTTAAATCAAATTTAACTGAGGAAAAGGAAGAAGCTAATTTAAAAGCTGGAAGCTGCCTATATTGCTTTCTATATTTGTAAAGTTAGATTTTAATCCCTGCTGCTTGTTGACCAACAGGCAGACAAATACAGAAACTACTTAAGCTACATAGGGATATTGGAATGTCAACATTGGTTGCTGGGAGAAAGGACTTACAGCAGAAAAGGCATGCTAAACTTTTAGAACTCTTTAAATAAATATCTCTTGCCTCTGGTCTATAAGTTGCAAGATGGCCACCTGTTTTTCAAAGTGTGCTGAATACTTCATAATCAATGTCAAGATCATTTTCAGAGTTATTTAAAAGCTACATGTAAAGGTTTTAGTTAACACACGTAACACACGTTTTGCTGGATGCATCCAGAATACACCATTATTTAGCATTTCAGCCTGTGGACATAGAATGAAATTCAGATCTACATATTCCAAAGATAATCTCATTCTTCATTATGAAGCTAGCATTGGGACAAACTCACATTAGCAAAACTGTATTCATAATTAATTCCTGTCCCTGGATATCTGAACAAGATTTATTCATATGTATAATATCTGAATTGGTAAAGTGTATACCAATTACTGCTACAAATGACAGATGTGCACACACACACACACACACACACACACAATTATTTAATCAAGTAACAGCCATGGTTTGACCAAATAACTCTGTTTAATTACATAGTATCTAGGACTGGAAGAGACCACGGAGGTCTTCTAGTCCAACCCCCTGCCCATGGCAAGAGAACTTATAACATCCCAGACAAATGGTTGTCTAATACTTTCATTTCTCTACTCGTTGCAGAATACCTTATGCCACCAGACTTGAAATTCCAGACCTAGACAACCTAGAACTATGCCGCCTTCGGTCTGATCTAAGTATAGTATATAAAATTATACATTGCAATGTCCTACCTATCAATGAATACTTCAGCTTCAACCATAACAGTACAAGAGCACACAATAGATACAAACTCAAGGTTAACCGCACCAAACTTGATTGCAGGATATACCACTTCAGCAACAGAGTGGTCAATGTCTGGAATACTCTAGCCGACTCTGTGGTTTCTTCCCCAAAACCCAAAAACTTTAACCTTAGACTGTCTACTATTGACCTCACCCCTTTCCTAAGAGGTCTGTAGTGGGTGTGCATAAGCACACCAACATGCCTACCGTCCCTGTCCTATTGTTTCTTTTATTTTTCTTATTCGTATCCATTTCATATATTCATAACCATGTTTATACTTATAAATTTGCAGATGTAGCACACTGCTGGCTCATGCTTAAGCAGTAGTCCTCTAGGACACTGAGATCAGAGGTGGTATTCAGCAGGTTCTGACCAGTTCTGGAGAACCGGTAGCAGAAGTTTGGAGTAGTTTGGAGAACCGGCAAATACCACCTTTGACTGGAGATTTTACAGTATCTTGCCCCTGTCACGCCCACCAACCCACGCCCACAGAACCGGTAGTAAAAAAAATTGAATCCCACCACTGACTTAGATCCCTCTTGTAGTTACTATAGTTGAGTCAGATACAACCTTTTCTACATTTGTTCATTTGGTTTTTCCTGCCTAGTTGCAGTATCTTATTTTTCTCACCACTGCATCTTGTTAGCTAGGGCCCAATGCTCAGATCTGTCAAGATCCTTCTGAATTTCAAGTCTATGACATCTTATCAGACCTTTGAAAGACAAATGAATACTGAGATAATGAATATGTAATAAATGGCTGCTGTATTAATTTTTTTTCAAAAGAAGTATGCATTTCTCTGGCACATTTAATCCTTATATTTTCACATGAATGACTCAATTTTGATGGTGTATCAAAATATAACATTTGAAATAATTCTGGAAACAGTTCTCAAATCCTACAAAGAGTTTCATAAGAATGAAGTAAAATTTACCTTGAAGTGATTTGGAGCTGCCAAGGAAGTGATCACGCTTAAGCCAAAAACACATACATAATGTTGAATTTGTTAAATTTTAGCATGTCTTCTCAAGCTGCCTAGTTGTATGCTAGAATATTTGTGTTGGAATGGCCTAGGCAACCCATTAACAGTGCAACTACTTCTGCTCACTTAACAGAGTTGGAAGAGACCTTGGATCTTCTAGGTCTATTCCAAACAAACAGGAGACCCTACACCATTCCAAATGTCTGTCCAATTTCATCTTAAAACCTCTTCTTAAAAATATTGCACCCACAATTTCTCTCTGTGGCAGCCCCTCAAGTATTGGAAATCTGTTTAGATTAGACATAACCAGTTCCTGCAATTGTTTGTCATACATTCTAGCTTCCAGCCCCATAATCATCTCTGCACCCTTTCTAGAGTCTCAATATCTATTTTGTGTCATGGTGACCAAAATACAAATACTTGATGGATAATCATCAGTATACTTGATAGACATTGACAGGACAAAGAGCTACAGCCTGCAATGAACAATAATTGTTATTCCAGGAGAGAAGAGATATAGAATGGTTGTAAGACTCAGCTTTAATCTCAATATTCCATCAACATTACATAAGCTTCAGGAGATTGTCCACCTGTCTATAGACATTTCTAAATTCTGCATATTAGAATCCATTCAGCTGCCATGGTGTTTATTGTATGCTAATCACCACAGTACAAATGTATATTTAAAATTTGCAGAGGCTTTGGAGACCCTGAAACTGTTAAACATCCAGTTATGCCATCCATCCCGTGAAGTTATGCTAAAATATTGATTGGCTGTCATTTACAAGAATATGCTATCAAGCATAGATCATGATCAATAGTAAAAGTTGGCTGATCAAACCACTTGAAAGCACTATGAAATGACACATAGTATTAGCTTGGATCATAAACCACATACTATTTTAGCTCTACACTGCTAGATTAATCTAGCCATATCCTTGATATCTTCATCACGTCGTGATTCTCAAAGTCTCTGAGTTGGTGTTAGGAAAAAGTAGAGAATGTAGAACATCCAACCTCTTCCAAAGGGCACTGCAAAGTTAATCCTGAAATGACTGAAAGGCAACAAGACAGTGTGGCAGTTGCTTTCCCTGATCCATTTTTATTAACCCTGGCAAAATGTGCTTGGTCATATGAAAGAAATAGGCTGAAATTCACAACTGCTTTAAGCAGGTAGGATCACAGCAGAAATAGACTGAGCCCAGTGGAAATAAAAGCTAGATCTAGGTCAAAAAGTACATTTGGCATTTCAGGATGTTCATTTGAGGACAGTTAAACAACAAATACAAATATTTTCAGAATTTCAGCACATGGCTGGATGATCTAATACATAACTGCTTTCAAAAGCTTCAATCTTTCACCAAAGGATCCTAAAAAGCATAAGAAAAGTAAAACAGGTTCCTTTAATAACTAGAAAAAAAAAGGCAGAGACAAGGATTTAACAAACAAGACTCATCTCCAAAGGGATGTAAGAACTGTTCTTTTCCAAAAGGTCTGTACCTTCTTTGTTCATGAAGGGGTGACAGCGAGGAGGTTGAGTTTGTGGATGGTACAGCTTATTTCACATAGTAAAAACAAAAGCCAACAGCAAAGTAATCCATATGTATTTCCAAACTCAATTAATGGCCTTTAAGCTTGCAATTATAATTGGTGGAAAGTGATGAACCAGAAAGAAATAATAATGGTTTATTGGCTCTAACTGACAAAAAAATGGAGCTTAGATCCAAGCTGGATACTTCAGTAACAATATTGGTCCCAGTATACAACAGCTAAGAAAAATTCATTTTATTTTTGTTGAAAATTGTGTCAAAAATAACATTACCTGTATCTTGAATTGTTTTAACCCTTATATATATATATATATGAGAATTAGCTTAAGAATAGCAAAATGATTTTATTACTTTACAAATAATACCTAGTATTATGTGATTTATATTTAAAATTTGTATAGGTTTCACAGTTTTTTCCCCATTGCTTCCCTTTTCACCAGTATATTTGTATTCATCAACCAGGGTTAACTGTCTATACTGCACAGAACTTTAATACATTTTTGTCTCTAAGATGCTAATGTTTCTAAGCCTACAAATATGATTACTGATTTTGAATTGTCTCTAGCACCACCTAGTGTCTTTATTTGCTAGATATTCCCAATTCTTTTCTCATTTGAGTACAAATCTATCCAAAATCACAGATATTAAAAACTAAGTTTTCTGGCTTATTAAAATATGCTAAAGATGAAATCCATGAGATAGCATGAAAACAGTTTCTCCATTTATGAGCAGCATTTCTGCAAATCCAACTTCCCATCTCAGTGCACAGGGAACTATAATGTCAATAACATTATGCCCACCCCACCCAGAAAGAATATGGATCATTAGTCCAGACTGGATTAAAAACAATACATGAAAAGAATTGAACATCCAAAAGCAGTTGCTCTCAAAATTGACACTATCTATATGAGTGGAATTTATTTCTAGTACATTCATGACTGTACCTTTATTGAATTTTGTAAGCTGACCAATTTCCAGATGTGTGAACTTTGATAATTAAAATTTTCAACCAGCACAGCACTGCTAAGAATTCTAAAAGCTTAAGTACGTAACTCTGAAAATGTCCAATTATGGATAAGGTGTTACAAGCATTTTTGGCTTATTCACTATGATTCTCTCTTCCTCTCCACCCCCCTTCCTTCCTTCCCTCCCCCCCTCTCTTAAAACAGTTTCTTCTAAATATTGATAGATATTTCCACTAATAATAACGAGGCATTGATTTGCAGTGAAAACTGCTGAATTCCAGTTGTCAACAGAAAACAATGGCAAATTGGAGAGGAGGTAAGATCTTTACTAGAAGCTTAGACAACTAGTTCTTCCAAGAAAGGATTTATTCATTCAACATTATTTCAATGGCTTGGACATATATATTTATGCTCCAGTTAAAGTTTTAATCCAATCTTATTCAAGTTGAAGTAAATGGTTGGAATTCACATGCTTCAAAATATATGATCTACCGAACAGAACATTTCTAACAAATAAGTCCCCTGAACTCTTGAAGTTAAATATGTACTCATAAATCATTTAAATTTTATAAAATATGATAAAAATAGGTCTAATTTATTTCTACAAGTCTCACTTTTGACACACTTTTGGTAGTTCAGAAGTAAAATTGGCTTTTATAAATATTACCAATATAATGTCATAATTCTGGAGTTCTCATAATTGAAAGTGCTACAGTATCTGTGTAGAGGTAAATAACTGATTAAGCTCAAAGAAAAGCTTTGTGTGCGCTTAGAGTCAGAGAATGTTGAGTTCTAATGGTGGATAGAATAAGAGAGGGAATGTCAGCAGAGAATCGAAGATGATAATTTTGGAAAATTTCATATTTTCAATTACAATCTGGGATTCTATATCAATCACCGTAACAATACATCTTGGGGGAGCCAGTTGGTCTGCTGGTTAAGACACCAGGCTAGAAGCCAGGATGTCATGAGTTTCAGTCTTGCCTTAACCATGAAAGACAGGTGGGTGACTTTGGGCCAATCACTCTTTTTTAACCCAAGCCACCTGACAGAGTGGTTGTTATTGGGAAAATAGGAGGAAGTAGTGTGTTGGCTATGTTTGCTGCCTTGAGTTATTTGTAAAAAAAAAAGATGGGATATAAATAAATATAAATGCAAATAAATAATATTAATAAATAGTATTTATAAATAAATAAATAAATAAATCTAAAGGCATATCCATATTGCATTTGAATGGTCTAATTAGTTTGTATAGAAATGTTTAAAAATACAATACAGTATATCATAATTTATCTATGTTATTTCCTTAATGCCAAGTCATTTTTCAATCTTGTAGAAGTAGATATCTAGCTATTTGATTTGCAATTAACTTTTCATTTTTGACTTTGTCTTTTTATTACTTTTCAGTTAAGTCTTTGAATAAATCTGCCCTCCCAGGGGTGGCTATTACACAATTTGTAGAAGATATTCCTAAAGGGTACAGCCTGCCTGACTTTGAGCGGAAACCAATCACTGTAACATTACAGGAAGGTGAGATTTCTTAAGGATTTGCTACCTCCATTCTTAAATTTCTAACTGAATAGCAATTCTTTTAACCAATTTATTTTAATCAGTGTAAAAACTCCTGGTAAATGTTAATCAGGTTATTCCCTGATGCCTGATTTGAAGCATGGGATCTTTTGCTAGAAACAAAACAAGTTCACTGTTGGCTTTTGCTGTGCTTTCCCCCATTCTGCTCTCTAAAAGCAGAATTTATTTTTAATATACACAGTGGGCTTTTAGAACTCAAGACCAATGTTCCATAGGGAATATTTTATTTATTATTTTAGATTTCTACTTCCCAATGAAAGCAGCTTGTATTTTTTTCTTTCTTCTTTGTCAGGTAAAAATGCCATTTTCAGAGCTGTGGTCAAAGGTGAACCAAAACCAAAGGTTTTGTGGAAGTGCAGTAATAGGGAAATGGATGATTCTCAGAAATACCAAATATCTTTTAATCCTGCCACAAATGAATTTATCTTGCAGGTAAGGTTTAGCATTTAATTTTAAAGGATTGATGGACAGACGGACAGACAGACAGACAGATATAAATTTCCCAAGGTTAGCCATTCTACCTTTTTACTCAGGAAACAGAAGAGTGAGAAATATATTATACCAGTCTAAGAAACTGTAATTTTATTCATTTTATTTTCCCTTTGAAGATAAACAAAATTACCTCAGATGATGCTGATTTGTACCATTGTATTGCTGTGAATGAATATGGGGAAGCGACCTGTACTGCTGGTCTCAAAATTATAGAGGGTAATGAAATCGTGTTAGCATGTGAT
Organism: Notechis scutatus; assembly: GCF_049901735.1. Taxonomy (NCBI): domain Eukaryota; kingdom Metazoa; phylum Chordata; class Lepidosauria; order Squamata; family Elapidae; genus Notechis; species Notechis scutatus. The sequence goes on along the minus strand of NC_142011.1, from coordinate 37,793,226 downwards.
AATCTGTCTGAGCAATCTATCGGTGACATGCAATTTTGGGGCTGAAATCAGGGGCAGCAACAGTATGCATGTGTATTTGTGTCAAAAAAACCCCCAAAAGATGATATCATGATCTTAAGACCAAAGCCTGCTCCTTTTTTACATTGCCTAGCATCACATGTTGCCTACTCATAAACTAAAGTCACAATTTAAGTTCCTTGTAAGTTGTCTAAAAAAGCTGTTTCCCATCAATGTTCAGATGTTTTAATACAAGTCATGTACATTTGTCTCACTGAAGACTGTGTAAGTGCTAACTATAATTACTATAAATTCTGCATGACCTGATTATGTTGTGAGTAGTCCTACCAGGGTATTGTTAATTAACAAGAATTTCTGTCTCACTATCTCTTCCTTTTCTTTTATCTCTCATCAAAATGGTTCTGTAGACTTCAAAAAGAAAACATTGCTTCCTGTAACACAACAGGCAGGTGAGTTGCCATAATGTTATTTTAAAAAATCATAATAGTGGTAATCTAGAAGGCCAAACCCCAGTTCTTTAATGGCTGCTTGGCAATTTTGAATCATTTTAAAGTTTTAGTAAGTTTTAAATTATGAGCTGTTATGTACCCTTTAAATATGATTTTGAATAAGCACGGTTTTTTTTACTTCATGCAAGTAGCATGTCTCTGCTGTTCGTTAAAGGAATCTGAATTTTTGCAGATTTTCATGAGAGCATTTTTCATGAAAAAATACTGCTGCTTTAAAAGATTAATAATACAACTCTTTAAGAAGCTGCTGTTGATTTTAGACCAGTATTTTTTAAACAAAAATTGGCAGCTTTAAGATGTGTGGACTTCAACTTCCAGAAGTTGGATATGCTAGCTGGGAAATTCTGGGAGTTGAAGTTCACACATCTTAAATTTGCCAAGTTTTAAAAATACTGTTTTAGGTTCACATGGAGATACAAAGCACTTCTTCTAAATCATTTTTAAAGCTTGCACATTTCTTGTGATGTAAGCTCAATTTTCATGCTAGTGTTTAAAATATTTTATAGATCTTAAGAAAGAGATTCAGGACTTCAGAAAAACATTAAAGAAACGGTGAGCTTTCCAACAACGACTTATGTTAAATAGCTGTATTTTCTTTTTGTTATGTGCTAACAATAATAGTACAATAATGACACACAGAAGTTCCAATTCCAGTAAATTAAACTGTTGTTTTATTGTTGTTTTGCTTCTGCTAGTAATAAAGAGCTGTCTTCAGTTAAGGATTCTTCAGTAATATATCTTTTATATAATCAATCAATCAACAATTGGGCATAATCAACAATTATTTACAGTTAACTTTTTCTCTTAAATATTGACTTCATTTATGTCAAATGATTCTGTCCCACAAAAGATACCTGCAAAAACTCCTAAATTTATTATTTATTTCAACTATGTATGCATAGATGTTAAATATTTTTGATAACGTTTTCTTTATTAACAATACCAACCAAGAGAAAACCCAACACCTCCCCAAGTTAGGTTTTTCAGTACTGAGTTAGCTTTGCTTCTAACAATACATCGTAATTAATATGTCTTACATATGTCTGCTATTATAAACCAAACAGTATAAATTTTTGCAAAGTATACAAAATTTCCCTAATGTAATGTAATGATAAAAATGAGGTAATGATAAAAAGTAGTCTTCCAAGCATTTTCCTCATATGCTTCTTCCACAATTACATGACAAATTTTAGGTCTCTTGCAATTCATGTACATTTTGGGTTTCTCTTTTGGGAATTAACCTGTAGAACACCTTCAGCTGTTCCTAAGAAAAAAATGGACATGGACCAGATTGCACACATATTGCTAAATGCAGAGAAGAAAGATTATGAGAAGATTTGCATAAAGTATGGAGTTGTTGATTTCCGTGGGATGCTGAGAAAACTTCAGGAAATGAAGAAGGCGAGAGAGGATAAGCAGGCTCAAGTGAGACTATCTTGCTTCATATCCTGTGATTTGATTAGATAAATATTCAATAAGTTGTCATTGACATGTTAATTAAATTTTTATCAGAATGCAAACTTTCATTGCATTTTAAGGACAAAGTAACCACTAATCATTAAAAAGGATACTGTCACAAGTCTTGAGTTTATTTCATGGTATATTCCACTGAGAAATAATTGTCTTAACATCTTCAAGTGGAGCAAAAGTTTTGCTCCTTTGACAACAATGAATGTGTTCTATTTTGCTAGTGTGAATATTATACATAAAATGTTATAATATCTTAAATTATTTACCTCTCTCTTGTTCTTACAGTATGTGTACAGTATTGCAAATCTGAAGCATCTGAAAGTCAATAAAGAGCAAAAAAATGCTTCATTTGATCTAGAGATGGGACTGAAAAACCCAGAGAGCAGAATTTGTCTCTACAAAGTAAGGAAGGATAGTGATTTGGCTAACTCGACACATGAAGTTTATGAGAGAATGCCATGACTCAACTGGAACTAAACAGCTATGGAAACAAGCAGATTAACACTTCATTCGACAGTAGCAATTTTATCTCAGGAATAACATTGCCAGTATGGTTTTATACATAGACTTCCTTCGTGGTAACATATAAAACACAAATATTAGGAGAACAGTTTAAAAAATGAATGGAGGTGATAGGGAAAGAGATAAATGAGCAGAGGAAAGAAGAAAGAAGAGGAAAGTAAAACAAATCCAGGTTAGATGTTATAAAAAGAATACAAATCAGCAGAACAGCAAGCCCTTCCAAATGGTTAGATAATAGTCCTGATGGGTGTGATAGCAATCTAATTCTTGAGTCTTTTGTACTCTTTTGCATTAATTTCTTTTCAATAACAGTCATAAGCAATGTAAGTTGACTACTATTCATCCCTAAACAAGTTATTGTTTTAGGAGGAAAATTCTACTGGTAGATTTGACCAATTCAGATATGGCTAATATCAAATTAGGGCCTACTATGTTTTCCTTAAAGTAACTATAATTCAAATCTTAAAGTGAATTCAGATTTATTCTACAAGGCTGTAGCTTTGCCTGTTTATTTGTTCTCTCATCTTACTTCTAGGATGGCCAGAAGGTCAATTTTGGAGTTAATGATGACAACTTAAAGCACCGCCTACAGCAAGAGGGCAAAAACTATAAGTTTACAATCAATGATCTGCAGCCAGACGATGCTGGCATTTATCAGGTCAAAGTAGAAGATGTAGATATCTTCTCCACTGAACTGGAAGCAGAAAGTAAGCCTTCTCAACCAAAGACTCCATGTGGGTGTGCATTTGTTTCATAACAAATGAAATATCTGACAAACTAAATTAATTCCTTTCATTTGTTACTAGTGAAGAAATAAATGCTAAAGATGTAGATAAATTTGAAATGCCATTCATTTGTTGCTCATGTTTAGCATTCATTTTCGCAGACTCAAATTACGATAGATGAGAAATAAGAAGGAGCATGTCATATTTTAATTATGACATAGGGAGTGTAGAACAGGGCTATCAAACTCATGGCCCATGGGCCAGATGCTTCATACGCTGGCCATGCCCACACCCAGTTTAACGAAGGGGAAAGGAGTTTTGATACCTCAAGTGACAACGACGTTAACATCCCTGGTCTAGAAAGAGCATGAGAATCAGGTATACCAAAACTGCCAGAAAATGATAAAACTGCCAGAGAACGACATAGGACAGCCATTTTGTTCTCTTCTTGTTTTGTTTTTAAATCAGCTTCTAATAAACATATAAAACAATCAAATAGACTTCGAAGTCAGGCTTTGTTCCTGATTGCATGAACAATTTTTTTTTTTGGCAATAAGAAAGGGATTTGCATTTGCCACTTTTGCTTCCTATAATTTTTATATATAATTTCCATAAACTTCCCATTCTAGCTAGAGCCTTATGGATTTCTGGCAGTCAACCATTCAAGTCCTAAGCAGGTAAAAATCTGCTTAGCTTTTTCTATCAGCCACAGTTGGATTCCAGAGAGCTCATTAAAAATACAGAATAGCATTACTTAAATTCAAAGATTTTTCAAATCTTACTTGTGCTGCTCTTTATATTTCCAAAGCACTTTTTGAGTGTCCACATTTCTGGAACAGCTGTGGTAAATATCATGTAATATCTGCCCTTCAGTAAAACAAAGAAGCGAGGAAAACTTCAAAGCATATCAAAAAGCAGTGGTATTTTCATATTAAAAATCATATTCATGTTCCTTAGAGTCACCAATCCTTCTTCTTCCCCTCTTTTATGTTCACTATCATAAATATAGGGAAAAAATAATGCCGAATTGTGAGACTGGTTCATTGCTTCCATTCATCACATCCAATATTTGGAGGCTGTCTAGACAAGTCCCTGCAAGTTTCTTGGTAAAGTTTTCAGAAGTTGTTTATCATTGCTTCCTTCCTAGAGCTGAGAGAGAATGACTGGCCCAAGATCATCCAGCTTTGTGCCTTAAGGCAGGCCTAGACTTATGTGACCACTACACCAAACTGCCTTTCAGGTTCACATATTATATTATATTAAGAGTGCAGTTTGCTTAGCACAACTGTGAAGAAACCTTACATTTTCCCAACTTTATTAGTTTAAAAACGTGATCTTAAAGACAGATTTTCCCCATTTCTCCCCCTAAAGTTTGCCATGTTTCACATCATGGTTTGTGGATAGAAAATATAGAGGTCTAGATTTAAACTTCCAGCTCTGTTTTCCGTTGAAAGCAGAAAACAAGATGATGCACAATAATTAACAGAATAATAATGAAAATGAATGTGATTTTAACAAATGAATAATTTTATGAATTATAATTTAATATAGAAACAACTAGAAAAGCAATTTTGCACAAATATGTGATCTTGTGCATGTAACCTGGAAAGAAATCCCATTGTCTTTAATGCCAGGATTGTAGCAAGCATAATTTTGTAGTATGACTGGCATTAAAGTGAACAATTAAAGAATTCAAGCCAAGGTTTTATAGTATCCTTATATATTAGCTCTTTAAATAATATGAAAAATGTCAGATTAGTAAATCATATGTACATGGAATAAACATGCCTTTTCAAAGTATATAATAAGCATAGATGCCGAGATGTATAATTCATTATGTACAAAATCAACATTGAAATGCCTCAAAAAATGAAATAACCCTCAATCTCATAAATGAAGCCAACATTTGCAGAAAGCTGTTGTATAAATTGGGAGCTTAAATTAGGACAGAAAAAAACTGGTGTCAGGTAATTTCTTCTTGTATCGATGTGGATATTTTTCTCAAAATGTGAGCTTAAAGCCTTTTTATACATTTTAATATATTGTGAAATTGAAATTTGAGTAATTTATCTTCTTAATATAAAATTTGTTGAATATAAAAATATGCCTCCAATTTTAAATATAAAAACAAGACAAAATAATATAATTTAAAACATTTTAATAGTTTGTGTGCTGGAAATCCTGACTAGGCAAAATGAATTGTAAAATACTTTTGGAATAATGAATGTATCCTGATATTTTGTTATCAACATTGTCAGGAAGACATTTTATCACTAAATATTAAATCTGATTATTCTAAGCTAAGTTTGAAAAGTAGATAGGTAAAATTCATTCATTGGTAAATGAAATAGATATTTGCCATGCTTTTTCCACCTACAGGTTTTCTTCTGCTCCACATTTTGAATTTGTTGTATGTCTATTTCCAATTAATTCATTATTTCAGACATTCCTATACACTGTTGCTCTCTACCTAGTGAGAATGAAGTAGCCACCAGAAAGAAAATGCTATTTTCAGTGTGCCTGCTACGAAGCCTATTAATTCATTTAGAATCAAATTATAATTATGATATCTCAATCTTGAATGATGGCCTTATTTACCATCTAGGCATTAAAAATATCCAATCCTTTGACAAAGAGACTTACACCATTGACACTGGAAGCTGTTCTTCAAGTACTTGGCTTGAAATAAAATGTGAGTGATGATCTAATCTTGATTTCTTACAACATAACCCTGCACATGTACCCCTTTCCCTTCTAAAAACATCTAACAGTGCTATATTCAAGATCTCAATGAGAAATGCCTAATTATGGGTTGCAAAGAGATTTAAATGACAGAAATACTGGAATAAGTTTTAAGATTCCTTAATCATTAATGACTTCTTCCAGTTATTCTAAACTGTAACATTTGCTTTGGAAATGTTGTCCAGTGTGCTTTGCAAACACCATTAATGTACTAGTCTTAAATAATTTTTTTTCTTTGAAGGATTTCAAAGAATACGTTTCTAAAAACATAAAAATTATTTGCCTGATATAGTGCAATATTTCCAGCAGTACTGGAATCATTATATGTATCCCTAAACTATCTAAATGTGAAAACTCTATTGTAAAACTGATAGCTGTGATCATTGTTAAATCAATATTAATTAATGCAAATCATTCATATAACATAGAAGTTATAATGCCTTGCAATTTAAAGATCCGTGTTTATAATAATAGTTATTTTGCTACCATATACTGTTCATAAATGAGATGTTTATAAATGATAAATTAGCTATAATTTCATTTGCTGTTTTTTTTTTTAAAAAAACCCACAATTCTTTTATGCTACTGATCATGATATGGCACTAAAAGGCTCACCTGGTATCACAATGCAAAACTAGGAGGAGTGATGTTTATTTAATTAAGGTGTTTCATTCATTAAATTGCATTATTTTGCATTAAATTACAAGAAATGAATGGCTTTGCCATTTCAATTTAACCATCAGTATATTTGTAATACAGCTTCTAAAGAAAAGAGAAAGCAATCTGAAGAGGACAGTAGTGATAAAGCTGGACAATGGAGCAAACCATTAGATGAAGAGCATGCTAAGAAACGTCACCAAGGAGAAAGGCAGAAAGATCAAGATCTCCTTGCAGACTTCAACATGGGCAAAGATGCCCAGTATGGAAATGGCCAAGATAGCAATATGCAGCTTTATAACAGCCTGGAAAAAGATGGATCTTTGAGAAGTGATGGGAAGATAGGATTTGGTCAGAATGTAGTGCTAGATGGAAACATCAGAAGAATAGGTAGTTTGACTGACAAGACCTCCCAATATGGGAAAAATGCAATGTTAGCTTTCAACACTGGACATGAAGGTACAAATGGATGGCAAAATTCAGAAGGACAAGTTTCCACACTTAATGGAACAGATCTTTCAGACAGATTTAATAGAGGATCAGTCCTGGGATTCCAAGATTCCATATTAGGCACTGCAGAGATCAATAGAAATCAATGTATTGTCGGATACAATGGTGGCTCTGGAGTTGGATTTGACATAGCAGGAAAGATAGAAGGACTTTATGGCAAGGAAGTTATATTGGGTGATTCTGATCAATCAAGAGTGAGTTTTGATAGCAATGGAAGTCTCTGTCCTAAAAATGGTGGGTTAAGTGGTGCAGATATACTTTATTTCAAAGATAATAAGCTCTCAGAAGTTGGAGACAGAAGTAGACTTTATAGAGATGTTTACATAACAGCTGAATCTGGTGTAACAGAAGGTGATATAGGAGTTGCAGGGAATTTTTATGACAAAGATAATCATTTAGAGAAAGCCAAAGGTCTTAGACTTGATGGCACGAAAAATAGCTGTGGCAATATGGCAGGTAAAATTGGAGATGGTGGGATAATGAATGAGATTTATGTCAATGATGTAGTGCTAGCTGAATCTGAAGTGGTGCCTAGATTTCCGAGTGCTGGAGGGATAGTGGTACACTGTGGGACAAAAGGAAGGTCACCTGAATCAGATAGACATAATGATGCTGAAAGTCTAAGAGTGCTGCATAGCAAGGATAATATGATAGTTGATGCTGGTGCTTGCATAAGTGGCAAGAAGGATGTACTAAAAGGAGCTGTTAGACCTGATGGTACTGTGAACATAGATGGATATTATAATATGGATGTTGTGCTACAAGGAATGAGTACTTGCAATCTTGCTAATAACATAGATGGACTCTATAATAAGAATGATATATTAAGAGGCACAGATGCTATTGGACAAAATAGGGCCACGAGCATAAGCAGTCTTTATTGCAAACATTCTACACTTGATGGAGCTGTTGTTGGGGGACCTTATACTATTAGAAACATCAATGAACACCATGGCAAAGAAGTTGAAATAAATGGAGCTGATGCTGGGAGCATCGGTGGACTTTATGATTGGAAACTAGGAAACTATGGCAAGCTAGGGAGAACAGAGACTACGAGTGGACACTGTGGCAAGGATGGCATGCTAGGTGAAACAGACACTAATATAGCTGGTAATATTGGTGGAATAGATACACTGTATGGTAAAGATGTCCTGCTAGATGAAATTGGAGCTAGTGAATATGGTAATACAGTGAATATCACTGGACTCAATGACAAGAATGGCATACCAAATAAAGCAAGCAGTTGTGGAGCTGATAGTTCTAGTGGGTATGATATGCTATATGGCAAGGACACTGGTAGATTCTATGGAAAGGATATTATACAAAATGAAGCAGATACTACCGGACTGTCTGGCCAGAGTATTATGCCATGTGGATTTTATTCGGATGGTGATGGTGTTAGGAAAATAGATGAGCTCTATGTGAAAGGTGATATATTGGGGAAAGTAGGTGCTAGTGGAGGAATCTTTGACAAGAATAATATGATAATTGGTACTGTTGATGATGAACTTAGTAATGGTGAAAGATTAGTTAGCAAAGCAAATGTTATTGGAGAAACAGCTAGAATTTATGATAAGAATGGAATGTCAGATGGATTTGTTAGACTTGGAGGAGTTTCTAGGCTCTATGATAAAGATGGCATACTAAGTGGAATTGGTGCTAATGGACCCATTGGAAGTGAAACCACTGCTGTATTTTATAGCAAGAACAGCATGCCAAATGATACAAATACTGGCGGATTTAGAATGGGTGATACAACAGATGGAGCCTGTGCTGGGAATAAACTCAATGGCAAGGGTGATATACCAAGTGTCACAGGCAGGAAAGAAATTGATTCTAAAGACATGGATGAATCTTATGATAAGAATAGCATACCAAATAGAACATACACTATTGGATATCATGGCTCAATAGTACATAGTCTATATGACAAAGATGGTATTGAGAGCATACCATTAAGTGCAGGCACTAATAAACCTGGTGGCATTGGTAATGTAGATGGAAATTATGGCAAAGACAAAATGCCAAATGTAGTAGACATTTATGGACTTGGAGATGTTGGCAGAGTAGGTGGACATAATATTTTATGTAGAGCAGGCCCAACTGGATATGTCATTATTGGTAGAATTTATGACAAAGACAGTGTATTTAATCAATTTGGAGCTGGGAATATTGATGGTGCAAGTGAATCTATTTGCACGGCAGGTGAAAAAGGCACTGGATTCTGTGAAAGAAATGATATATCAAAAAGAGAGGTCTTAGATAAACTTGATGGTGCTAGTAATGTAAGTGGACTTTATGAAAAAAATGGTTACCTCATTGGAAATGGTGTAGCTGGAGAATTAGATGGGCTTTATGGCAAGAATGGAGTGCCAGGTAGTAGAAGTATTAGTGGTGTCATGGGAATAAGTGGGCAATATGGGAAGGATGGTGGATTAACTAGCACAATTGCTGGTGAGGTAGGATTTAATAATGAAAGAAACTTCAATTATCACTACCATGAAGATGTCGTACACTGTGCAGATAGTATAGGAGTTAGAGATGCTAATAGATCACTACATGAGAAAAAGTCAGACATACTTGGCAAAGAGTTCCTGGGTTATGACCAGGCTTCTGGCCTTTATGATGCTGTATCTCATGCTGGTGGCAGAAGAAGGCAGCTGTCTGATTTAGAGACCAGTGGATCTACACCAGCTGATCTCTCAAGGAAAGGGAGAGGAGAAAAACTGCTTGAAGAGGACTTGAGAGGTATTTATATATTCATGAATGAGTTCTTTTTTTAAAGTGTGTTTTAATATAAATTTATAAGACGTGTAATTTTTTTTAAAAAAACATCTTTTTAAAATGAGTGTTTCTGTCTCTTGATTATTCAGAACCAATTTGCCATTTGCATCAAGGTTTATTTGATGTCCATGCTCAGAAAGGAAAACCAACTGAGTTGTCTTGCTGTCTCAGCAATGATCAGGTCAAGGGAACTTGGTTTAAAGATGGAGTGAAGGTATGAGTTGTTAACTTGTGATAGATGAAGTACTCCTTGTTTCACACACATTGTATCTAATGAAATTTTATTTGGGAATCAAAATGATAGTACTGGCAACAATGAACAAATGTACTATCATAGTAATATGTAATAATTTGAAAAAAAGGAAAATAAAACTAATCCATTTATTAATTCAATTTATATATCTGCCTATCCCCCTTTTACATGACTCTACATAGCTTACAATAAATAAAATATGAAAAAATAAATATAAACATATATATAAAAAATAACATAGAGCAGGGATGTCAAACTCAATTTCATTGAGGGCCGCATCAGGGTTGTGTTTGACCTTGGGGGGACTGCGGGGAGTGGCTGGGGAAGCATGGCCATCTTGATGTCACTCATTGAGGCTCTGTTTTTGGCTGTGAAGCTTCCTGGAGCCTTCTGCCATTGAAAATGGAGGCTGGGGAGGCTGTATGTGGCCTCCCTGGACTCTGTTTTTACTGGCAGAGGGCTCTAGGAGGCTGTCACGGCCAAAACCAAAGCCCAGGCGGGCCACACACAGCCTCCCTGAGCTCAGTTTTCATTGGCAGGGGGTTTCAGGAGGCCTTTATGGATGAAAATGGAGCCTGGGAGGGCTGCACATGGCCTTCCCAAGCTCCATTTTCACTGGCAGAGGCACTGCAGGCCAGTTATTAGCTGTTTCCAGGATGGGCCTGTGGGTCAGATTAAACCACCCCATGGGCCGGATGTGGGCCGTGGGCCTTGAATTTGACATCCCTGACATAGAGGCTGGATATTATCCAACCAATCAGCCACATAGCCAGGACAACAGGTTCTTTTCTATTCCTCAGGGCTTTAGGCTTGTTCAAGCTTTTATGAAAGGCCAATGCAGATGGGGCCTATCTAATCTCATATCTTAATGTTCCAATTGATGTGTCAAAAGCCAAATTCCATGACTGAAAATTCTCTCCTTCTGGCCCTACCTGCTGAGACTCTTTAGCCATCAGTACCAGGAACATACTCCTCCTGCCAAATCAGATAGGGTGGATAGACACAATTGAGGAAAAATGGTCTTGTAATAACAGGTTCCAAGCCACAAAGAACTTTAAAAATTACAAACAGCACTTTGAATTGCACCCAGAAGCACGCCAAAAGCACTCAGAACCAATGATATCACATGCATCAAGTAACTGGTGCCAGTAACTGCTTGCACCACCCCTTTCTGCACCAGTTAAAGCTTCCAAATAATTTTCAAGGGCAGTCCCATATAACGCACATTGCAGTGAACTGGTCTTGAGGTCATAACTACATTCTTCTTCTACTAGGCTTGGTGATATGCAAAAATAAATAAATAAACAAAAAATGCAATCAAACATAAAACCAGAAACCATAAATAAAATACATCTAAAATAGATATTTAACATTCCAGAGGAACAGCTCCTTACTGCCAATTTAAATTATAGTAAAAAGAGACAGTGTCTTAATTCCATCGGGATGAAATTATGTAATAAGTTTATAAATTATGGAGTTGAATTATCAACAACAAAAATGCATATGTATTTGACTGGAATATAATCTGAAGCAAGAAGAATCACCACAGTTGTGCAATGATTCATAAATGAGAAAATAAATCTATTCAAAAATATTAATGACTTTTACAAAAAGATCAGTGAATTCTATCGATTTCTGAAAAATGTCCACCTCATTGGCACATCTTTGAAATCTGAACAAGCAATCGTCTAACTCCAGGGTTCTCCATATCTGTAGTAAAGTTAGCTTTGGACCAGACTGAATTGTTTGTTCAATGTTGCATGTATTTTTTTTTTTTTTTGAGAAACATATTTTCCTGTATTCTTTCAACTTTCCCACAAGATAACAGGTTTAGGAGCAGTCTCCATTGAGAAAAATGGCCCAGTCCATAAACTGATACTTGACAAAGTAGAAGACAGTCATGCTGGAAAATATAAATTTGAAGCTGAAGGCATCTGCACAGAAGCATCTATTTTTGTTGAAGGTAACCCTAGCCATGTTATTTTAGCAGATTGAATAGCAATGGCTAAATGCCACTGGTTAATCATGCATTTAATACATGAATGGGCAATCTTTTTCTCCTTTTCTTTAGAAGCAATCAGAGTGAGATGTCACGATACATTAGTGAAACTAAAGACAGGCACTTTTGGGGAGATCTTTTCCAATACTTTTTCAAATACTGTCTGTTTTTCTTTCTTGCTTTCTGATACCATCTTTGCTTTCTCCGAGACTGTCCTCACATACCAGGTTCCCCATATATTCTTCTTTCATAAATTGTAATTGATCACTTGTAGAGGGTTTTCAATATTTGCTGGAAAAATGCATAAAACTAGGTTGAAGGATATCTATAGTCGTAGGCCACCAATTACCATTCTAGCATTAGAATAAGAGTTTTGTGAGTTCATAAGACTGAAGGGAATGGATATGACATTGAATTAATAAGTGGTATATGTTGTGGCCCCGACTCCCGAGCCTATGCTGTCAGAGGAAGAGGACCTGGAAGATGAGGGGAGGAACTGGCAATGCCTTCCTCCCCAGGACTTTCCTCCCTGGCAATGCCTTCCTCCCTGGTAATGCCTCAGGTTCCATCAGACAACCGAGAGGAACAGCCTGAGATGAATCAGGAGGAAGGCATGTTGGAGCAGCCCCTGACAGGGAGTGAAGAGGAGGAGTCTTGGATCGACCCCAAGCAGTGTTGTAGGGAGAAACGTGAGCAGCAACATAGGAAGCATAGGAGGGTCAGAGAGTGAGCTGAGTCTCCACAGGGGATTTGTTGACAGAAAATGTAAACATTCAATGAGTAGTAAAGTGTTTTGCCAGAAGATATCATGTTTTGCCAGAAGATTTTGCCAGAAAATATCATGTTTTTGTCAGAAGATTTTTTTTTAAAGTCAAACATAGAATGTAAACTTTGTTTACATTCAGTGCTTATTTAGTGTATCCTTTTTCAGATCCTCCAAATGTTGACTCTACACTTCTGGAAAAACTAAACAAGGAACCTATTGTGGTAAAGGCAGGAAAAAATGCCATGGTTAAGATTCCATTTGAAGGTCAGAAGCCAATCAGAGTAACGTGGTTAAAGGATAACCAGGAACTTCTGGATGATGACCAGATAAACATAGATTCTTCACAGAACTTTACTCGACTCTCCTTACCCAGCACCATCCGGAAGGATACTGGAGATTATAAAGTGAGATTAAAGAATGAGTGTGGAAGTTTTGAAGTTCCTTTCAAGCTGGAAGTGATAGGTGAGGTAACTGTAGTATTCAGGCAACTATTTTTTATTAATATATATAAAAAATGAAGTACTATTCAACATTTGTATGTGAAATAAATTTTTATTGCTTCTTCATGGGAAGCTGGATAAAAATAAGTTGATGTGAAATAAAATAGACAATGCTTTTCAATATAATCAAAGACACATACAAGAAGTTTGCTTGTAGCACTATAATGTTCAGTAGTGGTGCTCAACCAGGGCCACCCAGGGACTTGTCTAGACAGCCTCCAAATATTGGATGTGATTGAATGGAAGCAATGTTCAGTAGTGGTGCTCAACCAGGGCCACATGGCCCTCTATGGTCCCTAGGACGTTTAAAGGGGACCATTGGTGAGAGACATGTTTCAGGGGCCACAGCATATGGTGAGGTGGCCACAGAAAAACAAAATGTACTATATTCCAAATAGTGTATTGTATCAGAAAATGCATCACTTACTGTCTCATGTCTGTAATGAAATCTGGACATAGAGGAGCTACAGGTGAAAAAAAAAAAGGTCAAAGCCATGTGCAAAAAAAAAAGTTGAGAAATACTGGTATACAATTTATTTGTTTATTTAGTTTATTTAGTTTATGGCAAATACGTGGACTTATAGTAGTTCAAATGTTAATGTCCAGTCCACCCAGCCATTCATGGACAGGGTGGTCTATGATGAAAAAAATCAGACATAGGACCGATGTAAGCTCTTGATGGATATTCGGATATAATGTGATGGATATTTTGTTGAGGAGCACCACAGTCACACTGAGGGTAGAGACATTGCTATAATTATACCAATATTTTCTTTCTGAACTCTTCCTTTGACCAAATGTTTGGTTTGGTCATTATTGTTGTGTACTGTTCTTTCTGAGGAAAAGGGAATCTCATATTGGGAACCAGAGATGGAGCTTTCTTCCATTTGGGCAGAATACTTGTTTCTCAGATAGAAGACAATTGCAGTAGTAGACAGATGAACATGAGGAGATGAATAAGAATGAGTTGCTAGTATTTAATCAATTAGTGTCTGATTCACTAATTCAATATAACCAAGGGAGTAAATAGTGCATTTATAGTATTGTTAGTTTCCTTTTTATATAATTTATAATTTATTTGTATCTTATTTGCCTTAGTCTGCCAGCTTCTCTCAAGTGGTTATAATAAAGCCCTTGCCCATGTTTTCTGTTTTGATCTTTCATTCAGATAAACCACAATTGCCAACAGGCCCCATAGCGGTTATAGACAATTCTGCAAATGGCATAACTATTCAGTGGAAGCCCCCAAGAGATGATGGTGGTAAATCAATCCAGAGTTATATTATTGAAAGGCAACAGGTTGGTAGAAAGACCTGGGTGACACTGGGAAAAACAAGTGGAAGCTCTACTATTTTCACCACCAACAAAGTAGAACATGACACAAGCTATTACTTCAGGGTGAAAGCAGTGAATTCCTTGGGTACCAGTGAGGCCCTGGAATCTGATGAAGTCATGGCTGCCGCAAAAGGTGATTTGTCATTTTTTTATGTATGTTTGTCAAAGGATTATGACAATATCTAATGGTCTAGCAAAATCTAAAGAATTTGTCTTTAATATTAAATGTAGATTGCATTGCCATTCAATCTCATGAGTACTTTGCACAAATATTATTTCTTGAGTATTTCAGGCAATTCATCTGATGCATTATTTTGGCAGTTCTTACAGAAACCTCCTAAGATAATACCAATGTATTATCTTTATTAATCTTCATTAATACAATAAATAATAATACAAGATTTATTCTCTTTGCTAATATGGATCCAAGATATTCAAGAATCCATTCTGAACTGCTGCTATTTCTTGGGATAGGATAACAAAGCCAAATTCACAGTTGTAAGGAAAATCTCTACATCTCGTTATGGCCAGGTCTCTCTCTGAAAATATTGGAATTCACTATAGTGTATAGCTGATTCTCATTTCAGGGAGAAAGGATTTATCCCCAGGCATCTGATAGATCCTATTGGGTTTCAGAGGGGACTTGAGAGACTGTTTGTTTCTGAGGATCTGATGCATGATGCAACTGAGACCTTAGGTGCTACTTGGAAATGAGAGGACAATGATGTGGGATACCCCTGTAAATGGCTCCAAGGGAATTCCCTGATTTTTAGGACTCCAGAGATAAAACAGCAGAAGTCTTAGAGCACTGAGGGAGGGAAATTCAGGGTAAACCTGTCAGGGTTTAGGGTAAAATATGATATTATGGTAATAAAATCAACACAACCTAATTATGTTAACCATTATCGCATCTGCAGATCATTAGTTGACAGCCATCTTCACTATGACCCAATCCCTCTTTTAAAATCAGATCCTCTCTTAGCTGTTTTTTATTATCTTAGTTGACAATGAAAAACCATAATTTTAAAATCTTGGAAACAATTCCTCAGCTTCTCCAAGCCCTCCTGCTCCACCTAAAGTTAACAGTGCCAACAAAGATGCCATCACAATTTCATGGTCTGCACCACATAAAATAGGGAATTCACGAATTTTGGGCTACAGAGTTGAGAAACGCAAGAAGGGCAGTAACTTCTGGACATCTGTCACTGATTTGCCCATAACAGGTAAGAAATTTATGTTTCTATAAGAGCTAGGATGAGGCTAAAAGATTTAATTAAAGGGAATTGTAATACTCACCTGTATTTTATAGTTAACAATGCAGGTTAATTTACAACCATTTGTTTAGTGACCAAAGTTACAATGGCACTGAAAAAAGTGATTTATGACTGTTGTAGCATCCCCAGGGTCACATAATAAAAATTCAGATGCTTAGCAACCAGCTCAAATTTACAATGGTTGCAGGATCCCAGTACTGCATTCATCATGAGGATAATGTGATCCCCATTTGCAACTTTCTAACAGCAAAGTCAATGGAGAATCCAGATTCACTCTATAGCCATGTTACTAACTTAACAATTGCAACTGCGGCAAGAAAGGTCATAAAATGGGGCAAAACTCACTTAGCAATGATCTTGCTTAGCAACAGAAATTTTGGGCTCTGGTGGTTGTATGTCAAGAATTACCTGCAACATTTTGGGAAAGTATATTATTGAATTAAGTTCCATTAAATGCTGAAATAGATCATGTTACTAGATGTCAGAAGCATTTTCTCTAGAAAAAGTTTGATCTGGCTAGAGTTGTACAAATTGCTCTTTTCTCAGTATCCATAAATACATTTTCTTTGTAAGGACTACCTCTGTAAAGTTTAATCAGAATAAAGTATTGGTTTCAAAACAATTAACAATCCTTCTCTTAATAGGGCATTTTGATGCTGTTAGAAGGTGAATTTGGGTGGCCAAACACAATCATATTTATTAAATGATATTCACATTAGTTGGGATTACATGTATGGTATTCAGCTTTGTTCGGGTATTTTCCCACGTCATTATAGTTGTGCTTTTAAAGTTGTAGCAACATTTCAGCAGAATCTCATCTGCCATCATCAGGCTTCTGTATTGTGTTCGTCTGTGTTCGACTTTCACAGCCGTTTCAGTTTTAAATTTGGGGCTAGCCTACTGCTGTGCCAGAATGGTTGGTTTTTTTCATCCTGATTGGTTGGGAGTCTTGGTCTGTGTTTATTGGTCTTGGAGTTTGCTGTGTTCTGCTTGATTGGTGTTTCTAATATCTTCTGTCTGTTTTGTGGCTTTTTTTGTCTTGATTGGCTGGCAACATTGTGTTCCTGTATTGGAGGCTTTTAGTGCAGCTTGGCTCCGAGTAAATGGATGGCTATCATTTATTAGGAAGCTAGGTTTTATCTGGGTGCCTGGTTGGGGTGTGTCTGAGCTGGAGATATCAGGGGGGATCTGTTTGTGCCCAGGTGTTTGCCTGGCTAGTGGTGTGGAGATTTTTTTGTTTGTGAGTGCAGGCTTCCAAATAATTGACAGTCTGGTGGAATCATCTCTTCTATTCATACTTTCAGGTCTTTTTTCAATCTCTATGGCTCCTCTGATAATTCTGTGGCTGGGGTTTTCTACAGTGGCTAGGGTTTTGGTGCCACTGAAGTAGATGCTATGACCTGTGGCTTTCATGTGTTAGACTAGTGAGGAAGTGTGTTCCAGCTTTTTTACTGCATTTTTGTGTTCATCCAGGCGGGTACTTATTCTTCTATTGGTCTATCCAATGTATGTGGCAGGCATGATGCACAGGGGACTTCATATATGCCTTGGTTTTCCAGATCAATTTTATCTTTGGGGTTTCTTAGGATGGCTGCTATTTTTCTGTCTGTTTTGAAGGCAGTCTTGATGTGATGCCTGTGTAGTATCTTACTGATTTTGTCTGTGGTACTTTTTATGTAGGACAGGACAGCTATTCCATAGGTCTGTTCATCTTCTAGGTCTCCATTATGTCTCAGTGTGTTTTTGTGGATCAAGCCGGTGATTTTGCTTTTGTGGAAGCCATTAGCTGTCAGTACTTTTGTCAGGGTGCATAGTTCAGTCTTTAAGTGTGTCTTGTCTGCCAGGTGTTTGGTTCTGGTGATTAGTGTTTTGGCCACGGAGTTTATCTGTGCTGGGTGGTGGTGGGATTGGGCATTGAGGTAGCGGTTGGTGTGTGTTTTCTTCTGGTATATGGTGTGTCCTAGTGTACCATCTGTTTTTTTGTAGATTAGTACATCTAGGAATGGTAGTTGTTTGTTTGTTTCTGTTCCCATGGTGAACTTGATTTTGGGGTGTGTGCTGTTTAGGTGTGTTAGGAAATTGTTTAGGTTTTCTTTTCCATGGGGCCAAATCACAAATGTGTCATCGATGTATCTTAACCATAGTTTGGGTTTGTGGGTGGCATTAGCTAGGGCTCTGGATTCGAATTCTTCCATGAATAGGTTTGCAATGATGGGTGACAGTGGTGATCCCATAGGGGCTCCTTCAATTTGCTTGTCACTTTGACCTTTGTACATGAAATATGTGTTGGTTAAGCAGTGTTCTGCTAGTTCCATGAGGTGTTTAGCTGGTTGGTATTTATTTTTGATGATTTCAAGAGTTTCTTTTATTGGGACTTGAGTGAATAGTGAAACCACGTTGAAACTTACAAGCAGATCTTCTTGTTCCACGTGTAGATCTTTGATCATTTCCAAGAAGTGGTATGAGTTTTGTACATGTGAAGCTGCTGCTGTAGCTGCTTTGCTAAGTGTTTAGCTAGGTTTTGTAGTGGTGCTCCTCTGGAGCTGACTATGGGTCTGAGAGGTATGCCTTCTTTGTGTATTTTTGGGAGGCTGTATAGTTTGGGGCATCTGGAAGATTTTTCTCTTGGGATGATCGTCTGTTGGATCTCTTTGCTCATGTGGCTGGTTATAATTTTCTTCTTGGTTATTTTTTCCAGATATGTGGTTAGGTCCGTGTTTATGAGTTTGTATGTGGAGTCTTGGAGTAGGTCTGTCAATTTTGTTTCGTAGTCTTTTCTATCAATTACTACTGTGGCATTACCTTTATCTGCTGGAAGTATGATTATGCTGCTGTCGTTCTTTAGGGCTTACAGGGTTTTTAGTTCCTCTTTGTGCAAGTTGCTTTTGGGTGGTTTGCTTGTACATAGGATGTTAGTAACTTGGTGTCTTATTCTATCAGCTTCATCTGTATTTAATTTAGTTAGGCTGGATTCTACTGCACATATGATGGATTCTGTGGGGATTTTTTTGGGTGCTATAGCATAATTGAATCCTTTCGTCAGACGAACACAATACAGAAGCCTGATGATGGCAGATGAGATTCTGCCGAAACGTAGCTACAACTTTAAAAGCACAACTATAATGATGTGGGAAAATACCCGAACAAAGCTGAATACCATACATGTAAGTACCCGCGAAAACTTAAGAAAAAAATATATATATATACTTATACTTATACTTATTTATATTTATATTTATATTTATATTTATATTTATATTTATATTTATATTTGAGATAGAGACAGAGATGTGTGTGTGTATGTGTGTGATATTTATCCACAACCTGTGGTTTCTGACTTTCTTCAATTTCTGCAATCATATATTAGTCCCAGTCCCAAGATACACTTTCTCTCTGTCATTTTTGTCATACTCCCCAGACACCTTTTACATCGCTGGGTCTATTTGATCTTAAAGTCAGAAGATCATTGGTCAGCAGATAAAAAATAATGTGTTAAAGTCATAATAGAAATTTCCTATTTATATGACAGCACCTTCCCCCCTCCTCCAATCATGGAGATTCTTTTTGCATTTCTATTTCAGTACTCACAGAATTGGATTGATATTATTCTTCTATTTCTATATATGTTTCATGAATGCTGCAGAACCTTATTTATTATTCTCCAGGTTTAAATTCAGTGAAATTTGGTCAGAATGGATCATAACACTCAAACACAAAGAATATAGAATATTGTTGTTATCTGGTCAGAACAATTGTAATTCTGTATAACAAAAGAGTTATATTTCATTTTGACCTCAGAACTGAAAGAATGACACCTTTAGGACAACAGCTGGGAACCCAATCTCATGCATAAGCCAATGTATATAGATATTTCTTACTAGCTCAGCTTTTTCTTCTTCATGAAATTCAAAAACCTCACAACAAAGCAAAGATGAAGTATATGCATAAATTATTTTCAAATATTAGAGGATTATCTAAGTTATCAAGATAATAATTGCAAATGCAATAATATACATATATCCATTGTTTATGAGATAAAACTAGCTCATTTATGCCGTAGACAGGAAATATACAGTGAATGGTTTGAAGGAGGGACTGCAGTATGAATTCCGTGTGGCTGCCATCAATAACTCAGGTGTGGGAGAGGCCAGTGCACCTTCAGAAGCTATTTATGCTCGAGATCCTATGAGTAAGTAGTTTACTTCCTCTCTTATATTTATTTGCTTATTATTCAATATATATTTATGCTACTTCCCCTATAACTGTGTCTGTAAGCATTTTGCAATAAATAGTTTATTAGTAGTGGCACTGAGAAACTGCAAAGTTAGCATGTGAATAGAAAAAGTTATTTCATACAAAGTAGTGGCATGTGATAACTTCTCTCACAGTTATGTAGTAAAATGAAACGTGTTTCTCCAGAAATGTGTTTCTCCAGAAAGTTCCCTTAACTTACTCTTTGCTGGTTTAAGTATTCCAAAATAGTTTATAGTTATTTATTTATAGAAGGGTCCTTTCTGAAACAGCTCTCAGTATTCTGGATATATTCACGTCCCAAAACATAATACTCAAAAAAACACCCTGTCCATTTTGTGCATTCCTATTCTCTCAAAGGACAAGATAATCATTAACCACATTCACGAATTCCTTTTTAAAAAACTTATTTATTTAATTATTAATTTCTGTTAGTTTTTTTAAAATATAATAAGATTATTTTTTTAAAAAAGGAATTGAATGAATACGATATACCAAATAATGAAGTAAGTTATTTGGTGATCTATACATAAAATGGAATTTGTCTGGCTTCTATTGAATGGATGATATTCGATTTTTAGGAAATTGTAATGCAGTAGCTATTCCATTGACAGTAGGACAAAGTAAGTTACTATTATAAAATGTTCTGTGGTGAGGAAAAGAAAGAATCAAGAACAAGGGTTCCTACTAGTTTTCAGTAGACTAATGTATCATAAAGAGTTAATAAAGCAAAGGAAACAATGGGAAACAATGTAAAAAAGTAACTCTGAAATGATATCAACATTTTAACACTCTTTTTTCCAGAGTCTCCAGGCCCAGTAAAAGATCTAAAAGTGGTTAATACTGACTACTGTAGTGTCTCCTTATCATGGATGAAACCAGAATCAGCAGAAGAAAGTTATGTCAAAGGATATATTGTTGAGATTCGACACTCTGATACTCTGAAATGGACCCAGTGTAATACTGTCCCAATACAAACAACTGCATATACATTTAGAGGATTAAAAGCCAGGGAGCCATATTTTGTACGTGTGAGAGCAATTAGTGATGGTGGTTTGGGAGACCCAGTTGAAGTTGATACTTGTGTTCAGGCGATACCTTCTTCTGGTAAGTCAAACTATGTAAATTCTGCTTTGGAAATTAAATACTTATAGAGATCATTCTGGAATACCTTATTTATATGAAATTCTATGACTGTTCCTTTTATTTATATGAAATTCTGTTCAAAAATAGTAAAAGGAAAAAGCAAAGCATGTGAAATCTATGATATAGCTGTTATTTAACAGGTGGACAAGAGGCTGGAGAACGAAATGATTTGATTCAATGTAATGAGGATAAGGACAGAAAAGTCAGATCTTATGAAGGCCCAGGTAAGTTGAGGATAGTTCTGTAAATCAATTATTAAAGAATTGGGTTTTGTTGGAGAACTTGAAAGATAAAAGGAAACAATCTGATAAATCATGGATGTTACTCTAGAGGGTTCTAGAAAAGGCTAACATTATTGAAAAAACACAGAAGACTTTTGAAAGAAAGCCAAAACCAGAAGACATTGTATCCAGAGAGAACTGGAAAAGACATGTCATAGTTATATTGAAGAAGAAACTAAAGAATACTTGGGACATATTTAGTTCAACTGTCATATCTAGGGTATTTCCGAACTTGAAACCTTCAAGATATATTGGATTATCATCATTCATAGCTGTGGAAAGTATTTTAATGGAGATGGTTGCAAATGCCTGTACTTGACTCTGAAGAAAAGACAGCATTGCTCTCCTTGTTGATATTTAACAAGTGTACAAGGGAAATATATTAATATCAAATGGGATATTAGGCCATTTGAGATGTTGGTAGCCAGCTGGTCTGCATGTATACTTCTTAGATGATGAAACAGCTTGGTTCTATAGAATATGCAGTGGGGAGTGAGGACTTGTTTTGAGCATTTCATATATTGCAGTTACAGTACTGAACTAAACAATATGATGCCAAAACTTACTTACTTACTTACTTACTTACTTACTTACTTACTTACTTACGTATGTATTTCCAGTTAACCCCAAGTTCTTAGTGAAGGATACTGTTGAAAGTTTCATGAATGTGAAAGCAGGGGATGCCATCCATGTGCGTATTCCTTTTGAAGTAAGTATAGCCTTTGCAAGCAATATGTATTAAATTTGTTTCTGTACTTTTTTTATATACCAGTAAATGGAGCTATCTAGAGATTTGGATTTTTTTAAAAAAATATATATGTTACTTTATAATAATCCTTGAAATGAAAGAAAAGCTAGAATACTTAGAATCATTTGGTTATCTAATTTGGAATCACTTCTAAGTAGAGAAATGTATATCTTGAGCTGCTATGACAATGCAATAAAATTATGTGCATGTGCATTATCTTTTTTAAAAATGATGTCTTCTATGTTTACTTGGAATTCTAGATATTATCTGTGGAATATTTCTTTGCTGATATAAGTAAATTAAGAAGTTCTTGTTTGGCTTAGCCAAACTGATAAGATCACTTCAATACGAATGGAAGAAAGTTAGGATCATATCTCCAGTCTTTCTGTCATCAACTGCTATTATGCTACAATAAGGGGGGGAAATGGAGAAGCAATATAGTACTGTTACATGGAAGCTGATTTATACCACTGCCATGTATATACTTTAAAAGTAATTTAAAATTAATGTCTTTTTCATGTCTATTAGGCATCTCCATCTTCTGAAGTGATTTGGCTGAAAGATGGACTTCCTCTGCCTGTAAAGGCCACAACTGCTATCAGAGAACGACTGAGCCAACTCATCATACCAGAAGCTGAGCTTTCTGACAGTGGACATTATGCTATCAGCCTTCAAACTGAGCATGGGAGAAAGGAAACATTCAGTTTTCGAGTTCAAGTTCAAGGTAAAGATCATACAAGGAAATCTGCAATTACATTTCTACAGATCTACATTTGCGCCTATCACCTTACCTGGAAAACTAGTCATTTGGAACCTAGAGCCTAGAATAGTAGGGTTGAAAAGGACTTTGGAGGTCTTCTAGTCCAACCCCTTGCTTGAGTAGGAGGCCCTAATTGAAGTTCTGCCTATTTTTAATATGCATTCTTAATTTATTATTAAATATAATGTGCATTTGCATAAATGGGGTGGAGCTCTAATTGCATGGCTGTGATCACCATCTTGACTCTTTTGACTTTATCCTGTAGACACCCTTGTCCATTAGAAACTCTGTATACAAAGGCATTAGTGCTTGAAAAAAAAAGAAATATCATAACTACTCTTTAAATAACAACCCTTCTACAAGAAGAATATCAGCTGTGCATTACCCACGAGTGCTTCTTTCTATATGAAGCTTCAAGCTAAAATTGCCTAACTTATAGAGAGCCTCTGCCCTTTTCAATTAGATTTGAAGGGTGAACCTGCAATATACTAAAGTGTTCCAATGAAGATTTTAAGACTGTTAGTTGCCTCACCTTTTATGAAGTGATCGAGTAACTAATTAAAACCAAGAGTATGCTAGCGTGTTATAAGCAGTAGTTTGAAGCCATTTGAAAATAGTCCATTATACAGACACTATAGGCAAAAGTAGTACAGAAACATATGTTTTAATAGGAATAAAATTTTAATTTACCCCTCCCTGATTTGGCATCTTCAATGTGGACTTAGGTAACAACTCTCAGAAATTCCTGTCCACATTATCTGGGCATTTTTGGATTTGTAAACAACCCATCTGAGATATACAAAGTTAAAAAGGCCTGTCTTACTATGTTCAAGAGAAGTAGTAGTTTAGTACAGTTATCTGTTGACCTTATTTTCTATTTTAATCATAGCAGACATCACCTCTTAATAACATCTTTATAGTATATATTAATCCTATTAATAAAGATTCCTCCTGTAAATTACTTTTGCTTGAGAAGAGTAGATAAAGTGGTATTCAGCCAGTTCTGACAGGTTCTGGAGAACTGATAATGGACATTTTCAGTATTTCGGAGAACTGGTAAATACCACATCTGGTTGGTCCTGCCCCCATCTATTCGGTGCCTCCTGAGTCCCAGCTGATCGAAGTCCCAGCTGATCAGCTGGGTCTTTTTTTGTTGCCCTACACAGGAGAACGGAGCTGGGGTGGGGAGGGAATGGGGATTTTACAGTATCCTTCCCCTGGAGTGGGGTGGAAATGGGGATTTTACAGTATCCTTCCCCTGCCATGCCCACCAAGCCACACCCACCAAGCCACGCCCAGACAACCGGTAGTAAAAAAATTTGAATACCACCACTGATAAGAACTAGTTTGTCATACTTCTTTACTATGCCTTGCCTCTGGCTTTATTAGATGGAAAATAAGTGCTGACCACATTTACACTTATAAAAGTATATCAGCGGATTTAAAATATTAAAAAACAAGACATAACAGCTGAACAGAACTATTTTTTTATCCATTAAGGAGAACTTTCAGGATGAGAGACTGAAGTCCACGGAGCTACTCTTCTTTCTTCAATATATTTACATTCTTTCTCTTCCACATAGTTTCTAAATCTGTAATACTTAAATATTGTTTCTGTAGGGTTTCTAAATTTATTGATAAATAAATAATCAAATTGCTCCACTTTACAAACACTTAGAAATTCTTCCTGATTTTGGTTTTATTTTGCAGATATTCCAGAGTCTCCTGGCCCTATACAACTCATTGAGAAGGTCCCTGGGACGGTGACTCTGATATGGGAGCCCTCACCCACAGAAAAGAGAGACAGTAATATAACCTACATGGTTATGAGATGTGACTCCAGAAAAGGACCATGGCAAATGGTGGCTGACCATATTTACACCAACAAATGTACAGTTGTAAATTTTGTCTCAGGTCGGGAATATTTCTTCAGAGTTCTGGCAAAAAATTGTGTAGGGATCAGCAAGCCTTCTGAAACAGTGAACCCTTGGACAATTCAAAAAGAATATGGTAAATATAGATAACTATTGTTTGAGGAGCTGTGCATACTTCAAAAAACAGCATCTCTATTCATGAAAGTGCATTTTTATGTGAGGCTGTTGCTTTAATGAATCAGATTGTTAAATAGTTCATCTATAACATGACTCCAAAAATAGCATTTTTTTCCAGGCTTGGGATTATTTGGATTCACATTATAACAAATGGAATCATGTGCAATATGGACTGGAGTACTCCTGAGGCATGTTTAGGGTATCTGATATCTTCATAGTATTGGACAACTTTTGATGATTGACCACATTTCCTGGAACAAAGTGACTAAGCACTTTCCCAGATCAATGATCAACAAACTGGAACATAGAATAATATCAGATTGAACTTACATGGTTTAGTACTTTTCCTAAATGAGATCAGAAATAGTAGATAATTTATTGTAATTCATCATTATCAAGCCAATATTGCAAATAGAAATAACAATGACAAATAGGTATCCTTAGTTGTTAATGTAATCCTTTGTTTTCCTGGTTTTATTTTTGTACTTCTTCCAGATAAACCTGAAATGAAGCTTCCAAGATATAAGGGGATCAACCGAGATCAACCTCCAAGATTCCTTGTCCAACTGAAACCACATGTGGTGAATTTAGGATTTAATTGTCACATGAGTTGTGCTGTGACTGGAGATCCAGCCCCTCAGGTCACTTGGTACAAGGGTAACAAGAATCTGTCTAAGGATCCTGCTTTTTTCTGCAAAAATGATTTTGGGGTTTGCTCCCTTGTGATCCATGGAGTCACACCATCAGATGCCGGCCAATACAAGGTGCTGGCTGTCAATGAACTAGGCCAAGCAATCAGCAAAGCTGAACTAACAGTGAAAGGTGGATATTAAAAGGTAGTTGAAGTTCACTTCCATATAAAATCACATACTTTGCTCCAAATTAGACTGTTTTTCATGAATTCAGTTAATTTAAGATGGCAATATTTTAAAAAATACTGACAGAAAAGGGGTAAGGATAATAATAAAAGGATTGTGGCTCAATATTTAGAATAAATCCAGCTCCAGTAATTAGTTCATGCTATTCCCTGCAGTCATTTTTTCTGCACCAATCCTAAAAAAAATTCAGATGATGGAGTTTGACACCACTATCAATGATGACTTCATTCTCAGTGGCAATCATCCTCCCAAATTTTACAATTTTTAACTTTGCTTGATTGCACCTTTGAAGTAAATCCAAATTGGAAAAGTGGTTGCAGTAATCTCAAGGCTAAATTGCCCTGATGTTAACTGATTATTTGAATCTGCATACAAACTCTAATGGCACAACTATGCTGAGATGGAACCTTAAAAAGTTACTTAAATTACATTTGATCCCATTAACCCCAGCTTAAAAAGGCAACTCAATACTTTGTGCAATATTACAGAAAATTTGTAGTTTAAGAACTTAGAATGCTTAGCATTTTGATCTTTTAGGTAATTCATAGATTTTATCCCATTTTCTAATAATGAATTTAATATATATAATCATTTTGTTCATTTTTAAATACGTATACATGAAATCCAAAATTTTCAACTATATTTGTCTCTGGTTTTTTTTCCCTATGGAAGAACCTGTATATTATTACAGTTTGCACTGAACCAGCTTCACACAGCCTGCAATATAATAATGGCTTCCTGTAGAAGTACCACTATGAACAATAAATTTATTTTTACATCGCTGTTCTGAAGGATTTGTCTACTTGAAGTTCCAAGTGTAAAAAAAAACCAGCAGCTTTTGTTTTCTTCTATCTTTTACAGTATGAAAGCTTTTGAAAATATGCATACAATTGTTTCAAGCAGAAGGGAAAACATCCAAATATATCAGTGACTTCTGGAAATGATTGAAAAGTCAATTACAGGTGGAAGAAAAATCACCATCCACAGTGATAGGTCACAGCAACAAAACTATTCATTCAACCAGACGTAATATATTATTTAGGTAAATCTAGAGTGTCGTAATTCACCCTCTTCCCTAGCTAAAAGATGTTCTGATACTTAAATGCTTCTTTTTCCACTGACAATAGTTCTGCTGAAAACTGTGACTTATGTATTTTTTGCCATTTTAAATGTTTGGAAAACTTTCATCCAGAAGAAAAGAAAAGCTTTATAAGATATATTTCATTAGTTTCAATCATTGCATTACTTATGCCTGTATTTCTCTGCAGGAAGTTTAAAAAGCAATAAAGAGTATAAAGGAGAGTTGAATATTTTCATCAGTATTTTATTTCTTAATTTATTTTGAGGTAACAATGTTAGTTTCATCAAAAGAATCAAGGTAAGACTACGTTTTGGTGTTTCTGGAGAGAGCGTTGTGTTCTGATTATTTCCCAAATGTCTCAATAAAATAACGTCCCATTCCAGGGAGGTGTGGTGTATTCTTTACTAAGTTATGCAGCTAACTATCTTTACATTTAATATCTTAAATCAAAATAACAATAATTACAGAAAGCCAAAAGCAGAACATTCATTCATTCACTCACTCATTCATTCATTAGATTTCTATAATTTCTATAGGTTCTAAGCCAGGGCTGTCCAACCTTGGCCCCTTGAAGCCTGGCGGACTTCAACTCCCAGAATTCTGGGAGTTGAAGTCCGCCAGGCTTCAAGGGGCCAAGGTTGGACAGCCCTGTTCTAGGCTGTCTGACTGAACAATTAGATGACCCATCTTCAGACCCTCCCACCTGTCCCTGCGCTTTTCTCTTCTTTATCCTCTCAGCTAAATGGCGCTGCAGGTCTCAGCTGGTATGGGGAAAGCTGCGTGCCGGCATTAAACAAAGCAGGCCCACCAAGCCACGTCCATCGAACCGATGGTAAAACAATTTGAATCCTACCACTGATCAGAATGATCTTTGGTTCTAAACAAAATATCAGCAAAGCCTAGATCTGTATTATTAATTCAAACCACTGACTCACAGTAGGATTATCATTTGAAACTTTTCAACTAGAGATGCCAAGGGTTGCAAATGTGTTTTGCTGCTCAAGTAATCATAACTGCATACAATAGGACTAAGCAGTAGCCAATTTAGAAAATATTTGCAGGCTGGTGCTAATGTTCTCTGAAGCATCTTTCTGGAATCCTATCCAAGCACAAATCTGTGACACAAATCTTGTGTATATGTTATTGAAGTATGTGCTTTGCAGCTGTTCAGCGCATCAGTTTATCCTCAGATTATTTCTTCCAGGGTAATGACATGCAGATTCTCCAGAATTGATATTTAGAAGAGTAAGGTTCAGTGATAGAACCTGCTGCCTCAAAATGTTACAAGTAATCAAGGAATAAAGAAAACCCTCAGGAAGTAGGAAAGTTTCTCCAATTTTACCACTAGAGGGACTCTTTCTAAACTATTGACTGCCCATAATTTCAAAAGCTGCATGGAAATCTTGAGGAAAAGTGAAAACTGGAGAATAATTTACTTCTGTTCATTTGATTGTTGTTAAATGTGAAAGGAAAGCCTTTTCATATGGGCATCAACAGGCAAAAATTGTAACTAATGATATGAACAAGTTACAGTGTATTTTATCTATTTTTTAAACAACAAAACGAAACAGTGGTGTTACTTTAACTACCATAACTAAACTGAATGAATGTAGCATAGACCAACAAAAGAAAGAAAGAAAGATAGATAAATAGAAAGAAGAAAAGGAGAAGAGAAGAAAGGAAATAAAAAATTAGAAAAAAGCCCTGATTCAAATGTTACCAAATATTTTTATCTTCGTGTTAATCCTTCCTTGTTTCTGAATGATGCAGATTTAATAAATAATATGTACAAAAAAGTTTAATGGTAGAAATTGTACAGCTACTAGAAACAGAGAGGTTAGCTATATGTGCAGTTGTTCAATAGTCTTCCTTAAACTTAGTGCCTCCAGATATGTGGCTTCAACACTCAGGATTCCCAGCACCACAACACCACAGTGCCTAGTGCAGGGGTGGGCAAACTACGGCCCGCGGGCCACATCCGGCCCGTTGGTCTGTCCAATGCGGCCCGCCCTGAAAAAAAATCGCTGCCATTGGTCTGTCCAATCCGGCCCGCCCCTGAAAAAAAATCGCTGGGCGTGGCGTATTGCCCTGTGCCGCGTGGCCCCAAAGCTGCAAAACAGTGCGGAGCGATCTAGGGGTAGGAAAGAAAAGAAATTTGCAAAGGCCTCGGCTGGGAGTTCGAAATCACCTTCGAGTGCGACCTCTCCGAAGGTGAGTCCCTGCCGATCCCCTTTTTTTTCCGGGGCTTCCAGGCTTAAACTTTGCAAAGGCAAAGCTTGCAGGCTGGAGCGTCTTCCCGCCGAGGAGCGGGAAGGGTTCCACCTGGCGGGCGGGCGGGCTGCTTGGAGCCACCTAAAGCTAGGCCGCTGCTGGTGGAGCCTTGCCCTGCCTTGGTGCCCCGTTTCCCGGCTCGGCGGTCCTGCTCGGGCGGCACTTTAAAAGCCTGCTCCCAGCACCCGAGCAACTTCCCAGCAACTTTCCGCTTCGTTTTAACTCGCGGGCGCTCGCGCCTGGCCCCGAGCCGCACGGCGGAGGGAAGCCCAGCAGGCGGGCAGGCGGGCTGGTTGGAGGAGGCGACCGGCGGCGCTCCGGGCTTCCCCTCCGCCGCGCAGCTCGGGCGGCGCGAGCGCCCGCAAGTTAAAACGAAGCAGAAAGTTGCTGGGAAGTTGCTCGGGTTCCAGCTTCCAGGGCTTTGCAAAGGCAAAGTTTGCAGGCTGGAGCGTCTTCCCGCTGAGGAGCGGAAGGGTTCCGCCAGCGGGCGGGGCAGGCTGCTTGGAGCGGGCTGCTGTGCAGCTCGGAGCGAGCGCGAGCGCCCACAAGTTAAAGCGAAGCCGAAAGTTGCTGGGAAGTTGCTCGGATTTCGGGGCTTCCAGGCTTAAACTTTGCAAAGGCAAAGTTTGCAGGCTGGAGCGTCTTCCCGCCGAGGAGCGGGAAGGGTTCTGCCCAGCGGGCGGGCGGGCTGCTTAAACTTTGCTCGGGCGGCACTTTAAAAGCCTGCTCCCAGCACCCGAGCAACTTCCCAGCAACTTTTAACTCGTGGGCGCTTGCGCCTGGCCCTGAGCCGCACGACAGAGGGGAAGCCCGGCGGGCGGGCGGGCGGGGAAGCCTGCTTGGAGGAGGCTCCGGGCCTCCCTCCCCGCCAGGCACGGCGCCTGTGAGTTAAAGGAAGCCAAAGTTGCTGGGAAGTTGCTTGGTTTCCGGGCTTCCAGGCTTAAACTTTGCAAAGGCAAAGTTTGCAGGCTGGAGCGTCTTCCCGCCGAGGAGCAGGAAGGATTCCGCCCGGTGGGCGGCGGGCTGCTTAAACTTTGCTCGGGCGGCACTTTAAAAGCCTGCTCCCAGCACCCAAGCAACTTCCCAGCAACTTTCGGCTTCCTTTTAACTCGCGGGCGCTCGCGCCTGGCCCCGAGCCGCGTGGCAGAGGGGAAGCCCGGTGGGCTGGCAGGCTGCTTGGAGGAGGCGACCGGCGGTGCTCTGGCAGCAGCAACAGGCAGTTTCGCCCGGGCTCCGCTCAGGTGTCCGGCTGGGGCTGTCATGAGTTGCTACCGCCGGCGCAGCTCCGTGCGGCTCCAGTCCCACGTTGCCTTGGGAAGGAAAAGGCAAAACCAGGAGCCGCTGAGCCTGAGCCTCCGGTGCCGCTGCTCCCATTGCAAAGCACCGCCGCGGCTCTTCCTTTTGCCTTTCCCTTCCCGAGGCAACGCGGGACTGGAGCTGCGCGGAGCCGCGCCGGCGGTAGCAACTCCTGACTCATGGGGCCTCCGAGGGGAGTGGAAGGAGGAGAAGAGGGGGGAAAGGGGGCGATTCCCAAAAATCTTGTGCTGACCCGGCCCGTCTGTCAAATTTTAAAAGTCAATGCGGCCCCGAGCCAAAAAGTTTGCCCACCCCTGGCCTAGTGAATCCTGGGAAGCCACCATGGTTGAAGAAGGTTCTTGTATTGTATCAAAGTCTAGTAGTGATCCTGTCTCAACATAACACAAGAACTCTGGCAGACATTTTAGATTGCCAGTATATTAATATCATGCTACAGAAACAGCTGCAGACAACTTGCTTAGTGTAATATTGTTATATGTATCCTATCAAAATTTCTTTTAGGTTCATACTTGTATGAACAGTTCATACATCAACGAAATGAAATATAATATAGGAGTGTGCATTAATCAAATGGAAACCAATATGCACTGCCGTTTTTGCTGAAAATATCTATTTGGCAGGCTGCACAGAATTTGCCTGCAGTGTGACCAACTAACATGGAAATGAAAATTATAGATAATTTGAAGACGATTTAAGGAACTGAATACAATGTATCTATTGAGTACAATAAGGTATTAGAGTCTATCCCAAGTTTATTCTAACGTGTTTTTTTTACTTAAAACAACATGAATAATAAAGAAGCAAAGAGAAGCCTATAATAAAGTAGATTCCCTTTCTAGTGAAGAGCATCTATTGCTTAATGAACTGTAATAAAGCATTTTTCAGCTTTCCCTACAATATTTTCCTGCAGCAGTTACAGAAAAATGTTGGTTTAGTTCAGCAGATGAATCCAACCTTCTTCAAAATGACACTTCTTAAATAGAAGATATAGAAATATCCAGGGGTGGGATCCGACAGGGTTAACTACTGGTTCAGTGATTTACGAGGTTTGGTGATTTATGAGGTTTGGTGATTTACGATGTGCTTCCCTGCATGCTGTGTGCGCCTGTAAATCATTATCAATTTGCTGCCTGGACAGCTTACCAGTGCTGAGTGCAGAGAAGCAGCATTTGAAACAACACTTTTTTCCTGCTTTTTCAACTACAGCTATGCCTCGCACAGCAGCTGGGCTTGAAAAAGCAGGAAATAAAGGTCAGGTAAGAGCCCAGGTGGGCAGGTGGGCCAAAACATCAGCTGACATAGAACCTGTTCTATGTCTGCTGCTCTTCAGAGCTACCGGTTTTACAGAGCTGGACAGAACTGGTAGAATCCCACCCCTGGAAATATCCCAAGCTATTAGTTACTTTAGCAGTTTACAACAAAACTGCACTTATAGTCATAATAGAAGATCTGTTACACCTTGTTACTGTTTTGGCTTGTAACCATCCTTTATTTAGCCAGGTTCACATCACACTATATATTTTAAAGAGATTTATAGAAATATAGCAGAAAAAAACCAGCAATATTTTGCAAACATGTAGGCATCTTACCATGCAGTTAGAATTAGCTATAGTCCCCCAACAAGTGAATATTTATGGAAGAAATATTTTGTCACTAGGGAGAAAATACTTTCTCTGTATTTCTTACAAATTCTATCCTGCTTTTATCAGAAATAGTTCCACCTGTAACTTTTTGAACTGATAGATGGAGACACAGTCTCTCTCTCTCTCTCTCTCTTGGTCTCTCTATGTGTGTTTTTATAAATGAAAGTGCCATATAATGATTCATAGTTTTCTCATATGGCCATGTCAGGATATTTAAAGTATTAACCCTCTGGGAAAGAACATACCACACCACAACCTCTCCCATGAATGAATCACTCAATGTATTTTCTGTTCTGAGCAAAAGATTGTTCATCTAAATAGGGAGCGACTGTCTACTGAGATTAGAGTTGAATGGGACCTGAATAGGAAATAGAAGATGGATATAATCACCAAGGAGATTTTCCAGAAAATAGCTAATATCTGATCTGCAGAAGGAAAGTCAGAAGGCTGAATACAAAGCACAAAAGCAACTTAAGCTCACAAAGTAAAATAAAAGCAACAAAAGAAGTGTTAGGGACTAAATAGAAAAAAAAGGAAGGAAGGTGTGGGACCACTGTTTGAAGAAGATGATAGGATAGTAATAGGTGACAGGGAGAGGATAGAGCTAATCAACTTTGGTTCAATTCTCTCCAATTTAAGTTTCCAAGGCCTGATCAGTTGTGTCTGAAAGTCTTAAAGGAGTATGCAAATATCATCTTAATGTCATTTTCCATGATCATAAAGAAATCATGAAAGATGGGGGGGGGGGGGAGAAAAAGAGGACTTGGGTAACTATGGATACATTACCATGATGTCCATACTAGCAAAACTTTGGAACTCATTAATTAACAAGTACTTTGTGAGCATTTTTGGGAAAACTGCATTGCTTGGCACAAACCAGCATGAGTTTATCAGGTACAAGTCATGCTAAATCAACTTGATCTTCTCTGTTGATAGAATGTCTGGTTTACATCATCATGGGAATGCAGAGGACATATAACACCTTGACTTCAGCAAAACCTTTGAGAGTATCTCCCATGTAACTGCAATAAAGAAGACAGCAAATTATGAACAAAGGGCTGAATGAAGTGACAATATCATTAAATGGTTATAGAACTGTTTGAATAATTATATGCAGTGAGTGTATATCCATGGCTCTGCATCAAGCCAAAAGGGGGCAATGGATTATAGGGCTACATATGGGGCCTTGTTATGTTTTAAGATAATTAACAAATTGGATGAAGGATGAAAAAAATGATTGTTAATATGAGTTTGTAGATAATGCAAACATGGAGAGATCAGCAATTGTCTTGAAGAACTATATCAAGAATAAGGGGGATCTTGACAATAAACAGAAACAATGATTAATCTATCATCAAGAACAAATGCAAGATTCTTTATTTGGGTAGGAAAAATCATAGATGTATAAAGGAATAGGGGCAATTGTACCCAGCAGTAATCATGGGAAGAGGATCTGGTGCCTTGGTGAATCACAAGCTGAGCATTAGCAACAACAAAAAAGCAATGATAGACTGAAAAAAATACAAGAATAGTGCCGGGTTCAAGAGAACTCAGTGTTCTTCGCCATTCTGAATTATTTAGTCCACACCTAGAATATTATGTGCCATTGTGAACATCATAGTTTAGAAAGCACATTAACAATCTGAAGTACCTTATGTGCAAAGGGAAGCAATAGACATGGCAATGTTTCAGAAGAAGAAAATTATTGAACTTGGATAATTTTAATCCAATAGTAAAAGACATAATAGCTACCTTCAAGTCTCTAAACAACTGTCATGTGCAATATGTGGTAGATTGTACAGTGTTGCTACAGAAGGTGAGACTAAACACAATTGTTTAAGTTACAAGGAAGAAGATTTCAATTGGGCATCAGGAAGAATTTCCAAATAATAATAAGGGCTGTTAAATGATGAAACAATTTGCCATGGAAGAGAATGGATTTTCCTTCATTAGAGACATTTATACAGAGACTAGTTGACCATCTGTTAGAGATGATGTAGTAATGGGTACTCATCAGGGGGTTGGACAAAATCATTTCAAGATATAATCCAACTCTCACATTCCATGGTCCAAATTATTTACAATGTATTTCCATATCAGATATAGTGCTGATTATGACCTTGAAAGCCCTGTATGGTTTGGTTTCTGGTTACCCATGAGAATGCTTTGCAGTTTTTATGGGGCATCTTGGGACAGATGCTCCATGGTTGCTGCCATAAATCTCTAGTATGCATTCCCTGCCTGAGTGTCGAGATGACCACTTTACTAGATTTTTCAAGGCTTTTAATTGCTGAACATTTTAATGTTTTTACATTAATAAGCCTATTATATGACTTTTATTATTGTACATTGCAAGATACTTGGTGAT
Source organism: Notechis scutatus (assembly GCF_049901735.1). Taxonomy (NCBI): domain Eukaryota; kingdom Metazoa; phylum Chordata; class Lepidosauria; order Squamata; family Elapidae; genus Notechis; species Notechis scutatus. Next base: position 37,758,367 of record NC_142011.1, on the reverse strand, counting down.
ATGTAACAGTAGCTTAACAAACTTAATTTTATTTTTCAAGTAAATGAGATTTATCTTTCAAGTAAATGAGATTTTCTAGCACTGGAAATGGAAATATTAAGTACTTTTATGTACAATTGGTAGGTAGTTCTCTTTTGAGATTCAGTTGGTGTATCAATGAATTCAGGGAGCAGCGCCATCTCACTTCTGAAATTAACCTTCTTATTTTCTCTAATTAATTTTCCACCCAAAGAATGTCAATCAATGCTGTGGCTTCTTCCGTCTATGTGATGCTACTGTTGGACAAGAGAAAGCCTGCTCAAGTGCAACTCCCTTCTGACTCTGCTCTGCTTCCTGTCTTTGATCTCACAGACCCAAATGGTCTCTCTGCTCTGCCCTTTCATCTGGCCATTCCTCAATACTTTGCAAGCAGTTAATTACATCCAGTGCCAATCCTGTGAAAGAGGCAAGAGGTTGCATCATAAGACTCCCATGGCAGCCACGTGAGATCATTCAGCTTAAATCAGGACATCCTCAAAGAGGCCATGGGAGAAAAAGCAAAACAGTTTTACTGATAGAAACTTCATGATGGGTGGATGAATCCTCCCCAGAATTCTAAGAACAATGGTAGCTGCCGCCCAGCCAAATTTGAGAGCTGGTGTATCTCTAGTTTTCCAGAGACTAAATGAATGTAGGGAGTTTCCTTAGCTACTTTCAGGTAGCACAGCCCATAGGTTCAGTTCCTGCCATTCATGCCAGTATTCCAGCTCAGATGTTGGGTGTTGGCTCTCATTATTTCAAACCCTGCCTTGTTCTTCTTCTCCTCCTCAACTCTCTCAGGCTGTTGCTATATTGGCTTGGGAGACTAGTATAAAGGAAGGCCTGAAAATTATGCACCATGTCTCAAACCCCATGTCTCAAATAACTGAGATTGGCCAGTGGTGGAAATGGAATGTCAAGTCATTTGTCTAGAATTGGTGACACATTTAAGCATATTCCTTACACCCTTGCAAAATGTATTTCTCCTCTACCCTACTGTATGGACTTATTTATTGAAATATATTGTTAATTCCCCAAAAAAAAAAAAAAAACAAAAAAAACCCAAAAAACAAACCCCCAAAAAAAACCCAACCAAAAAAAAAACCCCCCAAAAAAAAAAAAAAAAAAAAAAAAAAAAAAAAAAAAAAAAAAAAAAAACCACCAAAAAACCAAAAAAAAAAAAAAAAAAAAAAAAAAAAAAAAAAAAAAAAAAAACCAAAAAAACCAAACAAAAACCAAACAAAAAAAACAAAAAAACAAAAAAAAAAAAAAAAAAAAAAAAAAAAAAAAAAAAAAAAAACCAAAAAAAAAAAAAAAAAAAAAAAAAAAAACAACACCCAACCCCCCCCCCCCCCCCCCCCCCCCCCCCCCCCCCCCCCCCCCCCCCCCCCCAACAAAACACCCCCCCCCCCCACAAAAAAAACCAACCAAAAAAACCACCCCCCCCCCCCAAAAACAAAAAAAAAAAAAAAAAAAACAAAAAACAAAAAAAAAAACACACCCCCCCCCACCCCCCCCCCCCCCCCCCCCCCCCCCCCCCCCCCCCCCCCCCCCCCCCCCCCCCCCCCCCCCCCCCCCCCCCCCCCCCCCCCCCCCCCCCCCCCCCCCCCCCCCCCCCCCCCCCCCCCCCCCCCCCCCCCCCTCCATATCATTCTGTGCTTATTCTTTACTGGCTAGTTTACATGTCAGTGGCCTGCATCTCCAAACCAGTGTTTCTCAACCATGGCAGGTGTGGATTTCTTCTCCCAGAATTCTCTAGCCAGCATGGGAACTGAACTTCACACATCTTCAAGCTGCCAAAATTGAGAAACACTGCTCCATAGGTTTTTTCTGCCATGTGCCCAGTTCTATCCTGAATGCACCATCACACATCACCATGTCTGATTGGTTGTGCTACTTTTCCCATAATCTCCCTCCTTGGTTTCCCTGGGAACAGACAACTGCAAACTGAGTTTCACTGGCTGCTGCTGAAGTAGCAACACCCAAATGATACATTAATTAAGTATATTAAAACAGTTGATGGCTTTGTATATTAACCATAGTCTAAAGAAAGTAGGATTGGGGAACCAGCACCCTATTTCCCTGCCAAAAAGAAAAAAGAAAAAAATCACCTGTTTAAAGTTCTGATTTCTTTTTCAGTGAAAAATCCCACTATTACCAAAGGGAACTTTCTTTGAAGTTCAGATAGCTGATTTATGGAGGATTGGTTAAAAAAAAGAGTTGAACTTCACTTCCCACCATTGCTTAGATTTATTTTGGAATGTTATCAGTGCCATGCCATGCCTGCTCCTAAATATCTAAAAGTGCTATTTAGTATTCATTTCCTGAATATAAGTGAAATGAATAAAGTTTTGCGTGAAATTTTGATAGAGATCACAAAGGTCAAATTATTTAATTGGACGAGCTGTTTGTTTGTTTGTTTTGTTTAAACATTATGGTAACTCTAGTCTGTTCTTAAGCAAGTTCTGCATTTAATTTGGATCCACTTAATTGTGGAACAGCAATTAAGGAACCAAGGCAGATTGCTGACACATTATACTTTTCTTTGTATTTATTTCGTGCTACTGCAGGGAACTTGCTAAGATGTCTCATTCAGCAAGGACCAGACAGGGCAGGGTGGGTCATCCAAGCCACTTAAAGTTCCCTTTCCTCATCTTTGAAAGGTGGAATTCTGTGCACTCCTTTCCTCAGCTTCCTGTTGAGTGCAATCTTTGGCATGCTTGGCATCTTGTAGCTAATGGTAAAGTTATACAATATGTGATGTTCTTTGGGGGGTCAGTACATCAAATTTAATAAAAAAAATCAAAAATAAAATTAATGTAAGGCTTCACATGAAAAATGTCTGGTGCAGAAATTTTCCTGGAATCTTCTTATTTGGGCCTATTTTTTAATTAGGTTATAAGTTTGAAGTTTTTATAATCTTTTCTATTGGACATGCTGTATTATTACGTTCTTGCATTGGGCAGTCTGTTGGTCTAGATCAGGGCTATCAAACTCGCAGCTTGCAGGCTTGATGTGCCATGCGTGGTTTAGCGAAGGGGGATGACGCCATGGCGATGCAAGTTTGACACCCCTGATCTAGATGGATGTCAAGATATCTTTCAAATAATTCCATGTTATAGCGATTAGAAGGTTGGTTGTTGTTGTTATTTTCAACTTCCTAGAGTCACTTCTAATTTTCACATGACCACTATTAATCAAAGAACTCAGGCTGATACAATCTTTTTTTTTCTCTATTTCAGAAACCATTTCTTAAGCATTTTGGTCTCTCCCTTATACCAATGTATAAAAAGAAGATAAATTCTTAATTACTGATTGGCCAAAAGATTTTCCACTCCTAGAGAAATCACAGATCCTGCTGTTTGTGTTAGGACAGAGGGATGTGAGTTCCAAGTGACTGCATTCCAAGAATGGTGCAAGATTCTCATTAATGATACATATCACAGCATCTACTTAAAGAAGAATGTGATGATGTCAATATCATGAGAAGGGTGGTACCCAAATCAAGAGCAAAGTTTAGATCAGCTACTTGTTCTTTCTCAAGTCTAACATATGAAGCACTTGAGAGCCTTGCACTTTTCTAATTATAAAATCAAACTGCTATTGAAATATATTAACTTCTTGAAGCCATTCCATGGTTCTAATTTTAGATAATAACACAATATAAAATGTAGGTGTATTTTATTATGCAATCTCACTTTTTGAAAAAAAAGCATAATCTCTTAATTGTTTTAATGACTTTGTTCAAAATAGCAATGAATATTGTCTTGTTACATTTTACAAGCTAGAAAAAAAAATTCTGCCCCCCACTCAATGTATATGCTACTGGAAATTACTGTGTATTCAGAAAGTATTCAGACCCCCTTCACTTTTGTCAATTTGTTTTTTGCTGCAGCCTGATTCTACAGTTGTTTAAATTCATTTTTGTCCTCATTAATCTACACTCAGTACCTCATAATGACAAAGTGAAAACAGAATTTTAGAAATGTCTGTAAATTTATTAAAAAGAAAAAAATGAAATATATATCATAGCATTCTTTTGGGAACAATTAGATAAGGTTTCAGCTTGGGGGGGGAGGGTTGGTCCTAGCCATTTTGCAGTGGTGCAGTGATTCTGTGCTTGAGTCCCCCCTGCCCCCAGGCTGGGTGCTTCCCAAGAGTTTTGGCCCAAATATTGTCAAACTGATTGGTAGAATTAAGCAACAAATATAGCAAAAACCAGTTTTGTTTATTTTTAGACCAATTTATGTAATTGCCCAGTCTCACAAACAACCAACTCTGGGTGGCGTGCAACAAAGTCAAAAACAATTAATAAATGCTATAATAAATAAAGAATAAATACATATAAAAATAAAGTTAAGAAATACAAAAACCAACTAAAACCAAGAATAATAGACAGAGGGATGTTAAAAACAGCAGAATCACCACACAAGTTCTCCCATCCCCTAGGATCCCCAGGCATGCTGGCATAACCATATTTTGGGGGATCTCCAGAAATTCAAGTGATGAGGCCAACCTCACCTTGGGGAAGGGGGGAGAGAGAATATTCCACAGTGCAGGCACCAGAGCAAAAAAGGACCACCTCCTAGGGCTCAGCAAATTAGCTCCCTAGGCACCGGAACACATAGCATGCCCTCTGTGTTGAATCTGGTACATTGGGAAGATGAAATTAGAGAGAGAGGGTCCTTCAGGTTACTACCTGGTTCCATGCCATGAAGGTGACCAGACCAGCCATCCTTTTGTTATCCTTTGTTTACACAATTAACTTTTTTTTTGATGGTGCGTCTGTCTCTTCCTTTCTTAATATTCATGGCTATCCAGAAGGTAACGTCAATTGACATCTCATATATCATGATACCAATTCTGTATTTGCATCAGGATGTAAGTGCATAATTTGCATTACAATGTCACAATATTAGGGCACACCTGAGCTCATTTTGACATCATTGATTCTAATGGCAGCAGTGCTAATATTGTTTTGTTTCCCTCCCTGATTATTATACTGATTTAATTAAGTGATTATATATGTCTATTGATTCTGATGTATTATTGTCAGAGGAGGTATCACAACAATATAATTAATAAGTGAAAAACGGTTAATAATAATTCATGTATTCATTTTTTTATTCTGTTCAATCATGTCCAATTCCTTGAAACCGCCCAGACAATTACCTGCAATTTTTTTGACAAGGTTTTTCATAAGTGGATTGTCATTATCTCCTCCCTAGGGCTGAGAGAGAGTGACTGATCCAAGATCATCCAGGTGGCTTTATGCCTAAAGCAGGACTAGAACTCACAGTCTCTCAGTTCCTAGCCTGATGCTTTAACTCAGGACTGTCAATCTCACGGGCTGTGGGCCAGATGCGACACGCGCTGGCCACACCCAGTTTAGCAAAGGGGGAAAAGTCCTGAAACGTCACGTGACTTCACCATGACGATGCGAGTTTGACACCCCTGTCTTAACTACTAAATCAAACTGGCTCTCCATCTCATGGATAGCCCGCCATATATATCACATTTTGTTTATTTATTGTATAGGCTAAACTATTGTTAGCACCATCCAATAATATATAATGATAAAAAACATCAATATGAAATCACAATGAAATAAACATAAAGTAGAATAGATGTAGATGCAAAAATTCCAAGAAAAACTGATGAATGGTTATACTGCATTTAAATGTATAAAATGACAATCTCTTCTTCCAGTCAACCTTTGTGAATGTCATTTGTTAATGGCGTAGGAGAATACAGAAAAGATATAAGCAGCTAACCATCAATTTATCAATTGGTATTAACTTATTTAATTGATACAGTTTTATTTTTTATGATTGTAGGCTGCCCAGAATTACCTTGAGGCAGAGGTGGTATTCAGCAGGTTCTAACCAGTTCTGGAGAACCAACAGAGGAAATTTTGAGTAGTTTGGAGAACCGGCAAATACCATCTCTGACTGGAGATTTTACAGTATCCTTCCCCTGCCATGTCCACCAAGCCACGCCCACAGAACCAGTAGTAAAAAAAATTGAACCCCACCACTGCCTTGAGGTAAGATAGGGGGCCTATAAATTTTATAAATAAATAACCACACCTTAGATATTTCGTATACTACCTTCCTGGGTTACCCAATATTGTACATTTATGCACAATTAATCTTGGATTTATTCAGAATAACATAAGCTAGAAAGCTGCTACCTAACTAACTTGTGATAATACATAATACAATGATACATAATACAATGATCTAATACATATCGATTTTACAGAAGACAATGTTGAAAAATCACTAATCTAAAATCATCTCTATCTATTGGACTGGGTGGAATATGTGCCTATTTCTTTAAAAAGCTATCCACTGCCACAGCCGAACCTCTAAGCATAATCTTTGAAAAATCTTTCAGGAACAGCTCCTTGCCAAACCTATGGTCACAAGCCACGGTCATCCCCATCTTCAAAAAGGGAGACCCCAGCCTAGTTGAAAATTACAGACCAATCTCTTTATGCTGCATCACCTGTAAAGTCATGGAATCAATTATTAACCAATCCATCATCCTCCACTTAGAAACAAACAACCTACTCTCTAATAAACAATTTGGTTTAAGGAAAAAACTATCATGTAATCTGCAACTCTTACACTGCAAAAACATATGGACTACACAACTCAATCAGGGCAAAGCAATAGATGCAATCTACACAGACTTCTGTAAAGCCTTCGATTCAGTGGTACACGACAAACTACTCCTAAAACTAAAATCTTATGGTATTTCTGGACATATGCATAACTGGATAGAAGCATTCCTGTCAAAAGACAACAAATGGTCAAAATTGAGAGTGTCCTATCAAATTCTATACCTGTCACCAGTGGTGTCCCCCAAGGCAGTGTTCTAGGACCAACTCTCTTCATACTCTACATAAGTGGTCTACATAAGTGATCTGTGATCATATTAAGAGCAACTGCATTCTCTTCGCTGATGATGTAAAGCTATTCAACACCACAGACAATACTGCTACCCTTCAAAAAGACCCAGATTATGTATCAGAATGGTCAAACAAGTGGCAACTTCAAATCTCAACAAATAAATGCTCTGTCTTACATATTGGCAAAAAAAAAATCAGAAAATAAAATACAAGCTGAATAGTCAAGACCTTGTTGATGATCCAAACTCTGTCAGGACCTAGGAGTACTCATCTCAAATCATCTAAGTGCTAGAGCCCACTGTAGCTACATAGCCAAAAAGGCATTAAGAGTTGTTAACCTAATCTTACGTAGCTTTTTCTCTGGTAATATCACACTACTAACTAGAGCATACAAAACACTTGCTAGACCAATACTTGAATACAGCTCATCAGTTTGGAACCCGCATTACATATCTGATATTAACACAGTTGAGAAAGTCCAGAAATATTTCACAAGAAGATTCTCCACTCCTCTACTTGTTGCAGAATACCTTATGCCACCAGACTCGAAATTCTAGACCTAGAAAACCTAGAACTACGCCACCTTCGGTCCGATCTAAGTATAGTACATAAAATCATACATTGCAATGTCCTATCTGTCAATGAATACTTCAGCTTCAACCATAACAATACAAGAGCACACAATAGATACAAACTCAAGGTAAACTGCACCAAACTTGATTGCAGGAAATACGACTTCAGCAAAGAGTGGTCAATGTCTGGAATACTCTACCTGACTCTGTGGTTTCTTCCCCAAACCAAGGGGTGGGATTCTACCAGTTTGCACCTATTCACTAGAACCAGTTGTTAACATTCTAAACAGTTTGAAGAACTGGTTGTTAGAAGAAATTCCTGGCCTAATCCTGTAAGGAAGGCAGGAAGGAAACATTCTGGTGTTGCTTTACAGAAACTGCCTCTCCATTAATCCTTATTACATTCTTGGCAGGACTAGACTTCCTCTCTCAGGAACATCTCTGGAGTTTTTTTCCCCTCCTTTGCTGGTACTTTGCTTGTGTGGAATGACCATTTACAATTACAATGGCACTGAAAAAAGTGACTTATGACCATTTTTCACACTTACAACTGTTGTAGCATCCCCACAATCATGAGAGACCAGGCAAGGAGATGCGTATCTCGATGTGAGTGATATTGAGTTGGCCACACCCAGCCAAAAACATGACCACCAAGCCATGTCCACCCAGTCACATGACCACCAAGCCACACCCACCATCTAAGCCATGCCCACAGAACTGGTTGTTAAAAATTTGAATCCCACCATTGCCCAAACCCCAAAAACTTTAACCTTAGACTGTCTACTATTGATCTCACCCCTTTCCTAAGAGGTCTGTATAAGTGCACCAACGTGCCTACCATCCCTGTCCTATTGTTTCTTTTTATTTTTCTTATATGTATCAATTTCATGTATTCATAACTATGTTTATACTTATACCTGTTATCTTATAATCGCTTGAATAAATAAATAAACAAACAAACAAACAAACAAACAAACAAACAAATAAATAAATAAATAAATAAATAAATAAATAAATAAATAAATAAATAAATAAATAAATAAATAAATAAATATTCCACACTTGCTTCTATGTTTCATTTTCCTATCTTATCCTATTCCAAGTTCCCTGGTTGGGCTACATAACAATAAGTGGGTCATTATTCTCCACCTGTCCTGGAGTGAGTAGAGAACTATGAGATTTGCTGTGGCTGTTGTTGATCTCTCTCTCTCTCCTGCCTCTCCTGCTTCTGTTTCAAGTCATTGCAATTACCTAACTTTCTTCCAAATATCAGATTTTAGACACCTTGAGGCTACTTTTGCACGAGGACAGAGAAGGGGGGAAAAAATCAGATTCCACTAAAGCCTGCCTCAGTTCATGGGCCAAGGAGGAGGAGGCAAAGGCAATGTCATGACAGCATGGTATAAAAAAAATATTATAATTGCAAGAGAAAGCTCATAGAATGTATTAAAGTTAGTTCCTCTTGCTGCTCAGTATGAAAACATTTGCTGTTGTTGGATGCATTGCAAGGTGAACCAAGCCCATACAAGCAGAGAGCTCCAAAGAATATGTGCTCAGAAGGGCAGAATACAACAAGACAACACAGATGCAGCAATATCTATTGAGCTGATTCTGTGTAATTTATCTAATAACTTCAGAAAGCCACTAAGATTTCATAGAAAAGATGAATTGCTCAATCAGAGGACAAGCTGTCTTTATTCAAGAGTGAAGTGCTCTGGGGCTGGGAAGTAAGAAGATTCCTAATAAATCTATAAGAAACTGAAAATAACAGATCTGAGTGCTCTGATTCTACAGAACAGGGAAAGTGAATGAGTAAGATCCCATTCCCAGGAGGAAGCACAATATAGTACTCCCTTAAGAATTGTAGGATGGAGTATATCACACGCAAACCGATCTTCACAGTTCTGCTGGAGTTTGGAAAGACAAGACTCAACAGGATATGCAGGCATTGTAGAGAAGCAGAGAAACCACATTCTAACACAAAAAGAAAATGGTTGCATGAATTTACAAACAGACCTGCAAAGTCAACAGTATGATTGCCTGTGTTCTGAGATGATGAAAAATTTTCAAGATTCATCACAGCAGATTGTTTCAGAGTTTATTAAAAAAAATTAAGAAGAAATCCTGGAATGTGAAATATTGCTGAGTGCTATTCTGCAGTGAAATTGGGCTGTGCTTGTATTTATTATAAGCTTAACAACTTTATTCTACTGAAGCTGAATCCAAAAACAAACTACTATGACAGGATTTAAAGATTCTGTATCTCTAATGATCTGATGGACATTTAATTTACTTAATCTAGGTTTATTCTTATTAAAACCAGTATTTTATATAAGTAGGTGATGGATGAAGCAGAATAAAAGACAAATAGCCAAGATCTAGTAGTTGATAACTACCATGATATTTTATTTACGATTTTCTAATTAATCCCATTTTCAAGTTACAAGTTAAATTTCTTATGGCATAGAGTAGCTTTTAGTGAAATATATTTGTGTATATTTAAACCAACAGTGAAATTTGGGGGGGAAAGCTTTCCTTATAAATTTTGTTTCTTTTTTAAAGTGTGACAGTTAGAAATCATATTATTTATTAAAAGGAATAATAGAGGTAAGGAAATCAAGAAACTCTTGTTCAGATTGGTAATTTGGTTCCAATTTGTGATTTAATTCTGGTTTCCAGTTCAGAAGAGAAAATCAGCTTGATTCAAATCACTGAAATTAATTGAAACAATACAGGCTTCTAGTAACATTAAACACTTTTTACACATGTGTGAAAGTATCCCAATTGCCCATAAGTTGAAGGAATCCAATTCTATTGATAAAGCCAGTTTAATTTGGTGATTTGATTGTATTGACATCAACTGTCCAAACAGATGTACAACCCCAATAAACAAAATGGACCGCTGTTAACATGAAGTGATATTTATTTAAAACAATTTATCAACACTCCGACTGTAACACAACAAACATTGTAATATGGAGCATTGCTGTTTATACGGTAATATTCACATTCCACTCTGCCTTCTGACTGGTTCACCATTGTTAAAACATGCTATCAGCATTTGCTGCCCACAGAACCTTCCTAATACTGTTTTGTCTGCCCCAGCTCCTGTTGAGCAGCTCTCAGCTAAAGATTTTTGAAATGTCTGAAAATCTCAGGTTTTTTTCTGAGTTTCCTTCCCATTTGCATCTGTTTGCTACTGCTTTGTCCACAACACAAAGACAATTTAAATCACTATTTGTTTATATACCAATGAGATCTGCAACAACGTTCAGCTGCATAGAGAGAAACAGTTTAATATTCCTGCCATCAAAGCGTTCATTCTTCATCCTGTCTTGTTCAAATGTTTAAAGACACTGAAATAGACTTCTTACTGCTTTACTACTGCAGTTTACAGATTTTAGATGACCATGCAGAAGTCGATATAAACTGACAATTGTTGCTTATTCAGTTTTGGAATACTAGTTTTCATGGTAATTTGCAATCATTTATTGTCCTAGCTTAGCCTGCAGCTGTGGCTCCTGGGTATGATAACTGGGAATTCTTATCTAAAACATATGGAATCAAATGATTTCTGAGAGATAATCCATTATCCTAAGAAAAAGATACAGTAGAGTTGATTGTAAAGTAAAATGGTTTGAAATTGTTGATGCCACCAAAATCAGAGTTTTGAATATATTATGGTGTGGCACCAAAAATCGCCAGAGAACATCTTGCCCAGCACAGTTATATCCATTTGTACATTTACTGAGTTAGAGGGAGCTCCAGGTTTCCTTCACCATTGGACTTGATGTTAGCCCTTGCAGTATGGAACATACTCCTGGAAATGTGATTAGTTCCTATCTCCAGATGCCAAAAAACTCCTCAAAATTATTTTTATTTCAACAGACCAGTGAATCCTAGAGTGTTTTTGATGGCCATCTGTGCTTTATTATTTATGATAGCTTTTTTTATATTGTATTGGCTCATTTTTAATATATGGTGATCATATTTGATGAGAGAAAAAGAGAATCTTATCTCACTGTCTGATTAGTCAATGCTAATTTGACATCTCCAAAGAAGCATGTCATATGTGAAAAATAGCAGTAAGCTAGAGTGGGACAATACTTGTATGTTATCAATCAAGAACTTTAAGTGCTGGTCAGTAAGAGTTGAGGTGTGGGCTGCAACATTTACACCAAAAAGCAAGACTATCATTCTGATATACTATTTACTGCATGTGAAAGTCACAGGGTTGTGATGGTAATGAAACATTCAGAGATGGATAATAAAGTAAATGTATACATAAATGTACATGGGGCAATTGATGGTATTACGATAGTTGGTATAACTTTTAGAGACAAGGAAGGGCCTGCACATTATTATTTTAACTATTCCTATCTTTGAAAACAATGAAGGGATGCTATTTCCCAAGATATAAATCAGGGTTCTGTTTTGTTTTAGAAAGGCAGGGCAGATTAACAATACAAGCAGTTATTTTTCTTTCTTTCTGTCCTTTGCAATGTTGTTTTGTTTGGCTGAAATCACTTTATAAATTTTGTCCATGTACTAAAGATAAAAATAAAAGCAAAGAGCTATATTAAACAGCAACACTAACATCAGGGAAGTAGAATATCCAGAGTTTGAGTTTCAGAAAGAGGAATTACATCAAAACATGCCTTGCAAATTTTCTTTATCTGTAATAGAGGCATCTGTTTTTGTATCCTATTCTCAGAATGTTTGAGAATGTCTTTCTTAATGCTTCCCCCTGCCCCCAACTAACATTGTTGTTAGGGATAACAGAGTATACTTTTGCTGAATTAGTTTTTTTAATGTAATTTTTCTTCATTCTTCATTTGTCCCTGGCTGTGGGATGAATTTCCTTATAAAATTTTCCTGTGGGATTTAACTGAAATGTGAAATGCATGTAGGCTGCAGATTGCTGAGCAGAAGTTGATGGAATGAAAGCCCACTCTATGGCTTTCAATTGGATAAATTGAAAATCAGTTGAAATTTTCACCCCACTCAACATCTCTTCTTCAAAGAAATTTATGAAAACAAAATGTCATCAAACTGAATAAGAGTAAGAGTTCAGATGGTTTTTCTACATGGCATAAGAATAGATAGCTGAGACAGTGTAGTGTAGCAGTTAATTTTTGGATTAGGAATGGAAATTCTCGTGTTCAAGTCAAACCTCTCTCATGGAAACTCATGGCTGACTTTGGACCAATACCCAGTCCTAAATATTAAAGTTGAATTGTTGCTTCAGAGTTTGAAAATTGTTTCTATTGCATAGTTATCAAGATCACGATTTACTCAGGAACAGTGATGATTGAGATACCTGACACAGTGGAGAAAAAGGCACCAACAACATATTATTGCAATTTCAACCAGACAGAAATTTGAATACTAGGCAGACCCAGCTGACAGACAGTTCCTGTTTAATAATCATTGTGTTTCTGACAGACAATCAGAAACAAGCAGGAGCTTTTCAATTAAAAAGGACAACATTCTAACAGATAACTTATGTCGATATGATCCCATCATATGTAGATACTACATACTGTAGCAGTATGTCCTTCCTACTTTGTCATTACTCCTTTGGAAATATCTTTTCATCAAATTTCCCATCCCAGCACAATGTTAAACCACATTTCTTTGTGCAGCTGAGTGCTTGGTTGCGTAACCAGTTACTTATCTTTCATTTTTGGCTGTAAGATGAATGGAAAGAGATAAGAAGAGAGAGCAATTGTTTGAAGTTCTCTATGAAATTAGTGAATGTTTAATGTGTAACATTGCTCTTGCAGTATAATCTTATTAAATCAGTAAGCCGAACAGCGAAATCTTTTCTCATTTTTCTGCCACCTGCATTCTGGCAATTTTTCATCTAATGCCAAAATTGCACCACCAATGGCCCAGCCTCACCATGTTCCTATGTCTTCATTTTCATTAATGTAAGGGATGATGTAATCATCAACCAGCAGGCCTAGTTCAAGCACAAGCAGTCTGTTTAGTTTCATTACCTAAGGTATTAAGATTGTTTTTGTGATTCATAGCATCTTTCTTTATGATATCCCAACTTACATGTGTTAACATGTTGTGTGAAATTAACACATATGCAGAGAGAGAGAGAGAGAGAGAGAGAGAGAGAGAGAGAGAGAGAGAGAGATGACAAGCACAATACAATGATTTTAAATCATTGAAGAAATCAAACCAGAATTAAGTTTTGGAAATACTGAAGAGATGTAACTAAAATCCATCAACATTCTGATGCAATTCTCTTTCTGTATACAGGCTAAGCAGCCACATCAATTTTTTTTATAAAGGTCAGAAAAGACTAAGAATTAGCAAAGGTAGTCCTTGACTTACAACTGGGACTTCTGTGATTAAGCAAGGCAATCGTTAAGTGAGTTGCATCTTTTTAACCACTTTTATGGCCACAGTTTGTTAAGTGAATCAATGCAGTTTTTAAGTGAATCATGCAGTCGTTGAGTGAATCTAGATTTCTCCATTTACTTTGCTTGTTGGAAGCTGGCTGGGAAGGTTGTAAATCACCTGAGCCCAAGACACTGCAACTATCATAAATACATGCTAGTTACCAAGCGCCCAACTTTTGATCATGTGACTGTAAGAATACTGCAATAGTCATGAGTGTGAGGACCAGTTGTAAATAACTTTTTTCAATACCATTGTAACTTTGGTCATTTAATGAGTAGACTGTATTTTGCAAACTAAGAAGAAATTTTAGAATAAAGTATATATTACACCAAATTCCATTACCTTAGGGAAAATAGAAAAATGCAAACAAAATGCATTTGTTTTGGAGAAATGAGTGTGTATGTATGTATGTGTGTGTGTGTGTGTGTGTGTATGTATATATATATATATATATATATATATTCTTAAGTTTTACATGTATGGTATTCAGCTTTGTTCGGTATTTTCCCACATCATTATAGTTGTGCTTTTAAAGTTGTAGCAGTTTGGCAGAATCTCATCTGCCATCATCAGGTTTCTGTATTGTGTTCGTCTGTCGAGGAACGAACACAATACAGAAACCTGATGATGGTAGATGAGATTCTGCCGAAACGTTGTGTATATATATATATATATAAACCAAGTAGAAGCAAGTAGAAGAGTAGGGCAAAATTACAATGGAAAAATCAAGATACTGAGAGAAATTGTAATTGCCAGATTTATAAAAATGAGAAACAGAGAGAAGCTGAAATTGACTGATCCATCCATCCTTGTTATTATTCAGTCAGAAATTCGGGAAACTTAAAATGGCAAAAATCTGCTTAGCATATGGTTAGTTGCTGCAAGCAACTAGTTCTCAATTAGTTGTGTCACCCTAATTCCTGTTTGTCTTCTCTGAAATATAATAATAATACTTTATTTGCAGTCACAGACCAAAACACAAGTACAGCAAAAGAAGAACATGGGAAAATTAATCACGAACAATTGATCACCAAAAACTTGACTAAGGGGAATTACAGCATTCTCCTCTGATGGTTACAGCTCTTAAATTTTTTTTGAAAACCAAAGAAGTGATATATGAGGAGCCATCCCCTAGACAATATAAGAACAAATTACTAACATTGGGTCTAGAAGGGTCTGTTTCAAGGAGAGACAGTAACTTAGATCTGCCTGCGTTATACATAGGGCAATATAAAAGGACATGCTCCACAGTTTCAGCCTCAGCTCTGTCACAGGGGCATAGCTGTTTGTTAATTGGGATCCTCTTAAATCGCCCATCCAGTAGTGCTGAGGGCAGAACATTAAAGCAAACTAGGGAGTAAGCTCTTCTATACTTGGGAATGGTTAGAATGTAAAAATAGGAAGCCATCCTCAGTCCGTAATTATTAAATTGGCTGAAGATCAGAGGGGAGCAAGTTTTGTTAGCTCTGGCTCGTAGATATTTCAAGTCAATGTCCACAAGCCGTTGGACTACCCTAAATTGGGCATCCTTAAGGCCATAATCTTCCAGGGCATCTCCCGTAAAACCTAGCAGGTGTAATTTCTGCATCAGCTCCCTCTCCCAATGAGAAATATGAGAGTCAGCAAATGCCAGGGAGAGGTAGCTACCAGGAACTGCCAGAAAGAGCACCCGAAACCACCATTTAAAGGTGTTAATCCACGCCATACATTCGACTGATCGAGTGCCCAGTTCCAGGTACATTGGAGCAAAACCAACACAAGGAGGAAGACCTAGAAGTTTTCTAAAAAGGACAGCCTGGTTCTTTCAATACAATCCTTGAAGCCCCTTATCCATATGGGAATTCCGTAAAGAGTTTGAGCCAAAGTTTTGGCTTTGTAAATACACAGAGCAGAAGGAATAAGCTGGCCTCCTTGGGTATAAAAATATCTTAAAATCTGCTGGTGACTACAGGAGGCCAAGTTCAGCACCTGGGTTCGATGTCTAGTCCAAGCATCGGTGTTCTGAAATTGAATACCTAAATACTTAAAATGGAAAACCTACTTAACAGCATTACCATTGATAGCCCAGTCATACAATTTCCGGGCTCTAGAGAACACCAATACTTTGGATTTGTCGTAATTAATAGACAAGTGGTCCTCAGCACAGTAGGACCTGAATGCAGAAAGTAATCTTTTCAGACCTGGCCTTGACAATGAAAGGAGGGCTGCATCGTCAGCATAAAGGAGAAGTGGGATCTTCATAGTTGACAACTTTGGGGCATGGGACTCAATACGTCCAATGTGAAAGGCCAAGTCAGATAAGAATAAATTAAACAAAAGAGGAGCCAGAACACAACCCTGCCTTACTCCGTTCTTAATCAGGATAGGATTTGAAAGTTCTCCCTGCAGTCCACACCTGACCTGACTAGAGGTCTGGTTGTACAAGGATCTAATTAGGAACAGAAGATGTCTATCGATAGAACTTTTGAGCAGTTTTGACCACAACAGTCCCCTAGGGACTTAGTCAAACGCTGACTTTAGGTCGATAAAAGCAGTAAAAAGTTTGCCACGTGGTATGGTAGTATATTTATCGACCAGGTGCGCTAAGACAAAGCAGTGGTCCAGTGTGGCACAGCCCACTTTAAACCCAATCTGTTCAACACCAATAATATTGGACTCCTCAACCCAAGTGAGGAGTCTACATTGGAGATATTTAGCATACAGTTTCCCATGATGGAGATGGAGAGCAAGCTTATGGGGCGATAGTCGGCTGGATTGCTCCTATTTCCTCATTTAAAAACTGGAACAATAATTGCTAAGCTCCAGGAAGTAGGGATCCTGCCAGAGGTATTGATATGCATGAAGAGTCTTGCTAAGAGAGGAATCCACCACTTGGGATTGGATTTTAGCAGATCAGGGTGTATAGCATCAGGGCCAGAGGCTTCTCTGAAATATGAATATATCTAGTTCTTAACTGCTCTGTTTATGTGAAAACAAGAATAGTGTTCTTCAAAACTTCCACAGCTATTAATACAATGAAGTTTTATGTATCAGGAATATCACTTAGATTTATATAATGCTATTTCATAATACTATTTATTTTCAGTGAAAATGTTATCACCTGCATGATTGTCATACCCAAATCCTGAGAACAAACATTCAGAAGAATTTTTATTAGAGGAAATTCATTCTAGACCTTTGTCTCTCAGTTCCTTTGCTCAACTAAAACCATAATAGATTTTATTTATTTATTTATTTGGTTTGTCAATTGCTTACAAGATAATATAAGTAAAAACATAGTTATGAATACATGGATACATATAAGAAAAATAAAAAAATAAAAGAAACAATAGAACAGGGACGGGAGGCACATTGGTGTGCTTATGCATGCCCCCTACAGACCTCTTAGGAAAGGGGTGAGGTCAATAGTAGACAGTCTAAGGTTAACATTTTTGGGGTTTGGGGAAGAAACCACAGAGTCATGTAGAGTATTCCAGACATCGACCACTCTGTTGCTGAAGTCGTATTTCCTGCAATCAAGTTTGGTGCGGTTTACCTTGAGTTTGTATCTATTGTTTGCTCTTTCAGTCTTTATCTGGTGGCATAAATTTTTGTATCTGCTTTTGAAGTTGGCAACATGACCAGATTTGTTTTTCCACCAAAGTGATTTCTTTTTGGATTGAAGCTTCCTTATTGTTATGGGTAATTTGTTTTTTTCTGGTTTTGGGAGTTGTTATTGGTACATATAGTTTGATGACTCTTTTGACTTCAAGTAAAAATATGTTGTAATGGTCTTCTACATTATTACATCCAGAGAATAAAAATTGCCAATCAAGGGATGAGAGATTGTTGTTTATAAGATCATAGTTGCCTTTTTTGAAGTTGATGTGGCTTCTTCTCACCTACCATCCACCCAATGGTCTACTAAGTTGTTCATGGTTCTTCTAATGCAGGGGTGTCAAACTCATGTTGTCTCGGTGGCATCACATAACATATTGGGACTTTTTTTCCTTTAGTTAAACTGGGCGTGGGCTTGGCCAGCATGTGATGCATCCAGCCCATGGGCCAGGAGTTTGAGAGCCCTGTTCTAATGCCTTCATTTTTCTTTAACATTCTTTAGCCTCCTTCCACTACTACTTACTCCACTATTACTGCTTCTGTAATGCAGGCTGAACATCATATCACCAAAATATCAGATGAAGGGTTCTCAGGATGCTGCCATGACACAATGAAGGGGCTCTGGATTGACATTTGCTGCTCTATTGCTACTGCATCCTAGGACATGTTTACAATTTTTATACTCTATCATGTATCATCAATAATGCTCATTATAGACATTTGTAGAAATTGATGTTTTGTGTGTGTGTTTGTGTATGTATAAAACCTCCAGACAAACATACACAAATACAGTATGTAAGTGGATTTTTTTCCTAGATTCGCATGCAGGAAGAAGAATGTGTGTTGGATTAAAAGGACACTCAACTATTAGCTGCTTGAAGTTCTGTGAAACTCACAAAAATATAGGCATGACTTGATTAGACTGTTATTATAACATCATACATCTGATAAAGTCAAAGGGAACATGGAAATATTCCAGATTCAATCATATGCATCATTCATGCTTGGAAAATTAATAGGTTAGTGATCTGGGAAACTCTGACATTCCTGGCACTGGAAGCTGTAGTTCCCAGGAAGCAACAGTAAATTTTCCAATATACTGGTGTGAAAGATCATAATCACTGAAACAAACAAGCATTTGAGCACATTGAAATATATTTTTTACTAAATGGAATCCTTTTTCTTGGATTCTTAGACCCACAAGGATCAACTGTAGAAATGAGACCATGTGGGAATGAGGGAAAAATTTTAATCATTTTTCAGAAAGTTTTAGAGACCTTTCTTCCTTCCTCCCTCCCTCCCTTCCGACTTTATGATTTTAGCCTTTACACTATTTTTTTTCAGGTGCAATAAATCAGGAGCTAGAATAGAGTTCAAAAGCACTAGACGCTTATTTCATGCTAGCTATATACAATCATCTGATTTACTTATGACCAAGGAAAATTAACACCAGAAAAGAATCAACAGATTTCAAGGGAGGCTGGATTTAGGTCACTTACGGAGATGTAGAGACTCCAACATGATGTTGCATTTGACCCTGCCCTCAGATTCAGCCTGATTATCTCCTATATTATCTCCTTTCATATGTTTATGACCTCAGAAAGGTGGGTTCCAGAAAATCTAGAGAAATAAGCCAGGAGTTTGGAGTTAGAACCATTTACATTTTGAAATTTAAAAAAAAGATAATAACATTCCTGCAATAGAATAAGTTGCATTTTGCATGCTTCCTCTTTGAAGATTATTGAATTTCATTCTGGGTAACTACAGCCTTTAGATGTGAATAGGTGTATAAGAGATGTCGTTACAAATTTATTGGAAGAGAAGAAAGGGGAAAAGATCAATGGATTCTATATTATGCATAATTTATGCTGCATGTTGTGCCAGTTCACTATGTCATCTGACAAATTATAGCAGAATAAAGATAAGGATTTTAGAGCTAAACTCTTTCAGATTTAGTTTATTTGGATGTGTGTGTGTGTGTGTGTGTGTGTGTGTGTGTGTTTAAAACTACATATACACTTCTTTCATCCTTGGACAAAATTAGATTACACTCCCAATAAATTCTACACTTATCTTCTCATCCTGGAGCAATCCAGGTTGAATGGAGATTATGGGAAGAGAGATAGTTACACTCAGAAAGGACAAATCATTCATGAAGCCTCAGGTTATCCTGACTCCATGTGGGAGGCTTCTGCCTAACCAAGCTACAGATTTACTTTGTTAAAGAAATAGCTGATGCACAACTATCAGTAGGAGTCAATATTGTTGTTAAGATAAGAGAAAGAAAGCAATGTCCTCTCCCATATTTACTGAGCCACAGTCACAATGAGTGCATCAATTGTGCCTAAACACCTACCTTCTTATTTTATATTGCTGCTTACCTAAGCACAATTTACATTTCCTCACAAGATCAATGCACCACCTCCCTATTGTAGAGATTCTTACATTGCAAGTCCTCCTGCAATCTTCTATCTATCTGTGTGTTGCAAAGGCTTAATAGCTAGTTATTGCCACATTCACCTCCCCTGAGATGCTTCCTTATAACTGGAAGGAAGGTTTCATGAAGTCAAATCAATCCAGTGAATTGGATGGGAGCAATTCTACAAGGACTTCAATTGAAGCTACATACCTGCATTTCACTGAATTTTTTAGAGTCCAAGCTACATCCAGTGCTACATCAAAAACATGAAATGAAAAGCTACACATACACAAACACAGTATAACTGTACACTCACTCCAACACTGGTTAGTCAGCTGAATGTGGGTAAATCATATTCACATCATGATGATTGTAAGATTTGTCTCTTACAGCCAGTTTCCTGTAGTAGCTAAGGCATCAGGCTAGGAACACCTGGCCTTGTACCAATCACTCTCCCCCAGGCTTAGGAAGCAGGCAGTGGCAAACCACTTCTGAAAAACCTTGTCAAGAAAACGTCAAGGATTTGTCCAGTCTCTAAGAATGAATGAGTGAGTGAGTGAATGAACAAATGAATGAATCAAATTTATGCAAAGATCAAGTGGAAGATAAATATTGTTATTATTGCATTATATTGCAGTAGATACTGCACTTGTTTTTGGATTTCAACTCCTATTATCAGTAGCTGGCACAGGCAGGTATGAGAAATATATTTTGTTGTATGGAGGACACTAGGTGCAGATCCTGCATCTGTCAGTGCTTCCTTACTGGGGTCTTTTCTTGAGCTCACACAGTAGCTTTATGGTTCCAGGAAAACATGCCTTCATTTAAGAAGGTGCCAATAGCATGTCTACACACCCATTCCAAGGCACTTTGTCACACCCTATTGGGGCCTCCTTAACTCTCATGCCTATTATCCCATAACTACTGTGACAACCCAGAAAAAAGACACAGTGCCAACAGGTATGACACAGATGCCCCCAGCTAATACAAAATATTGTTTTTGATTTTTTATATGTGTGCAGAACTGCTGACATGTACAGGCATGTATTGTATATCATTTGTCTGCCTGCATACATGTAGGATTACCATCCTGGAACTTTCAAAAAACAAAACACTTTGGAAAGCTAATTTTTATTTTATATATTATTGAGAGCAGAACAAAAGAAATGTTTTTACTTTTGTATTCATAACCTACCTTTTCTTGGAGAGTACAAAGTGGTTTATATGAAGTCTATGTGGAACATCCTGCATCTCTACAATAAGAACTCTGAAGTTTGAGCTGAGAAGGATGACCAAAGGATGACCAAAGTCACTGAGTAGTCCCTGTTGTTAGATGGGGTCTTAGTCTAGTTCTCCCTGGTCAAAGTCCAACACTGTCCTAAATGCACAGATTGCAAAAGGTCACACTGCTTGGCTCCACACATATGCTACATTATGACACCCTAGTTTTTTGGGAAGAATTTAATGTGTGTGAAAAATGTGCATATACAGTACTTAGACAGTTATGCAATTCACCCATCCTATTCCTATTTTCTATGGTGCTCCTCATGAACATTCTCCTTTCTTCCCTGCCCATTCCCCTGTGTTAATAACAATCTTCTTCTTCTTCCTTCTCCTCCTTCTTCTCCTCCTCCTCCTCCTTCTCCTCCTTCTTCATCTGTTTTCATCTGTTGATTGCAAAAGGCCACACTGCTTGGCTCAACACATTTACTACATTATGACATCCTAGTTTTTTGGGAAGAGTCAATCCTAGTTTTTTAATGTGTGTGAAAAATAAAGAATTGACAGCTGTTGACAGGGTTTGTAAGTAGCACAGTAGCTGGGTCCAGGCAGAGGAGAAAGACCAAAGAAGGTGGAAAGAAGAAACAGTGATGGGAGTGGAAGTGGAGAGACAAGACTAAGAGGGAAGGCATAGAGAAAGGTGTTCCAATAAGGAAAGAGCTCAGTGTGTTTCAGGTGCCATTCAACCGGAGGGGTCCATCATCCAGCACTATATCATCAAACACTTATCTTCGCTATCCATACATAGGAGTGGTTTATCATTATCTTCTCCCACACAGTAAGGAATTATGCTTTGATGTTGTTGAAGAGATCATCCATCTCAACTTCTTCCCATAATTGTGCTGTGCAGTATTTGTTTGCATGAACTGGACAGCAAAGATGATCTTTAATCCTTGGGTGACCCTGCTGGGAGTAAAGATTCTTGGTTTACGTTTCTGGCATTCTTCACTCATCATTTCCAAGAACAAACCTCACTACAATGAAGTAGTATAGTAGGATCATTTGGAGGTACTGAGTACCACTATGGGGCAATAGACTAGCACTATCTGAGTATCTGAAGGGCTATCATGTTGATAGGACAGATCATCATAGAAAAAAGATCTACCCATGGGGTTACAAAGAGTTTTCAGCAACATGATGGCATATAGTAAAAAAATAAATCACATGTAGAAGAGAGAAGAGTTTCAGAAAAAGCCAGGACAAGAAACAATTACATGGAAGAAGATTTCAGCTGAAAATCAGGGGGGAAAGTACAACTAATTAGAGCTACTCGAGAGATTGAGGACTTATCTTATTGATGGTGTTAGACAGAATCTGAACCAACCATCTGCCAGGGGCACAGTGATAGTGGACTCAACTCCTGCTCTGGGCAGGGCACTGGATTAGATTATTTCCAAGATACCTTTCATATTTAATGACTGGATTCTAGTTCTGCATCTATCTAGGATTTTTTTTAAAATTATAATAGTGTAGAGAAGTAGTTTGTCTTTGCCTTCTTCCAAGATGGTATTTTGAGTTTTAAGTCTAGTAAACAACCCTGGAATTCCCAAGCAGTCACCCCTCCCAGGCAAGTACTAACTACACTAAGCTTGCTTAACTTCTGAAATCAAAAGACATAGGACCAGAGTGAAATAGGCCAGACTGTATTTAATTGGCCTCTTGTCCTTCTTCTAAATTAATCCTTAATGGAGAACTTCATCATGCCATCATTATCATCATATAAATATCCTGTGGATTCTTTAAACAAGAAACTTTGTCTAATGCATGAGGTATTATTGTTATTTGGCTGCAATATAGATGTACACATTGGAATTGGTAAAGGTGATTATGAAAGGGAAGGGTGTTACTCAAAACCAAGGCAGCAATGCAAGAGATAGGAATGTCACATTACTATGAAGAGCATTTGTGAGTATATTGCTCTGCATAGTAATGTGACACACCTATTTCTTGCATTCCTAGGCCTCTGGCCTTACTTTGTAATAATGCTTGTCTTGGGTTCCTATAAGTGGCTGTAGATACAATCTAAACATGCATGATAATACTTGGGGCTTCTGACAGAATGAGTTCTGGGCCACAATAAATGCATTAGGACCAGTGGTGGGATTCAAAAATTTTACTACTGGTTCTGTGGGCATGGCTTGGTGGGCATGGCATGGCTTGGTGGGCATGGCTTGGTGGGCGTGGCAGGGGAAGGTTACTGCAAAATCTCATTCCCTCCCCATGCCACTAACCTGCTTTCTAGCTCTGTTCTCCTGTGCAGGGCAACAAAAGAAGACCCAGCTGATCAGCTGGGACTTGGGAGGCAGAGAATAGATGGGGGCGTGGCCAGTCAGAGGTGGTATTTGCTGGTTCTCCAAACTACTCAAAATTTCCACTACCGGTTCTCCAGAACTGGTCAGAACCTGCTGAATACCACCTCTGATTAAGACACAATCTGTTGCTGTACCAATGGACTTCTGCTCCGCTGACAGAACTTTCTCCCCTTCGTGTTGCTTTACAGCTTCTGGTCCAATTCAGATCTGCTTTAAATGGCTTCCCAATCCTGCAGAGCAGATTGACCTCCATGTAGGGACAGTAGAACAAGGCAGGAATTACCGGTAATCTTTCATCAGCCTGATGGAAGCAAAATATCAATTGCATTCCAGCATGAATAATTAAGTCTTATTACAGATGCTTATTCCCTTTGAATCTATAGGCTGTACAGTGCCATAAGAAACTGAGAAGAGCATATAAAAAAGAGTTCACACATTACACCAAATCTTGTTTGCTTAATTATGGTTTGTTGGCTAAACCACAACAGTTAGCTTCACACATTACAATAAACTTTGAGCTCTACAATTTGTCTGTGAAGCCATCCATACCCATTTCAGACCACTCTTCCAAAGTTGTGATGGTGCTGAATGAGCAGTACTTATGAACAGTTCCAGCTGTTGTACTGCCCCTGCAGTCACATGATTGTAATTTAGGCACTTGGAAACCAGCATGCATTTACGATGCTGGTTGCAGTGCCCCATGATCACCTGATAACCATTTGCAACCTTCCCTGCCAACTTCCCATCAGTGAAGTCAATGGGGAAACTGGCAGGGAAAGTTGAAAGTCACTTTGGTAAGTTCCACCCATCCACCTGGCCTCCTGCACATTGCATCACTCCTTCCTTCCCTTGGTCTCCCTGCACTTCAACCAACCCATGTCCTTCTTTCCTTAGTCTCCCTGTGCTTACACACAGCTGTGCCTTTCCTTCATGTAACCTCCTAGGAGCACTGTTGTTTTTTTTGTATGTGTGTGTGTGTGTGTGTGTGTGTGTGGTATGGTGCTGTAAGCAGGAGAAAAAGTTGGACATCTTGTGATTTTCCCTGCTGTCTCTCACATTTTACTTGTGAGAAGCTTGCAGGGAAGTTTACAAATGGAAATTACATTTTATATGCTTGTTTCTATTGTTAATCTGTGATCATAAATAAGTTTAAAACCATTATCAATGTATTCATACAGCACCAACACAAAACTAAATAAACTACATTAGTACGCTGTCTGGCTTATGTTCAGCAATTGATAATTCTCAAAAGGATTGTAGTAGTCAGTGTTGCTTGCATCTACACTATATACAATATGCTAAAAATCCTTAATATTTGTTGATTTAGTTAGACAGGAAATGTTCTCATCCTTTGATACCACTGATTATTCTTTTATGCCCTGACTAATATCTACTGATAGTAGTCAGTTTTTGTTATTAATCTAATACTCTTGCCAAATTACATACATTAAAGATGTTTGCTTAGAAGTAAATCTATCTTTGTTAATCAAACTTAGCAAAATTAAGGATCTCCAATTACATTCAGCTTTAAAAAATACCTAGAAAAACCTGAAATTCCTTTGAATTTATTTAAATTCTCCAATACATTTTGTTGTTTTAAAGACTTTTTTTTTTAAAAAAAAACAACACTTCTTTGAGGAAATTTTCTGTTAAAATATTTCTTGGTCCATCTGCTGTTTCCCAACCTATTCCTCTGAAAAAAAATAAGGGAGAATAGTTCATAAATAGCTTTGGCACTGTCAATTTCATATAAGATCACACTCATGTGTTGACTGAGAATTTCCAGGTTCTCTGTTTGCTCCCAGTTTAGTCAATTGTTAAAATTATCTTTTCTTTTGTCTTCCTCTTTTGAAAAAAATTAGCAGTGTTTTGGAATATCTTTCCACAGTCAGAGCATATGGCAACTTCAAATCTCAACAAATAAATGCTCTGTCTTACATATTGGCAAAAAAATAATAATCAGAAAATAAAATACAGGCTGAATAGTCAAGACCTTGTTGATGATCCAGACTCTGTCAAGGACCTTGGAGTACTCATCCCTAATGATCTAAGCGCTAGAGCCCACTGTAACTACATAGCCAAAAAGGCATTAAGAGTTGTTAACCTAATCTTACGTAGCTTTTTCTCTGGTAATATTACACTACGAACTAGATCATACAAAACATTTGCTAGACCAATACTCGAAAACAGCTCATCAGTCTGGAACCCACATTACATATCTGTAATTAACACAGTTGAGAAAGTCCAGAAATATTTCACAGGAAGAGTTTTCCTCTACTATTTGCAGAATACCTTATGCCACCAGACTTGAAATTCTAGACCTAGAAAACCTTGAATTACGCCGTCTTCACTCTGATTTAAGTATGGTATATAAAATCATACATTGCAATGTCCTACCTGTCAATGAATACTTCAGCTTCAACCATAGCAATACAAGAGCACACAATAGATACAAACTCAAGGTAAACCGCACCAAACTTGATTGCAGGATATACGACTTCAGCAACAGAGTGGTCAATGTCTGGAGTACTCTACCTGACTCTGTGGTTTCTTCCCCAAACCCCAAAAACTTTAATCTTAGACTGTCTACTATTGACCTCACCCCTTTCCTAAGAGGTCTGTAAGGGGGCGTGCATAAGCGCACCAACATGCCTACTGTCCCTGTCCTATTGTTTCTTTTATTTTTTTAATTTTTCTTATATGTATCCATGTATTCATAACTATGTTTTTACTTATACCTATTATCTTGTAAGCAATTGACAAACCAAATAAATAAATAAATAAAAATCTATGTCCAGTATCTATCCCACTTACAGTCTATTCTCTTCAATAAGTAGAACTGCACTTAGTTGGGATACTTTAGTAACATAGCCAACTGTCTTAAAATATCCTATTATTTGCCCAAACATTAATCCTGGAAGAGATTGTGAGCAAGAATGTTTCAATTCCCGCAACTGGAAAAGTTTTGACAAGTTCCAACTAAAGATCCCAAGCATCTTGGCAACAAAAGAGGACCAGTGATTGCCATCAATGCTTTGGCAGAGCCCCAAGAAACATAGAACAAAAATGCTTTGAACAAGCTCAGAGCTCAGGGTGTGTCCCCAATTTTCAAGGTGTGTACTATGACTCATTGCATTATCATGTTGTGCTGAGTGCACAACATGCTGTGTGTGTAAAACTGAGCACCTGAGTTGTGGCTTCCAAATTCCTCCAGCTGCAGTTTCCTATCACTACAGCTAACTGTTTTAATAGTATAATGTTGCTTTGCAAAATATCTGGAAACCAACCCTTCTCATTCCCGCCTATTTAGACCCCAGCTTTTCATGACTTGAACGTGAGTTTTCGTCGTAATGGATTAGTATCATTTCCAAAATGAAAAATATGATAGAATTTAAATAGGCTAATATTTAAAACTCCTGCAATACAACATTTTAAACATCTGGGCACTTCTAATTTTCCAGCTCCTTCCCCCCCCAAATCTGTATATTTACATGGTTATATAAGTATGTGTGTTGAAAGAATCACAGTTGCCTCCCATAAACTCCCATACAAACTCCCATATAGGAAAAGATATCAATGAATAAGTGTTGTCGATAAATACTATTGTTTATTGCGCAATGCATCAAAATACCCCAAATTGGGAAGGGCTGAACTATTTGATTATTCCTTTCTAACGTCAAGACAATCTTTTAATTAATTTTTTTGAATAGAATGCAAAAACTCTTTACCTCAAAATTTAATGTTTTCCTGTTAACAGAGAAAGATCTTACTGTGAAATAGATGTGATGGATTACTGCTCATAAAAATCAGTGAAACTAACCTTACAATTTAAGCTGAACTTGAAAAACTAAGAAGACCCATTTGAAAGCTGCCTGTATTGTTACTAAAAGAACCTTACAGTATATGGATGCATCCATGGATTCACCAGTTTTCTTCAGCTAAATGGAGACTTTTCTTTCCTGGAATTTGGAGCTGGAGATAATATGTACCTGCTAAGCTTCTCCCTTCAGTGCAACTAATCGTAAATCTCTTAGCTTTATTGGTTACCTTATTGATCCAGGAATTTTATGGCTTTTCCTCAAAATATACTTTGTTTGCCAGCATAGCTATTGAATCATTTTCATTCCCAAATCAGACAACTTCTCCTCTGTTTTCTCAAAAAGAACAAAGTCCGCCAACTAAAAAAAATAGGAAAAAAAAATAACTGAGCATCTAAATCAGCTCAAAAACAACAGAATAACGTTGCTTACATTGAAGCTGGTTCCAAAGAAACAGAGAGTACAAGTATTAAAAGATGCCAGAACTGTAATATCAAATACAAGCACTACTCACTGCAAGAAACAAATCAACCAACGTACACCATGGATATACCTGGATACTTGGGTGCAAAATCAACAAAAATGAAAATAAAGCCAAATGGTGCGCCACAAAAATGGAAGACTAGGCTCGAAAATAAGATCAGCATGCTAAAATTTGATGCAATCCCCAAAGCATCTGAAACACCACTTGAATATCATCTGCACTGAAAAAAATCACCACCAATCAATTACAAAAAGCAGCAACCTCTGCCTATGTCAATTCCTTAGGTATGACATAATAAAAATCCCAAATCCAGTCTAAGCATCTGGCTAACTGTGTAATGAATCAATAATAATTTAGAACAATTTAGAAGCAGCAATATGGAGGTGGGAACAAAGGAAAACCCCTAATCTAAAAGGGGACATCATCATTTATTTTCATCAGCAAAGAGCCACACCTTCAAGGGCCTTGCAAGTACCATCTGAATGGAGGCCATTTGTATCTGGGAAAGGGGAGAATCTTGTTTCAGAGGGTAGATGCTACTTAGAGAGAACTTTCACTTCTCTCCAACTTTCTTTTGGGTGATGCCATTATTTACCTGAAGGAACTGAGATCACATCAATTCTTCCAGATCAAAATGGTCTAGAAGATTCTATGGGAGATAGGTGGTCCCTCAAATAACAAAACTCTATGCCATGCAGGTATATTACTTCTTTCGTACCTATAATATACACTGCTTACTTAGTCATATTCCTGAAGTTTCAGTAGTTAGTATATACTATATACTATGGTTCTGTTTCTCAGAGAGAAGCAGGGATGGGATTCTACCAGTTCGAACCGGTTCTATAGAATTGGTTGTTATGATTCTGCGCAGTTTTGGAGAACCAGCAAATCGTGCCCCTGGCTGGCCCATTCCCTCCCCACCTACCCCTCCCCTCCCCACCCAGTCAGTCCTTATCGCACATGCGCAACATCGCACGCATGGCCGACATCACTGACTGCGTTCTTACCTGCCCAGTCACTCCTTAAGGTATTTTTTCCCCTCCCAATGATCAGCTGTTCCTATGATCAGTGTGCTAGGATTCCCCTCGCTTTATTATTGCTTCGCCCGAGAGGCCCAGAAGGCCCCAAAATGGAGCGTAGGGGGAAGGTGCTGCACGCCCCCCCATGCTCCCTCCATTTTTTTTCTTTCCTGAACTCCAGGGAAGATTTCTGGGAGCAAAATCACACCCCAGGAGGCTCCCCTGAAGCCCAGAAGGCCCCCAAAATGGGGAGAGGGTGCTGCCAAAAAAGAAGAAGCCACACCCACCCAGTCACATGGCCATGCCAACCTAGCCACACCCACAGAACGATTGTAACAAAATTTGAATCCTATCCCTGGAGAGAAGTATTGCAAAATGTGGTATGAAGTCTGACAAGCACCTATAACTATCTCGTTGTAGATCTTGAAGGTGCAGGAAGGAAGTTCAAAATATAAGCACTCAGGTCAAGTTCCATGGAAGAATATGAGTGAGCAAAGAAGAATTCTACAGGTAAATTGTGGAACATAAATGCTGGAGATTGGTGGGATTATTTTTGGAACCATTCTGGATGAGAAAATGGTTTGCACCTCACAAATTATCCAAAAGAACATTCACCTGAAATATGCTTGGAGCTTTAAGTTGTATCCTGGGTGAATTGAACATGAAGTCTCCAAAGTATGAACTCCAGATACTACAGACTCAGACTCATAAATAAACTTCAGATTCATAAATAAACTTCAGACTCATAAATAAAGACACATAACCATAAATATAAATGCCTGCAGCTATTTCTTCTTTCAAATATTTCTTTCCATTTATCTTTTCACTTTGTGGAGGTTTTTTTTTTTTGAAAATCAATAAAGATTCATTCTCCCTCTTCATCTCAATTAAATGGACAAATGAATAAAAGCAGTATTGATTACTTGTATTACTTACATCTCTTCAACCAAGTAAAAGATAACTTACTCCCAAAAACAAATTGCAGATCTTCCAAAAAGTAGAAAGTAATAACAACATTGGACTTTAATTTCCGCAACATCTATGGTGAGCTACAGAAATAACAGAAACTCTAGAAGAAAGTGAAGAAATAGTACTCTTGATTTTACTTGAGTTGTAGCTGAATATGAATCTTGAACTTCAAAGAAGTGATTTTCAATAACCCTAGAGGGAAAAAATGAGCAGGATTCTACAGCAGGAGAAACTAATGTGAAAAGGAGTTCAAGATGAAAAGGAATTGTACTCAAAAAATAATTCCAGTGAATGAAAATGGAATAAATCAGTGTGATTGAACAAAGGTTAATGAAGATTTAAAAAGAGACCTATCTCAAAAAGAGGGACTGATCACCAAAGAATTGCATATTCCAGTAGTCTGGAACTGTAAAAGGAATAAAATGTAATCATTGAGGCTGGCAAATGATGTTAAGAACAGCAATAAGGCTCCCCCCAACCCATAAATTCCAATTAAAAGGAAAAAAGAATCACAGATCAGTTGCTGAAGAAAGGTGGTGAAATATGGCAAGCGTAAACTGCCATTATGGCTTTTATTTGATCAATTCTGAAAATTGTGAAGTGGAGGTGTGTGAATGTTTTCAAAGGGAAAAAAAGGAGGATCTAGGGAACTATAAGTAAAGGCTGATATTAAAACCAGTGATTAATATCTAATCAGTCTATACCTTGAAAATAATAATTATCACTCTGAAAACAATGTGATAGTTAATGTATGCCAGCATAGATTTATCAATGAGAAGTCTTGCTGAAGTAAGTTCCTTTCATGTTTTTGATGAGGTAATTCACTTAGTAGATTGTGAAGAATGTGTAAATGTGATATATCTTGATCTAATTTATTGACAAAGTAGGTCATGATATTGTGATTAACAAGATAGGTAACCTTGGGCTAGAAGCAGCATAATTATGTCAATGAATAGCTGGTGTCCAAATTATCCTCAAAATTATGTTCAAAGTATGCTTATCAATGGTTCCTTATTGAACTGGGTCCAGTTCTGGGCCTGGTATTTGTCAACATTTTCATTTAATCTATTACACAGATAACAAGATGGATCAAATAGTGATCAGATTTGAAGATGGAATGGTTAATAGAAACAGAATTACTAATTATCTTGATAGCTTAGAAAAAGGGTGGAAAATAAGAGTAATTCTGCACCTAGGAAGAAGAAATAAAATAAGATGGGAAGATATCTTATTTGCAATTTGAATTATAATTGATCACAAGGTGAATATGAGTCAGCAATGTGATATGGTGGCTAAAAAGATAAATGTTAGGCTCTGCCAAGAAAAGTAATTTCCAAATAATGGGAAGTTATAATTCACTATAATTTGAGGGTAACATTAAATTCCCTTGCCATGTTTAGTTACGACTGGAACTTTATGTATTATTAAATCCTACCCTAGCTAGGGGTCCCAACCCAATTCATTGCACATGTTTAGTACATGACTGGACAACTTTATGTAATGCTTTAATTTAAATCCCTACACTGAGCAGGGGATTAGATGATGACCTAACTCTTCTCTTTCCATTTTATGACTCTAAGACAAATAAAAGTGAGGTGCTTTTAGTGCTATTTGGAATTAATTAAAAAAATAGACCAGACTTTTGTTGGAATGTTGATTGTCTGACATCAACAGGAGAAGGCAATTGGTAAAATTTACAAAACAATGAGATAAGTGTAACATAAAATTGATGGTGTCATTAAAACTATGGAAATGCAGATTGTACTAATGCCTTAAGGGAATGCAAAGGGGAGAAGGGGAAAACAAATGGAGAAACCTGCCTTTTACTTGTATCTACATAATTGATTTACTTTTTTTATTATAAATAAAAGCATGATGATCACCAGGAAAGCTTCAAGGCTTGGTGTGGGAAGGAAAGGTTCATTGGAACAACCAAAAGAAAAGGGGAACAGGGCTGTCAAACTCAATTTCACTGAGGGCTGTATCAGGGCTGTGTTTCACCTGGGGCAGGGTTCTGTTTTTGGCTGCGACGGTCTCCTGCAGCCCTCTGCCAATGAAAACAGCCTGGGAGGGCCACTCACAGCCCTCACAAGCTCTGTTTTCACTGGCAGAGGGTTGCCGGATGCCATTGTGGCTGAAAATGGAGCCTGGGAGGACCACATGTCACATTCCCAGGCTCAATTTTCACTGGCAGAGTGCTGTGGGCTGGTCCTTTGCTGTTTCCAGGGTGGGCCCGCGGGCCAGATCTAAGCACCCTGAGGGCCAAATCCATCCCATGGCCCTTGGGTTTGACACCACTGCTCTAGAGGTATTACAATAGGAAGCAAGTAGAAAGGACATGTTAAGATGAGAGAAACTAAATTATTATTGCTTGGAAGAATTTCTGTTATAAAAATGAATGTCCTGCCTAGAATGATGTTTTGTTTCAAGCAATACCTATTTTGACAACTGATGAACCATTTATGTGATGACAAAAAGATATATCTAGTTTGTATGGCAGGAAAAAGAAGGTAAGAGTTAAATACAAAGTCTCCAAGATGCAAAGGGACAAGGAGGATTAGGATTACCTGCTTTAAAACTGTAGTTTGTAAGAAGATATTTGGTTTGGATTAAAGAGTAGATATTGCTGAGAAATAAAAGAATTTTAGAAGTGTACAATCTGAGGTTTGGATGGCATGTTTTTAATGGTATAATTAAGCTAAGACTAGTATTTTAAAAATCACTCTGTTAGACATGCCATATTGATAATATGGAATAGATATAAATCTCGACTGTGCCCAAAAGCACCTTTAAGGGTTTCAGCACGAAGCATTTTATAAGAAAATAACAGCAGATAAAGAGAATTTGTTAATTATCAAAAATGTTAGATCATGGAGAATATAAGATGAAGTCAAAAGAACAATTCACTGCAGAGCCATTTATTTTTCAGATATTTTTGTACATAGCTATGACAAAGATTCAACGTAAATAACATGACTTTTGGAAATGAACAACCAAAGACAAATTTTCAAGTTGAATTATATACAGATGATGAACATGTAATTGCCAAAATGTGAAAACTGTTGCTGAAATTTGAAATGAAGGACAAAAAAGTGAAAGTAGGCGTGACAAAATCGGCTAAGAATATTGGACACAACGTATTGTTGGAAAAGTGAGAAAATATGTTTGAAAGGACTGAAATTCACATGATTGTAACAAAAATAAGTATTTATATATGTACTGTTCACTCCAGAAAAATTAGCAAGAATGTATTAGGGTATTTCAAATTTAAATGGGAAATGTGGGTTATTTTATCATGCCTGATGAACTTGTAAAAAAGCCAGAAAATTTGGGGTTTAAATACATATACTGTTAAAAAAAATTAAAGATTAAGATTTAACTGAAACCAGAACTTTTCTTGTTGGGATTAATGGACAGACAACTAGAAGAGACATGAAAGACTATTTTTATATATGATCTGCTATGAGACTACCATATGTAAAAAAATGGAAAGACTTTGACTATTTTTATATATGATCTGCTATGAGACTACCATATGTACAAAAATGGAAAGACTTTGAATGGAAGAATACTTGGCAACAATGATGGAACTAGCAGAGAGGCAAGTTTAACTTGTGTGTTTAGAGAAAATCAACTATTTTATTTGTGACTGGAAATCTCTTATAGACTTTTTGCTGAAAAAAGGAAAAAAATAAACCTGTGATTTATGGCTTAGATGGTTAGAAAGGGTAGTTTGTGGAAGAAAGAAATTATGACATAACCTTAGAGTGAAAGGTTGAAATATAACTGTGTTTTAACCGCTGTCAAAAATATTAAAGCAGCTTTTCTTTTCTTTTCTTCTTTTCTATTTTTTCTTATTTTTATTTTTCTTACTTATTCACTATTCTTCTTTCATTTCTTTGTTTCTTTTATAATATATGCATTGCTTTTACCTTACAAAAAATTCTTCAAGAAAAAATATATGTTAAAAGAGTATAAGTGAAGTAAAAAAAATCGATCTGCTTTGGAGACTTTTGAGAATGCTTTGTTATGGTACTTAAAGTTGTCTATTTCCCATCATCGCACTATTAGGAAAAATGCAAAATGCTCCTCATAATCAACTCAATCTTTGCAAGAGTTCTTCCTTTTCCTCTTTAAAAAACATGTTTGTTCATGCTAGTGATGTCAAAGAAGCAACTTTTCAGAATCACTTTTTTATTTTTAAAGTATGATTTTATTAATCTGGTTTAAATATAATGAATTATATTTCTTTTGATATTTTAATTATTTCTATATAATTAGATTTCCTTGTATATACACCAGCAAACAATAACACACGAAGGAAAAATGTTTAAGTGCAGATTATTTAAAGACTGTAATAGAAGGCTGATGTTCAGATATCAACACCCCTCTAATGGTTTATGATTTCCAGTTTTATGATCCCCTTGAATACACATCCTTATTTTTTCCAAATTATTTTGAGAATAAACAAACCACTCCTAAGCCACTATTTTTGTTCGTTAAAAGGAATGAGATAAAATGTTGAAACGAGTGAGACAGTTATTTGTGTTTTTGAAAAATGCTTACAGAGATATCAAGTGCCAATATACACAGAGCTAAACTCATCAGTTCATAATTCATAGCTTCTGAGATCATGAATTTTAAAGTCTGTTGTGGGATGGCAGCATTCTGAAATTAGGAATATCTAATGTATTTTGTAGAGCATTTTTGATATGGAATAAAAAAAAAGTATGTGGCTTCTTGTCTCACATTCTTCTCTAATATTTGAGATTTTTAAAACTTCTCCATAACTCATACCCAGCAGTTTTAAACATGTGCATTTTAGTAGCTAATGGGCAAGTACAGTCACAGCACTTAAAACTGTCCATTTCTTCCCCTCTGCTTTCCCACTTCTTATTACTTCGAATAAGTCTTAAGAGCCTTCTATCACCAAATTTTGCTTTTCCTGATAGATGAGTTTTAAAAAGTGCCTTTTTCTTTTACAACTTGCTGTGCTGCCTAATTCTGGCTATTCCAACCTTAATAATGCTCCAGGACTCTAACCTGTATGCAGCTTTTGCATGTGGCATCTGTGGAGAACTGCAAGGCAGATTTTCCTAGCCTGCTCTTCTTACATTTGACAGTAGTCCATGAATGAGTCCATGCTGTAGAAGGAATATTGAGCAGCACGAGGGGGAAAAACCTCTTTTGAATGACAGAGAAATCATCTCTATCACAGAAATCATAGGCAGCTTGTGTTGGGCTTCATATCAGTCCTCCTTTGGTTTTTTTTTCTTTTCTTCTGCTAACAATATACCTGAAATGATTTTATGAGTTAATGTTCAAGCAGCCAATTTCTACTTAGAGATCCATTTCAGAGCATATAATTCAGGAAAAAGGTAGGAGGGAAACCCTGATTAGAGGGCCAAGAACATATTTTAAACTAGTAACTTTGGGTAGCAATATCAAGAGAAAGATAAAATGACAGAGGGTATGAATTTGATTTTAGTGGTGATCTTTGCCTCCTACCTACCTGCCACCACGGATGGTATTTTAACTAAAACACAACCCTATCCCGAGGAGCCAAAAGGCAGTAGCTTGGCAAGTTTGTTCTGCTATTTCGGGCTCTGGAAGTGGAGTACAGCAATGGGTGTGTGCAGACATAGACAGAAGGCTGTATATCCAGTCTAGCAGAGGGCGTGCCTGCTCAATCATTCACAGGAGAGCAGAGTGTGGAGAAAGAGCAGCTGTCAGCAGAGGACCGTATGGCAAGGCGGACTCCCTGAGATTCTATACTCCACTGAGATTGTTTTGCTGCTGTTTGCTGTTTTTACCTTACTTTGTTTTTTAAAGTTTCAAAGGATAGGCAGGTGACATTCATCTTGGAACCACCATCTGCAACCATGCTTCACTCTCCACTGAAAACCGCACTGGCATATGAGTGCTTCCAAGATCAGGCCAATTCAACTTTAGCTTTGCCTTCAGATCACAAATTAAAAACAAGAGGGACAGGAAAACAAAGGGTCCAGGAACAGGTGATGATGACCGTCAAGCGGCAGAAGCAAAAGTCCTCCCTTTCATCAGCATCAAATGCGGCAGGTCAATCCAACCGAGGTAAATATCAACTGTTGTGATGAATAAGAAGGGATGCTGGCTGGGGTATGATAAATTTAGCTAACGTGGTCACTCCACAGAATGCCATTGCATATTTTAGGATAATTAGAATTCACACAAACACTTTAAGTAGTTGCTTTTGGCTTTTCCTGCAGAATTGTGTGATGAACATTGGAGGAAAATCTTGTCCTGTTTGGTAGGATGAGCGTACACATAAGAGTGCTTTGCAATTTAATGTATGTGATGTTGCAGAAGCTCCAAAGCAGCTCCGGTTAAATTTATTGAGGCTGAAAGTTTCAATCTGGACTGCACAAGGTGATTTTGAGTGTGACTAAGAGAAGGTGCTTCTGTTTGAAATAGAAAATTGAGAAAACCAAAATCTTCTTAACTTTTTCAATATCAAGGTTCTGTGATACTATTGTTCTTTGGCTGGAATGTAACCAATTGGGTACTTAAAGGCACAGTTGGGCTAGTTAAGCTCTTCTAGATCGTACCAACTTCAACAAAAGAATAAAGCATTTCCAAGTTTAATATTCTCCATTAAAGTTAATAAAGATGTAATGCATAATTTTATTTCAGTCTTAGGTTCTGAGACTATCTGTGATTTCAATTGGACTTTAAATTTGTTCATGTTTACATGGGAAAAGTATGTGTATACAGAAAAGTTGTATAGTTGCATATCTATGGATGTATTGCTGATAGTCAGATTAAATGATTTTGATGTTATTATTTCTTTGGATTACCCTCTAAATACTTTTTAACATTCCATTCATGAAGGCATTTTATATCTTATATTTTGTGTCTATTATTATGAAACACAATCTGTAAAACCACAGGGGGAAAGCTTTATTGCCCAGAAAGCACACAATTAATAATAGTCTGTACTGTTCTTTGTGTGTGTGTGCGTGTGTCTCTTCCTAATTATAGACCAAACCTGAAAACCTGGTCTTTGCTTCCCAGACTCCTGACAGTTATGCTTAGACTTGGAAATGTAAAGTCAAATTCTGGTGCACATTAACACATTGTCTCCTGTAATTTGAAGCTGTGAAGTTTCATGGTTTCAGGCTTTTTTTTTTAAAGTATGCATTTAAAATATAAATTTTAAATTTTAAAATAATTTTTAAAATATGTATTTATGGCAGTGCATTGTCCTGATTCAAATATATATTTATAAGGTAATATAGATTTTCAACACTCAAGTTGTGAAGAGCTTTTGCTTAAGTCTTTTCACGCTGCTTATCACAAACACAAAATTAGAATAAGCAATAGTGTTAATTGAAATCCTAGCAAAAGGCAGCCGGTTTAATGTTAGGATAAAAGACTGCTGATGATCCTCAGGGAAAGCCAACAAGATACTATTTTCTATACCACATGACTGTTAACTGAATAAAATAAGGATTGGTAACATTTGTCTAAATGTGGGATTGGCTACCTTCTCAGACTTGAGAGTTTTTTGCTTGCCAGAGCAAATGGGAATTTATTTATTTTGAAAAGGAAAACCAAGAATCAATGCCTTTTAAGGTTTGAAGATGATTAGTCATCTTATTACTTAATTTTCAGGATTTTTCAAAACACTTCAGCCATTCTCTTTGAAAAACAATTTAATCTTTATTCAAGTCATTTTGCAGATGGAGAGCTCTGATTTTAAATCTTATTTGTGTCTGATCTCTCAATACTGCTACTCTACATTCAGTACAAAATATGCTGGATCTTCTGCAGCTATAGGTTCAAATAATGCTTCCTCAGAATAATATATTCCACTCAATAGGGTGTTTCCTGAAATATAAAACAAGGAATTTCTGATTAAACAGTCTATGATAGGCCTTGGGTTCTCTATGGTTGTTTTAGTAAGCTGGATCATAGTATTTAGAAGATTTTTTTTGTTCAAGAGCCAATTCTGTTGATTTAGAGAACAAAGCTTTTTTTAAAAAACATTCAATATCTTTGCTGAAGCAGAAATAACTTCTGAAGGAAATTTAATTGCTAAATAGCATAAAAATATGGGGAAGTAGCAATTCAGCAAGACATAGATGAAGAATGGAATTTCTTGAATTGTTTTGCTTTTTCATTTCATAGATGCTACTTTTGCCTGTGAACTTTTTATTTTGGCTAAAAAAACTAATAGAAATATCATTTTGCTCTTAGTAATTGCTCTACATTCAGTGAAACTTCCCAGAACTTTTATTGGGAATGTGACAGTTTCATATCACCATTCATTCAACAGCGTATTAATCCCAAACTGGAAAAAATGTGATTTATTCTGGTTATGAATATCAAACATATTATTATTATTTTATTATTATTCTGGATGAGCAACAGTGAAGGGTTGTAGACAGAATCAAATATCAGGTGTTGTCAGCCTTGGCTTTGGGTGGCCAGATTATCTCTGAGCTTACCTTTTGACGTAATATTGTGTCTGATAGCAAAATTACACACAACACAGATTCTTTCTTCTTCTCTCCCCCCACCACACCGCTCTCTTTAAAATGAGTAATAGGCTTTGAAAGCTAAAATCAGAAGGAAGGCTCCTTAATCTAAAACAATCCTTTGGTTGCTCCACTGAAATTGTGAAAATCACTTTCCCAGTTTCTTTTCTCCCTGGCCTGGTATGTTAAAAGAGGGGATCCATGCATGTTTACCAATGGGGACCTAAACAGGGGTTGTGGGATAGGGTGGGAAATGATTTAAACAGCTCCAATCTCATCACTAGTCAACCTACAACTACCATATACCAGTGTCGTGAATCACCAACATTGAGTGCTTGTCAAGGACCACGCATTGATTCCTTGTTGATCCTGGAAACCTTCTGTTTTTTGGTGTGCATCATTCAACAGATTGCCATTGTCTGATTCCTGTTTCTTCCCAACCTGCATAGATAAATGTTGACCTAACTCTGAGAGTTCCCCCAAATCTGGATTCAGTATTCTTTAAAAAAAGGACTGAAAAGGGAGAGAGGGAGGAGGGAGGGAGGGAGGAAGAGAGAGAGAGAGACAGACCAACCAACAGAGAAACAGAGACAGAAACAAAGAGACAGAGAGGGAGGGAGAGGGAGACAAAGAGAGAGAGTGCACTCTATAGTACTTATTTTCAGCTTTTTTAGAGGACATTTTGATGTCTTCTTATCTATAGAATCCTAGTTACCCAGTTAAAAGCCATTTGGGAGCACAATTAAATAATTATAATCTGGTATCACAACAAGGACACTTCTTTTAGTAAAGTTTCCAGTACATTTTATAAAGCATATTTGGAAGATGTTGGGAGAGAAGTATTATTCTAATGCTTAGTCACATAATAAACTTACAATTTTTATCTCAGTTGGAAAATTGCAGATAATTTGGGGGGTGGGTGGAAATAGAATGTTATGGACTAAAGAGTATTTAGACTTCAGAACAATTTATTTACTTATTTGATTTATTTGATTTGTCAATCGCTTACAAGATAATAGGTATAAGTATAAATATAGTTATGAATACATGAAATGGATACATATAAGAAAAAAAAACAATAGGACAGGGACAGTAGGCATGTTGGTCCGCTTATGTAGGGGGCCTACAGACCTCTTAGGAAAGGGGTGAGGTCAATAGTAGACAGTCCAAGGTTAAAGTTTTTAGGGGTTTGGGGAAGAAACCACAGAGTCAGGTAGAGTATTCCAGTATTGACCACTCTGTTGCTGAAGTTGTATTTCCTGAAATCAAGTTTGGTGCAGTTTACCTTGAGTTTGTATCTATTGTGTGCTCTTGTATTGTTATGGTTGAAGCTGAAGTATTCATTGACAGGTAGGACATCGCAATGTATGATTTTATGTACTATACTTAGATTGGACTGAAGACGGCATAGTTCTAGGTTTTCTAGGTCTAGAATTTCAAGTCTGGTGGCATAAGGTATTCTACAATGAGTAGAGGAGTGGAGAACTCTTCTTGTGAAATATTTCTGGACTTTCTCAACTGTGTTAATATCAGATACGTAATGTGGGTTCCAGACTGATGAGTTGTATTCAAGTATTGGTCTAGCAAATGTTTTGTATACTCTAGTTAGTAGTGTGATATTACCAGAGAAAAAAGCTACATAGGATTAGGTTAACAACTCTTAATGCCTTTTTGGCTATGTAGTTACAGTGGGCTCTAGCACTTAGAACTACAGAAAATAATAACTGTAAACAGCTTCTCTGATTGAAAAATTGCAAATGTAATACCAGAGAGTAGAATCAATTAAGTTGAAATTGAAAACAATGGCCAAAATTATAAGGAAGAAACTAAATAGACTTGTTATCAGGCATTTTTATGCAGAATGTAGTCTATATATGTTTCTTGTCAGCAGCTACATTAATGGGATAAGCACATTTTTCCATCAAACTTAGATTTTGCAATTATTTCATATTAGTAAGCATTACTACACATTAATTTTGTACTCAACAGTAATTTATTAAAAACAAGAATAAATATGACAAATATTAAGTGTACACAAAAATGTATGCTCAATACATTCTCTCTCTTTCCGTATAGAAGAACAATAAAAGAACAACATAATATATAGATCAGATTTAAGATAAAGTATGAAATAAATAATATATAATAATAATAATATATAATAATTATAATATATATTAGCCTTACATTAATCTATGTCAGTATAGATTATAGAATTGTCAAATGGACTGAAAATAGGTAGATTTCAGGTGGCAAAGTAGCATATTTTAGGTTTAGAGAAAGACATTGAGAATAAAATACTTTTTTTGCATTTTTTTAGTGAAATAAGATAAGATATAGAAATAAAATAAAAGGTGTCGATAATAGAGAGATAAAATATTTTACGTAGTTATAAAAGAATATCAAGATAAATAATGTGTAATGATGTTAAATAGTACAAAGACAGGTGTTTTAAAAGGTTTTATTTTTTTCTCCTTTTTAGCTAGTCATGTTTTGATAATATTGCTTTGTTAAAGATTACCATTCCATAAATACATTATATAGAAGTCATTTTATATATTATACTTTGTCAATGTTGTGTTCAGCATATTTCTTCTCTGACTGTCAAAATGTAAACTGAGATGCAGCAATCTTCTTTTACTGGTACATACTAATAACATGCATCAAGGGTGTCGTGCACGGTTTAGCGAAGAGGAAAAAAGTCACAATATGTCATGTGATGATGCCATGAGGGCACGAGTTTGATACCCCTGACATACATGAGTTTAAGCATATTGTTGCTATGCATATAATCTGGCCCCCAATAAACTGTTTCTATGCTTCTTTGATTTTACAGAATGAGCTAAACTCATTCCAGAATCTCAACTATTGAAATAAAGGAGAACAGAGCTGGAAAGCAGGCCAGTGGGGTGGGGAGGGAATGGGATTTTGCAGTAACCTTCCCCCAGGAGTGGGGAGGGAATGGGGATTTTGCAGTATCCTTCCCTGCCATGCCCACAGAACTGGTAGTAAAAAAATTTGAATCCCACCATTGGGATTGTGATATCTTTGCAGGTACTGTATGTAGTTACAAGATGGCTAACAGGTGCATGCGAATGTTCTGCCTTTATTTGTTCAATCATCCCTCCAGCAACGTATGGCATCCTTGACTTCTGATGCTTCAATTAAATCCTAGGGATAAGATGACGAAGGAACTCCTCCAGTTGACTGTTTTCAGTAGTAGTGCTTGAACATTTGGGAGGAGTCTTACCCTTAAGAAATTATTGGAGGCTGCCCAAAATATAATGGAATATTTAAAAATAACATTCATGCCTACTTCTATTATAAATGCTAATGAATAATATTACTGGTAATATAGAAATATTAATGATATAATAATGTTGATGATATAGCAATATTACTCTAATAAATTTTTAAGCCCGAAACAAAAGAAAAAGAAAAAAAAGAAAAAAATCTAGAACTTTTGATCTCATTCAGAGGAGAAAACATAACTAGACTAGTGATTGCAATTGGTCTTCAACACTGTTGGCACCTACCAACACTTGGAGGTATAGCTGAGTTTTTTTCTCCATGAACGTTTTTCCCAGGAAGAATCACCTAAGGCTATTATTTTGTTTTAGCAAATAGTACTACCAGTAGCCTTCTTAAATATCTATGGAAAGTAAACTATAGAGGGTAGCTTTTCTGTGAACAAGCAGACAAGAAATATAGGTTTTAAAAAGCCAAAATTCCTAGCTCAAGAAAAATAGGAAATGTTGGATCTTTTTAAATTATTTGAACTTTATGAATGCTGCTTATCACTTTGGTTGCCAAGGTTCATCTCTGGATGTAATGTATAAACTGAATTTCTTTATGTATTTGGAAACAATCTGGCATAATGACCTCACAGTGCTTTGTAAATTTGCACATTGTAGTGGGCTTTATTGGGAGCTTGGCT
Organism: Notechis scutatus; assembly: GCF_049901735.1. Lineage (NCBI taxonomy): Eukaryota > Metazoa > Chordata > Lepidosauria > Squamata > Elapidae > Notechis > Notechis scutatus. The sequence continues at coordinate 37,716,089 of NC_142011.1, read as the reverse complement.
TATATAGAACACCTGATTGAATAACATAAGGCAAGGACAAGGTGAAGTTAAAATAACTGAATGTATAAGGATCCAATCTGGGTCAGTCACCAGGATCAAACAAAATCTCTGGTACTGGTGACTGACCCAGATGGGATCCTGCAACATTATCCTGGGACACATTTATTCGCCTTCATTGGAATATGTATGAGCATGGGTTGAATCTAGACGTACAAGGCTAGAATAAGATGAAAATTATGTAGACTATTTATACCATACACTTTCAGCTGAAATTAGATATAAAAATATTTGATTTCTTTTACACATGAAAAATTGTGATCAATGATCCAGTCCTAAGCTTTTAGGACTGTTGGGTACTCCAAAAATCAGTCAATGTCATATGTTCATATAGGGCTTTTAAAAGTAAATAACAACTGATAGCACTGTTGTGATAGCCAAAAATGCAAAGGGTCTGCTTGCAAATGATCTGCCAGTAATAAAAGTCAATGGCAAAAAACGGAACTAAAAGTAAACATAAAGAATTCCAAACTAATGGCATCAGTACAATAATCAGCCTGGGAAATGACAATGAAGTTATCAAAGTGAGTAGCTGCTGCTTTTGAGGATCAACCATCAATAGTAAAGGAACCAGTGGTGGAATTCAAAACTTGTTACTACTGGTTCTGTGGGCGTAGCTTATTTGGTGGGTGTGCTTGGTGGTCATGTGATTGGGTGGGCATGGCTTGGTGGTCATGTGACTGGGTGGGCATGGCCAACTCAATGTCACTCACATCAAGGGGTGCCTCACCTGGCCCCTCCCCTCCCAGCTATTCCTTGTCACCCAGCCTCAACTTATCTATAGTTCTGTAAAAATGTTGTTCACCTTTTTTGACTTTATTATCTGCATACTATAGATGTACTTTCATGGACCACTGAAAGGAGGAAATGGCTTACATGCTTTACTCAAGAGTGTGATATAGGCAAAAGGCTTTTAAGGGGCTGGCACAAAGAAAGTGGGGGGGATGTATTTTCCAAAGCACCAGGAGGCAAACAAGAAGCAATGGATGGAAACTGAACAAAGAGAGAAGCAACCTAAAACTAAGGAGAAACTTTCTGACAGTGAGAACAATTAACCAGTGGACCTGCTTGTCCCCAGAAGTTCTGGGTGATCAATCAATGGAAATTTTTAAAAGACTGGATAGCCATTTCTCTGAAATGGTATGGGGTTCCCCCAAAAGTCCCTCCTAAGTGTTATTCTGACACCTTTCCCAGGACCTCTACTCAGAGTTTGGCATCCTCAGTTTTCCTGCCTGAGCCAGGGGCTTGGACCAGAAGACCTCCAAACTCCCTTTCAACTCTGTTAAACACACATGTATTTATTCTCTGGACTATAGATACTGAATGCATGTAAATCCTGAAAAATATATGGTAGCCCTGGGCAAAAGAAAGGCAGTAGAATCACTCTAGGTGTAGGGACAGTATAAAATATTAACACATGATAAATAATGGAACAATTAAAAATAATAGCACAGTTTTCTCTGTCTCTCTCTCTCTCTCCCTTCCTATTTCTCTTTCTTTCTTTCTTTCTTTCTTTCTTTCTTTCTTTCTTTCTTTCTTTCTTTCTTTCTTTCTTTCTTTCTTTCTTTCTTTCTTCCTCTTTCTTTCTCTTTCTTCCTTTTTCTTTCTCTCCCTTCCTCTTTCTTTCTTGTTTTCTTGTTTTCTTTCTTTCTTTCTTTCTTTCTTTCTTTCTTTCTTTCTTTCTTTCTTTCTTTCTTTCTTTCTTTCTTTCTTTCTTTCTTTCTTTCTTTCTTTCTTTCTTTCTTTCTTTCTTTCTTTTTCTCTCTCTCTCTCTCTCTCTCTCTCTCTCTCTCACACACACACACCCCTGTCAGCCTTCATTCCCTCTCGCTCCAGGCACTTTACTCAAACGGGGAAGTGAATCCAGCATTAGAGAAGTTCTGCGGGTAAATGGACTTGCTTTTGCAGCTGCTGCAAACTTCCCCATGGCTGGATTTCCCCCCCCTCCCCCAGCGTTCTTTCCCTCTCACTCCAGACACTTTACTCACAAGGGGAAGCAATACTTCTAGTGTCCAGCCTTGGAACAGTTTTGCAGGTTAACGGACCGGTGCTCCGCCCACAGTCATGTGTTTTCAAGTGGCTGCTTGAAAGTGCATGGATAGAGCGGGGGAGCAGTCCTCCTTTAAACTGGGGCATCGGGTGGGCGGGGCAAGCAAGTGAGTGGAAACTGGGTGACTAGGTTGGGGGCGTGGCCAGCTAGATGTTGCTACCGGTTCGGCGACCCACACCAAATTCTTGCTACCAGTTCGCCTGAGTAGGTGCGAACTGGCTGAATAGCACCTCTGAAAGGAACCAACAGTCAAGAAATATACTGCAGACTAATACTTGGTAGAACATGAAGATCTGGGGAAAAAAATATTCAAATGGTGTGATTTATCTATATCTACACATACCAGAATTAGGCAAGCTATGGTGTTCCCAGCAATGCTCTATGGAAGAGAAAGTTGGACCTGCAAAAGCATGAGAGAGGGGTATTGATACTTTTGAATTTTTGGTGTTGGAGAAGCCTGTTGTGAATCTTATACCATGCACAGCCAAGATATCAAATCAATAGATAATGAAAAAAGTCTACTCAGAATTATCATTCAAGGCACAAATGAACAGGCTTCAGTTATCTTACTTTGGACATATAATGCAAACATTGATCTCTCTGGGAAAGGGCCTACTGCTGACGAAGAGGAAAGGTGGATAGACTCAGTTATAGTGATGATTGAGTGCACTGTTGACCTAAAAATCAGATTAGGAACAGATCTTCATAGATTTTATCCATGACTTGACAGTATGCAATGAATCAAAAGTAAATAATATTTTTATTATTTTTTATAAAACAATAAAAGTCATTTCTCCCCTCATATGAGATAAGTTTACTCTTGTGGCATTATAAGTATTTGGAATAGGCAGTGAGCAAATATAGAAAAGCTAAGCAATGAGTCAGAGGGAAAGGACTTCAGGAAACAGCATGGAGAAATGTAACTTTTCAGGAAAGAAGACTCTGTTTCTACAGATATTTATTTACTTCTATACCATATTAGGGTTTCTGAATCAAGTAAATATATTGTTGACTTTTTTTTAATGCCCATGCTCTGAGATGTCAGAATATGAGATAATGATGACTCATAGACAGTGGTGGGATTCAATTTTTTTTACTACCAGTTCTGTGGGCATGGCTTGGTGGGTGTGGTAGGGGAAGGATCCTATAAAATCTCCAGTCAGAGGTGGTATGTGCCGGTTCTCTGAATTATTCAAATTTCCGCTACCGGTTCTCCAGAACTGGTCAGAACCTGCTGAATGCCACCTCTGCTCATAGGCAGCTTTTTTCTTTGGAGCTACTAAGCAGTATTTATCATGCATCTGGAATATACTATATTTGTATTTACACGTCTAATTGAAGTTTAAAAGCAGTTGATCCGTCCAAACATTTTGGGGACCTGTGCCAAAGTTTTGCAAAAGTGTTCTGGCCCCTGTGTGTTTGGACATATAACTTTCTTGTTTGTAGTAAACAGGTTTAACATAACTGTGTTCTAGAAACATATTTCTCCAAGGGCATATTTTGAAGGAATAGTGATAGTTAGCTGTGTCTCTATAGATGTAGATTATAAAATGCAGGGGAAAAACAGGTACAATACTGCTTAGGGCATAGGTAGAGTTATCAGCCAGTAATAACCTCAGGCTTAGGTCATTCAGTTCTTTGGTAGATATTTTTATTGTTTTAATAATTTACTTTAATTGTTTTTAAATTGTTTCAATTATTTCATAATTTTAGTTCTAGAATTGTAAGTCATATAGAGTCACTTGGTTAAATTGAAGAGAGATGGGGGAAGGGGGGGAGAATTACAATAAATCTTATAATTAAAGATTCTTCTTTCCTCCTCCTCCTCCTCCTCCTCCTCCTCCTCCTCCTCCTCCTCCTCCTCCTCCTCCTCCTCCTCCTCCTCCTCCTCCTCCTCCTCCTCCTCCTCCTGTATATCAAGCATCAGCAACCCATGAAAGAGCAGATCCACAACATGGGACATCCCCTGGCCTCAAGTTACTATCAGATAGGCAGGTAAAGGCTATGTCTATACCAGTTACTCAGATCAAGAGGCTGTGAAAAATGTGAGCCTCTTATTACTACCCAATAGAATAATGCTTATCACTACCCAATGGAATAATACATGAGTTGGCTTTGAAGATTACTTGAAAACTGCAAATGGTTCAAAGTGCAATGGCCTGCTTATTGTTAAATCCAAGGTGCCACATAGGACCTGTTTTGTGGTCACTGCTTTTGTTACCAACAGGTTTTTCAAGTGAAATATTCATTTTAACCTGTAATGCCCTATATGGCTTGGCACAATGGGATCTAGTGTACTGGCTTTTCCATATACCTATCCAGTATGTACACACCATCAAAACTTATTTAGTTATTCAAAACTTGGGGAAATGGAACATAAGTTTTGCCATTTCAGTCCCCATATTTTGAAAGGTTTCCTTCATACGGTTAGGTTAGCACTTACACAATTGGCCTTCTGAAAACTGCTGAAGACTAAATGTGGGAGCAGACTTTTGGTGGATGAAAATTATTGCCATTGATCCTGTTTTCACTTTGTCACATTTGTACTTGCTAATTTTTTATGGTGCTTTTACTGCTTGATAAGGAGCCGTGGTGTACAGTGTTACAGGCAAACACTTCACCCAACCTGGAGTTTGATCCTGACAGGGCTCAAGGTTGACTCAGTGTAGGAGATGACCAGGCAGAGCCTGAGGAAGGGGTCAAACACATTTTCAGCTTTGAGTCTCTCAGCCCAGCTTGAATTCCAGTGACCCTTATCTACTGCCAATTTGTTTTGGCCGTTAGTAGTTCCGATTCTTGTAGAGAGCTTAAATGTGTAATAAACTCCTATATACATTTGAACTGCCTGAGTTTCCTGATTTCCATACTTTATACTCAGCCTTCCATCCTTGTGAAGTTGGTAAAATGAGGACCCAGATTGTTGGGGGCAATATGCAAATCACACTTACATTATAAACCGCCCAGAGAGTGTTGTATATAAGCCTAAATTCTATTGCTATTGTTTTTCAGTATGTAGGCACAGTTGCTATTTTTCTGACAATGAATTTTCAAGAGTTGTTAATATTGTGGTGGTATCGAACACAATAAATACAGTATAAACATGATATCTATGCAGCACATCTATAGAACAGACAGATATTGTAAATTACTTCAGTTTGCAATTCTTATAACCTTTGGTGGAAGTTCATTGCTTAGAAAGGTCTTTAAACTTTAATATTTAAACTTAAATGCTATTCAGATTTTCAGTGTCTCCCATTGAGGCACACTGTTAGTGAAATTTTTGGAAATCAAAAGACTTTCACGATTTGAGACATTGTCTCTGTAATTAGCTATTAAGAATTTATTCAATTCTACTCTTTATTGCTGAAGCAATTAAGACTTTGATTTAATATTTCTATATATAATATTCCATGGCAGTCATGGGGTATAATGGTTAAGGTGCTGGACTGACTCACTGAGGCAGTGAAGCCAGATAGGTGATTTTAGGTCAGTCACTCTGACTCAGCCTAAGCTGGGAGGGGAAAAAAATCTATTTAGCTATCTGAACTGCAGAATTGTAGATAATGATCCATAACAATCAATAAAGAGGCCTTGATCTTGCAGTGGATGATGATGAAGATTATTAATAATTATTAATAATGATTGTCCTACACATAGGATCAGAAAAACTTCTTGAGGACAAAAGTTGGCCATACATTATTCATGAGCCCATAACAGCACATCTTAATGGTATCTATGAAACATCCACGTTAATAATAAAAAAGCATGCTAACAATAAATTAAAATAGCTTGCATATTGAATATTATGAAATTTTAGCAATCTCATTATGACATTTGATGAGTAAGATTGTCAAAACCTGATATGATTTTGCTGCTTTTAAAATGCTATTTAAAAGGCTGTTGAAAATGTTGACCTCTGATATTGCCCAACATCAATACAGATGTTTTCATTACTTGAAAAATATGGCTTTCTATTTATTTAGGGACCATTCCTCAGACAGTTTCTTCGTAGTGAGGAGTAGTGGTAAACAGATGAAGGCAATTCACCAAGATTCAATATTGTTTCAATATGAACTCATGTTGTTGGATTGTACCTGCTTCTTAGTATAAGATCAATAGCTAATATGAATCTAATAAAACAGTTAAATGTAATAAAATTCTTTGGTGTTTGTTTGTTGTTTCTCCTATTTCTAAGACTGCCCACTTGCCAAGTAACTTATAAAAGGATTAAAAACATCTAACGGGGGGAAAAACAGCAGAATTAGGCCATACTGACCTTGGAGGCATAGCTATTCCCAAGGTATTAGTTTCTTTGGGGGGCTCCCATGGTTATCATATTGGTCAGGCTGGCGTAACACTACTTAAATAAATAGTGGAAATCCCACTTGACAGTCTATTCAGAATTAAGTATATTCAGAATTAAGTAACATAAGAATAATGAGTTTAAGTTAACTATGTTGCGTGGCAAGCTGAATCATTTGTCTAAATCAGAAATGATTATTTCATTAAAAAATCTGCTAAAATGTGGTAAAATTTCAGAATTCAGTTCATCTCTTTGAAATATACACATCTTTAAATTTATGCTTCATATAGCATGTGTCCCATTAACTTTGCCAATAGTTTCTTATGTAGGTTTTTTTTATATCATAGCCATATATACAACATGGTAACATTTCACTTATGTCATATATTCACTGATTCTTTTTTAGCACAAAGTGGGCAACTGAATCAAATACTAAACCAAAATCAGAGATTTTAAAAAATCATCTTTTTTCATTTATAATATTCTTGCTGTATTTGCAGGTTCAATGTATGATGGTTTGTCTGATGGCTATAACTATGGAACAGCCCGTGGTAGCTACTATGCCAAAGCCCATACAGGAACCAATAACTGGGGCCATACGGTAATTTTTTATGTTTGTTTGTTTCCTTATTTATTTATTTGTTTATTTTGGTCATATGGTCACGAATAGGAAACTCAAATCATTCTCAGGCTTATTTAAAGCCATCTTGAGAAGGACTGGAAGATGGAATGGTTAATTTGTTCAAAAACATAATCAATAGCTTTCTGTTGATTGAAAAATATTAATTTGATTTTGTATAATATTGTATGATATTCCAGTCATCAGAGAATACCAGTCTTATTTGCTACAACTCTCTGTGTATTATATGCTTTTGCATTTTCTGGTTGTAAGGCCTTAATATAGATTAAATTAAAGTACTACTTTATAGAAAATAGAAGGGTCATATTTTTAAATAAGTTTCTCTTTAAAACATTGCAATTCAATACTTTTCTTTAAATGCATATAGATACAGTCAGCATTTGTAAGCAAGGTGTTAACTATTGAAATCTATAATTATCTTGCTGGTTGAGAATCTTGATGATTATCGTTCTAATGCATCGTAGAGTGGTAAATTGGGGAAATTTGAAGACCAACAATAGTCCCCTTGTGTTTCTTGATAATCCATTTCTAACTGGATTTTAGAATAAGGTGAAACTGGGGATGTCTAGACACAATAGATATTGAATTCTGTGTTTCTTTAAACAGGGCGAATGAGTAGATTTAAAAGTATTTTAGGGAAAAAAGATACACAGCACAGGTATATTGTTTCAAAGAAATTAGAATGCATAAGATTTTATTTCCTGGTTAATCATAGTTACTCAGTTAAAATATTAAATGACTAAAGGCTACATCAAAATTGGTCAGCCTTTTAACATAAGCTATAGCTTATGTTAAACATATAAGATAAACAAAAAGATAAATATATAGCTGACATTTTAATTAAAAAAAACATTGAACTGAGCATAGTAGCTGTCTTAGATAGACAACTTAGATATTAGATGCTCAGATGAGGTCAGTGTAGCATCTCATCCTGCCAATCAAGCCCTTTGCTACTATACTTCTCTTGGTGCAATGGAAAATTCTATCGGAGGTTCGAAGTCAACAGCTTTATTCGATTAGGTCAACCTCCTCCTCCTCCTCCTCCTTCTTAGAATGGCTCTGAGAAATACTCTACATTAGGGGTGTCAAACTGGCAGCCCATGGACCAGATGCATCACATGCAGGCCATTCCCATCCCAGCTCCGTGAATGGGAAAAACATCATGAAACATCATGTGATGGCAACATGGCGCAGCGAGTTTGACACCTGTGCTCTACATTATAATCTAGGATTTTCCCTCAATGGATATTCTAATCAGGAAAGTCAACAAGCTATCTGAAGCTTTTATGACTTTGATATATTGGCTTGAATTTTATACTAAACTAAAAGGAGGATGAAAATCCCATGGACAGTTGATTAAACTATAAGGCCAATCAACTCAATCAATCAATGAATTTAGATTCAGAAAGAGTTTTCATGCTTATACATATGGACACTACCCATCACCTCCAAGGGCTGGAAAACCTTGATTCAAAGGCAGCTGAACAGCTTCCAGGTATGAAAAAGGAAACCATTCTGTCTGTCTAAAATTAAGCTGTCAGAGAAAATTAAGCTGTCAGGATAAGAGCCTGTGAAAACTGTGGTAGACTAAATATAATAGGAGATGCCTTTACTGTAGTATGAAACATCATTTGTTAGTCTCCTGGTGAAATGTATATGAAACTTGATGTCCGGCATATGCTTTGATTGTAAATAGTTGAACAAAAATAGGGTTTTGGGTTTTGTGGGAAGTTGCATAACTAGGATGTATGGCAATCAAAGTTAGAAATAGAATGTGCTAAAATAATTGGAGTATTAATGTAAGTGTGGTGTAAGTCCGTGAGTGCATGAAAGAGAGAGAACGAGAGAGAAGAGGGAACAATACTAACTTAATGTCCCTTCAAGCCATCGCCCTTTCAATCAATTCAGGAAGAAAAGAACACAAATCTCACAAATAAATGGGTGTATGCTAAATTATCCCCATGCCTTCCAGAACAGACGTAGAAAAGTATCAATTCAGTTAAAAATGTAAAACATAGGTATATCTTATAGAACCATGGTATTTAGTCTTATTTTTGTTGTTTTTTTCAAGTGTATAAGTTCCACTTGTGTGCTATAGACTGGGGTGAATTCTTTTGGCAAGCACAATCAAGGGTGTGTGTTGTATCCTGGTGGTAAGCCATCATATTTTATTACCTTGGTTTTTCCCTCAGGCCTGCTAGACACTCCTTCTCAACGTGTTCGTGCAAATGTTTTAACCTTCATACCATCTGTTGTTGGAGAAACAAACCAGTCAGTTTTTTTAAAAATCAAATGTTTCTGAGAAAAGGCTGCTGGCCTACCAAAGAGAACTAGAAACACACCACACAGTTTTCAGTTGTGATCTTATTTTATGATCTACTGAGTTACCTGAATGGTTGGCACTTCACTTTCTCAGTTACACAGGGTTGAGAATAAGAGCAAACTGCTTCTAAAAGTACAGAGTGACCATATTAAAACAACATTAAAATGCTGCATGCTGCACATTGTTATGTTTCATAACTGCTTTTGGAATCATATTAGCCTTGTGAAAAATCACTGTAATCATTACTTAATTAGGTGTTAAGAGAAGTTCATGATGTAAAAAAGTGCTGGACTATATTTGATTGGGAAAGTGGCAAATTGTAGACCTGGATTATTTAGATGAAGTACATAAGATACTTTCAGACCTATGTACTACATTAACATTATTAATATATTACTGAACTCAATATTCCAATGAAATTGGGGGACTGCCAAGAATGTACACTAATGTTATACTAATTCTTTGCCGTTTGGAATATCCCACCTCGAGAAATGAGGTGGGCCCCCACTTGGCTGGACTTTTAGAAGACCCAACTCACTTGGTGTTTGTAGAGAAGCACGCAATCATGGGGTCGGTTAGCACCATTTTTTAAACTTTAATTATTTTATTTCTGTTTTAATTGTCTCCTCTATACAATATTTATAGGGGGTGTTGTTTACATTTTAATTATGCACTGCTCAGAATCACTCTGGGAGTGAGAGGGGCAGCCTCCAAATATGATATATAAATAAAACAAATAAATAACTAAACTAATAATATCTCAAAACTGGTTATGATAAATGCTCCCTGTGATAAAAAGTTGCATTTATGTTTCAGATTGTATATTTTAAGTTTTAATTTAAAAAAAATGGGCAGTAAAGGGTTCCTTTGTCTGGTTTTTTTTTATAGCAATGAAATGAATACCATCCATTCAGCAATGCTGAATATGCCCATTTTTCAGAATTATGTTTCCAGCACACCTTTCAATTGACAAGCCCAATCCAGTTAGCCTAGAAGTTATTTCTATTATAAGAAGATACTTGTATTCTAGTTTTTAAAAAGTAGAGAGATGTATCATAGCATCCATATCAATTGATCATTTTACAAATCAGCAATTGAATTCAACTTCAGAAAAGGAAGCCGATTCTGGTCCTCCTCTGCACCCTTCCCCCACCTCCTCAAAATGCCCTTAAAGACAAAGTATTTTGGATTCAACATTCCAGATTGCTTCTTGATATAGTTTCTTGGGTATCAGACATGTTGGTTCAGTGTCTGCGAGAGATGTGTCCCTTCCACTAATTTCATTAATGAGTCTTTTCTTCATAAACTGTGCTGCAACGGGGGAACTACTGGGAATAGCTTCCCTCTTATCTATCTATCTATCTATCTATCTATCTATCTATCTATCTATCTATCTATCTATCTATCTATCTATCATCTATCCATACATCCATACATCCATACATCCATACATCCATTCAGCTTGTCTGTCTGTCTGTCTGTCCGTCCATCCATCTGTCCATCCATCCATCTATTCAGCTTGTCTGTCTATCTATCTATCTATCTATCTATCTATCTATCTATCTATCTATCTATCTATCTATCATCATCATCTAATTTTAAAACTGCCCATCTCTCACACAGAGGAGTCCATTGTTTGGTGAAATGGAACACTGCAGTCTACTTCTTGAACTTCCTATTATTTTGAAAAATGTGTATATGCTGTTCCAGTTGTTCCTGATCATATTTAATCAGGGTTTGTTTTTTTTATTAAGGGCTCATCTTCATGACCCAGCAACCAAACACTTTGTTGTTCCAGTTTATAATGCACAATTTTTCTCTTTCCCCCCAATGTAAGTCTTGTCATGGACATGAACGGCAGCACTTCCTTCATGCTGATGCTTGGTATTGATGAGGACTGGGTTTTGCCAAGGTCTTATAAGCTAGTTCAGGTTGCTGCAGGTATAGCCTCTCCCTTTTGGCCATTTTGCACTGTCCTCCATGGTCATTTTGACTTAGTTGGAGAGAGATGCTGTGTGTCAAGGTATTCTCTTATGCAATGCTTCTCTGGTGTTGGTCAGACATCATGCAGGTGTAGAGTTCTTCTAAATAATACTAAACGTGTTTTCTTTTAAAGATAGATTTATATATGATTAAAAAAGAGGACTAGCGATGTGCTGTACAGGAAATTAGTTGAGAGAATCAGATTGTAACACCCTGTATTGTGGATGTTCTAAATACTTTCATTATAGTTTGTTTTTTTACCAGCAAAGTTTTATGTGTGGCCATACTTATTGCTATCCTTATTATTAGGTGGATAATAATATTTGTGCCATTTTATCTTCTGTTGACATTTTCATACTCCACTGGAGACTTCTGAGTGATGCCGGCCACAGTCACTAATTTCCAGCATTGCCATTTCCATGATTGATTACTTTCAATCAATCTTTTCTAGTTCATTCAGTGCTCCTCTGCTCAACTGTAAGTTTGGGTGCATAACATGGAGGGGAAACGAGAGAGAGACTCTGACAATGTACCTGGAAAACTCTCTTTTATTTACTTCCCCATGCATATGATTGGTTGGCTGGCCTTTTTGTATACATGGGTTTTATATTGCTCCGGTGCTGATGTCAGAAACATCCAGGGGGATAGATTGCTGCCATGGACTACTGTAGGTGAGCTGTTTTTCAGGGGACTTGAGAGGTGGCCATACTCTTTCTCAAGGGCAGCTGCCACACTCAGCCCATCCCTCTGTAGAACATGTTAAGGCGACCAATTCATGTTGGGTTTCCCATCAGCAGGTAATGCTTAGTGGGAAGGGAAATAAACCCAGGGAATCCATCAATGACTTTCTTTAATTTATCCTATATAAAACCTGTAAAGGCAGCATCATTGTTAGGGAGCCAAATTACAGTTTGGTTGTCAGCCCAGTCCAATTAATCTTGGCATCCTTTTCTGCTGACTCAAGAACAAGAAGAATGCAGATGAATAAAGCCATGAAGAAAAGTTCTATATGTTGGTTGAGAGATATTAGAAAGCAATGGCAGCTAAGTTTATTTTATAAGTTAACATGTGTTTTTATTCCAGTAACGAGGGATGTCAGAAATGGCAATTTGGCAGAGATGTCTAGTCCCTGGGGCATTAACTGCAAACAAAAGCTAGCTATTATGTTCACATTAAAGACTAAACATATTATTTGTGTGCGACTTCTGTTTTCTTTTGCAAGTACCCACATCATGCATTTGGAAGGAGAACAAACAAAAAAGGTGTGCATAGATATGTATGCATCCACATAGCTTATTCTGTGTTTGTGGGAAGAGATTGCATTTTGGAATGAGAAACTAGTTTTCATTACAAATGAGATATTAACATATTCTTTTTCCCAGTAAGTCTTGGGAATTGTGAATGCCATGTTTTGAGTTTTGGAAAGGCATTTTTTTTTTGTTCAACAAAAAAGAGGCAAGTCAGTGCAAGTACAGACTGGGTGGGGTGCAACACTGAAAGTATAGTTTGTAGAGAGATGGAAAAACAGCTTGGTTTGTGTGAAAAGAAACTCATCATCAAAATCCCTTTTAGAGTTCTGGGTCTTATTCTTTTTCAAGAAAAAGTGTGGCTTTTTGGTATTCTGTATTGCAATATGACATATTTAGCTGCAAAGAAGATTGGGGGTTTCCCCCCCCCCCAGAAATATTTGATCCTTAAAATGGGTTACTTAAGATTTATGTGTATATTAAGGCAAACCACTTTTCTTTCTAAGATTTTCCAAAGTATGAGGGGTGCTAATATTTTTGCGTGCTTCAAATTCAGGGTCAGATTCCTTGTCTATACAAATATGAAGTGTATCCTGAAACCTCTACTTCGAAAGTTAATCATAAACTCTCAAGTTCACATAGTTCTTCTTTCAATGTTAGGTTAGACTATAACTGAACTTCTCATTGAATTGGGGAAGGCGGGGAGTATAGATGGCTATACTTTCCAGTAACTGACAGGTGTCAAAAAGTTCTTTATTTCAGCAAGGGTATATTTTTGCCTGCAAAATGCCTCCCAAAATTTGAATAACCAAATTAGGCATTCATTAACAAAAGCATTCTTCAAAGGGTAGATTTAAATCCGAGCTTCCTTACCTGGCACCTTTCAGATGTGTTAGAAAACATCTGTCAGAACTGCTAGGCAAGGAGCATGAAATGTGTGATCAGATACAACTAAGATATAAAGAATCCCACGAAATCCCCGCAGATGCTATTAAATACTGGTAGAATACATGGTCATGTATGGCAACAGGTATTGTACTTGCATTCACGCATCATTGTCAGGATATAGTTAGTTGCAACTGTCTAGGCTAAAGTTGCAGTGTAATGTATATACAATGTGAGTATATGCCATTGAACATAATGGAAATGCCTCCTTTGTAAATCAAGTGTTTAGATTGGATTGTGTAGGTGAATGTTCTGTTTAAAATTAGCAACTTCAAATATGCATCACATTATAGTAAAATAAATGAATAAAGTTGAGACTAGAATGGATGCATAAAAGATGATTTACAATTTCCTGCCCTCAGAAGAGAGTTATTGATTATTATCATATGCAGAGGATCTTGTATACTTGTGCATATGGCCTTCTGGATATTGCTGAACTAAATCCTGCAACAATTGCTCCACTAGTTAGGGTTGATGAGTCTTTAATGGCAACAGAACATATGAAAAGCCACATGTATCATGTTTCTTTGAGGTTTTCTAAAACCTGTGATAAATATCTATATAAGTAAAATGCAGAATTTTATTTGAAGTTTTTGGGAAGTTTGCATTAGATTTCAGTGATAGGAAAATAAGGTGAAAACTGTTTTGAGCAAATTAATCTTGGACATCCTCATTCCTATTACACTGACATAAAAATAGAGGAGGGGGTGAATCTATGGATAATACTATGTAATATCAACAATAATATTGGCAATCCTTAGAGGTGATTATAAGAAATAATATATATTCTTATGCAGGACTGTCTCTGCCAACACGGAAAGCCATGTTTTGGGGGGTGAAGACAGCAAGCAGACTAGATTACGACAAGAACTAGTGTTTGAAAGATGCAACAAAACTTTGCCAATTTATACTTCTCTTGCAGTGGCCCCCAATCTTTTGGGCACCAGGGACCAGATCCATGGAGAGAAGTTTTTCTGTGGACTGGGGGGGTGTTCGTGTGCTGCTGCATCCCACGGATGGGGCTTTGCTTGTTTGTGTGGCCCATTTTCTGGCATGCCACAAACTGTTGCCGGTCCATGGACCAGGGGTTGGGGACCTCTGCTCTATTGAGTGCAGTGACTATCCATGCATGGAACTGTATTTTGAAAATATTGACTCTCAGTTCGATGCCATTTCTGGGAGCAGCATGTTTTTGACTGGTGCCCGTTATTCAGCATGATTCAGTCAAAGGACATGTTATTTTCATTAAGTCCAGCACCCAATCTCTCCCAGTTTTTTCACTTTGTCTTTGTCAATCAGTTGAAGAATAACATTAATCAAAGACATTTGCTGGTTTTCCTTCCCTTCTGCCTTCTTTCTATGTCCATCAGATGTACAATGGAACTCTCAAAAGAAATGCAGCTGAGAACAAACGCTACAGTTCCTACAGCCAAATGGACGGTTGGGGTAGCAAACATTATAACAAGATCTGCAGTCCTACACAGGGTGGCAGTGACTACTGCTTTGTGCAGAACATGAAGAGTAGTCGGAGTGAGCCAGACCTCTACAATGACCCTCCACGAGGCACACTAAGAAGAAATCAGAGTGGAAGCCGGGTGAATCACAAGACCAGTCTACATCGCCACAGCCTCTACAGCAATACATGCAACAACCAGGAAGGAATTACAACCCTCACAAGGCCAAATAAGAGAATTCCAATCCGCACCCCCTCTTGCACTTCTACTAACAAGCAAGATGCAGTCTATGCCCAGCCTGTAGCCAGCAAGCCTGATGCAATCTACGGACAAGGTCGCTCCAGGTAAGTCTCTGTGCATGTTTTCTCTGTGCTGCCCATGATGTGGGACATTATGTGCAAGTATAAAGACAGATAGGTAGTAGTTAAACAGCATAATGAAAACCCAGTTGGAGCATTTTGGTTTCCATCACTTTGAAAATAATTATTATTAATAACAATCAGAACCTTACTCTGGCACACTTCATATGACTTTGATAGAATTTGCCTGAGGTAGGAAGCCATTTAGACTACAATCTTAAACACACTAATTAGGAAGTAACCTTATTAGAATTGCATGGTGTGGCTGTCAGTTATGTATAAAGAATCCTTAAGTAACAAAATAAGTGGTATCCATATTTTACAGTAGATCAATACTGCTGTTGTTCATTAATATATTTCCCTGCTACACCATTGATAGTTGTATGGTTAGCGGCACAATTCAATGTCTAATCAGTGATTGAGTTCTTCCAATGAAAAACTACATATAAAGATCTAAAAATTATAGTAGGAATTTTTTATTTTTACTTAACCTATATCTAAAAGACCTCAATCATTGGAATAAAAAGAAACCCAATAATAATTTCTTTATTCATAGAATGTTGAACCAATTCTGAATATTAACTACTCGTGAACATTGGATAGTGGGCTATATGGCTCAGCTTGTCTTGTGGAATGCTCACTGAAACAGAACATAGAGTTTACTATAGTTTTATGTACAAATGGAATCATTAAAGCAGCTATGTCTTTTTCCAGGTTGATATGACAGTTTCTAGGGGTCTGTATGATTGTTTTTGAACATACTTCTAGAGACAGCTGGAAACAGCTTCTGAAGAAACAGTGTGTGCTTCAAAATGTATATGGTTAATTTAATGCACCCATATATGTTCTGCAGCAGTTCTGTAAAGTAATTGCATGCTAGATTCAGCTTCATCTAAGTATTTTAAATTAGAATATGTAGAGACATGTATATATGAGCCAGCATTAGAAACCTTCCTGAAAATGAGGTGGATGATGGTATGCAAACTGTTCTGTTGTAATAAAATGTATTAGGACTATTCTACATGCAGCAGTGCAAGTGGCATGCTAGAGTTTGAAATCGAGCAGCTTCCCAAACCTCTCCTTAAGAAATGATGGTTACAGATCCAGGTTCCTATTAGAACAGAGTTGCTTTCGTCTCTTAAACTACAGTGTGGGAAACACTTTCCTCTGCCAAACATCTTTCAGGAGTGGCTCCTTTGGAGCACCCTTTCCAATTGGGTGTGGTTCATCTTGTGAAACTGGTCCAGATTGGGGAGTTGTTTGCCTTGAAGCACAGGCCTGGCTGGTGACTCTTCCATCCAGTAGAACCAGTTCCACTTTGGGAGCTGTTTCATTTCTAGAACTGAGACTGCTTGGTCCTGTACCATAGTGGGAATGGGATGGAATTAATGTGATTGTTTTAGAAAGGGCACCGTGAGTGAGTCACTTTTGAAATCAGCCAGAATGGAAATTTCATTTTGTAGATTACTTTCTGTTGAAATAAATAAATAAATATTTAGAGATGTGCACCCATCCCAGGGATTGATGGTTTAATTCTTGAGAGCCAAGAGAAGCTGGAGGATTTTTTCCCCCATATGTTTTATTTTCCAGGTCAGTTGAAATTTGGAGGTTCTATTATAGAGACTTGCCTAATAGATGGAACAGGGCACAACCAGCTTAAGGCTGGAGTAATGAATAACTGATCAAAATCGAAATTTACTCAAGTCAAAGTCTTGCCCAACTCTGAATACAGAACCCAGATAATGAGTCCAGCAGTTTCTGCATGAAATATGTGATTCTAATACTGAACTGTGATTACCCTGCCTCTTGAACTTTAGCCTTGCCTTTTTCCTGTCGGGAATCATCCCATTCATCAGTCATGCCTTTGAATGTGCTAAAGCATTGTGATTACTGTTATGAGTTGTGTCAAATAGTGCTCAATAATAAAAAATAATAATAATAACAACAGAGTTCAGAGCCACTTCAGGCATTGCTTCAGTCATTCCCTATTGGCAATTGTTAATATGAAGAAGCATTACATATCACATCAGACTACCCCAAATATTGGAAATCCTATGAAACTCTACAATTGTTATATATCCCCAAATATCTTTTCACAGACATAGAGACCAATGCCAAAATCTGGGATTTACTGGATTCCTCAGCTATGCACTTTTTAATTGAATATGATTGAATGCCACATGTATAGCAGCAAATTTTTTCTGTCTGTAAAGAATGGAAGAAACCATCTTTATGATTTTATGTAATCATGATACAATTGTGAGTCACAGACAACAGAACAGAAGTGAGAGCATATATCAATAAAGAGCAGAAAACAAAAGAGTAGCATATAAAAAGGCTGACATATCAAACAAGAAATCTGGGAAATAAAGCTTTAATTTAAGAATAATTCTGTGTTAAAAGAATAACTTTTAACATAATGATAATTTGGATACTTAATATAACAGTACTAAGGGGTGAAACTGTAAAATAGCAGTGTCCCCAACTCAACAAGCCTCTCCAAAAGTTTCTTTCATATATTTAATTAAATCCTGACCAATTTGTGATCATGAAAACTAAGCTCATGCCTGATGAGAAGTCAAAAGAATCACACAACTCCTTTTTCTTTTTAAAATACCCTGCATGAAGATCAGGGCAGTTTTGAATGTTTCTTCTTTTTATATTCAGAATATGTCATGATGAAGTGGATTATGGAGCAATGACTATCCAGAAAGCCATTCAACTTCTGTGTTCCTCAGATGAGAAGAACCAGGCCATGGGTGCCTATTATCTCCAACACACCTGTTTTCAAGATGAATCTGCCAAGCAAGAGGTAAATATATTATTTCAGCTTCATGGTGGAAGATTAAAAATGCAGAACTATGTGAGAACATTTTTTTTTCTGTGGCTAAAGCAGGAAGATCAGATTAGGAACCAACAACATATCCATGCAACAGCAAATAAGTTATTAAAGCAGATTGCATGGATAAATAAACTAAGTTTTACATCCATATTTACTTAATATACATAACATTATATTTATTCACAAATAATTTATATTTGAGAACCTAAACTTACAGTTGTTAGAAGTATCCCTGACTGAAATAGACTTAAATACTCTTATTTGAATGAAGACAAAAGATTTATGTAAGATTTACTATATTTGATTAACGATTCTAAAGATATAGTTATTTTTAATATATTGATTATGAATTCAAGAACTGTATCCAAGAAAACAATCTTGAGTTTGGAATATTGCATGACTTACATGGATATTGTTTATTAATAAATATTAAATAATTTATTTAGTTTCCCTTTTGCATGAAGTGAGAATTAGGGAATGTTGTCACTGTGGGATCAACAATTGGACAGAAAAAAGTTACATTGACTGTTTTGTCATCGTACCTCCAGAAAGGTCTTGTCTTGCGTGTTAAACTAGACTTCCTTTTAGGTAAATATAGTAGTTTAAATTCTTGATAACTTTAGTTGGCAGAAAAGAGATGGAAATTACAGTTAGGTATGCAAGCCCAACACCATCACTTCAAATTTTTTTCCTGGGCAGAATCCTTTAGTTTAAGGGACATGGCCACTTTGAGCTAAAAAGATAAGAAGCATGAAAAGACACAGATTAAAGCTCAACTGTAAGTAATCAGAGCACTTAGCAATAAAATATTCTAAGAGGGAGGATGAATTAATGTTGGAGATGGGTTCAATAGAGTTGTACCTGTTTCCCAAATGTCTCCCCTATTCCAGTAAAGAAAGAGGTAAAATGTATTTTCTATACTCTCCATGTATTACTTATGGTAATTAATAGCACCCTGATGATTGCTTGGTGCTTGAAGGCCAACATTTAGACCAGGAGATAAAAAGTTTATATATGCCTTCCCTACCTCAATACCATTTTATTGATCAGTAAAAACATAGACACTCAAAATAGTTTAGTTAAATGCAAGCAGTAGCTATTATTCAGGTAATATAATACATCAACATCAGTCCTTATTAATAGCAGAACTAAAGACCAATTTTTCTCAAGTCAGCATCATAGTTCTGGTTCATATAATTCATAACACCATTCTCATAACACAAATAGAGTCATATTATAGCTATTGCTTAAAATGTGTAAATCCTGTATTTATTAAACTACTGAAATAATTTATATTCAATGGTACATATATCTTCAGTTTGAGAACTGAATAATGGGAAGACCAAGACATGATTCATTTTTTTGAAATCCTTTTTAATCCCTGGTATTAGACAGTTGTTTATCAATCAGAAATATTCTATTCTATTCTGTTCTGTTCTGTTCCGTTCCATTCCAATCCAAAGAAAACCATTAGGGTCTCAAGAAACTTTCATATAGTTCTAAAGACTTGAAATGGAGATAGTAACCATTACCTCCACCTCCCTAGTATATGTGCCAAGGAGGGTTACATATGCATATTTTCTGCAATAGAACCTTCTTAAGGCATATATTTAACTTTACCATCAACTTTTAACACAAAAGTTTTGTACTGACTAAAAGAACAGCAGAGCTTTATGAGCAGTTTTGTTCCATGCACATTTCAATTATTTCTTTTTTAGGTTTACCGACTTGGAGGCATTGCCAAGCTGATTGAACTTCTGCGCAGTTCAGATGAGAATGTGCAGCAGGCTTCAGCTGGGGCCCTTCGAAATTTAGTCTTCAGAAATCCAACTAACAAATTAGAAACCCGCAGGCAGAATGGAATTCGAGAGTGTGTGGGTCTCCTGAGGAGGACTGGGAACACCGAAATACAGAAGCAGTTGACAGGTATTCTTTTGTTTTACAGCAAGGTGAAGCAACAGTGGCAATGAGTTACTAAACGGATACTTTGGACACCAAAAGATACATCTCTTCAAGAAAGGGAATTAGGATTTCCCTTTTTTCCTAGTTATTAGGATGGCCGACAGATTAAGTGATGAATGTAGTTCTTGATTTCAGTCAAGAAATTCACTGTGCTTCCACTGATTTGTATTAGAAAAATTTAACATAGCATCTCTCTTTTTTTGTGAATAGGATAATTTTGCAAATATATCTTATCACTTAACAGGAAAAGCATTATCTCATATTTTCTTTTCTTGTTCCATATTTCAGTAACATTCCTGCATTAAGATAAGGCTAAATGTTATCAGGAAATAGGCTTGTAGTATCATCCTTCAGTGATAATTCACTTGGAAGACCTGCTTGACTTCAGTGAATATTTAGAGATAGACTTTCACATCACTCTGTCTTGCCTGTTTATATGGAAAAAGTCACACTGCAAAGTCCAGCCACAAACCTCTTTAACTTAATTTCCAGGATTGCTCTGGAACCTGTCCTCCACTGATGAACTGAAAGAAGATCTGATACACGATGCTCTTCCAGTTCTGACTGATCGTGTTATTGTGCCTTTTTCTGGATGGTGTGATGGTGTTAGCAATAGATCAAGAGAAATGGTTGACCCAGAAGTTTTCTTCAATGCCACTGGCTGTTTAAGGTACATCTTTGGACATAATATTAATATTTTCAGCATGTCATTAAAAATAACTGAGAATGAGTTTAAAGTTATCCTGGAACAATCCTCCAAAGGAGCTATCTGTTGTTTTGTTTTGTTTTTCAAATATTTACAAAGACAGCAATATCAGTAATATAAAGATAAACAATCAAACTTTAAAAAGATGGAAGAACTCTGCATCCTTTTGCATATAGCTGGGATTCTGTTGTTTAAAAAAGGTAATTGTTTAAGTCTTACCTTCAGGTAATTCAAATTTTTTTACTACTGGTTCTGTGGGCGTAGCGTGGCTTGGTGGGTGTGGCAGGGGAAGGATACTGCAAAATCTCCATTCCTACCCCAATCCTGGGGGAAGGTTACTGCAAAATCCCATTCCCTCCCTACCCCACTAACCTGCTTTCCAGCTCCGTTCTCCTGTGCAGAGCAACAAAAGAAGACCCAGCTGATCAGCTGGGACTCGGGAGGCAGAGAATAGATGGGGGCAGAGCCAGTCAGAGGTGGTATTTGTCAGTTCTCCAAACTATTCAAAATTTCCACTACCGGTTCTCCAGAACTGGATGGAACTTGCTGAATACCACCTCTGCCTTCAGTGGAGTTGGTGATATGATGAATGATTTCTGAAACCTTACAGAAGTGGATCTTGCATGCTAGCAGACTGGTGTGAAGGAGACATTTCTTTCAGTGTTGGTTTCCAAGTCATTTAGGTCTTTGAAGAAAAGCAGCAGTACCTTGAAATGGCAAGGAAATAGGTAGTCACTAAGCTTCTTTTAAAAAAAAAACTTGTCAAGGAAAGAATGTCCATCTAAACTCTTCAATTGCCATAATCAAAGCTTCTGAATTAGATAATGCAATCATCCATGTAAATAAATATATTTGGATGTTGCTGTTGTTTAATTAAATAACAAGCAGGTGCAAGATCTGTGATGTCACAGACACATGTCCAACTATATTGTTAAAATGCAATCCTTCCTGCTTACTTTTCTGAGAATTTAAACAATAGCCTCTGGCTATTGATTTTCTAGAAAAAGTCCTATTGTATTGACTTTCCTATCTAAAATACCTTGAACTCTGTCAGTCACTCCAATTTACACTATACAAGGCAATTTGTGGGCAGAGAAGTTTTGCTTGTGCTTGCGAAAATTAAACCGACCTTGGCATGCAGATATTAGTTCTGACTTGTAGCTTTCAACTACCAGTCTCCTAGCTGCCAGCAACTAGGAACTATTGGATGGGCAGATGAAACATATTTGCAATTAGAAAATTTAATCAACTGAAGCACTGCCTTAGGACAGGGATAGGCAGTAGATAGATCAGAAGCTACTGGTACAATTTTGGGTGATCTGCAGAAGATTAAGAAGAATGTTTGACTCTTAATTGAACAACAATAGCAAGTATTGAATGTATATCTCCCTTAAACTAAAATGCTGAAATCAGTGTTTGGGGAAAACCAGGGATCTTAACAAAAGTGAAACTTCTTCCATATATTGTGGTTTGGTTTCAATGTAACATTCATACAATGTGCTTATATTAAGTAATTTATTATAAAGAACCCCAACGTGAAGATACGGTATGACATAATCTGTCTTCAATTACTTTATTGTATCTTCTGTTTTGCCCCTTCCTGGAGCAAATTTCCCTCAACAATAGTTACATATGTAGGACCATATGTGCAATTGATTTCTACACCTGCATATTGCTGCTACTCCTTTTTTAAATGCTTTCTAAAACTCAACCATGGGCAGACTTATTAAGATGTACTATAATCCTGTTTAAACAGTTGACTATTTTATCCAAATGTCTAATCAAATAATTTATTACCATTTGCCCTCAGAGATTTTAATTGAGGTTATTTATTCTGTTATGAAACATAGATTTAACTGTAAAGTAGCTGAGTAGAATTTGAATATTTGTTCTGTGCCCTCGATTGCCCAATATTGGAGGTGTGGTTTCTAATTATCAAGAATTGGAAATCAGAAAATATAAACTTGCTTAACTCCATTTAAAACAAAATGCAAACCTTCAGTCTGTAACTACAGAAATCTGGGGGGTGGAGAGGATAGGGAAATCTTAGCAAAACTGCCCCTGCTGACTGATGAACTGTAACCCATTTTTCAAAATTCCTCCATGAATTTTAATTGTTCCTCCCCTGGCCCTGATAAACTTCTCACTTGTTATCTATACTGTTCTTCTCCCTGATGCTTCCCAGATGTGTTGGACTTCAATGTCCATGATTTCCATGATACATACAAACTTTCAATGCTGGCTAGGGATAATAGAGACCGTAGTTCAACACACCTGGAAAGTTACAGGTCAAGAAAGGTTTGTTTATGGAAAAGAAACAGCTCTCTGTACTTTTTAGTGGAGATTTTCCTAGCTCTACTCACAAGAGATACAGCCTTTTTGCACATAAAGTCATGTGCTAGGTGAGTGCTCTATGGCCCCTCTCCTTTACTATAGTGACTTTGAAAATTAATA
This sequence comes from Notechis scutatus, assembly GCF_049901735.1. Taxonomy (NCBI): domain Eukaryota; kingdom Metazoa; phylum Chordata; class Lepidosauria; order Squamata; family Elapidae; genus Notechis; species Notechis scutatus. The sequence goes on along the minus strand of NC_142011.1, from coordinate 37,692,764 downwards.
TGAACGTTACAGATCAAACTGCAAATCAATCAGATTATAATATAAACTTCATAACCACAAGCTCAGATGAAGCCCTTTGATCTGATATTTACTGCTTATCCATAAAATACTAAGCCAGGAATAATCAAAACTGCAAGAACAAATGGAAGCTTATGTATTCAAAGTGCATGTAGAATGAAAAAAAGACCCACACAAACAGAAGACACAATTTTTATGGTGCTTCTATGGGAGAGATCTTCAGGCAATGCTGGACTGCTTTGCAGGATAACAGCCTGTGTTCTCAGAGACCAGCTGATATGAGATGGGATTGTTTTGAGATTAGTCTTTGCAAATCTTAGAATACAAGTGAGGATTAATCAGTTTACATTCTCAAAGCACCTGTAAAATTCACCATCTAAATCTTCTCCCTCTTAATGTTTAATGGTTTTCTCTATACCATATGTAAACTTAACTGAACAATGTATTCTTTCTTTTCCTTTATAAAATCAACCTTGTAGGAACTTGAGTTCTGCAGATGCTGGACGTCAAAACATGAGAAACTATCCCGGATTGATTGACTCTGTGATGACATATAGCCAGAATTGTGTGGCAGCTAACCAGCCAGATGATAAGGCAATAAGATATTTTTGTATACTTTATAAATTAATACAGCTCTTGGTTCCATGAAAAATTAGCCTTGGACTGAATCCCAGTAAATATATAAATATGGAATAGCTTTTTTAAAACTCTTCCGTACCTTCCTGTAAAAACTACATAAAATATTGTGAGCTATAATGCTCATGAACACAATGCAAAGGGACAATTACTTTGGATCCAGTCAAGATGTCTTTTAGCTTTGGAGTTGCACTTTAGCAAGATCCTTGTTCAATTTCAAAGGTCTTTCTTATTTCCAAATTTATTATAAGATGGTAGCTGCATCCTTGAAAGCACAAAATCCTGTTGTATGGCAACATAGATAGGAAGAAAGAAATATTCATTATTACCAAATTCCAAATTCTATATATTGTACATTTGGAATACAAGCAGTTGTCAACCTATGACTAATCATTTATTGACCGTTCAAAGTTGTGATGGATCCCCCAAATGGTATTTATGACACATTCCATAGTTCTAATGGCTGTCCCCATGGTCATATGACTGCATTTTGAGCACTCAGCAATCATTTGCAGAGTTCTACGGTTATGTGATAGCAATTTACAATGTTTTTGCCGGAAATTGGCGATTACTTCAGTTTCTGGCAAAAGCTGCCCCCAGCAAACAATGAATTGACTTAATTATCACAGTATTGCTTAATGATTGTGGTGTTTGCTTTGTGACCACGGTGTTCTCTTAACCATGGCTGCAAAAAAGTTCATAAAATCAGGTTGGTCATGAGATTACCTATTTTACCGCCATAATTGCCTGGCTCAATTGCAGTCATAAGTCAAGGACTACCTGTACCATTAGGTTTTGCTCTAAAAACACATTCAGTATTACAGTCTCATCAATTTTTCAGCTTGATTTTTTTTTCACGTATTTGTTGATATATTATTTCCCCAACCTAATTTCTTCATAATCTTAGAATCACTTTGCTTCCATTATCTTCCCATTTCTGTCCTTAAGTGAAAAATTCAGACAACTGTTACAAATTCCTTTTATGTTAAGCATTTCAAGAAATACATGGTTTCTATAACATTTTTCTCATCTTTCTGGAGGAATCTTTATGGCAATCAAATCACTGGGAGTCCTGTTGTAAGGATAATAGTAATTAAAACTGAGGAAGAAGTTTAATCTCTAAACCAAGATAACACATGAATATGTACCTCTGTGTATATCCAAAATAATGATGGCAAATGTATTGGCATAATAAACAATTAATTATTTTGATTCTTATAGTCTGTGGAGAACTGTATCTGTATCCTTCATAATTTGTCCTACCGCCTGGATGCTGAAGTGCCAAATAAATACACCCATCTTAACCACTTGGCCAGAAACACTCACACGGACAAAAGCTTGACAGGCTGCTTCAACAATAGAGGAAAGCTAGAGGTAAGATGTGAAGCATTCATTTACAGATTGCAGAAGGTGCCATTCAAGTGAAGACACTTTTCATTGAAACAAAAATAGATCCTACATCCCTACTCTAGAATGGGAAAACTACCCTTCACTAGCAGTTACAGGTGTCAGAGAATTGGTCAAGTCTCAAATCTGCATTTTCCCTGTAATATATATATATATATATATTTTTAAAAAAAATGAATTGTTGAAGTTTAGTGAGATCCCCAAATTTCATGCAATTTTGGCAATCCTTTGTGAAATGTCACCACAGCTGTCCTCAATTTCATGAGGATTCATATAAAAATGTCAAAACCTTAAAGAAGTCACTGAAACCTGATGAAAGGTTGATTGTCTCAACTAGATCCTATCAGTTCCTGGGGCAAGATTGTCAAATTCATGATTTTTGGCAATTATCAGAATTACTGAATTTTTATTTTTAAATTTGAACCTGAACCACTGAACAAATTTAGTTCTGATGATTGTAAAAGAGAAAAACGGCATCTTAGAAAAACAGATATATCTCAGACAATATTTCAGTATTTTATCCAAGTGTGCCAATTGTTTAAGAGTTTCTAAGCTTGTGCCATGAGGCCACAAATATATTGAGACACACTTTGTACCCTATATAATTAGCAGGGTAAAATGATAAGTTAAGGTAATAAAATGTGGGCCTTTTGCACAATCTGAATGTTTTAAATTTTCCTTTTGATTGATCTTTAGTATGATGAGTATAATCTACCACTTCCTGAAGAGGACTATAAACCTAAAGGTTCCAGCTGGCTGTACCATTCTGATGCCATCCGCACCTACCTGTCTTTAATGGAAAAGAGCAAAAAAGATGCCACCCTTGAGGCATGCGCTGGAGCTCTGCAAAATCTGACTGCAAGCAGAGGAATGGTAACTATTACACTTTTTCCCTACATGCTTGGTTGGGTTTCAGGGAAAACACTCTATTTCCTTCTGGTGAAGAAAATAAAACTCTGAAAAAAATGAAACTGTGAGTCCTTAGTGCTCTCTGAGCTTGGGTGTTTGCTTGAAGTCATTTGGTTACTCTTTATTAATATTCATTAGCTCCTGCACTGATAATGTTACCAAGTCAGATAATGAAATACTTGCAATTAAACATCCAACCTAAGAGAGCATCTGTGACTCTCAGTTCTACCCAGAACTATGAATATTCTCTTTTATTGAAAAACACATTTCTTTAGAGAATAATCAAAATCCACCAAAATCTAAAGGATGTACCCATTTTTTTCTGTTTATCTGCTGATAAAAATTAACACTGCTAATAGAAATCAAACTTCTTCCATTAGAAAAAAACATTTTGTATTAGCCAGATATTAATTAGGAAGATATTTGGTTTAAAATTTTCAGTGTAATAAAATATACCCAAACAAACAAGTGATATCATAGTCAAGTCATTGAGTGAGTGATCATTAACTGTGCAATACCTGTAGTCTTACCCACTTTAAACCCAACTGCGGGTTGAGGGAAGAAACTGACAAAGATGTCATGTGCCTTCTGTGTGGGCCTCTTCTATTCTCTCTGTTTGGTGGCATCATGTGTGAATTCATGGCTCATATATGTTTACTGAAAAATTGCTCCTTGTAAGATCTGTTTGCAGAGGAAACTGTGGAGAACTATTTGAGGGCGTTTGTACCAAAGTGCCCTCACAGTACCAAAAAAGAGGTCTTGCCCAAGGTGTTTGTTTCAGGCTTTCACTTTTGGGACTCCAGGACTGAGCAAAGCCAAATTTTTAAGGATTTATGCTTTAACTGTTTCATAAGGAGCGTTCCCTAAGTTTTGGGCTTTGTCATTTACAGTTTGTTATCAAAGAACACCTTTGTTTGTTCTTTGGTAACAAAATGGCAAAGCCCAAACTTAGATATTTGTGAGTGATATGGAGAAAGAGACCTGGTCTAGCTTTGCTTTTCCTGGAAAGCTAGCCTGATGAAACAGCAAACATAAAATGGCTAATGAGTTGTTTTTTTGAATATGATTTTCTAGCAGTAAGGAATCCTGAATGCTCCTGGTTTCAAATGTAAGTTTGCTTTGTCTTCTAGATGTCGAATGCAATGAGCCAACTAATTGCCTTAAAGGAGAAAGGGCTGCCCCGTATAGCACGACTTCTGCAGTCCAATAATTCTGAAGTTGTCCGATCTGGAACATCTTTACTGAGCAACATGTCTCGACATTCTATTCTCCACAAAACCATGGGTAGGCATTATTTTGTATTCCATGGGGCTCTCTGATATATCATTCCCACCATTTCTTCCACAATGTAAAAGTCAAAAAAACCTTTTGTTACAGGTAACTAAGACGTTGACATGTTATAAATATATCTTTTTTGTGGAGCCTTTTATTTAAAAAAAAACATCAACTCTAATTAAATAAGTATCACATTTCTTGTTTTATAATAATGCTTTAATAGTTGAAATTTCCCTCAACCTGTTAACTTTCCTCAACCTCTAATCCTGTTATTGGGCTACAACTCCCAGAGTTCCTCAAGCACACTGGCTGGGAATGTTGGGTGTTGCAAATTTGACAGATATGGTGAGCAACATGAAAGGATAGACTTCTCTAGTAGCTTTCCTTGTTGTCCATATTAATAGTTGCTCTATCATTTATTCATCAGTATTATGGGGTTCAAGATTAAATGAGCTGTGAAATGGAAACACAAAGGAGGGAAGACTGACTGACTGGTATTTCTGGGCTGTGCTATTTTTCACATGAAGTGATGTTGCTTCATTTTTATGGGCCAAATATATTTTATCAGGAAATCTACACAAATTTCATCACCACCTGATGCTGATATGCTGCAGTCCTTTTTACATTATAATTTTGCATTCAGAAAAACTTAGACTCTCTTCCTAAATATCTGAAAGCAGTTAATTTTTCTCTTAATCTTAGCCTGAGGAGCTCTTTGGAGAAACTTTTATTCCATTTTTTATTTAAAGATGGCCTCTTTCCACCTCTTTAGCTCACCAGGTGCTTCCAGATGTGACTCGCCTTCTAGCACTCCAGGCTCCAGGTTCTAGCAACTATGGAGATATTATGACATCGGCTTGCTATGCCCTGAGGAACTTAATCATGTACAACCCACAGATGGCCAAGCCCTACTTGACTGGCAGTTTGATAAATAATGTAGTAGGCCTGTGCCGAAATGGGTGAGTAATAATATGCATCTGGGGGCACATCACAATGACACTATGCAATGTTGACATGTGGTATGACTTAGAAGTATTTTACATATTGTATGATTTTTGTCTATATAACATATTCATTTTAAGACCATTTAAATCAATAAATACTATATATTCTACATACTACAGGACTGATTGAATAGTCTTATCTGTACCATCTTCCCACAATACTTCTCTAAGATTGAAGAATATGGTTGACTATAGCTAATCCACAGCTTACAACCACAAGACCTGAAAGTTTACCAGTAGTGCATTTGTTAAGTGAAGCATCACATGAGTGAAGCATGACCTATTTTGCTATGATTGGCACAGCAAATTGTTAAGGTTATTAAGTGAAATAACACAATTTAACGATCTTCCCTGCCAGCTTCCTCTTGACTTTGCTTGTCAAAAGCCAGACGGGAAGCTTGCAAATGGCAATCAAGGATGCACGACAGTTGTAAATGTATGAGAGTTGACAAGCACCTGAAACACAATTACATGACTGCAAGGACAATGCAGTGGCCATAGGTTTGAGTTCTGGTCATAAACAGAATTGATATGTATGATTAAGAGAATTGAAATTCTCAAAAAACTGCATGAAACAAAGAACCCACTTGCCATAATCCAGACTTGATTGACAGAAGATGATTCCACCTACATTTTAAAAATATGCCCTTCTCATAGCTACTCCATTCAGGTCTTTGTGTAGGGGCATTCATATCTGTCAGCTAATTACACATACCTCAATGATTTTGAAAACATTAAATCCTGAAAATGCATCATATCTTTTGATAGGAGTAGGAGAGAGAGAGAGAGAGAGAGGGAGGGAGGGAGGGAGGGAGGAGGGAGGGAGAGAGAGAGAGAGAGAGAGAGAGAGGAGAGAGAGAGAGAGATGTATTATAGCTCTGGTGTTTTGTTTTTTTAATTATTATTATTATTATTACAGATCTTATCCCAAAGCAGCTGAAGCAGCTCGGATGCTGCTATCTGATATGTGGTCAAACAGGGAACTCCAATCTGTACTAAAACAGGTAAAGTATTAAGGTGGCATCTTTTCCCACTTCTTATAAAACAACCCAGTATACCATGCACTTCAATAAGTTAGGGTACTATGTGGGTGTGCACTGTGAAAAATAGTACAAGATAAATTATAAGGCTGTTTTTGAAAGGGGGACCTGGGATTTTTAAAGTTCAGAATCATGGTTTTTCATTTAAGATGTCAAGATTTAATGCAGCCTCAAAATTCACCATTCATATGTACAATATGTTGTATGGTAGTCAGAGGTGTTATTCAGCAGGTTCTGACCAGTTCTGGAGAACTGGTAGTAGAAATTTTGAGTAGTTCAGAGAACCGGCAAATACCACCTCTGACTGGAGATTTTTACGGTATCCTTCCCCTGCGACACCCACCAAGCCATGCCCACAGAACCGGTAGTAAAAAAAATTGAATCCCACCACTGATGGTAGTAAGTGTAACACATTTTCTAGAAAGCTAAGAGTTTAGATCTTTTCTCTGGAGATTAATGGGAGGGAGCAGAAGGAGAAAGATAAGTAAGTGGTAGGTTTCATTTACAGGTCCATAAATAAACGACTGCTTCAGAAACACATGTAGTCTTATTTCCATGGGAAAAGATTAAATAAGCAAATTTTTAAAAACTATAGTTACAAAAGTATAATGTAGTAAATGAAAGAAAATAATTGCAGAAGTACAGTTCTTTGATGTATTTTGAAATTTCACAAACTGCTTGAATATTTATATATGATCTATGTAATATAGTGATTGTAAAGTCTTTGGTTCATCCTCAGGTTTCCTTTGAATGTAACAAGTGACTTGAAAAGGTGTTTGTAGAGAACCCTTTTAAATGGACCACGCTAAAGATACATCGAAGTAGTTAACTTATTTTCATTATGTTTAAGAAAAAGTCTTCTTCTCTTGATTTTATCTGTTCTTTGTCTTCCTTCCATGGCTCATTCTGCAGCAAGGATATGACAAGAATATGATGGGATCTTTAACAGGAAGCACTTTCAGGAATTTGTCTTCCAGATTCTAAGAGACTTTGCGTGTTTGGATTGCAGGTAAATCATTATATCTGCTTTTTCCAAAGTTAGAAAAAAGTCACACAGTTCAAACCATAATTATAGCAATATAAGAACAATTTCAAGAGCTGGATATGGGGCTGCACTTTCTTTAAAAAGAAACTGATTTTAAATTTGGTCACTACGATACTGGTACAAAAGGGTGTGCACTATGTATACCAGAGTTGTGGAAACCACACCCCTAACAAACCATGGGTCTGCTTAACAACTATGGTGTTCACTTAACAACCATCGAGGTTGTATTATGACTGTCACAAAAAAGGCATAAAATTAGGTCAATCTTGCCTGTGAGTTGATGTACAATAGTCACAAATTATGACCCTGATGGGAAGACTCCATTATGGTCATAACTTGAGAGCTACCTGTATTTAGCAGCATTTTTTTGTAACTCCCAGAGTTCTTATAGTGAGTAGGCCCAAACTAGGAAGATTTAAAGGGCAAAGTAGATACTTTAAGCCTTTCAGTTGCTCAAGGCACTTACATAATCCCTAAAAAAATTCTGACACTGCTTCCCCAAATCCACCCTGACAACTCCTGGCATGCCAGGCAAAACCTGATAGAGCCCTTAAGCCATTAGAAGTTGCACACCCTATTGTAGACTAATTTTGTATCAAGTGTATTAACTCCCATTTTGTTTCCAAATCTAATTAACGTATTTTCCTATAAACCTCAATATGATTTTCTTCTGGAATAATTTAATGGCTACCTGATCCCACACACTCCTACCTTTTTTACCGCTTTTTAAGGCAGTCTTCTTGGTCTCAAAATGGGTGGCAATGTAGGACAACGACTCTCTTGTGGGAGAGTGGCACTAAAAGTCTGGCACTTTCTTTCTGAAGCCTCCAAAGGACTTTTTGTTTCTCTTGTTTGACTGATTTCCACGTTACTTCTTTCTCAAACCTTTTAATAAGATATAGGCTATAATATTTCATTCTTGTTTATTAACAGTGATATAGCATCTTTCAGAAAAATCCTTTACATACATGTTCAATTTAAAGCCTAATATATATAAGCCCAATATTTAGAGACTGCATATGTACAAAAGGTGGATAAATGTATGATTTTGGATTTTCTCAAACTATAAGGAACAAGCAGAATAGGATACAGGCTTGTTAGCAGACTAAAACTGCCCCAGTTTCTATTGGCAGAGTTTTCATAATTCCAACCTCTAACTACAAAACATATCATAAGAAGCAACTCTATACAAAGCTCAGTTTCAAACAGGAGATGGATAACAAAACGCCATTACTAGCATATTGTGTCAAAGATTGTAAAATTGCACGTAGCACATCTTAACAATCCAGGGTTTGATCTGCCCAGAAAACATAAATGAATTGATTATATAGAAGATTGGTATTGAATACAAACCTATTCTTAGAAATAGAGGTAAGAAGCTGATTGGAAGCATAAAAGGAGGAGAATAACTAGACAATTAGCTATAGATAATTTGGCATGAGCAGCTTGATTCTAGTGCAAGGGCAGTAACTGCCAGATAAGGCCCCAAACTGGATGAGTTCCAATTTTCTCTTAGCCAGTAGCTGCAATGGAAAATGAAGAGAAAATGTGATTCAAGCCTCCAGTAATCATCCTCTCTATTAAAATGTTTAAATAATTTCCCGTCTACCCCAATATCAAAAGAAGGAAAAAATAGCCAAAAATCCTACCCAATCAAGATGTTGTCCACTGCCCTAATGGGCAAAACAGTGAGAAAAATAGCATTCTTCATTGCAAAAAATAAGCCGTGTTTATTTACAGCCCCAATGTCTGAGACAAGAGCTAGAGGATAAAATAGAAATTGTTCTATTGATCCTTACCTGCTGCTCACCTCTCAGGTGTTCTAGTATGCATTAAAAGGTAGGAGATAATAGATCTCAAAACAATCAGTTTGGAAATGGGGGAACTTTGAAACAATTATATTTGAAAATATTTTCCTTTTTTTTCAGAGCATGTAACTGGTTAGTGTCTGGAGTCTTCAATCCTCAAGGAATTAGGATGTTAAAAGACTTAGAGTATTTTGAAAGTTCAACTAAGTTGTAAAATTTGGGATGAAAATTGTATTGTCTGATATAAGTACCTTAAAATGTTTTAATGAATATTTTAAATATATTTTTCTCTTTTGTTAAATTGGGATGCTGGTTGTTAACATTATGTATAAGACAATTTACCAAAAATTGGGATCTATCATTTTGAATGACATACATAACAACTGAGAAATCTACTTCCCTAACCAATATCAGGTCAATATATTAGGAAATGCTAGGGAAATAGTGCCTAACTGCAGCTTAATTATTTAACAAAGCATGATTATTTTTTCTGTGTGTACATTTTTAGATATCATTTGGGTAGACAGACCACTCCTAATTTTGGATCTCTAAATATGGCTGGATGACCATTGTCACCATCCAAGATCAATAAAGCTGCTTTGAATGATGGGAGCCCTTGGGCTATTTGGGAATATTTTCCATACAGCTCAGTGGGGTTTACTGCAATATAAATGCCTATAGAATGACATCCTACAGTCATTTTTGTACAGCCATAGGTCTGGCAGCATATTCTTACTGGTGAACATCAGATCGCATTTTTATTCACTACCATTTCAACTAATTTCTGTAAAATTAGTAACATCTAACATGTTTATTTCATTTTCAATAGCCATTATACATATATTTGGTGATATATTATTCCTTTTTATTGCTGAATTTCCATTCCCTCAATGCCTCAATAAGGGAACCCTCCACTATATTGTCATTACAACCTCCATAATTCCGAGAAATATAATCCCCAAATTAGAGAATACCACATAGAGGAAGTCTGTCCAAATTTTGTTTTCATGGGTTCCCTTCTGCATTGATTCATTTCTCTGCTTTGCTTTCATATTTCCTGATTATTGCTGGGCTTTTCCCCCTATAGATCATTTAGATGTCAAGAAGCAAATTCACATAAGAGAGGTTTTTCCTAAAAAGGTTCTTAATCTTTGTTTTTGTACTATATATGAACAGAGTTCCTTCTACAGTTTTTTTTTTGGGGGGGAGGGGGAATCTGGAATTCTCAAGATAATACCTTACTACATTTATCCATAACTACAGACTTCTGTATGACTCTCAGGTAGTATGTCTCACAAAAATGTATCTTTGCTTTAAAAAAAAATTTACCAGCTGAATATGCCTGTTTAGATTATAAACTCAGAAAGAAGATAAGAGAGGTAATCTTATACTTTTAGTGTCTTAAATGGAAGCCAAATGAAATTATGTTTTAACAGATTATTAGAAAAATGGACAAGATTTTATTACACTGCAATATTTCCATTAGTTCATCTTGACAAATGAACAGTGGATATGGAAGGAAAATGGTTGCATTTCTTTTAATTTTTAATAATCCAAACATGAGGAATGTCCGATGTTTTCCAAATAATATTTCAGTCTTTCGTTCTCATGAAGACATTCCATAAGAGATAAAGAGATAATTGCATAATCCAGTGATATGATGTTATTGTTCTATGCCTTGTTGTTAAAAATCTTTATTCATAAATGAATGTGAGAATATTAATAGAGTCCTACCTAGCTTAGTTTGCTATTCCCACACTGGCCTATCAGATATAGATTAGAACCCCACAATCGGGCCACGAACCCAAGATTGTCATTTCATAAATGTTCTTCAACAGTTGATATATAAAAGTACTGTGATACTTAAAATAACATAACTATTATAAAATTTATAACTGTTGTTCATAGCTTTTTATATGTTATATCCATTAACTGATTTAATTCCTTTTCAAAACTATTGAACTCACAGTCATAAACACTGGGTCTTAAGATAGCAGATTCTGTGGTTTGCCTGTATGCTGCTTTCTTTTATTTCTTGGGATTTTCCACAGTTCAGCATATAATAATTTTCCTCATCAAAGCAACTTAAAAAAACTGAAAAGGATATTGGAATTCAGTGAACTTCAACTCAGGAAAATAAGTTAAATATATTCAGGGCACTTTTTGCTAAGTCACTTCTAGAAAAGACTCTTTGGAGGAAAAAGGAGTTCTCCTGAACAATACAGGATGAGCAGAGGAATTATTAGAAAAGTGAACATTGTCCATTTAAAAAAAAAATCTAAGGAAATGTGTTTTGAATAGAGAAGCTGGAACAAACATGAAATTGGGGATTGGAGAAAACACACAGTGATTAAGTTTGAGAAGGAAGATCAGGTGAGAAGGCCACCAAGTTGAGAAGAAGGAGCCTGAGATAGGTATAAAAATGGAGAAATAATGGTGTCTTGGAACTGCTAAGGTGAAGGATGGGAAAATGTACATGTTGGTTTGAAATAACCAATTAAATCTTTTGACAACAGATATCTGTGTTGACTGTATTCAGTTTTAATGAGATCAATCAACAGTAATTAGTTACATTAATACAAACAACAACCAAATTTAGATGCCCAGAACAAAATTGTTCCTTAGAGATCATGGAGTGAATATGACTACAAGAACAGCACTTGAAATAAGAACTACCCAAATGTCATACATAATGTTGTTTTAGCACATCCTGAGAAATTGAAATGGTGGTGCTGAAGGTCTCAAAGCACAGTGAGGAGCAGTTTTGTGGCAATGCTGGTTTTAGTGAGGAATGACAGCACTTCATGCCAATAAACTAATAATAAGCCTGCAGGCATTTTCTTACATATGAACATACAATTAGATATCCACATATGAGATTGGTCAATAAGCTTCTAAATAACATTATTTAGAAACCCTAACAGCATTAAGAATAATATTTGGATTTAAAATTGATTTACAACACTTTAAATTAATAGCAGAATTTGATTCTTTTAGTCAAATGATGAAATTAGCATTGCTACTTCTAGAACAAATTTTACAATTGTTAAATTCATATTATAAGACTTGTTACATCACCATACTGCAATATTTAGGACAACCTTCCATTATGGCTTAATTCATCCTGTAACTTATAGTGAAAAAAAATTGAAGAGTGTGAGGAATGGGCTTGATACACGGAAACAATTATATCAAAAGCTTTGTTTTGTTCATACACTGAGTCTTTTTCCCACTTCTGTATGTAGTTAAAAACATAAATCTTCTGTATATGTAATTTGTGATTAGGCAAAATAGTTTATGGAGATGGATCAAGCATAACCTTTGGCCTGGCTACATAAAAGCTAAATGTAAGAAACAGTAATGGCGTAGGATTTGACTAATTGTAAATAAATACTACTTGTTATAGTTCCAGCATAGAAAAAGCATCTATTTTTCTCAACAGAGCTTGCTTTGTTGTAAGCCTCATAAAAAGCCAATAAAATTATCTATTGAATGTCCATTTAAGAAGACTTGTGTACACAAGCAAAATTTTTGCTAGCATTATTTTTAGTTGTAATATTTGCGTCCCTTTTTCTAACATCTATACTTTGCTGTAAAATATATGTGCAAGAATCCCATACTACTGTTGTTGTTTTTCCTGTACTATATGTGTATTTGCTTCATTGGAACATCTAAAGTCAATAAAGTACTGAAAGTCTCTTAATTTTTCATTTGGACTGTTTCTTACTTCTGCTTTGAAATAAATAGATAAATAAAACACTTTGGGAATATAATATTTTGTTTAAAAATTTATTTTAATATGAACAGCATCCAATATTTATTAAAATCCAATGTAACCCAAAAATATATGTCTGTGAAGTCAATGAGAAAATGAGAAACAAATACTGGGTCTTTCATCAGAAGAATGTTTTTCAAGAAATCTCTGCATATTTTTCTTCTATCATTACGCATTACCCTAATAATAGAATAAATCAAACTAGTTCTGATTTATCAGAATTAATTTGCTTAGCCTTCACTAATATTCTGACAAATGTTTACCTAAATGTCTACAGCAGCATACTTCCATATTCTGAAGTTAAAAATAAATCCTAAGCTTTTTCATGAAATTCTGTGGTGTTGTGGGGAGATTTCTATAGTCACATGGTAGTAAAGCACTAATTAACAGCAAAACCTTTCTACCCCACCTTTTCTTCTGTCCCAGCCAGGATGCTTCTGGCAATCTAATCTAAGTGAGCTGTCTCCCAAACTAAATGCTGGGCTGCTGTCATTTCCCATTAGTATTTTTCTATGACTGTTTATGACACCTAAATCTGTTTGCACCCAGATTATAGAGGTTGCCACTTTGCCACTTGCTAGAGTTTTATTTTTTTTAAATAGAACTTTCTCACTCTTAGCCATGTCAAAATGTTTCAAAAACATATCATCTGTTCTCTAAAGGTCATGGACTTCACCTGCACTAAATCAGGGATGTTCCTACTGTTCATTCTGTTAAGAAAAGTTTAAATCAGGGGTGTCCAACCTTGGCAACTTTAAGACTTGTGGACTTCAACTCCCTCTGGGTGAGGAAAGCTGGCTGAGGAATTCTGGGAGTTGAAGTCCACAAGTCTTAAAGTTGCCAAGGTTGGACACCCCTGGTTTAAACGGTGGCATGAAGAAGACAGACTACACATTGCATCCAGGGGTGGGCTGCTGGGGGTTCACAGGGGTTCGGGACAGCCCCTAGCTAAGATTCTGTGCAGTTCAGAGAACCCCCAAATCCCATTCCTGGCTGGCCACGCTCCTCCCAGGAATCCCCACATGGCCTGTTTTGGATGCAGGTAAGTGCAGGGCCTGCACGGAGGCTTGGAGAGGGTGTAAAACAGGCCTCCCGGAAGTTCAGGAAGGCTGGAAATGGGCCCCTTTCTGGCTTCCAGAGAGCCTCTGGAGCCCAGGGAGACCATTTTCACCCTCCTGGAGGCTTGAGGAAAACCTCTGGAGCTGGGGGGGGGGGCAAAAACGCCCCCTCCCATGGTGCAGGAAGCCGACTAGCACATTTTCTGCATCCAACCGTAAGGCTTGCAAACCATGGTGTATGGATGAGCATGTTCTACAAATCCAGCTAGTTGATGTTTATCCAATAATGCTGCTTCACAGCACTTTTCAAAGAGTAGCATTCAAGAGGCTGCACTCTAGAAAAATTGATGGGGCCATCATAAAGAAGGGGGTGAGTCTAGGAATAAGCTTTATTTGAATTAATGTTATTCAATAAAATTAAATAAAATTATTTTCTATGCTCGTAATGTTTTCCCCTTTGATTAATTTAAATACCACAGATTAATTGTTCAGTAACTTTTGCAGATACTTTGGTGTCTGAATCCTAGGATTTCTGGGCCTCAGATTGCCCATCTGTTTTAAAGTATGGTTAAACCAATCATGGCTTAACACAATGTATTACCTCAGCTATCCCAATTAGGAAGAGGGAACTATTAGCCTACCAATTTCTGTAATTTTGTCTGCTTGTCTTCTACCATAGAATCATCACAGAATCATAGGACTGGAAGGAGGGTAGTCTTCTAGTTCAACTCCCTGCTCAATGCAGGAATTGTTATACTATCTCAGTATAACAACCAGTGATGGAGCACCCAAAACTCTGGAAAGCAAGCTGTTCCCTTGATTAATTGTTCTCACTGTCAGCAAATTTCTCCTTTCCAGGTTGAATCTTGGGCCCCCACCCTCAAGCAGCTTCCACCCATTGCTTCTTATCTTACCGTCAGTTGCTATGGAAAATAAATTGATGTCCTCTTCCCCGTGTCAGCCCTCAAGTATGGGGAAATTGCTATAATGTCTCCTGAGCCTTCTTTTCATCAGGCTAAACATACCTCGTTGCTTTAGGTGTTCATTATATGATTTAGCCTCCAGACTTGTTATCTTTATTGTTCTTCTCTGCATTCTTTCTAGGGCCTTGGCATATTTTTTACATCATGGTAATCAGAAATGGATGCACTATTCCAAATGTGAACTTACTAGTTCAGTATAGAGCACCACTCCACAGGATCTTGATGTTATCCTTCTGTTGATGCAGCCTAGAGCTGTGATTTGTTTTTTGGTAACTGCAGCATACTGCTGACTCATACTTAAGTAGTGATCCACAGGACACCTAGAACCTTCTCATGGTTAGTATTGTTGAGCCAGGTACCTTCTACTCCAGTGATGGCTAAACTTTCCGTCCTCACATGCCAAAAGTGTGGACACATGCATGCGTGTATGTGTGTGCACGCATACCAACACCCATAAGGCAATGCATGTGGGGGCCCCACACCCCCTGTGCATGCGCGCATGACCCCTGTGTGCACACCACGCATCTCTGCACATGTGTGCATGCCCCCCCGTGCTGCACATCTCTGTGCATGCAACTATGACCCCCCGCGCACCCTGTGCCTTTCTGCACATGCACATGTATCTCCCGCGCACTCCCGCCCCCGCCCATGTGCGACAGCTACCCGATGATCAGCTGGCAGGCGGGTGGCATGTATAGTGGACCTTCTCTGAGGCAACAGCTTGTGTGCCGACGAAGATGGTTCTGCGTGCCACTTCTGGCACACGTGCCATAGGTTCACCATCACGGTCCTACTCTATACCTATGCATTTGATTTTTCCTGTGTAAGTATAGGATCTTACTTCTCTCAACACTGAAGTGCATCTTATTGGTTGGAGTCCAATGTTCAAGTCTGTCAAGATCCTTCGGAATCTTGAGTCTATCTTCCAAAGGGTTGGCAATTCCATCCATATGGTGTCATCTGCAAATTTAATGAGTTCCTATGTGAGCTCCTTACCACTGCTTGTTGTTTAAAGAATCTAATTCTGGTTGTATGCTAGATCTACTTCTCACCAGAAGGTATTCATTTTCCATAAACTAAAGGCTTAAAACCAGCTTTGTCTGTTCTTTTGGATATATTCAAACATTATCCGAAGCTGTTTCTTGTGTGACACAGCATTACTCAGAAAAAGGGAATGCCCTGGATTGAGAGAATTGTAAATATTAATTGTGCACACAAATTTGGATAGGGAGTGATGTCAGGACTTTAGATATACAGTGACAAGAAAGTGCTGTGTTAGCAACTTTTGGAAAGATTTATTATTTTTCTTACCAAACTGGCTTACAGACACCAGTTGCTTGTGGAGACATGACAAGGAACAAATGTATATGTAAATATAAATTATTGCATGACATGAAGAGCTTACCGTTCCTATCAGCTGCCCTGCATTTGCTCTAGATTCACACCAAGGACAGGAGGGGATAATTGGATTGATGCTACACCATAGTTTGGAACCTGTAGCTGCATGCATTTTGTGACAATGCAAATCCCAGGAGATAATCATAATATCAGTGTGTGTGAATGTAAGAGTGTCTGGAAATTTTTTGTGTTAAGAGCCCTGTTTCCTGGCTCTATAAACATCCATGGTTACAATTGTACTTGGTTCCATATTATTTATTTCATATTGTTTTAATTGTTTTTAATTTGTTTTTATGTTCGATGATGTAGATTGCTCAGAGTCACTTGTTGCAATGGGCATCTATAAAAATCAAACAACTAAATATATTCTTTTTTTCATATAACAGATATTAATAACAGATTATTTCATCCACCACCACCCTCCACCCCCACAGTTCATATACAACTACAGGTATTGTTTTTTAGAAGGCATTACAAGGTAATTTAGCCCTATAATTTAGTAGTGAGGTTTGTTTGCTCAGTTCATTGTGTGTGTGTAGGAGGCCCCCTGAAATGGGACAACTTGCCATGACTAACTTGCTTGCAGCCATCTCACCATGGCCATTTCCCTGAGGACAACTTGCCATGGCCAACTTGCTGTGGGATAACTCAATACAATAAATGTTACTTTCCACTGCTTCTTTGACATTATTTCCATTGACATAAATGGAAATAATGTAGAAGAAACAGTGGTGGATAACATTTATTCCATTGAGCTATCCCACTTGGATTATCCCATAGCAAGTTGTCCCATGGCAAATTGGCCATGGTGAGTTGGTCATGGCAGGATGGCTGCACCAAGTTGGCTGCGGTGTGTTGTCCTGGATCCATGTGGGGGAGGGGGGAGTTGCCAAAGCTGCAGCTCCTTGGATTCTGTCTGAATGCTATACTCGCTATTCCCACCTTACCATCCATAGAAGCCCACTTACTAGTGTTGATACTATTCACTCACCAAGCCAACGTTCCTTGGCTCAAGTAACAAAATGACTTTTGTTCATCCAAGGTGAGAATATTTTTGCATCACATACAGGAAGACACAAAATCAGAAAGTAGGAATTACCAAATTAGTCAATCTTAGAATCATGGTATAATTGAACTGGAAGGAACCCTCCCCTCTCACACACATCTACACACACACTCATTTTTTCTTTTTACTTTTCATATTACCAAACTAAATAAAAAGTCCTGCTTTAAAAGAGGAATACTTCCTTCCATGATATCTTAGCTTTAATTCTTTCTCTAGATAATGAGATATTATTAACTGGTTTAAGCACTAGACATGGAAGTTTTAATCTTTTCCCAGCGCACTAAGCATGGGCAATATGTGAAATTCCAGATGTTATTGAATGGTGATTCCCATTATTATTGCTGCACACACTGACCTTGTGGACTTGTGCTGCCCTGCTCCCCACACACACATGCACCAACAGTAAGAGTTCTACAGGTATTTATTCAAACAGATCTCAGAAGCACCCCCATTGTGCAGGTCCAGATTTCAAGCTCAACATGGCAAGAGTCACTGGGCAACCAAGTCCAATGGGTACACACAAGTCCAGGAAAATGGTCCACTATTTAAACCATTGGGATACATGGCACAAGTACACCAGGCACAGAATGGCCATGTTGCTCCAAGACTTCAGGTTGGGATTAAGTAGGCAATGATGTTGCAGTCCTTCATGAGAGGTGAGGTTGCTTCCTCATAAGTAGTCTAGCTGTCTGGCATTACACCTGTCCTCTCTATGCTGTGTGTGTCCTTGGACTCCACCTCCTCCTCATTGCTAATAGGCAGCAGCTGCTCCCAGTCCTGCCCAGAACCTTCTATCCAATTTTCTGCAGCTGTGGCTCATCTTGCTTAACCTCAGCTGTGGTTATCCGATTGACCGAGCTCAGGCTGCTCCATCAGGCTAGCACTCTCTGAGCCCCAATCCTGACCATTACTCAGCTTTCCTCTGTAGACTCAAACTCCACACTCCTCTTCTGAACTCAGATCTGGAGATGGGTCTAGGAGATGGATCCATGACAGGGCCACATGTTATCCATTCCTGTAAGCTAAAATAATATAGTGATAATAATATACTAACCTCTTAAAGCTTGTTAAACTACAATATAAACCACATTTTATGTAAGTGAATGTAAGGATAATAATGGATAATGTTTGATTTATATTTTAAAGATTTTTCTCAGCCATGATTTTTTTAATATCTCAAGGGAATTAAATTCATGTTAGTTTCAACTTCCCTCATTGTCTGTCCAATTGTTTAGAGATATTGCTACACATCGTTTGTAATGAATCCTCTAAACTTTGTTCTGTTCATTCAGATATCCAGATATCTAGGAAATTCAGTAAGATTTAAATAATACACTGATAAGCTAGTAGTAGGAATAAAGTCATACGGTTTGGTTGATGTATTGCAATATCTAACTGGACATCTACATCGGGAGTCCTCAACCCTTGGTCTGTGGCTCAGTACAGGGCCAAAGTTCATTGGGCTGTGCAAGCGGCAGGTGAGCGCACAAAGATCCATTTGCACAAGCAGTGCGTATGCGCATAAAACCATCCTTTCCCCCTCCCCACTGCCCCTGTTGGTCTGCAGAGCTGGAAAGGCTGGCAACTGATGAATTATATGGTACCCTTTATTATATAAAGGGTTAGCCATGAAAGGAAAGGTGTAGTGATTTGAGAGTATGACATACAAGCTACAACTGTCAATCACAAGCCAAGAAATACATAAAGAATTATTGCCAGCATTCCTGGCAAATGTTAAAGGCCTCTAATATGTAATGTGCTAGTGTTAGTGACTATCTACCATGATAGTTTTTAAACTTCAAACATATTGAGAATAAATTCCAATAAATAGATTCATAACACCCATATTTACCCTGAAATGATGACTTATTCAGGGAGAAAACATATATAAAAAACCAACATTTTGGGTTGCATATACAAGCCTTAAGAATAAGAAACAAACAAGAGTTTTGGGTTAAATATTGGTGGTTGTCTAAGACCTTGAAGAATTAGTTGTAAAAATGTAGGAATGGTGAAGTCTGCAATAAAAAAAGTGACAAAACTGCACATCAGTGACATGATATGGCTCAGTATTTACAAAGCAGGGTTGATAACAGCAACACAAAAATATATGCTTAACACATGGGTTTTAACCTTAGTGTATGTCTGGTAATGTAAACAATAAGAAAAGATAAGGCATGAGTATTCTTTAGAGACAGAATAGAATAGAATTCTTTATTGGCCAAGTGTGATTGGACACACAAGGAATTTGTCTTGGTGCAAATGCTTTCCGTGTACATAAAAGAAAAGATACATTCGTCAAGAGTCAAGAATCATAGGGTACCACACTTAATACTAGTCATAGGATACAATAAGCAATCAAATCATATTAGGAAACAGTCAATATAAATAATAAGGATATAAGCGACAAAGTTACAGTCATACAGTCACAAGTGGGAAGGGATGGGCGATAAGGAGTGATGAGAAGATTAATAGTAATAGTAATGCAGACTTAGTAAATAGTTTGACAGTGTTGAGGGAATTATTTGTTTAGCAGAGTGATGGCATTTGGGAAAAAACTGTTCTTGTGTCTAGTTGTTCGGGTGTGCAGTGCTCTGCGTCGTTTTGTGGGTAGGAGTTAAAACAGTTTATGTCCAGGATGTGAAAGGTCTGTAAATATTTTCACAGCCCTCTTTTTGATTTGTGTAGTATACAGGTCCTCGATTGAAGGCAGGTTGGTAGTAATTGTTTTTTCTGCAGTCCTAATTATCCTCTGAAGTCTGTGTCTGTCTTGTTGGGTTGTAGAACCAAACCAGACAGTTATAGAGGTGCAGATGACAGACTCAATCATTCCTCTGTAGAACTGTATCAGCAGCTCTTTGGACAGCTTGAGCTTTCTGAATTGGTGCAGAAAGAACATTTGTTGTGCTTTTTTGATGACGTTTTTGATGTTAAGGTTAGGGTTTTAGGTCTTCTGATATGATAGAACCTAGAAATTTGAAGGTCTCTATTGTTGATACTGTGTTGTCTAGTATTGTAAGAGGTGGTAGTATGGGAAGGTTTCTTCTAAAGTCTACCACCATTTCTACGGTTTTGAGTGTGTTCACTTCCAGATTGTTCCGGTTACACCATGAGGCAAGTTGTACAACCTCCTGTCTGTATGCAGATTCATCGTTGTCCCGAATGAGACCAATCACTGTTGTATCATCTGCAAACTTCAGTATTTTAACAGATGGATCATTTGAGATGCAGTCATTGGTATATAGGTTGAAGAGAAGTGGAGAAAGCACACAGCCTTTGGGGGGTGGGCTGTGCTAATTGTATGGGTAAGGGATGTGATTCTGCCTAGCTTCACCTGCTGCTTCCTGTCTGTTAAGAATGTTAGGATGCTGACCCAAAAGCAATACAACTATGTTTATACGAGGAACAAGAATCAGAAATTCCTCTGTGGAGTTTCCATTTTGGTCTGAGTTATTAACAAACTGTAACAAGATTTTACTAAATATTTATAATCAGCTTGACTAAGATAAGGGAATTTTCTGGGGATCATAAACAGGCACTAAAAGAGCTGCATAGAAGTGCTTTATTTCTGTATATTCTGCCAACAATAGTGAGAGTTCTATATCTCTTCTTCATAATTTCCACAGAATACTAAACCTTAGAAAAACTTTGTGTGGTTGCTGGCACATCTTACACTTAGTCTCCTTCAATAAAATCATTGTGATTACAGCTGTTTATTGTCTTTCTTATGGGCAAACATTTATTTTTTTAACCTTAAGTCCCAATACACTACCTTGCTTTTATTCTGAATTAATGCTGCATTGCTTGCACAATTATGAATATCTCTGGGTTTTTCAAAGTAGAAAATATGCCCTAAATTTGTGTGACAGCAACATGCTCCAAATAATTTCTAGCACAGTGGGAACTAAAAACAAAAAAGGGTTAAAGAATTATATGGGTGGGACAGATAATTGCTACTACACTCCCCAAAGTGATGACATCATGGGGCGGGATATTGTCGAACAAAAGACACACCTGTGTGGTTTTTTTACGTCCTTGAAACTAGTCCTGTAGAACCCTTCAGATGGTTTAATGATCTTATTGTGGTTAACTGGCATGGGAAAGGAGAGAGAGAGAAAATGAGGGCTTTGCTTAGGTCTTGGCACAGATATAGATCTGCAGTGACTCACAAACTAGGCTTCAATCGCACAGAATGTGGGAAAGGAAGGCAAGTGACAGATTGAGAGCTTTAGCATTGGTTAAGTCAGCATTTATTCATTGCAGTGGAACTGTACTTGTTTACACAGGATTAAGTTTTAAGAAGTCTGATGATGAAAGGGTATCATAGGAAATATATCAGAAGGCATGATCAAACTATGTTCTTCAGCTCTCCCAAACATACTGAGAAACTTCAATATTCAGCAGTATAACAAGTGACATAACTTTTATTTTTTTTCTCATTATGGAAAAATTTGCATGCATCCCCTGTTGCTTATTTGCACTAATATACTGAGAGTGTTTAAAATTCCAGATTGATCTAGGAGGTGTGGGGTAACTTGAATTCACATTCATTTTAATTAAGAGATAAGCAGTGCAACTATTCCTGAGGGTTCTTACATTGAAATATTAGTTTTGTGGTTTCAGAATCCAGAATTATGAGGTGTGCTTTATCTGCTTTGGCTACTGCACCTTCCTGGGAAAAGTCAACAGAGCTGTTATAATGCATGACTTAGTAACATCTTGCCTAAAGTACTATAGCATATTTTATATGAGGTTGTCCTAGGAAAGCCACAACTTTTACCAGTTGAAAACCATGATAGACAAATCATTTGCTATGTGTTGTAAATATTATATAGCACCAATTTTAATCCAAAGCTTCTTGTCTTAGTCATTTCCTATACAGTCCTTAAATAGTCTAGAAGACTATTTTCTTCATTATGAATCTCTCTATATTATGTATATACTACTAAAACTCATCATGACGGTTAGCCCAATGAAACAATATATCCAGGGGTGAGCTTCAAAAAATTTAGCAACCAGTTGCTGGGTGGGCGTGGCCATAGTGGGCGTGGCCTAGTCAGCCTCCTGCACCACCCTGGCCTGGGAGCTAAAATGGGCTGGGGGGGGGGCGCCTTTTCACCCTCCCTGGACTCTGGAGGTTTTCCTCGAGCCCCCAGGAGGGTGAAAATGGCCTCCCCAGGCTCCGGAAGCTCTCCGGAGGTTCTCCAGAGGCTGGAAATGGGCCTGTTTCCATTTCCTGCCTTCTGGAACTTCCAGGAGACCCATTTTTGCCCCCCCTCGGCTCTGGGGGCATTCCTCGAGCCCCCAGGAGGGTGAAAATGGCCTCCCCAGGCTCCGGAAGCTCTCCGGAGGCTCTCCAGAGGCTGGAAATGGGCCTGTTTCCATTTCCTGCCTTCTGGAACTTCCAGGAGACCCATTTTTGCCCTCCCTCGGCTCTGGGGGCATTCCTCGAGCCCCCAGGAGGGTGAAAATGGCCTCCCCAGGCTCCAGAGGCTCTCTGGAGGCCAGAAATGGACCTATTTACAGCCTGCCTAAACTTCCGGGAGGCCTGTTTTTCACCCTCCGAAGCCTCTGCACTTACCTGCAATCCAAAACAGGCCATGTGGGGACTCCTGGGAAGGGCGAGGCAGGGTGGGTGGGTCCATCCAGGGGTGGATTTGCCGGTTCCCCAAACTGGCCATAAAATTAGATATCGGTTCACTCAAACCAGTGCAAACCAGTAGCAGCCCACCCCTGAGTGCATCATAGAAAAATAATTTTTGAACCAATTTTTGGGGTTGGTTCAAATGGGCTAATTTATACAATATGTCTCAAATCCAGGAGCTATGACTCCTGAAGGAATGAAATTTGAAAGTTGTGTCTGTTTCAGATTAATCAGTAATAAACCCAAGAAATAAATTCCAAGAAATTACTTAGTGTAATGTTACTGCATCTTCTGGAAGAACATCTATCAGTCTTAATGCCATTACTAAAATGAAGATATTTATTATACCATTATTATTTCCTGATTGATATGCATGTGAAAAAAATCTACTAATTTCATGAAGCATCACAAAATACCTACTGAGAATTCTATAAGTACAAAAGAGAAGAAATGAATAGTTAAAATAGACAACTTAATAGACCTTGATGCCTGTAATTTAGCCAGTGTTATATTTTGCTTAAGTTATTCCTGTACTTAAATGCATTATTATAAGATAATCAAGAGCAATATTTGATTATATATCTATGGTTGTAATGTAAAAATACCTTTAGGCTGGTTGAGTTTCAGCATTGACAAGTGTGGTTTTCACTTGTGAAGTTAACTATTAGAGAAGTGTTCTACTGTTGTTACAGCCTGCAGTCAAATACTGTCTTGCTGCCATATGTACATTGTTATATAGGTGTCAGTAGCACATTGTGGAGAATGTAATGATGGCACTGATGAATGGATAAAGAACCAGCCAACCCATCATTTGCTGAAAGGAAAAAAAGTGGGTAAAGTTGTTCTTTTTCTGTGATGTTTGTCCCTTTGTTATACCTCTTTTTTAAAGTATATTGTCATTCCCTGGGCCTGCATATGTATAATACTGGAGGTTTTATCTGCTTCTGATTTGTGAGAATTTGCTTGGTCAATATTCACACACAGCAAATTTCAGTTCCAACAATATAACAGCGCTTGACTGTGGAGCTTTTGCTGATTTAAGGTTAGATTCTGGGTCTTATTTGTGATATTGAAGAATTGCAATAGAAAACTAGTGAATTTTAGGAAAAGATTGACAGTAATTTGGCCCAGCCACTTAGTCTGAGGTTTCTTCTTAAGTCTGTCTGTGAGTTCATGCCACACCCTCTCCTAGAAAATCTCTGGCCATTTTGGTCATCAGCAACTGCTCCTTATCGGAAGGCAGAAGTGATTCAGAGGCACCCTAGAAGAAAAAATTCATCATATGAGAAAATTTTGTTTCATGCAGCTCAGGAACAAGCAAAACTTGCCTTGCATTCATCATAAAGAAACCACCAATTTTACTGATTTCACACAGGTTCTTACTTGCCTCTTATACTGTCTTGTTCGGGATGTTTATTTGGAAGATCCCCTGCAGAAGTCCTATTGTGTCAAGCAACCGTATAGATCCATCACTCTACAGTATTTCCTTTGAGGATCAGTGATATTATACAAAGCAAGATGATATTGTCAATCCCTGGGCCTGGAGTAACAAACATTAAGCCAAATAAAGACATGATATGGAAAAGAAAATGAAACAAAATTAAAACTGGTTTACACATACCTCATTCTCTGTACCTGATGCAGTTTAAGTTGATAGTTATAATCTTTAGAGTTCTCTGCAGTTTGGTGGTCCTGGTTATTTTTAAGACCATATATTCATAGAACATAGAATAATAAAGTTGGAAAGGACCTTGGAGATCTTCTAGTCCAACCCCCTGCTGAATCAGGAGACACTATACAATTTCAGAAAAATCGTTGTCCAGTCTATCTTTGAAGAAGTCTCTCTTTGAAGAAAGACTTCTGAAGGCAAGCTGTTCCACTGGTTGATTGATCTCACCATTAGGAATTTTCTCCTTAGTTCTAGGTTGCTTCTCTCCTTGGCTTCCATCCATTGTTTCTTGTCCAAATTCCAAATAAAAGCTTACTCAAATCAATGCCTGCCAATATGTGTACCAAAAGTTATTATTTCCCATCAACCTGGATCCAATTTCTGTCTGTCTTATCACCCACACTTCGTAGTCCCCATTTTAATTCAGTACAATTGTACTCTTCATACAATCTAATTTCTATAAAAGCACAGTTATTCATGACTGCAAAACCAAAGAATACTGTTAACACTTGCCCATATTAAAAAGTCCTAAATTATTTTTTCCTATTTTTTGCAAATATTCTACCACGTTCTACTAATTCATTTATTTGCTCAGTTATTCACCATTTTCATTCATCTCATTTTCTGTGTTCAATACAATTGCCTTGATCTTTGTCACATTAATTTTCAGATTCATATTCCTTATATGGTTTATCTAACATTCACTGCAATTCATTCAGATTCTCAGCCAATGACTCAGGCATGTATCTATTAGTATATGTTCACAATCCCACAATATCACCTTGAGCATTCCTTATCTATTTATACATATTAAACAAGCAACAGGACATCACACATTCTTAACTTATTATCTGCTCAGGGTTGAAGCATTTGCTAAAAATTCTATTCTCAGCAAATGCTTTACTTTCTTTTTATAATACATTTATTTCATCCAGTAACCAATCTTCATATTTGTGAAAATCAGAAGTTAGCTCTATTTACTATATTATGTTTGCTCTAAAACTACTACTCATGCAGTAAAATAAACTTTATTTCTCACAATTGGAGTAAAAATTGGAGCAATGCCTGGAATGCACTACCTGACTCTTTGTTACATCCTCAAACCCCCATTCCTTTAACCTAAAACTATCCACTATTGACCTCATCCCATTCCTAAGAGATCTGTAAGGGGCGTGCATAAGTGCACCATCGTGTCTCCCATCCCTGTCCTATTGTCCCCATTTATTTGTACCTATTCCTGTATTCTTACTCATGTTTATACTTATACCTATTATCTTGTAAGCAATTGACAAATCGAATAAAATTTAAAAAAAGTCTTAACTGTGTATCCCCGCCTGGTATAAAACTATAATGCACTATCCACATCTTGCTTCTTAACTGTCTTCATAGGCTTACAATCAAGATTCTGCCAAACACTGTAATAACCACATTTAATAAATTAGTTTGAATATAGCTTTACATTAATTCTTGAAAGGAGAAACCATAATTTGTATTTTTCCATTCTGTCAGATAGATTCTGTCTTTACACAGATGGTAAAGAAGTCACAGTAAGTAAGTCACACAGCCATTCCATAAGATTATCCATCACTGAGGTCTTCAAATGTCAGTTTTTAGCAATCTTAACCATACCTATGCATACATAGTATTCCTCGTTAACAGTATAGAATGTACTGATCTGTTTGAGCATCGTTTGGCTAAACTGGCAAAGGCAGAACCAAAGGCCAATTTTATTCCACCCTTCTGCTAATTTATTCAAGAAAGTGTAGGAGAAGAAGAGGCAGAGCCTGGGGACAGAGTCAAGAGAGGAATCAGCCTGGAGTTGTTAAATAGCAATCCAGGTCTAATCCCAAGAGAATATTTTGCACTATTGCTTGCATCCCTATATATCTCTATATATCCCTATCTCTCTCTCTCTCTCTGTGTGTGTGAATGTATTTTTTCATATATATGTATGTATATATATATATATATATATATATATATATATATATATATATATATATATATATTTCTAAGGTTTTCGCGGGTATTTGTATGTGGATCTTTGGTTATTCGGGTTTTTTCCCACGTAAAATTGGAAGTATCTAGGCGACGTTTCGATGAAGTCTCATTCATCATCTTCAGGCTTGTGTCTTCGGCTCTGTGCTTCTCAGAGTAATGTGAGCTTGCAGCTACTTCTTCCTTTTAACTGCTAGTGGGGGTGTGACTTGATTGGGTATATATATACTGTATATTGTAATAGTATTTTATGTAAATTCATGTGTTTTGCTTTCTTTTTAGAATTTTTTTTTATTATTTGAGTAATATTGTTTGGATTTTAGTTGGGTTGAAGTTTTTGCAAGTTGTTTAAGAGTAATGGGAGAGTTATTTATTCCCAATGTGTAAATATACCATTAACAAATATGCCATCTACTGGCATTAATTCTAGATCTGATCATAACTATTTGACATGGATGGATGCCACAACCAGTGATTCTATAATCTTTACTCTTCTGCTAACAGCAAATTTGTCCTGATTTTGCCAATGAAAAATTATTTTTCTCTGTGCGTGAATACGTATAAACATACACATAGCAATGGTGTTCACAGCAAACCACAACAATGCCAAAACAATGCTAAATGCAGGAATGAGTTTAAGTAAAAGCCATAATTATGCCCTTGTTTATTGCCATCTAATACAAGTACATGAGTCATGACCCCCCCACACGATGATGTCATTTTGTGTCCTGCACTTTTGCCACCCCCACTCTTGGACATGTATCTTCCTTGATTATAATTTGGAGTAGTGAATCTTTTATGGTTTTGACTTATGCTTTTTAATGTGTAATAATCTCTCCTAGGTATTGAGAGAATTGCGAGTTTTACTTATATTTCTCAGTAATCAAGAAAATGCCTTTCAACCAGGAAGCTTTCTCAATGATTTTATGACATTTTGTCAGCTATATTTTCAACCCTCTATTGTGTACAAGAGGAATCAAGATATCATCTCCTTCTGTATGAATGTTCAGCTCTTTCCAGATTGTGCCAATCAAAACTCACACACCCAGCATTTCATCCAGCAAGGATCACATATGCTAAATACTGGAAAAATATGAATACCCCACCAGATGATTAGGAAAATTTGGGACTGTGCTGAAATAGATAGTTTAACTTTAAAAATTAAAAACAAAGATGATTCAGAATACTTTCGGACATGGAATAAATTCTATAGAGAATTTATGGATAGAGAAAAGAGGTAGAAATTAGAGAAAGTAGATTATGAAGGTTAATATTATATTTAGTGAAAGTAAAGAGGTAGATAAATATAAATGTAGTAATCGATAAAAATGTAATTAACTTAATGTAAGAAGAAACCTAGATCAATTCTCTTGGTTATACTATTAGTACTGTTATTATACCATTACTATTGCTATTAGTTTGTATGTTGAGATTTATTACCAACATATGTTGGTTGTGTTTTATTTGTAAATAATGCTCTGCCAATGCACTGTTATTCAAAAATGTTTATGAATGTTATTCAAAAATGTTTATGAAAATTTATTTTTAAAAAAGAAAAGAAAAAGAACAAGCCTTACAACCATGAAGCCTTCTCAATGATTTTATGACATTTTGTCAGCTACATTTTTAACCCTCTATTGTGTACAAGTGGAATCAAGATATCATCTCCTTCCGTAGGAATTTTCTCTTTCCAGATTGTGCCAATCAAAACTCACACACCTAGCACTTCATGTTCAGGCTTGATCCTAAAACAAGCAATGACCCAATAGTTTTCAGGAATTCTAGGAGAAAGTGTGAGTTATATATAACCTGAGTAAAGAATATGTTGACCCTCTATAGATGTTGCTGAGCAACTCATTTGCCTTATTAGGTAGAACGTCAGGAAATTGTCATTCAATAGACAGGCTTCCTCTCCTTAATTAGATTTATTCTTCCTGAAAACAGTTTTGTTCCTCCTTGTACTGATATTTGTATAGCTGTAAGAAGAAGGAAAGGAATTTTAAATAGGTTTTAGATTTTTAAATCACATATGGGTCTTATAAACAGTGCCAATTATTGTTGTTAACTAAGGACTACTTACAGTCCAAATATATACCAACTGAAAATATGGAAGACCATAGCACCAGAAAGTACATATATGTTTCACTATAAATTATAAGAGAAACCAGTGGGTTTATATGGACATATCAAGTGTATTCAATAATATCACCTTGTAAGGCCTGGAAAAATAGTATTTCACTCTCACTGTCTCACTCTCACCCAGGTGTGGGATCCAACAGGGTTAACTAGCGGTTCGGTGATTTACGATGTGCTTCTCTGCACGCTGCGTGCGTGCCTGTAAATTGTCATCAGCTTGCTGCCTGGACAGCTGAGCAGCACTACGTGCAGAGAAGCAGCGTTTGAAAAATCACTTTTTTCCTGCTTTTTCAACCGCAGCTGTGCCTCACTCAGCAGCTGAAGTTGAAAAAGCAGGAAATAAAGATCAGGTAAGAGCCCGGGTGGGCAAAATCATCAGCAGACATAGAACCGGTTCTATGTCTGCTGCCCTTCAGAGCTACCAGTTCTACAGAGCCAGACAGAATCGGTAGAATCCCACCCCTGGTCTCACCCTTTTTGTATATTATTATGCAGAAAAATAAAATAATAATAAAACCACTGCTACTACTATTGCTGCATCTGAAGCCTACATAAGGATAAATGGGGAGTTTTCATATAGGCAATAAATCTTGAGCTTCCTTTTTTGGAGATGCCTGAGTTAGGCACAAAAACTGCACTTCTTGCATTTCAGAGTTTTATGAAACAGAGGCAAGAAGCAACATGAAAGTACATGACTCAAAAACTAATCTTTTGACTATAAAAGATTTCAGTGAAGCCTTTCCTTTACATAGCACTTAGCATTAGTTAAGTGACCTACTTTTTTCTGATTTGTGATGGGGCAAGGGAATAAGGGGTGTTGTATAAATAAGGCAATAACTGATTCTGAGAATCATGTTATTCCTTAAAAAGCAGAGGTTTCAAAATAATTAATAATCAGGGTGTACCAAGGCTTCTAAACATAAGTCACAACAAAACCGATAAGATGGTTCCCACCAAAACAGAAATATAGAATCATAGGTCTGGAAAAGACATTGGAGGTCCTCTAGTCAAACCCCATGGTCAAGGCAGGAGATCTTATACTATCCTGGACAAGTGGATATCCAGTCTTTTCTTGAAAACTTCCAGTGATTGAGCATCCACAGATCCAGGAGGCAAGCTGTTCCATTGTCACAAAATTTCTCCTTAATTCCAGGTTGGATCTCTCTTTGATGAGCTTCCACCCATTGCTTCTTGTCCTGCCCTCATGTGCTTTGGAGAATAACCAAAGAGAATAACCTACCCCCTCTTCTCTGTGACCACTCCTCAAATACTGGAAGTCAGCTATCATGTCACCCCTAATCTTTCTCTTTGTTAGGTTAGATGTACCTTAACAGTTCATTCTGTGATAGAGCCTCCAGACCCCTAATCATCTTTGTTGCTCTTCTTGGCATTCTTTCTAGAACCTTTGGCATTCTTTCTGTTGCTCTTCTCGGCATTCTTTTTAAAATCTCAGCAGTCTTTCTGTTGGTCTTCTCAGCATTCTTTCTAGAACCTTTGGCATTCTTTCTGTTGCTCTTCTCGGCATTCTTTCTAGAACCTTTGGCATTCTTTCTGTTGCTCTTCTCGGCATTCTTTCTAGAACCTTTGGCATTCTTTCTGTTGCTCTTCTCGGCATTCTTTTTAAAATCTCAGCAGTCTTTCTGTTGGTCTTCTCAGCATTCTTTCTAGAACCTCAGCAGTCTTTCTGTTGGTCTTCTTGGCATTCTTTCTAGAGTCTCTGCATTCTTTCTAGAACCTCAGCATTCTTTCTGTTGGTCTTCTCAGCATTCTTCCTAGAGTCCCAGCACTCTTTCTAGATCCCAGCATTTTTTCTAGAGTCTCAGCATTCTTTCTAGAACCTCAGCATTCTTTCTGTTGGTCTTCTTGGCATTCTTTCTAGAGTCTCAGCATTCTTTCTGTTGGTCTTCTCGGCATTCTTTCTAGAACCTCGACATTCTTTCTGTTGGTCTTCTCGGCATTCTTTCTAGAACCTCAGCATTCTTTCTGTTGGTCTTCTCGGCATTCTTTCTAGAGTCTCAGCATTCTTTCTGTTGGTCTTCTCAGCATTCTTTCTAGAACCTCAGCATTCTTTCTGTTGGTCTTCTCGGCATTCTTTCTAGAGTCTCAGCATTCTTTCTGTTGCTCTTCTCAGCATTCTTTTTAAAATCTCAGCAGTCTTTCTGTTGGTCTTCTCGGCATTCTTTCTAGAGTCTCAGCATTCTTTCTGTTGCTCTTCTCAGCATTCTTTTTAAAATCTCAGCAGTCTTTCTGTTGGTCTTCTCGGCATTCTTTCTAGAGCCTCGGCATTCTTTCTAGAACCTCAGCATTCTTTCTGTTGGTCTTCTCGGCATTCTTTCTAGATTTTTTTTCTAGATGGACTATTCTTTCTAGGTGGACTATTCCGAGCGTGGCCTCACTAGTGCAGTATATAGCAGTACAATCTTTTTTAAAAAAAATCTTGATGCTATCCCTCTGTTTATGCATCCTAGGACTGCATTGATTTTCTTGGCAGCTGCCACATACTGCTGGTTCATACTTAAATGGTGATCTACTAGGACTCCTCAAGCTTCGTGTGCCCTTCCCCCTCAACTTTGAGATAGCATCCACTTTCTCAGCAGCTTGAACTCACAACTTCAAAAATGTTCTCCAAATGATACCATCTAAATAAAATTATTTCCCTAGGCAGCCAGATCATAGAACAAATCAAGCTGGAATTTCCATTCAAATCTCTAATGACCAGTCATATCTTGGGCACCCTGTGAAGACCCAGTCCCCTTAAGAAATCCACAGTGTTTGGAAAAGTTGAAAGAAAAAGACAACTGGCAGAAACAAGGTGAAATGAACTGATTACAACAATTGTAAATCCACCATTGAGAGACCTAGGCCAATATGGAGAGAGATCATTCTGGACATCACTTATGCCTGTTGTTATACTGTGATGACCTAATCAATTAATCATAACTCTTCAAAAATCTTATTGTTTTTTTTAATATAAGACTGAAAGAAAAATATTTTCAATATAAAGAATTGCCTTTAAACTGCATTATATTTCCTGATAATAAAAATTTAGAAAAGTTGGTCCTTGTTGCTTTAATCAGAGAATTGAAGACATTACTTGATATTCCTTATGGGTGTGGTTGTAAAATATGAATATCTAGATTTATATTTAATTCCCCTCACCCAATGTTCATATTATTCATATGGCAGCAGATAATTAAAGCAAGTCAAAAAGCTCTACTAGTCAAGAGTAATTCACGGTTATAATAAATTCACTTTGATAAAATGATACTGACATAATACAGTTTTGTGCCCTGTTGAACTAAACAGGCAAGAGTATTTTTTTTAAAAAAATGCGACATGTTCATCCATAAACCAGAATTACTCACATTAAGCTCTATTTAAGAAGAATCAAAACAAGTTAAATTCTTTACTACTGCCTAAGTTCCAGTATTTTTAATACACAATGATAAGAAATACATTTTTCTCCCTCTACCTGGCAGACTGTCTACCTGGAAATATGAAATATAGCTCTATTAAGGCTCCAGTTTGCCTAGGCTTGCAAAGCTTACTCTATGTCCGGGCTTTTCTTCCAACCCTGCCTGGATAAGCCAGCTTATCAGGCATAGCAGGAAAAATGTGAGGTTTTAACTTAGTTGTAATGTGTGCAATAATTTAACAACCAGTTCTTAGAAACTAAATGGAACTGGCTATGTAACACCCCTGGGAAGATCACTGTGACAAATGTCTGAAACTCATTTAAAATTAGTTTTAATAAAGAAACCTCACTTGGGTTCACGGTTTGGTTTACTGCACTAAATGAATTCACTTTGATTTTTGTATAAAAGGAGACGATTAGGTCCTTAATCAAAAGCATGAAGAAGAGGATGCTGCCAGAACCAGGACCTTCTGCATTGCCAATATTTCTGCAAAAGATTCTGAGCCTGAAGGAGCAGCAACAAGTTCAAAAGGAAAATATAGTCACCAGGACCAGTTTTGAGAACTGTTACTTCTCTTATAGTCTCCAAATCACTAAAAGCCATTTTCAATTTTTAGTTATCATAGGCTACCTCATTCCAGACAACACTGGAATTAAAGCAAAATTGACATAACAAAAGGATATACAATAAAAACATTAACTGTGCAAGAAGCTTGTGGCCAGGAGAAAAATGTTAAAGATCCTCCCCAATTTCTCAGAGATTACAGGATCAAACTTATTTCAGGTAACTAAGTATGATTGTGAATTAGGCACCTTAAGAAGGTCAGACAGTTAGAGTGCAAATATAAATGAATCTTAGTGACGTTATCCACTTGAAGCCTAAAATATTCTCAAATATTGTCGTTTAATATGTAAGACAAGAAGAGCTACTTTGCAGCAATCAAGGTTGCATCCCAAGGACTATGATGATCAAAACAATTGCTGTACATGTTGCAGGGCTCGGTCACTTGTGTTTTGGGTGGAGTTGAAAGATTTGATTCATTTTGCTATTTGAGAACAAACACAATTTGGGAAGCTTTTATTTTGAAAAGCAATAGGATATGCCTTCTTATTTAGCAGTTTAATCTCTGTTTCTCTGAGGAGCACTGCAAATATACAGCATCACACATAGCAGATTCTCAATCTTATTGGATGACTCTGTATTATCAATTTATTTTGAAAGTGATCGTACTCAATAAGGTATGCAATTGATGGTCTTCAGGAGGGCAATCCTGAAAAACAGGAAGAAGTTCTTTAGGACAATATATTATCCTGTTTCTATTTTCTGACTTAGCTGTCTGGTTAAGTTTCAGCCATAGGCCAGGAGATAGTCTGGACTGGTATCGCTGACTAAAACAGTGCCAGGCGCTTAGCATCAACAGGCAATCAACAGACAGCAAGATGTGATTGTGGTAGGGAGAGTAGAAGCAGATGTCAAAGTGCCACCTTGTGTTAAAAAGAGGGAAATGTTTGACAGTAGTTTTTTCTGCCTTTTTAAAAAAAATATATATATATCCAAGTTTTAGTTTGGCTACCAAAGTCTAGTTTGGTTGATCTCAAAGCTAAAGAAGGTCAGATTTTGTTAGTACTTGCATACATATTAATCCGAGAGATTAAAAAAAATTGTCCTACAAGAAAATAGTGGCAACCCACTTCCATATTTTTTGTGAAGAAGAATGCATGGACATCATAGAATCATAGGGCTGAAAGGAGACCTTGGTGGTCTTGTAAAACTTGAAAACCTATAGCAATAATTACCCAGAACTCCAGAAGGCAAGGTGATTGATCAATCATTCTCACTGTCAAGGAAATTCCTCATTAGTTCCACAATTTCTGCTTATTTCTACATTTTTAAAAAATCTATTTAGTCACCAAGAGTTTTTCCAATAATTTTTATTAAATAATGTTAATAATCTAATAATAAATAATGTTAACAATAGTAAAATGCAATACAAACTAAAAACTAAAAGAAAAGTAGAAAACTTGAAAGTGCAAAAAGAAAGTAAGAAAAAAGAAAGAAAAGAAAAGAATAATTGAGTGACTTTCAATCTTCTTAACAGCGAGTATAAACAAACTTGGTATTTTCCATCCCCTTAAAGTTAAATGATATAGATCACTTCTTCCTATCATGTTAGATTTGTTTATATTTCAAAGGCTAACTTTTGTTCTTATTTTGCTCATTTAACTTTTACTATGCAAATGGTACCACATTTAATGCACAGTCATTCAGGTGACAATGTGGAAATTGAATTACACGCGGTTTGATTTTAGATATTTCTTCTTAGAATATGCATTTTTGTAAGAGTTTTTCTGGACATTGCTCTTGAATTTTTCTTAGTAAAGCAAAGATATAAACTAAGCAATTATTTTTTTAACCTTATGAAGCTCTTACAAATTTGCCACTTTTCAAATTTGCCCTTTATTTGTTCTCAAGAAAATTTGGTCACTGTTAGTATAATCAATCAGATATGATTTTTGGAATATTCTAAGATGGTTTTAAATCAGCAAATTCAGTAGGAAGTGCTTACCTCCAAACAATGCAAAAATCATACTGCATATCTGCAACACTATTCCAACTGACTACACATTGGACCCAAGCACATTAGACCTGAAAAGTTGTCAAGAAAAAAAGGGGTATAAAACTGTAATATGATGCTGGTGATTTTCTGGAAGAAAAGTGCCCACAGTGCTTGTATGACCAGCTTATTTGGACCCCAAGAAGATGTGAGAACTTTGCCAGGTGGTTGGTTTCAGTTTCTTCTCTGAACAAACTCCAGCAAATTCCAGAAGTCTTGAAGTTTCCCATGAAAACTGAGATGTTGTGGCATCTGCTCATTTCCAAATCTAATTTCTTCTCACTGTCCCTTGCCTTTTGTTATTTCTCATTCCTCTGATCAATTTGCAATCTTCAATCTATCACAAAAGAATGCCTTACTTTATTTACAGTTTCTGAAGTTCAGGGTAATAAACATTACCTTATACTAACTTTCCTAGAGAAGAAGAAACTGTGAGCATTTACGTACCAGCTCTTACCTCTGCTTATGACCTCAAAGTACGCTGTGTGTGCGTGTACTACACCATTAGCTGAGCCACCGGAACAGCTGATAAGCGCTGAGTGTAGGTGCGAAGTGTTTCAAAAAGCACTTTTTCCCTGCTTTTTCAACCACAGCTGTGCTGCACAAAGCAACTGAGGTTGAAAAAGCAGGAAATAAAGGTCAGGTAAGAGCCTGGGCGGGCAGGTGGGCCAAACAGCAGCAGACACAGAACCGGTTCTGTGTCTGCTGCTCTTCAGAGCTACCGGTTCTATAGAGCCGGGCAGAACCAGTAGCATCCCACCCGTGAGCATAAGCAGCAGAATTATGAGCCAATTGGTGCTCCCATAGCCAATCAGCAAGAAAGCACAAAACTATGATTCTGTCTCTTCCATAGTTTTGCCTGTTTTTGAAATTATGCCCCTGGACCTTCACATGACCACATAAAAGAACAAGACAATAAATTGCTAGTGTCTCCCTCATCCTTGTTTTTACTACTAAATCTTAAGGCTAGCCTTAAGGAATCAACCTGGCCACAATTCATCCACTTCTATTTAAAAATCATGATGTATGAGTTGCGAAGCCATAGGGCAGTATATTGTCACTTTCATCGTGCTTTTCACAGTTATGTCAGGCATGGGCTTTTTGCTTGTTTGTTGTTGCACGTGTTTACTACAAAGACAAACAAGGGGGAACACAGCCAGGATTGTTTCAAGTTTTGACTGTTACAGTTCCTTGAGAGTCATCCTGGATACATAGAGGCGAGGACCAAGTGAATGGGGTGGGAGTTGTTTTCTCCTTTTCTTTAGAGGAATCCAGATAGCTCCAAAGCCCTTATCTTGATATGATCAAATGATTAATCAATATATTAATTGCTGCTGCTGCTGTTGAAAAGAGCAAATTGTTGCTTAGGAAGAAATTGTCTCGAAAAGTCCTTGAAGATAGGTTCTAAACTGAAGGTGTGTGTCTCTTCGTGTCTGTCTGTTTGTTTGGGAGGGGGTGACTGAAGTTCAAGATTCAGTGGGTGGCAGGATCCAGAACGTCTATGAAGTGTAGCTTGAAGATGCCACATGTAACATCTCATACATGTTATAAAGTACCATGTGTAGAGAGAGTGTTGCATAAGAATGATCACTCCATACTAATGCTTTCAAATCTGGGTGACCTCTCAAATAAGGTTCCTGACAGGATAAATGGACTTCTCCCAATAACAAAATCATTAATAGCAATAAAATTCCAAGCTGGAATGACTTTTTAAAGGTATGTTCTCTTAGCAATATATGAAGAATGCCAATATTGAAGGAAGTCTGTTCCTTTCTATTTAAGATTGTAAAATTACTCAGTAAAAAGCAAATGATAAAATTAGGCAAAGAAAATAATTGTAGCTTTTTGAGTTGCTTTATTTACAGACATAAATTTGTTAACTTGAGTGACAGGTAATCTGTCCATTTCCATCGTGCAGTGCTGGGGCTATGCAGTTATAGAGTGAGGCCTTTAGAAAGCAGCTTGTTCTGGAAAATCTAGACAAGTTGGTGCATTTATCTGGACCACACAGATGGGGAGAGTGGATCAAATGTACTGAATAGTTGTCTTCAGAGTCTAGACAGGAAACACATTTCACTTCCATCGGCCACCAACCACAGGCTTTCCACGGGCAGCCTTGGAGCTATTGTGAAAGGAAAAAACAAATGAGGAATTTCTGGGATTTTTTATTTGTTTATTTATTTTTGCAAATGTCTCAACAAAACAAAGGTGAGTAGGGAGAAATGGTCTGAATCTACTACTGTTTTGAAAAAGGGAGCACGAAGAGAGGCTCTTTTCACAAGGTTTTTGTTTTTGTTTTTTGAGGTCTCAGCAGAATCCTTTCAGAGACCTGGCCCAGCCCAGGCTAACCAATCTGGCTCTCGGAGGGCAGACAAATGCCCCCGAAGGAAGAGCAAGGCAAGTGCACAATAAAAACACATCATGTTTAATGCATAATAAGATGTGTGTGCTGAGGAAGTGGAACCCTAAGGGGAAAATCAGCTTGTGCCTTAAAAGCCATAACTATACCCAAATCTTCAAGATGATTCTCACCCTCTAATGAGCCTTGGGAACTATAATTGTATGAGGGAAGTGCGGAATAATTAATTTTCAGCATTTTCACCAATTCAATTCTACACTATACTTATGTTGTTTTTTACAGGAAGATGTTAAATGCTTCAGCATGGATTAATCTGTTCTTTTTGCTAAAAACTGTGAGAAATGTACGCTAAAAAGTATTTTCTGTTAAAATGAGTACGAGATTAAAGGAGGTTTGTGCCAATAGGCAATATATATAATGTGGCCTTGCAATGAATGTTTATACTTATTTGCAAATCAATGTTGCTCTGTAAATTTTTGCTTTCAAAGCATTTTTCCACTTGTTTCTGATTAAGCTAGAAAATAGGTCATTCCTTCCAAATAAAGCAAAACTCAATAGTTCGCTGAAAGGCCAAATAGGGCTAAGATTATCAATATTGAACTCTTTTCAGGTTAAAGGCAAAAGGAAACTAAAGGGAGGTAAGATAAAATGGTATCTTATGAAGGGATCAGCAGTGTTCTAATTATTCATTTATTTTAATTCTGGTTTTCATAAGATATGTTACTTTACAATTCTCTATTTATTTGTACATTGATTAAAATGTATTAACATAAAAACATATAAATTCATAAATAACAGGTTGTCATGGAGATTATCTATATGGTCACTACCAACCTTACAGAATAATTTCATTTTCTATAAAAGATAGCAGAGGAAACATTGTATCTTTTATTAACTCTCCTCTTTAAAGTATTTATTAAATCCTCTCAAATTAAATTGGAAAGAAGTGGGATATTAGCAAAATTAGAGAATAACTGGAATGAATCTCCCATTATTCTATTTTATTAAGATGAATAAGTAAAAGTATAAAAGAAGTAGTGATATAAAATATTTTTCTCCCTATTTCTGGCTGGATTGATGCAGCAGCAAACAGTTGCTAACTTCCTACACAGCTATAGGAAGTCTTACTAAGTGTTGTTGAGGAGAAAAAGACAAGGATGTTTACTGCCTCAGGTTACTTATAAAGTAATAAAAATGAGATTAAAAAATCTAATAAACTTTTACCACAAGTCAACCACTTTTATTACCATTACCACTATGACCATTTTGAAAAAAGATTGCTGACATTATTAATTGGAAAGTAGCAAACAGGTTTTCTCTAACCAACTAAAGAATATATTTAATTGACTTGTAGGAATGGAATTATTGTCTTCCCTCTAGTTCCTGAAATAAAGAGACCACATTGCTTCTTCCTGTAACCAAGATTGCTGGTCACTATAATAAGAAGCCATGGTGTTTTCCTTTCTCACCTAGTGATCCAGTTAGATTTGGTTTCCCACCTGATGCATAAGTTGAAAATTATTTGTTTTCCACACTGGTAAGTATGATTTCTACAAGTAAGTTTTGCCGAGAAAGGAAGCTTCATAAATTTTTGTTTATTTTTCAATAAATAGGGTATAAATCAGTGTTTCTTAAACTTGGCTGGCTGGGGAATTCTGTAAATTGAGATCCACATATCTTAAGAGTTGCCAAATTTGAGGAACACTGGTATAAATTGACATATATAAGTAACTGCTTGCATATGTGTATACTCCTCAGTGAGCTGATGGGTCCAGCTATACCTTAGTCCTTGCTAGTGTGGATAGTGGGAATTGGTCCTGAGTATCTAGAGAATGCCAGGTTGAGAAAGAATACTAAATGGGATTTTGTATTGTTCTGTAAACAAAATTGCATGGTGTTTTGGACATAGGCTATGCATGAGCAATTCGGAAAACATTTTAAAGAGCAAGAATGCAATGTTATTTAAGCAAGCTAGAGATATCATCCAGTTTTAGACCGGCTGTGACAAACAAACTAGGAAATTTATAAATATTTGGTTTAATTCTTTACCCTCTCTGTCTAGCCAATACATTTGTCTTGTTTCTCTGAAAGGGCAACAGCTGCTCCTAAATTTGAGGGCAGACTAAGAATGATATTTATTACTCTGAAAAGATTCACAGAGATTTCACAGTTTACCATTAGGCTCTAATGTTTGTTTTTACCTGTCCGTATAACCTCATCTTATATTGGCCTGACAAAATTATCCTTTCCTTCACTTTCTATAGTAGGCCAGTCTCCTTCTTATCAGCCTCCAGAGCACCCTCAGATCATGCTACCATGAAGGTAAAGAGGAAATATCAGTGTTCAATGATTAAAAAACACTTGACTGTTCCCTGAATATCCAGGAATAAAACTGAAATCAGAGCATAAGAAGCATTGCATAAAACCTAAGTTGGCCATCACTAGACATAGAGGAAGAAATCAGGATTTGCTGTGGAACCAAAGATAACATAGGGTGAAGTTTAAAGCCATTCCTTTAAGTATTTGCACAATACAAACTAGCACAGCAGATCAATACACCCCAAAGGGCACAACATGCTACTTACCCTTTCCTGAAATAAATGAGGAGACAAAAAAAGAAATATAGTTTAGTACTGCTCAGTAATTAGTCTAACCAGTAAGTTTTATTTGAAGGATCTAAAAAGGCCACCAGAAACCAAGACATTATGAATCAAGATGCCATTTGTTTCTGGGTTGAAGTAGGACCTGGAACAATTCCAGTCTACAAACAGCTACATTTGTTGCTCACATCAATAAGAGAAGCAGGCTCCATAAAAGATACAAAATTATCGAGTTTTCACCTGGTGTAGACTGACTCCTATAATCAATACATGTAACACCAAGGAGTTTTTAGCCTCTTTGTGCCTATCTCCCATCTCTGAACTGATAGTCATAGCCAAGGAAAATGGAAAGGTGCCAATGTTAACTGATAGTTCATAATTGAATAGAATGGTTCTGACACATCAGGTAAGACACAGAATGTTCTGGGTCTTAGAAAAGGAATTATATGATCCATAGGTGAGGAATAGTTTCCACTTCAAAGGTGAAGTTTGACACCACATACTGTGGTAAAACTGAACTGAAACAAGCCATGCCATAGAAAAGTATCAGAAATGCATCTTAATTAATGCACTTTTCTCGCACTTAGTAGGGAGGTCACTTAAAGAATGAAGACAATGAGGTTCTATGAGAAAGTAATAATGTTCAGGGAGGAAAAGGAAAATAGCTACAGGAGGTACAAAGGAACTTAGTGAAAACTGCAGCTGGAGAAGGAAAATTAGGAATGAACATGAAGAAATAGAGAAAAATGTGGGAGCAGGCATAAGATCTACAAATTGGATTGGGATGGGAAAGAATAAAACAACCAACCTTTCTCTGCTCAGATATATTTGACTATAATGCCTGTGATGACTTAGAATTTTGAGAGTTATAATCCAACTTTACTGGAGAATATCAGATTGTTTGGGGTGGATCTAGTCAGATAATTGGGAAAGATCCACTAATGGAAAAGGCAGGATATCGTTGTTGACCCACCAAAAATTGTCTCACACTTCATTCCAGGGGAGCCTTCTTGGTCTCACTCTGTTTCATAAAAAAAATTAATGCCTCTCCTACACCCAATGTGTAGAATAAATAGTAATGGGAAAGCAAAATTTATAAAAATGGTAGACAGAAGAGAAAAGGAGAAAGCTCAGTTGAAGTAAGTGACAATGAAATTAAATAAGAAAAACAACTTTAAAAAAAGTAGCAGTGAATGATATAAGCTGCCAAAGTAGAAGTTCTTCATTCAAAACACCTGAACACCAAGTTATAGAAGGTGTTGTCTTCATTTATTAGCCTTGGGTTGGAACAACACGAAAGGCAAGAAATGAAGAGCAAAGGATTAGTAGAAATGAATGAAGCAGAACAGGAAAAGAAATAAAAAGAAGACAAAAAGGAGAGCACACATTAAAGCTAGAAAGATTTGTGAAGTGCAAGGGGAAAAAGGGGGGATAAATGTGGAAGATCTAGTGGGAGTGCTTGATGCTATGAAACATGGTGGACCTTTTACTACATGTTATGAGTACTTACACCTTTTGATGATCACTAATGCGATTCCGTAGAACATTAATCTGGAAGAGAAATAAATAGGTGATGATGTTTCAAGAAGAAAACATGAGAGCTACTGTGTCAGCACAGTATGAAGCCAAGAAAAGAACACAGACCAAAGACAATTGTCCCCAATAGTCAGGAAGGCTGCAGGCAGTAGAAAGATGTAGAAGTGAGAACCAGGAACATATTTGGTTGGTTTTATGTTTATTTACCTCCATCCTTGTTTCCTTTTTTTTTCTTGTTATATCAATGTAACTTTCTCTTACAACATGTCTTCTTTCAATGAAGAGGAGATTTAAATTCAATTGTCTGCTCTACCATATCTGTAAAGGCTTCATTTTTCAGATTGCTTCTCTCCCATTTTCAGATTGCTTTTCTAGCAACAGAATGGTATGTGAATAGTCTCCTTTCAGATACTTAAAAGCAAAGCTCTGTTATTTGTGGCAGGATCTGCATTTATTGAAACTGTACTTCCCTTAGCACAGCTCCACAATATCCCTCATTTT
Source organism: Notechis scutatus (assembly GCF_049901735.1). Classification (NCBI taxonomy): domain Eukaryota; kingdom Metazoa; phylum Chordata; class Lepidosauria; order Squamata; family Elapidae; genus Notechis; species Notechis scutatus. Next base: position 37,650,869 of record NC_142011.1, on the reverse strand, counting down.
GAACATTATGCATTTTCTCTGTACAAACATGTCCAGTTCATGGAGTTCCCGCTAAGCATTCATAAATATGGGAGGAATACTAATAATGCCATAAAACTAAGTTGCATTACTATGTGGGTAATTGAAATGTCAGCCAGTCATAATTTATGTCAATTAATTTTCAGAATTCCTAAAAGGAGAAATTGCAAAGCAACCAAAGATACATATACAACATGACCATGAACAAACAATTTAATGTTAGTCAACCTACAACATTTCTAATAATTTGTGATACATAATGAAGTTAACAGGAAAGGATCTTGGAACGTTCATTGCCAAAAGCAAAAGAATCGCGGTCCTTCTATTTCGGAGAAGGATCAAAGGTTGGAGTAAAAGAAAGGGAAAACTGGAAAAACAATATTTGTTCACTTAAGTTAGGTAACTTAGTTGCTGTTGCTACTGGTTCTGGTACAGGGTTCGAATTAGAAAAGAAAGCTTCCAAAAGATTTTTCATGTCCATAGCCCTGTTGATGGCTGAAAAGACAAAAGGCTGCTTGACCTCACAAGACTTAAACTTGATTATAAGAATCATTGCAAACCAAGCAGGCAAGCATGCCAAAGAACAACAAGTTATCTGAAAAGTTGTTGATAGCATCCAGACTTCACAGGGACATTGGAGGACACTATTGAGAGCAGGGAGTTGTATACATAGCTCCACACCATATATGATGTTTCCAGGAAACAGGCTATACTTACTACTTGCTTAATTCATCACAGCGTGCAGTAAGTATGGAAATCTGGTTAGGGTTAGAGAAAGGAGAATATTATAGCCTTTCATGGATCAATCCACATTTTTTTTTAACTTTCATCATCTGAACTTCTGGAGAATTCAGCCATTTCTAATGATTGATTAGTTCCTATTTTGGTGTCTCTCCTGAATTATTATTGCAGTTTGCTACCTAGTTTCCTAACTCTACTTTCTGTGTTCTGGGTTAAGTCCAGAATAGCACGGTCTCTATAGATTTGGATATCTTCCAATTCACCCCCTTTTTGCCAATTGTTAAGGTAGCTGAATATATACATGTGTTACTAGTTTAAACTGCTGGTGCTGACTTTCCATGTACATAAGAATGCCACTCAATTCATATTCCCGCATACTTGGAATTCATATTCCATATTCCCGCATACTTGGCTCACTTATGCAATCAGAATGACATAATTTTCTCTTATCTTAGAATAGGCACTCCCCCCATTTCAAAGCTTTCTTCCATCTAGCTCCTACTCTTTAGAATGTACTCCATCTTAAGCCATGCGGTTTTTAGAGGCCTTCAAATATTTAATATATTTAAATATTTTTAAGGCTTTTGAACTTTTCAGGACGGTATTTGTCAGTGATTTAAATTATGACACTATTGGGATTAGATATTGATTATATTAACACTGGCTTATGCCATGCTGTGTTTTTATTGCTTTTTTGTTTAGATCACAGATAGTATAAGTGAATATCAAATGAAAATACTATTAATAAAAAAAGTATGAAACTTGTATGCACCCAGTTCTCAATGGCTTAAACAAGAAAATTACAATTAAACATTTAAAAAAATGGCAAGCAATTTTTATTGGAAGTTAAGTGAAGCGTTTCACTCTCCCTCACCAAAGGCTGAATAAAGAGCTCATTACTTGTATAAACATTAAAACATTTCAAAGGAAATATTAAAAGTATTGTGTAATGGGCTTCACTAGGCAAGAAGCAGACCAGCACAGCTACTACAACATTTATTGACTCAAAACTGGAACTAAGGAACAGCAGGCAAATGCCTGTTATTTATAATCTAGGCCTATAGGGCCTTAACCAATCATAATACTTGAAAAAGCCCGCCCAAAGATGAATGTTCTAAGTTTCCTTCCAAAATAGTTGGAGTTAACAGTTAGGGTCACCTAAAGGTTAGTTTTACTTTGGCAGTGCTTAACACAACTATATATACATGTATATTCAATACATAACAAAAAGAAACACAAAGAGGGTGATCCTGAGAAACAAATCTTAAATATTCAGTTAATGATACTTGAATAGCACCAATAAAGATAGCTGATCATAAATATTAACAGCAAAATCATTTTTTGATTATACATTCTTATGTAGACAAATGGATCTGTGCATGCAGAAATAGAAGTGCCATGAGGTTTGGAGGAAACCTCAGGTTTGCAAAATGGGCCTTCAGACTTGCAAAATTCTGTTAATAGAGCTTTATAATGAATTTGTTTCCTGTCTGGTCTGCCTGGGAAAGCTGACATCCATTTCGCAAGTCTGAAGGTTGAAATATCATACTGCCACTTTTACAGTCTGAGAAGCTAGGGAGAGTTTCCTCTCTGCCTCTTTCCCTGCCCATTATGCAGTGTGGGCTAGACCCTCTCTTATCTGACCATTATCTAGGCCAGAGGTCCCTAACCAGTCCTCAACCCTGCAGGCAGTCTCTCCCTTCTTCACCACCTCTACAGGGTGGCTTAGCCCCGAAACCAGCCGGCTCGGGGCACTCCAGCGGCGAGCACAGATCAAAGCCTCACAGAGACGAGGTTTTGGTCTGTCGCCGAAGAAGCTCAAACCGGAAGTCCCAGACATTGACCATTCTGTTGCTGAAGTCGTATTTCCTGCAATCAAGTTTGGTGTGGTTAACCTTGAGTTTGTATCTATTGTGTGCTCTTGTATTGTTATGGTTGAAGCTGAAGTATTCATTGACAGGTAAGTCATTGCAATGTATGATTTTATATACCATACTTAGATCAGACCGAAGACGGCATAATTTAAGGTTTTCTCAGTCTAGAATTTCAAGTCTGGTTGCATAAGGTATTCTACAACGAGTAGAGGAGTGGAGAACTCTTCTTGTGAAATATTTCTGGACTTTCTCAACTGAGCTAATAGTAGATACGTAATGTGGGTTCCAGACTGATGAGCTGTATTCGAGTATTGATCTAGCAAATGTTTTGTATGCTCTAGTTAGTAGTGTGATATTACCAGAGAAAAGGCTACGTAGGATTAGGTTAACAACTTTAATGCCTTTTTGGCTATGTAGTTACAGTGGGCTCTAGCACTTAGAACATTAGAGATGAGTATTCCAAGGTCCTTTACAGAGCTTGGATCATCAATAAGATCTTGACTATTCAGCTTGTATTTTATTTTCTGATTTTTTTTGCCAATATGTAATTTATTTGTTGATATTTGAAGTTGCCATTTGTTTGACCATTCTGATACATAGTCAAGATCTTTTTGAAGGTAGCAGTATTGTCTGTGGTATTGAACAGCTTTACATCATCAGCGAAAAGAACGCAGTTGCTCTTAATATGATCACAGAGGTCATTTATGTAGAGTATGAAGAGAGTTGGTCCTAGAACACTGCCTTGGGGGACACCACTATTGACAGGTACGGAATTTGATAGGACACTCCCAATTTTGACCATTTGTTGTCTGTTTGCCAGGAATGCTTCTATCCAGTTATGCAGTTGTCCAGAGATACCATAAGATTTTAGTTTTAGGAGTAGTTTGTCATGTACCACTGAATCAAAGGCTTTACTATGTAGTCTATGTAGATTGTATCTATTGTTTTGCCCTGGTCGAGTTGTGTAGTCCATATGTTTTTGCAGTGTAAGAGTTGCACATTACAGGATAGTTTTTTTCTGAAACCAAATTGTTTATTGGAGAGTAGGTTGTTTGTCTCTAAGTGGAGGATAATGGATTGGTTAATAATTGATTCCATGACTTTACAGGTGACGCAGCATAAGGAGATTGGTCTGTAATTTTCAACCAGGCTGGGGTCACCCTTCTTGAAGATGGGGATGACCGTGGCTTGTGACCATAGGTTAGGCAAGGAGCTGGTCCTGAAAGATTTTTCAAAGATTATGCTTAGAGGATTCGGCTATGGCAGTGGATAGCTTTTTTAAGAAGTAGGCACATATTCCATCCGGTCCAATAGATAGAGATGGTTTTAGATTGCGTAGTGCTTTTTCAACATTGTCTTCTGTAAAATCGATATGTATTAGATCATTGTAGTTGTCTGTGGTTCGGCTAGGAAATACTGGGCATGATCCATTGCTGTTTACAAATACCGAGCCGAAGAATGTGTTAAAGATGTTGGATTTAATGGTGTCATCGTTGCAATCTTTACCATTAGGTCCTATCAGGAGTGGGATGGACCTTGAGTCTTTTAGTTTGTTGTTTACAAAATTGTAAAAAGCGCGGGTGGAATTGGTGCATAGAAGGTTTTCCTCTTGTTTAATGTGATAATTGGTGCATTCAATCTTTATCTGGTGGCATAAATTTTTGTATCGGCTTTTGAAATTGGCAACGTAACCAGATTTGTTTTTCCGCCAGAGTGATCTCTTTTTGGATTGAAGTTTTCTTATTGTTATGGGCAATCTGTTTTTTTGGGGGGAGTGGGGGGAGTTGTTGTTGCTACATATAGTTTGATGACTCTTTTGACTTCAAGTAAAAATTTGTAATGGTCTTCAACAGCATTTCATCCAGTGAATAGAGATTGCTAATCAAGGGATGAGAGATCGTTGTCTGTAAGATCATAGTTGCCTTTTTTGAAATTATAATTGGGGATTACATCATTGTGATGATTTTTGTGTGGATGTATGTTGAGACAAAAGTCAATCATATCGTGGTCACTGCTGGAAAAGGGTTCTTTAGTTTGTATTCCGTAGATTAGGTTCAAACTGTTGCAGAAGATGAGATCGAGGCAGTTGTTTAGTTTAGTGTTGTTGGTTACTAGTTGTTACAGTCCCAGATTTGTAACAGCATTGTAGAAGGTTGCGTGTTTGGGTTCAGTTGTACCCATTTAGGGTCAATATGAGGTAGATTGAAGTCACCAAGAAAGATAAAAGCGTGTGGGCAGGATGTTGCCCATGTTAGTAGTGTATTTAGCTTGTTTACATGTTCGATGTCATAATCAGGTGCTCTGTAACATAGTAAGAATCGAAATGTGATATTTAAGGATAGTTCACAGATGATGGTCTCAGGAAGAGCAAGCTCCTGGGTAACTTGGATGTTTTTTAGATGTAAGGACTTTTTATAGAAGATAGCAACACCACCTCCTCTACGGATTTCATGATCGGATCAGTAAACATGATAGCCTCTTACTGTGGTAATGGAGTCAGGGAGAGATGCATTGAGCCATGTTTCACAGACAAATGTGATGTCGAATTTAGCCATATTTAGTAAGAGGAGAAATTCAGGTATTGCCTGAAGGACCCCATCCCGTCATTGGGAATCCAAGTGCTTCAGCCAGCGGCACACTGGATTCATATTCGTGGTCCGTGGGATTTAAAATTAGTGGTCCCTGGGGTCCAAAAGGTTGGGGACCCCTGATCTAGGCAGCATTTCTTTATCCAATTTCTATTTTTTTTTGTAAAAAGTTTTTTGTTTCTTAAATTTTATACAACTTTTCACGTGAGCAACATGTTTCCAGATTATAACACTTGTACATAGTCATATTTTCATTTCCATTAATCTTATATAATATTAACTCATATTATCCATTTCACTCATCTTTAAATAAATTTGCAATTCATATTTCAGTTCATTAATTCAATATCGATATCATTTCATCCATACATAAGTGTCCAATTCTTTATCCCCTTATTTTCCTCTTATTTTCTGTTCACCGCTGTGATACTCTTGTGTGAGGGCACTTTCTTTCAACTTCTTGGGGTTGTTAAGAAAAAATTCAGTTCTTTTATCTGGTTACATGTTGCTCACCACTTCACCGCTCCAGCACAAAACTTAGGGTCCCGGCAGCTTTCTGTCCTCAGGGCAGCCATTTTAGACTGCCATTTCTCCCTGTCTTCCAGGGGAGCAATACCTAGCTAGGGAGGGGAGATGCGGCTCCCCGCGACCCAGCTGGCGGTCTCCCCCTCTTCTCCCACCCCTCCAAGGTGGGTGAGATGACTCCAGTCCCATGGGAACCCTTCCAACTAGGGAAACACGGATCAAAGTCGTGCACAATCGTGGTCTCTGATCTGTCGTTAACAGAAACTCCATCGGAAGTCTCTTTATTCAATTTCTAAAGGTCTTTCTCCTGTTCCTATGCCCAATATCCTTTGCTAACCCGGGGTGCCCACATACATTGGGAATCCAAATCTTAGGATTTTCCCTTGCCAATGAGAAATTCTGATAATTGTAGTCCAAGCACAAATAAAACTCTTCAGATTGGGGAAAGCAGGTTTAAAGTTTTTTTCCATCTATTAAACTGTATCCATTTGAAGCACAGAAGTAACTTCACTCATGTAAAGAGGTCTTCAGTGCTGACTTATGATGTTGGTTCCAAATGGAAATAAATCTAGATTGTCATTCAGATGAGTCACATCAGATTACTCATGCTTGTCTGTTCTTGTCTGGAGGAAAAATAGGTCATTTTGCAGTGAAAATAAAGGGGGGGAAGCAAATACCAAGGTTGTGTTGAAAGCTTAACCTTTTTCATTTTCAGTAGTGACTTCAGTGCAAAGAAAATATTACTAAAACACCCAAATGAGGAAAATATTCAACTTTCTCTGAGATCAATCATCAACATGATTTCTTCAGTCCATTCTGCTTCAGTCCACCCACTTTCTGACTGATATTCCTTGATCACAGAAATGTGAATAATACAAGCCAATGAAGGATTTTGTCATTAACAATATTTCATGAAGGTATGACACAATAATATTCCTCAAAGCAAAGGAAGCTAATTGAGCATAAAAGGAATGGAAACACTACTCTACTTGTTGGTGGATTTGCTTTGTGGTTTCAAAAACAGTTATGCCTTCCATTGAGGACCTGTATACTGAACAAGTCAAAAAGATGGCTGTGAAAATATTTATAGACCCCTCACATCCCAGACATAAACTGTTTCAACTCCTACCCTCAAAACGATGCTATAGAGCACTGCACACCAGAACAACTAGATACAAGAACAGTTTTTTCCCGAATGCCATCACTCTGCTAAACAAATAATTCCCTCAACACTGTCAAACTATCTACTTAGTCTGCACTACTATTACTATTAATCTTCTCACCACTCCTTATCACCCATCCCCTCCCACGTATGATTGTATGACTGTAACCTTGCTGCTTGTATCCTAACAATTTTTATTGACTGTTTCCTAGTATGATTTCATTGCTTATTGTACCCTATGACTATTATTAAGTGTTGTACCTTATGATTCTTGACTCTTGATGAATGTGCCTTTCTTTAATGTTCACTGAGAGCATTTGCACCAAGACAAATTCCTTGTATGTCCAATCACACTTGGCCAAAAAAGTATTCTATTCTATTGTACATTGTTAACAGCACAGTAGGCTATGCATGACTACAGATCTTTTAATAATGCATGCTGCTACATTGACATAACTTGACTTCAATTATGAAAATGTTATCAAAATATATTTTTTAAAAATCTACAAAGTTCCAAAATCTTTAATTTTCTTTAATTTCACTCAGTCTTAGTAAGAAGTAACATTTGATTACCCTACTCAGAATCCAGAGCTGTGAAGAAATTGATATCACTGTTTAGACTTACCTCATATTTCTGCCTTTTGAACTTTTCCTGTAAATCAAATTTCTCAGCCTCAAGATCATGAATGCTCTGCCACAGTTCCTTGGCCTTTTCTCTGATTTGAGAAGACATAACATTAATAAAGGTACTAGTCATGTTAGTTCTAAGCTAAGCAAAACATATAATGGAAGCATGTTGCTCTAGAGCAGGGGTGTCAAACTCATGGCCCGAGGGCCCGATCTGGCCCACGGGGTGCTTAGATCTGGGTTGTGGGGCCACCCTGGAAATGGCAAAGGACTGGCCCTTGGTACCTCTGCCAGTGAAAATGGAGACTGGCCCTCCCGAGCTCCATTTTTACTGGCAGAGGGTTGTAGGAAATCATCACAGCCAAAAACAGAGCTCAACAGCCCATTTTCACTGTCAGACCACTTGGGCCACCACAGGTGCCCCCAACATGAGTCAAAGTCAAACACAACCCTGATGCAGCCCTCAATGAAATTGAGTTTGGCACTCCTGCTGTAGAACAGCCTTTACCAATGCATGACCATTCACCATAGCAGAAAGGACAATGGAGATTGTATTGCATTTTAATGAGTTCATATGCTGACTGGTTTTTCAGAATTCAGCCTTTTGATAAGTAGGGACAAACCAGTGTAGATGGTAATATTCAGCAATTGGTCCCTTGGGATAACCCTGTAAGAAGCACATGCCTCCTCACATTTTGTGGCCCATATAAAAGTCCAACCCTGTAGAGGAAAATCTGATGACCCCTCTTTTCCTTCTTTTTCATCAGTCTACACATCTGGCTCTGTCCAAGCTCTGGAAATCACAACCCCAGAAAAGCCCATGTAAACCATAAAAGAATTGTAGAAGCAATTCATACAAAAGTCCTCTTAAATCTGATGCACTTTCCAAACAGCAGACTAATTTGTACTATCTTTTTAAGGTGGTTACAATTATTTCCTCCCCTTAATTATTATGGAAACAAACAAACAATCAAAAATAGGGGAAAAACAAAGAGAGAGAAAAAATGAGAATATCTCCATCATCATTTCTGTAAAGTTGGCCACAGTTGGCAGGACACAATGTTCTAAAACCCTCTTCAACCAGTCTCTTGAAGTTGTGTATTTTTTCCATGTGATCTTTGCACCCTCTAGTGGACTTTTTTTAAAAGCTCAGATGCCAGCAATACTGTACATTCTTCGGACTGATGCCCAACCAGTCATCATTACAATTATGTAGCACCTATTTAAGATATAATCCTGCTGGTATCTCTTAAGGCAAATTGTGGGCAGTCAAACTGACAATTCTGTTTAACAAACTGTAAACATGTCAAAACACGGATAAATTACATGATGAGAAAAACATTTGTATATACTAATACTGACCTAGGAAAAATTAAAGAGTCTCTTGACTTGAGCTTGATTTCTGGTGAACTTCATGAACACATGCCTATTGTTTTCGTGGAAACTACAGAGAACTAGTTTGTTACTGATTTCTTCCAGATTTTTTTTTTACTTCCCAGTGTAAAACTCTGCCCTGGACTTCCATGATGATCTCAATCTAAATATGAACAAGGTTTGATCCTACTCAGCTTTATTAAAGCCAAAGTTGTTTGGCTATTGCCATTTGCTTAGGGAACTCTAATATATATTAATATTTTAGCACCAGCTTGGCTTTGTACTTTGCCTATACATATTGGAGTTACATTTGCCACACTGCAGTTAACCAATTTCTGGAAGACCATAAATTCCTCACCCCTTTTCAGAGGCTGAGTGCATGCTTACTTTTATTGTGCTTGTAGAGCAGAGGTGTCAAACTGGTGGCTCACAGGCTGGATGTAGCATGCATAGACCAAGCCCACTCCAGCTCCGCGAAGGGAAAAAAAATCACAATGTGTCACGTGACAGCAATGTGATGTCACATGTTTGACACCCATGCTATAGAGTATTTCTTATACCATTTGTCTCCCAATATTCTCCAGTCATGTAAAACTGTTTGGTATGCATCAATATAACCAAATTAAATAGGATTTATTTATCTTGGACTAGAAAATGGTTCAGCATCAGCTCCCTTTTGATTGTAACAGGATCATGCCATCCTCTGAGACAGTGACATTAATGACAGAAATTAGGCTACATTTGTTTTGTGCCTGGCCATGCACTGTATCTAAGAAATTAAAAAAATAGCAGGTAAAACCCAGTTTTGTCTCATTTCTTGCTTTCCACTCCTGAAGAAAAGAAGACCCTCCAGCAATGTCTTCTGACCGAGGAATGAGATCCCCTCTCACCTCAATTTGTCTTCGTTCAAATGATCAATATTCAGGGGTTTACGGCGCTCAGTGAGGATCTTCTTCTTCTTTTCCCGCTCTGTTTGTTTTTTCCCACTTTTCTTCTCTGTCTAAAATAAATCAGTTCATGATTGACATCAGTGGCTATCAAGTTCAACCAAATTGCTTCTCTCCGGTGGTGGATCTTAGAAGTCACATATGCATTAAATGGCCATTTCACGGGCAAAATATTATGGGTACGTGGACTAAAACTAAAGATAAAAACGTTTCAAAGGGCATTGCAGGTATGAAATTATTTTTATATATTAGTGCAAATCTTTCCAAGAGCAGAGGGAAGATGCTGAGTTCAAAATTTGGGAATTTTCAAATCTTTTGTTTGAAGGGCCAGGCAAATTGAATCCAGTTCAAAGGTTTAAAAAATAAGAATAAAATAATCGGAGAGAGAGGCTTTGAATTTGTGAATGGTGTAGTGGCCTAGAAGTAGAGCTCTTGCCTCACAATCAGGAGGCTGTGAGTTCGATCCTAGGTAGCGGCAGGTATATCTCTCTCTGGGCACAATGAGTAAAATATCACTGATATTTTATGAGTAAATATGAACTCTGTATTGGCAACAAGAAGCGCATCCAGCTAGTGAATACTCAGCTCCATTCAGTTTCCCTTACTCCACCCCAATGCAAGGGATTACGGGGTCATTAAAAGACAAAAATAGAGGATTTTCATTTGTAGTTAGAAACTGGATAATTAGAATATGGGCAGCAAACAGCTCAGACTACATCACTTTATACCTTACACCTTATATATAATGTATTTCATTTAAATAACAAGTATTTGTGAAATGTGTCTTCATCCATATAATTTAATATATACACAGTTTATACAACTTTTTGCAATGGAGTCACCTGCTACAACAGTCATATACCCACCTTCTGAAGGTAGCCTCCAAAATGAAGCATGTTGGAGAAAGCTTTTTTCTTCCTCTCATCCTCTTCAGCCCGCTTCCTGGCTTCTTCCTCCTCTTTTCGAGCTCTCTCTTCCTACCAAGAAAGGAGACATGAATTTCAGAAAGATAAAAAATGTGCAATAAAGTCAAATGTTTACCCAATAGATGGGTACACTCAGATGATAGCAGTCTAATTCTTGCCTAAAGTTCACCAGACCAGTGATAATTTTGAATTAGTTCTTATTTAAGTTGTTCAGCAGCACCAAAAGACAATTAGAAAAAGATTTAGTAGTCACGATGGCTTTTCTCCTTATGAATTGAATAGCATTAGGTTTAAGATTCCAGTTTCCAGACAAGAATTAAAGGATCAGACTGGATGTACAGAACTCTTACAGAACAAAATATAAATGGTACAAGAATTGTCATGTATTTTCAATAGTGCAAAAGCTTTCAGTTATAATATTTGCAAGTATAGACAGTAATTGGTCAATTATTACCAACTGATGAAATTTAGCACTTTATATTTATAAATATAGCAATTTATATTGTCAGACATTTAGCGCCATCTTGTCCTCTGAATTTTTTTTAAAAATCAAACCATACTGCATCATTTGGTATTTAATCATATCATTATGCAATAACTATGGGACAATAATTTTATCAAAGCCAATAATCACCTCCCAAAACAGTTCAGCTTGATGAACTGAGTAAGCATTGAATAAGCATTAATGTGAAAACAATTCAGTTATGTTTCTGGCAAGTCAACGTGAATGGAATATTAATCATTAACCCAAAATGTGACTGATGTGCTGTGACTGATATTATTGATACTATTGAACAATGACTATAATTAAAAAGTGAGAAAAGTAAGTTATTTCCACTAGTTACACTTAAGAAAGTACACCATAAATGTTGGATAGACTCACAGCCAGACGGGCCTGGCGTTCCTTCTCTCGCTCACTACGGATCCGTTGTTGTTCAGCTCGTTCAGCTCGCCGCTGCTCCTATATAAAGCAAGCTTAATTTTCAATATATCTTCCTGAACAAAGACTTGTGGCCCAATCATTTAGGATTTATGTTAAAATTTGATGCTGTCAATGGAGAAGGGACAAGAACTGTTGACACTTGAACTACAATTACGTTAGTTCAGCTGAAGTGGCATAGAAGTTATTGTTCTACATAAATCAAAAAAATAATTGCAAATCATTTCTCCTAACAATAAACATTGGGATATGATAACTACTGTCCTGAATGTACTTATTAAGGACATACATTTCTCTATAAATATTATTTCTTACTAGAAATGCCTAGAATTGTTTTATCAATCAAGATCTGCAATTTTCTTTCCCTTTTAATACAGCAGTCCCCAAACTTTCTGCTGCATGGACTGGCAATGGCAGCAGTGGGGTTGGGTGGGAGGGGATGGTTTCACATGTGCACCCATGCTTGCACAAATTTGCGTACTCACATACTCACCTGCCACTTGTGCAGTCCAGTTCCCAATCCTTCCCTATTAAGAAGAATCGCATAGCATTGCCTAGAATTACGTACTATTATAATCGATTCACAAGTTGTCAATAAACCTAGTCTTGATGCTACGTACGAACAACTGCAAAATAGGTGACTTTCATAAAGCAGTTAAATCATTAGTAAGGGGGTTAGGAGAATTGAGTCTGACCATAAAGAGGGTCTAAATAAAAAGTATAAAATTCTGACATACAATTCTGTCCTTGAGGAAGATCAGCTCTTCTTCTTCCTTCTTTCGATTCTCAAAATGAGCCTCAATTAGAGCTTGCAATTCATTCAGATCTTTTTCCATTCGCTTCCGGTGAATATCCTGCAGGGCAACAAAAGTGTAGCAAGATTTGGACTATTCTCTCAAAGACCTCTAGTGATAAGAAAGAACTGGTGTGGGCCAAAGCAATGGCCCAAGAATACTCACATCAAAGTCTACTCTCTCCCCATCAGGGATCTTTGGAGGGACCAGATTAGGTGTGAACAACCTGAAATTAGAGTAAAATACAAATGACACCTGACTTTGAATTCACTCTATCTCTTTCTGCATACCTATGAGTTCATTGATTTGATTGCATTTCTCACATCATTGGGCCAAATTTAATCCCATTGGTGTTGAGGAGTTTTCTCTCCAAATTAAAGTAAAATTATCCAACACAATATAGGCAAAACTCACACATTGTAACATTATTTTTATCTTGTGTAAACTACACATAAGGCATTCATTGTCACTTTTGCAGATAAAAAATATTTAATCTAGAAAATAGTATATCACAAACTAGGAGAATAACCTACATATTGTAACTCATAATTGAAGGGGAAGCCTTCAATTATATGATTCTCTTAACTATAAACTAAATGAAACCGTTCAGGTCATGTGATGTTTATCTAATTGGATGACATTGATATAGCTCTTTTTGTGAACAAGAATGATTAAAAGTTATGAATTTTAGAGTAACTGCATTGTTTCTTAAAACCCCTGTTGTATTTACTGGTAGGATTTTTTTAAAAATGTTTTAACATGTTTCTTTAGCTGTGAAAAAATAATTGCACAATGCCATTTAAAGGGCATTCTCTTATCTTTTAACAAAATGTGTCCATGATTAAAATATTTCTTAAAAACAGAAAAGTCTCAGTACCACATTCAGAATGTTAAAGGAATAAAATATCATCTTTGCTACAGTGCAAATCTAGAAGAGGGCTAAAAGTATAGTAGCTGATCTCAGAACACCCCAAACATATTTTATTTGTATTAATTTATTTAAATAATGTTTATGGCCACTATTTCATTGTGGCTATTTATTTAAACTGATTGCCAATGTCACTGTAATTCCAATTTAATTTTTTGGTGGGGAGGAGGCGGATGGAAGCACCAAATGGAACGTCACAATGGTTGCCAGGTGTAACATGGCTCCACCTGCCATTGCAGTTTTATTTTTCTTTACCCAGTTTAGGTGAAGTATTGAACAGCTGTAATAACTTCATATCTGGAATACTATCCTTGTGAGGGTTTCATCTAAGGCTGCAAGCTGCAACTGCTTTCCATCTGTCTCATCCCTTCTGTAGCTGACATTTAAAAAAATACTAGATAGCTTCCACAACTACCTAAAAAAGATCGTGTATTTTCTGTTATGGAATTCGTTTTTTTAAAAAAAGTTTATTAGCAATATAATCCTATGTCATTTCATTGAAAATAAAATGTACACACTTTTCCAAGATATATAAAATAATATAAACAAGAAAATACAACAGCAAAGAAATGCATCCAATTTTGGTGTTTAATTGTTAGCTTTTCTGTAGTAAAACATTGGTATACAAAAATAGTTTCTTTTTTATCAATGGTATTGAAAAGTATGGGAAAAAGTATTATCTGAAAAATTGATGGAGAACCGATCATGAAGAATCATTTAATTCAAGGTAAATGTTATTCACATTTAGTCTCAATTTTTATCTGTGTCAGAACAATTCTTAATAATTCCTCCCAATAGAATATCTCTATCTATACATTTTTAAAAATAGAAACATCTGTTTAGTATGTGTACAATTTTATGTTTTTCTTTCCTATTATAAAAAAGCCTACTTTCTTTCATTTTCTTTAATTTATCTTGACTCTTTTTACTTTTTTGTTCTTATCTTGTTTTATTTTCAATGTTTTATTGAATACTGTATTTTTAAACAACAGAATTACTTATATAAAATACTTATATAAAAGGGGGGGAAATCTACTGTTTTCAATGGTATTCCCAGTTAGTACATATAACACATATCCTACTTAAGCCTACAACAGAAATATAAGGGCTTCTTCCAAAGTAGATAATTGCAACTTATTTTTATGTGCATGCCCATAGAAGATTTAGGTTGAAGTCTGTTTTTATATTTCTGAATATAAAGGACAATAACAATTTCATAGAATAAATACATTCATAGGAATTTAAGGTAGTCAACATGCTGGCCTGAGCATTTATCAAACCTCTGAAGTCTAAGTGCACCCAGAACCCTGGCCGTAGGAATAAATGATTCATCTGATGACTGGAAAGAATAAGAAACAAGCATGGAGGGATAGTTGATATCTTGACTTCAGGAGATGAAACTCATTCCAGTGTTTAATTGTTATGGTTAATTTAATCTAAAGTCTATCAACTTACAGATATATTGAGAATGCAAATGAAGGTCCTGCCATTTATAGTAGAAATTGATAAAGTAGAGATGATAAAAGTATTGCAAGATTGCAAGAAGGTGCACAGCTTATGAAGCTAAAAAGACTTAGTAGCTTAGCTGGTGCAGACAGCTGTTGATGCTGCAATGACATCTAGATAATGGAGGATCCCAAGACAGCTGCTGCATGCAGAGCACTCTGGGATCTCCTTGTATCAGGTTGCTCCAAAGCTTAGTTAATCACCAAAGGATTTCAGGTCTAAAGGACTGTGAAATGGATTGGTTGCAGCTATACTATAAATGGGGCAATCTATGCTAAATAGGACAGATTAAGGCATCTGAGTGGCAGGCTAAGAGACAACAGGGATACAACAGCTGATATTTATGGCTTTCAACTACAGTCATCATGTCTATGTCTCCATTCTGTTTTTGCCTGGGTTTTGTGCTCTGTCTATGGTATGGTGCTAAGAGGAGAACTATTTAAACAATCAAACTTAGAAACCATCTCTGGAACTATTTTCCTTATGCAATTCCAACTATACCCTGAGGAGCAATGATGCAGTTACATGAATGGCACATTAATTTCAGCAACAAATTTGAGTCCAGCCCCTACCTGAATATTGGTCTCAACTGAACATGTGGATATGAGGGGTTCCCAGAATCTTGTAATTTTCTGCAGTATCTGGCTGCATAAATAGCCACATAAGTAGCCAATACAACCCTCTTGTGAATCACTATTCATTCAAAAAGTTATGTACAGAATGGAAGACCCACTGCCACTACCAAAAAAGTGCACAGAAGACAAGAGCTCCAGTGTCAAAAAAAAATCCATCTTTTGCTTTTTAAAAAATTGTATGAAAGAAAAAAAGATTTAAAAACCAACAAGAAAACATGGGCAGGTTATACATGAGACGTAATGGCATCTCATCTAAAACTATAAAATTCATTGAATGTGGCAAGGCAATTGTATGACAAAAATGTAGTCTAGAAACATGTTATATTTTAATGTATTTATGGTAACATAACACTCAAGTCATATGTACTTACTTGGGTTTGGGCTTTGATTCCCCTGAAATAAAAACAAATACAAAACTATAAAGCATCACAAACACCATGCTATTTCTTTTGTGGATAAGCAGTATCATACAAAAAGGACTAAGACATGCTCAGCAAAATGAATTAAAATCAGTTGGTATAATGGTAAGAAGAAAACTTTTTCCTCTCCCCCAACACCCATTCATTAATTCAAGTTCTTTATTGTTTACTCCTCTTTATATTCCAGGTCAAAATTTTCTATATGCCTAGTTATTACTGAATGAGTTCATGGATATTGACCTCCACTCCTATCATGACTTTGATGAGTTGAGGCTTTCACTAACTGTTAAGGCTGGTCTCTGTCTTAGTAAAGAGAAGGAGCAGACTAGTTACCAGCCTGAACTAGAGCCATGTAACTAGCAGTATTCCCCACTAACGGTAATGAGTATATTAGTCTGTTTTGCCATATTTTGGCTAGTATATCACAATCAAATTTTACCCCAAGCATGCTGATGCTATTGTATGCAAATTATGATCTCTGATCTAGAGGCCAACTTAATGTTACATCCCAACTAGAAGATTGCCAGTTTAAAAAATAAACAATAAAAACCAAGTTTCCAACTTCTATTGATTTATAGTATTCATTGTACTATATAGCAATAGCACTTAGACTTATATACTCCTTCACAGTGCTTTACAGTCCTCTCTAACCAGTTTACAGAGTCAACATATTGCCTCCAACAATCTGGGTCCTCATTTTACCGACCACAGAAGGATGGAAGGTTCAGTCAACCTTGAACTGGCGAAACTCAAACTGCTGAACTGCTGGCAGTTGGCACTCAGCAGAATTAGTCTGCAATACTGCATTCTAATCACTGCACCACCACAGCTCATATCAATGGTTCTAACTCAGGGGTGGGCAAACTACGGCCCGCGGGACACATCCGGCCCGTTGGTCATTTTAATCTGACGCCGCCTCTTAAAAAAAAAATATTCCTCTCTGAAAAAAAAATTGGGGCCGGCCAAAGAGACCCTGCGCCGCGCGCCAAAAATTGCACACACAACACGGAGCTGGGCAGCCGCTTCCTGGTAGCGGGGCCAAGGCCACCGCCCGGGAACGCCCACTGCTTTCCTCGCCAGGGCTGGGCGGTGGCGTGTTGCCCTGCGCTGCATGGCCCCGCCCTGGCAGCGTGCTTCTCAGCTGGTCTCCTCCTCCTCGGCCATACAGAACAAACAGGCAGAGAAGGAGGAGACCAGCCGGCTGGTTGGGGAAGCTTTCTGCGCCGAAAGAGGCAGCTACTAATCTCCGGCTTTGCTTCGCTTCTCCAATGGTCCGGCACCACCCTGTTCTTCTTGTGCTGCGAAAGAGGCGGCTAATGATCTCCGGCTCGCTCTGCTTCTCCAACATCCGGCGCCGCCCTGTTCTGTGTCAGGCCCAGCAAGTCCGAGCAGCCGGCGCACAGAACAGGGCGGTGCCGGATGTTGGAGAAGCAGAGCGGAGCCAGAGATCGTGGCCGCCTCTTTCGCAGCACAAGAAGCCTCCCCAACTGGCCAGCTGCTCTCCTCCTTCTCTGCCTGTTTGTTCTGTATGGCCGAGGAGGAAGAGACCAGCCGGCTGGTTGGGGAAGCTTTCTGAGCCGAAAGAGGCAGCTACTAATCTCCGGCTTTGCTCCGCTTCTCCAATGGTCCAGCACCACCCTGTTCTTCTTGTGCTGCGAAAGAGGCAGCTAATGATCTCCGGCTCCGCTCTGCTTCTCCAACATCCGGCGCCACCCTGTTCTGTGTCAGGCCCAGCAAGTCCGAGCAGCCGGCGCACAGAACAGGGCGGTGCCAGATGTTGGAGAAGCAGAGCGGAGCTGGAGATCATTAGCCGCCTCTTTCGCAGCACAAGAAGCCTCCCCAACTGGCCAGGTGCTCTCCTCCTTCTCTGCCTCCTTCTCTGCCTCTCCCCTCTTGCTCCTCACAGTTGCCCTGAGCTGGTGCGGTTCTTTACTTGGGCAGCCAGACGCCCGCAGCAGCACCCGCAGCAGCAACAGGCAGTTCTGCCTGGGCTCTGCTCAGGTGTCCAGCTGGGGCTGTCAGGAGTTGCTACCACGGGCGCAGCTCGCGCGCTCAGTCCCACATTGCCTTGGGAAGGGAAAGGCAAAACCAGGAGCCGCTGAGCCTGAACCTCCGGTGCCGCTGCTGCCGTTGCAAAGCACCGCCGTGGCTCTTCCTTTTTGCCTTTCCCTTCCCGAGGCAACGTGGGACTGGAGCCGCGTGGGCCGTGCTGGCAGTAGCAACTCCTGACTCAGGGGGCCTCCGAGGGAGGGGAAGGAGGAGAAGAAGGGGGAAGGGGGAGGCGATTCCCAAAAATCTTGTGCTGACCGGCCCATCTGTCAAATTTTAAAAGTGAATGCGGCCCCGAGCCAAAAAGTTTGCCCACCCCTGTTCTAACTAGTGCCTTTTTATCTGCCAATGTTTAGATCGCCCTTTTCTCATTTCTGAAGTTAATCATATAGTTTGTTTGTTTTATATTTATACTTCTCTCTTCCTTTTCAAACAAGATGCTTCTTTAAGCAATGTTTGGATGTTATTGTACACCAAACTAATTCTTGGTGCATAGAATGGGAGTTTGATTCCTGATTTCCTTAAATGTAGATGCTTAGGGAAAATATAAAGGTTAGGCACAGAACAGAGGACCTTAGGAGGGGAGATACATTCCTTTTCATCTGGATGTGAATGCATTTCACATTGTCAAATCAATATGCACACATTTTTTAAGCAGAAAACTTTAGTTTTTGCCTTATTCTCTCAGGTTAAGAATTGAGATTTATGATTAAATCATGTTTTTCCACTATTGCTACACACAACTGTGCATCTTTTAATATCTTTAAAATCACTGAACCACAAATGTTATATATTTCAATAGTAAATGTGCAATAATTGTATTCTGGGGTGTACCAGAATGTCTTTTAAAAATGGCATGGACAGCAATGCCACCTTTCCTTCATGAACAAAAACAAACAAACAAAAACCTCACCATAAGCTATGCTACATCACCACTCATTCTATTCTACTTCCCAACATATTTTAAACTAAACTCACTCTCTTGGTTCTCTTATCCATGAATGCTAAACTAGTCTAATATGAAATACGAGCTAATCTTTACTCAGCCTAAGCTAATGTAACAGCTCTGAAAATTTCAGCCAATCGCTCACTCAGACCGTTATGACATACAGGTATTTCCTATTTACTTACCTTCTTCATGTTCTTTAGCTTGCTCTTCTGGTTCTATTTTAAAAGAGGAGTAAAGAACTTGATTAGCACTGTAGCACATTACTACACCACCACTCCCTCTGGATGCATTTTATTGCTCATAAGCTATGCCTGAAATCATTCCTAGGATGCTTTGCAGTTCATCCACTCATTCCTGGGAAAGCTCACATTACTGACATTCTAGCTTGTTTGATAATCACAGTCAGTAGCATCTCCTGTCCTAATTTATTGTAACATCAAAACTGGACTAGATTATAAAGTTATGAGCCCCTACAAATATAGTTATACCATCAAAATGACTTTCAATTAATAAAACGCTATTTTTCAAAAACATTTCAAAGTACTTGTTATTTCCAGGGAAAGTGTTAGTGTCCCTCTTCTCAAACCAACTTGTAAAGAAAGGGAAAATAACACATAGTCAGCATTGAATGTTAGATATATAGTTTATCTTTTCATGTTGTGGACACCCATACGTCTGTCTGTTTTACATATAATAATTGCTAGTTTCAACAAAACCTTGATTTTTCCAAAATAGCATTATGCTTCTATGCATAAGTAAGGAGTGGGAAAATAGAATGTGCTAATGAATGTTTTCTCTTTCACTAAGCACAAATTACTTTCTTCTGTTTCTTAGCTTTCTTGTAATATGCATGAAACATAAACAAGTAGAAGTAGGGACATTAATGATTTACATATAAATATGAAGCTTTATAAAACGGTAGCTATAAATCTCTTACATCTCTGCGTTGTAAAAGAGCATACTGCCATACCCATAACCCCTGCCTCCCAAAAAGTATCACCACAATCACCCAAAACTGGTTTAGCAGAATATCATTGCGTGCCTTCTGCTATGGCTTCTTCTGCATCTTCCTTGATTTCTTCCACTTCTTCTTCTTCTGCAAAATAAAACACCAGAATAATCACCAAATATAAGTATACAGAGATGAACCAATAAAAAAAAAGTATTTTAATACACTAGTGTCAGGCTATGGAAGTTTGGTTAAAGAAGAGGAAGAGTTGAAAAAGAGCAAAGTTCCAAAAAAAGAGAGGAGAAACAGCAGTCCTGTGGATATGTGTGATATTTAGCTCAATTTGATGATGTCCTTGGTATAATTTCAAAGATCGTTTTCAAGCAAGCAATTTAAACCTCTGAGAAAAAGCAATATGTTCAGTATGAGGAAAGAAAGAAAAGAGAGTGTTAGAAACAGAGGAGAGTGAAAGAGACAGGAGGATGTTGGAAAGGGGTGACTGAGAAAGAGAGAGCTTTGTTCAATTTGCCTCTGGTTCTACCTGTCCCTGATTTGTGATTCCAATAACGCCTAAAGAAACCTGGGCCTCTCCAAAATGCCCATGAATTACATGTTGATTCAATGATAAATATCTTTCATGGTGATTAGGAAAAGGAGGCAGAATTCTGGCATGAACTGAGATATCAATATAAGACACGTTTTAAATATCTAGGCAGATTCTTCAGGATACATCTAAGTGGACTCTTCCCACATTCCAAAACAGAATAACTGTTAAATTAAGGAAACAAATGAAGAATGAAGCAAAACATGTTCAGAGTATTAGAACATACAATAAAGGAATAAAGGAAAATAAAGGAAATAAAGGAAAAATGTAGGCAAGTTGTAATTTTTTTAGTTAATGATTTTTTTTATTTAAAATAAGTTAAATATAATCAGAACTCCATAATTATTATGAATACTGAAGAAAAATGGGCAGAAACATTTTTCCCCTTTTGATAATTTTGTAGTCTTTCATTTCTGCAATATAGATTAGATGAATTAATTTAGGCCAAAAATTTAGTGAAGCAAAAAAGAATTGTAGACATTTATTACAGAATCAATGACTCATAGAGACAGATATCATCTCATCAGTCCCTTTCTAAGTACAGGATCCACTACAGCATCTATAACTGATGTCTATCCAGCCTGTCTTAAAATCCCCAAAGAAGGAGAAATCCACAGAAGAACTCCAGAGAAGGAGAACTTCATGTAGGAGCTTGTTCCCCTACCTCACAGTTCATATGGTTAGCAGCCTAAACTCATTTCTCCTTATAATTTTTAGCCAGTGATTCTAAACTTCTTTCTGGAGCAATAGAGAATAAATCCATTCCATCTTTTATATGATAACCATGTAGATGAGGGGTGTCAAACTCAATTTCATTGAGGGCCGCATCAGGGTTGGGCATGGGGGTGGGCATGGCTGAGGTGGGCATAGCCAGCTCAATGTCACTTCTGTCAGTGC
Organism: Notechis scutatus; assembly: GCF_049901735.1. Lineage (NCBI taxonomy): Eukaryota > Metazoa > Chordata > Lepidosauria > Squamata > Elapidae > Notechis > Notechis scutatus. The sequence continues at coordinate 37,629,417 of NC_142011.1, read as the reverse complement.
CTGTGGTGGCCCAAGTACTCTCCATTTTCAGCTGCAACAGCCTTCCGCAACCATCTGCCAGTGAAAATGGAGTTCGGGAGCCCATTTTCACTGAGAGGACCTCAGGCCAGTCTTTCACTGTTTCCACAACAGCCCTGCAAACCAGATCTAAGCACCCTGGATCCGGCCCACAGACCTTGAGTTTGACACCCCTGATGTAGATAGTGCCAAGATATCATGTAAGTCAAATACAGCTTGTCAACTTTCAGTCCTGAAATGGAATATTAGGATTTTCCAGTTCTATCTTATTACAAATGAAAATAGCTTTTGTTGTATGGAAAATACTATTTTCTTTTCTCAGTATTACAATTGCCATTCTTAGACCTCATTATATTTGTGGTTTAAATAGTCCTATTCAGAGGTGGTATTCAGCAGGTTCTGACCAGTTCTGGTAGCGGAAATTTTGAGTAGTTCGGAGAACCGGCAAAAACTACCTCTGACTGGAGATTTTACAGTATCCTTCCCTTGCTACGCCCACCAAGCCACGCCCACAGAACCGGTAATAAAAAAAAAATTGAATCCCACCACTGGTCCTATTGATGATGTATATTTCAGTTAGGTATGATCCTTCCATGCATGAAAGAATAATAAATATTCCTATTGTAGCATGAAGAAGTACTTATAAAGTAAAATGAAAATAAAGGTTCTACTACCGTCTTCCACCTCTATCCATTCTTCCTCTTCTTAATCAAGGCAAGCAGAGTGGTGAAAGAGAATAAGTACAGAAGGTTAGCAAGGATTATAAGAAGCAGTGGTATCAAAATAAAGTATAAACAACTAGGTGTAAATAACTTCAGTGCTGGTTTGTTTGTTGCTGCTGTTGTTGTGCGCATGACTAGACTTTAGGAGCCAAGCATTTATGAAGTCAGATGTTAACAAGAAAATGGGATATTGAAAGCCAGACAACCTAGGACATTCATGTACAAACAGATATCAATATCTTGCCATTACTCAGAAGGTTAGAAGGGAAAATATATACATGTAAAATTGCAAGCGCTGGAAAACTAATTTCAGACTGAATTTCAATGTACTTGCTTCAGTTCATTTTATATGAAACTAACAGGACTGTGCATGCTTCAAAAACTACTTAGAAGTGGTTCAAATCTTATGTGAACACAGTCCTCTGCTAAAGCACTTTTCATTTTTGTTTAATCTTCAATGGAGCCTGAAATTGGGGAGGGGAGGTAATATGACTTTTAAGGGGCAACTTCACAGATGTTGGGGGCAATATGCTGACTGTGCAAACCACCCAGAGAGTGCTGTAAAGCATTGTGGAGCAGTATATAAGTCTAAGTGCTATTGCTATTGCTAGTAAGCTAAAGAAGTCTTTTTTCAGTAATAGCCTGTTACTTCTTTTTGAAGATCTGTGCCATTTTTGGTACATCAGTATTGTTGAATAAGGAGGAGGAGGATTGCAGAAGGTGTACTAAAATAAGGAAGAGTGGAGTATTTTTTTTCAAGTATTTTTGATGGAAAAGCATACTTTAAAATCTATAGCTTCATTTTGTCATTTCCATTAAATTACTATCTTTATCTGACGTTGGGAATTATAATTTGCAATTTTGGATTGTTTGTTGTAGAAACTGAACTCTTCTGATTTTAATGAATTCTGATTGGCCAACAGATACTAACTGATCTACAAAAAATATTTTAAATTGATTATTTGACCACAAGAGGGAACTAAAGAACATCGAATACATCTAAAACAGAAAAATCGCAAAAAATATTTTTGAGGAATAGCACTTAGCAATAGTACTTAGGCTCATATACCCACTTCATAGTGCCTTACAACCGTTTCTGAGTGATTTATAGAGTCAGCATATTACCCCAACAATTCTGGGTCTTCATTTTACCAACCTCAGAAAGATGGAAGGATGAATCAACCTTGACCCTGGTGAGAATCAAACTGCTGGCAATTGGCAGAACTAGCCTGCAATACTGTATTCTAACCACTGTGCCACCATGACTCCTATTTAAATAAAACAATTCATTTTATAGATCAACTATGTTCCAAAGATGTCAGGAAAGAGGATTAAGGGAAAGAAATTATTCAAATAATTGGAAGAAAGATGAGTAATTCAGAAATGCAACCCAGCATAGAAAGTTATCAAACCATTGAAGTTACTGCACAAGTATTTGACAATATATAGGACATAACCCTAATTTTGGAATATTAATCTGACAGCAACAGTGCCTACTATGAAGATGGTTTAATTACAAGTCCCCCAGTACAATTGAAATAAGAAGAGTTGCAAGTAAATCTACAATCCTCAGGAGAATAAGTTTGGGAATCTCCACTTCAAAATCAAAATGGAAATTGGCAGCACTGACATATTTGTTTTAAAAGTAATATTGGAGAATTTCTTAAAAAAAACAGAAGTTTATATTTTATAGGCATTCTGAAGAAGAAAAATATTTTATCAGGATAACTGGAGGGACTGACATAAATTTAATAAATTAATTAGAGTTAGGATGATTTTCTATTGGTTTGACATGTGTAATTAAAAAATAGTTCCAGATCATTGTTTTGTGCTTATAAAGTGGTTTCTAAAATGAAATGATAGATTATTGTTAATGTAAAATTTTGAAATTAAATTTGGGAAGTATGTTGAAGAGGAAGAAAGAACACACACGCACGCATACTATACACACACACCTTTTTCTCTCTCTCCTCTTTTTTTATCCTGCTTTTTCCCCATGTAGAAGAAGGAGTGGCAGACCTTGGGCGTGGAGTTAAAAGAGGGGTTAGCCTAGAATTCCTACATAGCCACAAAGCAAGCTAAGTCCAAGCTCACTTGATTTCCATTAACTCCAAGCAAGTGTTAATTGTTAGTTGAGTACATTTCTGTTCATAGGTATGATTAGCAATAAATCAGTTTAATTGAATCTTCATGTATGAAGATGTCTGATCATTCATGCCTAACACACAAACACCTTTTGTAATCTTTATTTTCATTGTATTTTATGATATACCTTAATAATACTTTCATACTAAAAAACATGGAAAGTGTCACAACACAGGAGAAAAAACAAGTGACATGAAACAAAATACATTTGGAATGCAAATGTATTACAACAAAAAACAAGTACAAGAATCAGAAAGGTATGCAATATTAATTATATTAACAATTTAAATACAACTTATTGTATTAAAAAGAATTTTCTCTTATCTATGATAAGGTGCCTGGACTTACCTCCCCCTCTATGAAGTATTCCCTCCAAATCTGCTTGTTCATATTGTCAGGAAGGATTTTATAAGCATATTAACAATAATGATACCCATTAACTTTTGAATATCTATAATAAGGCTAAATGTTATAAAACTGACAGTACTTAAGCCAGCTCGTATTTCTCTCTGCCTATGCCTACCAATACTAATAAGGCATTCTTGTAATTGCAAATGTCTATTTTCTTTCTCCCTGTAAAGAAAAAAATGGCATAGTTGAATCTTCCTTTTTTAGTAGAAATAGTATTTGTTAAAAGTGCATAGAATTTTGCTCTTGCTGTATAGGGGAACTTGTGCCAGATGAATTATTGCCTTTCCTGTATCACAACAGTTCTTGTTTTGTATCTTGGGGAAATCTTGTTTTATTGTTCACTGTGCTTCTACATGCCTTTAAAAGATATAAAATGACTTTTCTAATAACAACAGAAACTTACCTTCTTCAATACAGTCTTCTGCAGCAAGGTAAACCAAGAAAGAAAGGAGAACAACATTAGACCTTGTTAAAATATCTGAAAAATCTACCAAACATGATTGTTTTCATTGCCTTACCTTCCTGTTCCCTGTAAAGCAAAAAAGAAAAAAGCTAGATTAGAATGATGTCTGAGCTTTCCTTTTCATAAAGCAGGACAGAAAAGAGTTTTCCAAAAAAAAAAAGTTCTCATTACAATCAGCTTCAAGTTAAGGAGTCATGTCAAACTCTTGCTGTCAAAACAAAAAGTCTTATGACACAGAAGCACATCAGCTTATTAGTAATCAATGGGCCAAGAAGTCTTTGAGCACTTCCATAGCAATTCTTGACATCACTTTATTTTATTTTACTTGTTAAGTAAATTTATAATAAATTTATATTTGTTAAGCAAATTTACACTATCCCAATATTACTCTGGCTAGTGTACACCAAAAAATGAACAAAAAAATAAATCAAACCAAAACCAAAATTACATAACATTAAAACATATACTATATATGAAATCCAAAACATAAAATTGCAATCAAATGCTTTGGGGTTGACTCCTGGTTGATTTCATGATCACAGTGTCTATTTTGGGGGAGCTGACTCAATTTATTTGTCCAGAACTCTACCTGCTAAGGTAGATGTCCTATCTCAGAAGTTATCCTCAAACCTCGTCTGGACACTTTATTTCAGTTGTCTCTGAAGCAAAACCAAAACCAACATTTATTTGCTGGCTGTTCTTCCTCCGTATATTCTTGAGTAATCTTGTGAGGTGTTTTGTTCTATGAATTTTGTAATTGTGTTATACACATACAGTCATTATGATCATGTATGTGGGTATTTTCAAATAGTGCTTGATGCTTACTAGCAGGTGGCCTACATGCATTTCCTGGGCCACCAAACTGCCACCAAACTTCAGCAACATCCCAGAGAATCAAATAGTGTGATTGGTACAAATCGGGGTTCAGGAACATAAGAGGTTCTTCTGATGTCATATGTCTTAGAGTTAAAGTGACTGTCTGCGCTCACCCAGCAGTTAAGAAAGAAGGGGAAACTACAGAGAATTCTGTCAGCATCTGCTCCCACCTTTGTGGTGATAATTTAAAAATAAAAAAGAAGCAAAATCTTGCAAGTGCCTCTCTAATAATGAACTGATCTGGTTATAAGCACTATGCAGATCAAGAGCTCAGTCTTTTTGTAACAAAGCCAAATTACAGCTGGTTCTTCATCGAAGAGTTACGAGACAGAAGGAGGCAGATGTAGCAAGATAGTCCTCCTGATCTGATCCCCCAAACTGTGTGACTTTTGTCTCTGAAGCATTACCACTTTAAGATAAGGTTATGGTGATTTTAGGCTTCACTATTTCATTCCTTTTTCCGAACAGTGAAACTATTTGCTAGAAAGTTAACTAGTTTACATGAATTCTTGTTTAATGTTTATATTTTGGATTTCAGAGGAATAATCTTTAGGCTGAAAGTAGCATGAAGTCTACTGGATATTTTAATGCATGAGTTCATGTTATGCATCAACTGGAGATGCAGCTCAAGTAACAGGAACAGGTGTTGGTTACATGGAGACAGAAGAAGCGAGACAGTTCTGAAAGATTTTTTTTTTCCCCAGTCAGTCTGGTGAGGCTTTACAGCTGAAGTCAAGACCATGTGAGAAACTGTTCAGTGAATTGAATTGAGGGTGTACAAGAAACTGAGAAAGTGTGAAAGAATGGGAGGAACCGGGCATCCAAATGGTATGAAGAACTTCTAGAATTGCAATCATAACCAAGTGAAAAGCAGCCTAATGACTGCCAAGACATGTAGAGTGCTGTGACCTTTCAGTGGTTCCCGATTATTGTATTTATAGATATTTTGTATTGTATTTATAAATATTTTGAAGACAAAATATTTCAAACTACTATAATCTTCCCTACTTGTGAAAACTTGTAATTACTACAAAGAACTGGTATCAGTTAAATTATTTTTAGAATAACCTGGAACATGTAAAGGTATATTAGGAGGTACTGAAATGTTATTCCTATTTGCAATTTAATGTTAATACAGTCAAGGCTAGGCTTTTGGATTAGGCTGCATGCCTTGTTACCCTCAAAAATGCATTACCCGGTATTGTTGTGATTAGCTCTATCAGTGCTGAAGGCTGATATGGCAGTAAACCTCACAGTCATCATGATTTAAATATGAGTTTCCCATGTTCACCTGACTAGCCAGAGTTGAAGAGAGTGAACTGAATGGACCATTACTTTGATTACAGTGTCAGGCAATTTTTATGTACTTGTTCTTAATATGCTTTCCTCCAAGAGGTGTTTTTGAGAGAAATAATAAAAAAGGCAAAATTTGCATGAAGGTATGTATATTAAGTTATATTTGTAGGTACATATTTAGAAATATTATACCATTTAAATGACATTGGAATATACTTTATCTTGGCAGTTATGACTGTGAAAAAGTAATGCTTGCTCAGTCTACTATCAAGAACTACTAGTGAAGATCCCTTTTCTCCCCTCACAAGATTCTTTATGTTTCATCCAATTTGTAATGCATACAATATATAGACAACACTGTCAAACAGAGACATATCATCTGTAAAATAATACATCCTAGCCAGAGGTGAAAATCAGAGATCAAGATTCAGAAGGAGGCTCAAAGCCAAGCCCTGGAGCTACAAGATCCTTCTATTCCTCCTCGTTTCTGATACATGTTGCTGATTTCTAATTCTAATTTTCTCTTTCATGTGCTACCTTCTGACAAAGCAGAGAAAAGAGAAAAAAGAGAAGTGGCTTGCAAATATTTTCCATTGCTAATTGGTAGATTAGACTTATCATGTTTAGAAAGTAAAGGGCCACCAGAAGTATTGTATCAAGGGCTTGGTGTCACAATGGTTAGAATCAGTGGTGGGATTCAAATTTTTTTACTACCAGTTCTGTGGGCATGGCTTGGTGGGCGTAGCAGGGGAAGGATACTGTAAAATCTCCAGTCAGAGGTGGTATTTGCCAGTTATCCAAACTATTCAATATTTCCGCCACCAGTTCTCCAGAACTGATCAGAACCTGCTGAATACCACCTCTGGTTAGAATGCAGTATTGCAGGCTAATTCCACTGATTGCCAGCAGTTTGATTTTGACTGGCTCAAGATTGAGTCAGCCTTCCATCCTTTTGAGGTTGGTAAAATGAGGACCCAGATTATTGGGGGCAATATGGTGACTCTGTAAACTGCTTAGAGAGGGCTGTAAAGCACTATAAAGTGGTATATAAGTCTAAGCGCAAGTGCTATTGACAACCCTAGAAACAGCAATGCTTACCTTGCAAATAGCTTCCAAGAAGGCTGGTGGTGTACTTTCACTTTTGCTGAGTCCATAGATATACAATAGCTATTGCCTTCCTCAGTCATCAATCTTTTTCTCAAGGGATTTGCTATTACTCAAACTGTCTCATAGTTGTAATTCATAATGGTTTATAATGGAACCAACCAGAACTACACTCATAATTGTGAACAATAGCAAAAAAAAATAGCATTAATGGCCTTCTGAATTGAAAAGGCATGACAAATGTTAATTGTATTTATTTTTCATATTTATGTATCACCCATATCCGTCAAAGAGGGATTTGCACAACAAAAATCACTTACTCTTCATATTCTTCAATGACATCTTCAGTGTCTGACATTTTCAGTTACCTGCCATTAAAAAAGATGCAAAATAAAGTTTCAGGAGATATGAAAATGTTGGAATATGACTGAGTACCATCTAGAGCAGTGGTCTCCAACCTTGGCAGACTTCAACGCCCAGAATTCCCCAGTCAGCTTTGCTTGTTAAAGTCTGCCAGGCTTAAAATTGCCAAGATTGGAGACCTCTGATCTAGAGGGTACTTTTAAAAACAGAGATATGGAAATTATTGAAGCAATCTAAATTGGACTTGATATCTGGGCCAATAGTCACCAAATGCCTGCTTGACCCAAAAATGTTTTTGAATGGACTGCAAAAAATAGGCAGATTGCCTGAATGTCAATTGAAACTGCAGTTTTTAATGCACAGTAATAAGCCAGATGTATATGGAGGCTGAGTGCACTAATGCTGTATCTGTATATGAGTACTTGGAACTGAGATAAAGTAGCCTTCATCAACCTGATCTCCAGATAAGATGGATTTCAACTCACATAATTTCTTCCTGCTTTCTGGGAATTTGACATGTTAGAAGAGCACCATTTGGGAAAAGCTGAAATAGAGGATGCAGGATTTGACTGAACTTGTTCAGTGACTGGAAGAGTCTCAATTAGCATGACTAATTATTAGCATGACTGCTTAACTTTGGTTCTAGAATAGCGAGACTGCATTCACATATGGGCTGGCTCACTAGCTAACAGTTCCTCCATGTAAATGTCTCCTGCGAAATTAATGGTCAGAACTTTAGGCATAAGCTAGCCTCCCAAAACTAAAAGTTCAGCATTTGTTATATGCATTTTTTGAACTCCTGGTGAAGAAATAAGACCCTATAAGTAGATCAGAACCAAGCCATAGAGGACTTTATAGGTTAAAATCTGAACTTTAAATTGCACCCAGAAGTAATAGGACTATGGCTCACAGGACAGATGTATCATGAATACACCATTAAATACCTGTGATCATGCTCACTAGATTTTGCAACAACTGAAATATTCAACTGATCTGTTAAAACAGCCCCATGTAGGATACATTCTAGTAGTCTAACTGATAGTAGTGATAATAAGGGCATGAGCTACAGTAATCAGATCCTGCAGTCCTGAATAAGACTGCACCTGGACAAAGGCCTCCTGGGCCACAGCCTCAAACTGTGAATCCAGGAAAAACTCTAAGCTGCAGACCTGATAATTCAGAGGCAATACAATCAGGTCTGGAAACAAAACAATGGGTGTAGAAGATGTAGAAACATCAGCTCCATCTTGCAAAGGTTCAAAGGTTCTATCCCATCCAGATCTCTTAAACCTCAGAGAGAGGGGAGAGAGAGAGAGAGAGAGAGAGAGATCCTGCACTACCTGTAAAGGAGAACCCCACTGTGCCAAATTTCCCTCCCAACAAAAACCAACTAGAGGCAACTGGTAAGGAGTGTGCCAAACCACTGAAAAACAGTGCTTCAAATCCACAATTGCTATAGCCAATCCAAGAGGATACCATGGTTGATGGCATCAAAGACTGTAGATATCCAGAACAGGTCCCAACACAATAGAGCAATCGTTGCCTTCTCTGCTTCTTGTAGAATAGTTGGTCCTGAACCACCAACTCAAAAATCTTTATTAAGAAGGGAATATTAGAAACCAGATGGTACATATCTAATACATTCAGATCTCTTAGAGAAAGGGAAGACCCACACCTCTTAAGGGCTTCTGGCATCAATCTCTCTTACAATGAGACATTCATGACTTCCCAGATCTAATAGAAATAGGGTATTTGTAACAATTTGGAATCTGTTCTATCCATTCTCATGATGATAACAAAACATAACAGCTAACTAAATCTATGAGTAGTTCCACAGCAGTCTATGTGAAAGCTAGACAAAGGTAGTTTTAGGAGAAAGAAAGTCTATTTGGGGATAAGCCAAAGATCCATTATATATTAATTCTCTAATTATAGGTTAAAAAATTAGCACTGTGAGGAGGAACCCTAACCCTAACCCCTCACATCTGCTATATGTACTAACACTTGATTATTGCCCATAAAACAGATAACAAGAAAAAAATTTAAGAATATAATTAATCTGTAAAATTCAAAACCACAAGATGTATGATGTACACTAATTTGGATGGCTTTAAAAAGGCAATCACATAAAGGAGGACAGATCATGTCCTATTCATGGAGGACAGATCTATGACGCTACCTCCAGCATTTTTTAAAATACCATTGGGAAGCAAAAAAATTGGAATCTCATATTTATAAGATTTCCAGCGGTATTTGATTGGCTATTATGAGAAATATAATGGCAAACTAAGATGGGCACAAGGCTATTGTATTCATAAGCACAAGGCTGCAAGCTCAAATATTTCTCTGGAATCTCAAGTTCTTAGTTGACACAACAGTTAACATCTACCATTTCTGGAATATTGAACTGTAATCTCTATAGTTAGTAAAATGTGCATAATATCTTTGGGAAAGGAAACAGAAAAAGATATTGACAAGGAGTCAGAAAGCTAGTGCAATGAAGTCAGAAGAAAAGACAAGCACCACCAATGTCTAATAACTCATATAAATGTAACTGTTAAATTTGGCTTGAGGTCTAAAAGTACTTCTTTGCCAATAATACTGATAGCGAAGTTTGTTTTTTATTTCCATTTCACAACCCAGCAGCATAGTTCTTCTAAAATAAGTAGAGGAGATTAGCAGCAGAACTGATAAGAAAGAACAAGCAGAGACATCACAAGTAGTCATGTGTGATATAACAAACTAAGGACACAAGTGATGTGAAAGACAAGTATTTTAAATGAGATCAAGAAATATACTGAGAAGAAGATTACATTATGGACGAAAATATTAACCTTGATATGTTTCTTTCATCCTACATTTAGATTGCTCTTTTTAACCAATACTTTTTCTGACCTCCATATTTAACAAGTAAAGCAATAAACTCACAGTTACACCCTGTAGTCTGGAGACAAAAAGGAGGGACTGTCTGCAGTACTGCCTGAGGCTAGAGTCTGGGAAGCTCAAACATCTTAAATTTCTAGCAACTAGTGCCAGAAACAACATTGATAAATAAGTCCATAAACACATTTAAATTATTATCCCAAAATCAGACAGTATTTTGCATACCCAATGCAATGTCAATGGAGAATCCTAACTTAGTTATTTTATTTCTAGAGGGATGTTGCTTGCACAGCTTACCACTGTCAACTCTCATATGAGAGATAATCATGGCCATTATTAGTTTCTTCTCTTTTCCAAGTTTGGAGTTCTAGCTTTGCTCCCAGATTTCTGAAGCAGAAAAGAAGAGGACTAGCTAAGGTCTAAATGGTTTCCCTCTGAGCTTAAAACCAGTTACCCCAAGCTCAACTGCTTGTGTTTCCACCTGCAGCAATATAAGCAAGCATATGAACCTTGTTCTTCCTTTTCCTTGCTTAAAGCATATCTGGGGCTTGGCAGCTGCTTTCAACAAATCCAATCCTGCTATATCAACTGTAAAGCAAACCACCAAAATGAAGGGTATTTTAAGCAGGTTCTGGGGAGTTCAACAAATAATTTGCAAGTGTCAGACATCTGTCTTGTCCTGTAAGTCCCTGTTTCTCTTCTACTTTGGAAGAGTGTCACAAAGTCATTTGAATTGTACCTAATAGCTGTAAAAGAATAGAATCAAATACGTTGCTGCACAAATTCCCAAAGGTACTACAAGAGCAATAAAGGAAATAGCATTAGGAGCAGCATCCTGATCACAGATATTGCACATTTCCAGTTATTTGAAAACTGAATAAAAGTTTGACTTAGTCATTTCTAAATTTTCTCTAAATTGATACAAAACTTTCCTTATCTAGACATCAGTTTTCAAATAATCTGTCACTCTTAATGTACTATATATAGATAGTATATTTAGTACAATTTTTTCTTGGTATGTACTGCAGCCCTATGATTTCTAATTTGAGTCCACATTGTAGCCTTTTATAATGTTTTAGGACTGTAATCATCCTGATAAGAATTTTTGGTTACCTCAGGATAACACTAGCTATAGCCTTATGCATTATTTTCATACAATTTTGAATCCATCTACCTTAACTAATGAATTAGAACTCTATATGTGTATTTGCAGACACCTCAGGAATTCCCCAGGAAAATTAATTGAGCTTAGATTAAGAATCTCTGTCTTTGTGATAATGGCAATGTTACAAAAAGCAGTTACTGTGCAATGCAAAAGCATACTTTAAACAAGCTATGTACTCCTGCTACTGATTTTCCTTGTTCATCTTTGAATGGTTTCCAACATTCAGTGAAAATTCACTCTTTTTTGCTACCTGGCTTACAAAGGAAAAGAAACACTAATTCTAGTCTAATACTATCTTCCCCCAACTTATATGAATACCATGTTTTCTAATGAGCATTTAGAGAAGCATTTTACACAGACTGATATTGCAAACTGAATTCCTTGTTTTGTTTTCAAGTCTAAACAGTCTTGTGGCATTATAGCCTTTGCCTTCTCCCCCAAACACACACATATATACAGAGCCACTTACACATACATCAATAAGGACAAGCTCATTTTTTTTTCATTTCAAAGGAAGGGTATCCACAGAGAAATTGTGAGAGGGGGTAGATTTGGGGTACTGCCACACAATATATACTCCTCCCAATCCCAATTTCAAATAGGTTGTTTTCAGATATGGTATGTGGCCCAGTTAGTTTAAGATGGAGGAATGGAAGATATGGTTTGGGGCTCCTTACCTTTTGCCCAGAGAGCAGATGAAAAGTCCTTTCAGTGGGAACAAATGTAGTGTCTGAGAAATGCAATTTAAAAAGAGGGAGGCTTTAACAAGAGCACTCCACCCTTATCAGCCACCCTGGATGTTGGATGCCTGATTGGAGGAATGCCAGGAGGGAACAGCTTGGAATGCAAAGCTTTGTTGCTATTTTGGCAGGGTCAGCTACAGCCTCTTGTGCAATCCATCTCACCCCCGCCCTGAGCCCATATAAGCACTGGCTATTGTATGGCCTCTGTGAATTGCTATTTTAAACTTGAGATACCCAAGTGCCCAAGAGTCTGACACAAGCCAGCCAGCTGTCATTCTCGAGTGGCCTGGAACTCTGATATAGAAGGTTTGGCTCTAGGAGAGCTCTGGGTATAAATCTGAAAAGCCAGGCTGTGAGTCCCAAGGCATGCTTTTGTTCTCCGTTAAATGGGATGTCTACTGATATCTTACTGTCTGAAAAGCCTCTTTGGCAAGAAGGCTATTGTCCCTTTTAAACAAAAAAACAACAAAAGCGTTGGGTGGGAGGAAACTATAAAACTCGAATCAGTAAATTGGATTGGAAACCAAAGATTCCTTGAACTTCTTCAATATACTCATGGCACTTATAGTGATCTCTTATCTATCTGTAACCTGTATCTAAAGTTCACCAGAAAGGAAATTCAGAAGGAAAGCATTGATGTCCTGAATGAGCCTTCACTTTAACACAGAGAACATAGCAAATCACTTATTATTGAAGACTATTGAAGGAGTTCCTGGATGTTATCTCTAAAGGCCTAGATTGCATGCATAGAATCTGTTTGCAGGGGGGGGTCACTTCAGAGGTAGTATTCAGCAGGTTCTGACCAGTTCTGGAGAACCAGTAGCGGAAATTTTGAGTAATTAGGAGAACCAGCAAATACCACCTCTGACTGGAGATTTTACAGTATCCTTCCCCTGCCACGCCCACCAAGCCTTGCCCACAGAACCAGTAGCAAAAAAATTTGAATCCCACCACTGGGTCACAATGCAAGGCTAGACATTGGGTCTGGTCAGCAGATTTAACAGGAAAAAAAATCAGACAACAGATTAATACAATTGGAAGCAAAGTCTGTATATTGAAACAAATGTTATTTATTATGATATTTATCGTGAAAAGTGAAAAGTAAAATTCAATCCCCACTACTGAATTTAAGTAGCATGTGTATATGGGTGACTTCTAAGTTGTTTAATTATGACATGCTAATAGGTAAGACAGATGTCAACCCATAGCCCTGATTCAGTTAAAATTAGCCATGACATTAGTTGCAATCCACTGTACATTTATCTGGGGATAAGAGCTTTTGAATGCAGTAGACCTAAATAGATGTATACAGATTGGCAAATCTTGTTGAAAACATGAAAATTCTTCCATTAGTCTTACTGAGATTCAGTAATAGCTAGGACTAAGCTGAAACACAAATATATATTATAAAAATATTATTTAAATATAGAATGCACTTTACTATACAAAATAACTCCTTGGCAATTTTTTAGGGAGGGAAGAACATTACTTTTTTATGGTTTTTGCAAAACAAGTTCATCTATATATTCAGGCACATTGCACCCTTCTTTTCCCCTACAATTCGCAGATGGCTTATATTCTACTTACAGCATTCAGGTAAGTCTCTGCTTTAAACCTCCTCATGGCTCTGATCAATTTAGGGTTAAGCATAGTTTCCCCATTAAAACATCCCTCTTTTATTCAAATAACATAATTAGATAATAATAAGATCAGCAAGAACAGGCAAAGCTACATTTATGCAACAATTGCAAATGCTTGGTGCAAACTTATAAAGTATTCATCGTGGTGGAAACATAGCTGAAACATGATCCAGTAAAGAAGCCATATGTATTTCATATTTGCTAATAAAATGTAAGACTCAACTTAATTTTGGATGACAAGGATGGATGATATAGCAATAAAAAGATAAAAATGGATTATAGAAATATAGTTTTTCTGTCATAGGTCAGTTTTCCTATCCATCAAATCGTTTAAGTCATCAAGAGCCCCATTCAATAAAAGGCACTGTAGGCATTGTTGGCTGATAGATATCTTTGCCAGGTGGTCAGTTCTATAGAAGAATAGAGCAATAAACTGAGGGACATAGTAGAATTCCAAGAGATCCATGCCTTTTGTTTCAATGGGGGCAAGTTTTCCTGAGAGTAGCATGTCTGGTTACATCTAGAATATAAAAGAAAACATTTGATGAATACACAGTTTTCCACAAGGGACAAGGAAGGGTGCTCATTGAATCTGAATATATAAAACAAACTCAGATCTTTTAGCTGAAGTCATTCAGTGGACTTCACAATGAATAGTGATTTGGAGTGTCCCAGTTCCTAACTGAAATTGTAAAATCAACACCGTATTGGATTGTTAGATTCATAATAGAAATATTAGAGAACACTATTCTCTCTTTTCAGTAATGGTAAGTTCACACATTAATTATAGCAAGTGTGCACTAGTCTGGTTTCTCAACTGCTTGAGGTGAGAGATTAGTGACACTCATGCAGAGATTTGAGGAATTAATGGCAACTCTTTCAACCTCCAAATCTCCACCATTAAACACTGTGCTGGAATGACCATAAGGATTTTTATAGTGTTATACTAAGAACAATGAGAAAGCAGATCAGAATACAGCCTTTGTTATAAGGCAGAATCAGAATAATAGGAGATTTATATCCATTGGTTCAATCACAAAGAGTTGAAACATTTGTTCTGAATAATTCTATTTATGATTTCATTTATGATTTTATACAGGGGTGGGATTCTACCAGTTCTGTCTGGCTCTACAGAACCGGTAGCTCTGAAGAGCAGCAGACACAGAACCGGTTCTGTGTCTGCTGCTGTTTTGGCCCACCCGCCCGCCTGGGCTCTTATGTGTCCTTTATTTCCTGATTTTTCAACCACAGCTGCTTTGCGCGGCACAGCTGCGGTTGAAAAAGCAGGAAAAAAGTGGCTTTTCCAACCACTGTGCACCCGCACGCAGCGCTGCTCAGCTGTCCAGGCAGCTCAGCAGGTCTTAAATTGCACTCATGCAACTGGCGCGATGCAGAGCAACAGAACCAGTAGTTATACTGGTCAGATCCCATCCCTGATTCCAAGTTCATCAATCAATTCATCCCACTGTACTCCAGTTTTAGCATTTGGTGACTGAATCTTAAGTGTTAGATTTCCAGGGCAGAAACTAATTCTAATGAATCAATATACTGAATGTCTAATCATAGAATATCCAATTAGCATCTTGTTTAATCCAGGGGTTCCCAACCTATTTGATTCCGCAGATTGGTGGTGCCAGCTTCATATAAACAGATAACAGATAACAGATAATCAGAGTTGGAAGGGATCTTGTAGGTCATCTAGTCCAACCCACCCCCTCGCCCAAGCAGCAGACCCTACAGCTTCAGTGGTTTTGGAGGCGGAGAGGGAATAGTTTTGCGTGCACAACCTAAATCCTTCATCTGCACAAATGAAGCTTGCTATTTTGGTGACCCAGTTCCCAATGGGCCACAGCCACTAGCCGTCTGTGGCCAAGAGTTTGGAGACTCTTAGTTTAATCCATTATTAGCAGCATGATAATAATGTACTGATAGTAAGTTAAAATGTTCATGAAGCAGATTCAATATTGTTTGTGCACATGCTGAAATATACTCAGGCCAAATCACTTTCATACTTGTCACATGCCCAGCAAGTCACCTTCCGTCTACTCCTAACTCTTTTCATCCTTACCTTGGATTTCCTTCACAAACCATCAGATCAGTTTTCCAATTAACTCCCCTGTATGGTGTTCCCAGTTCTCTGAACATCCTGCAGAAAGATAAAACACGGGCTCTTACTAAAGCCAGATGTTACTTTCTGAGTAAGACTGAGTAAGACCCAGTGCCCAAACCAATACTGGTTCAGGAAGAAGAACATTACAAGATAAAGAAGATTCTTGATTCTAGACTACATAGAGGACGATCACAATATTTAATTCAGTGGAAGGGGTACCCTTTGCCTGAAGCCACTTGGATAAAAAGTTGGGATGTAAAAGCAGGTAGAATAGTGAAGCAATTTCATGAAAAATTTCCCAATGAGCCAAAGGGGTGAGGAAGAGGTGGTTAGTTGCGGTATTTCTATCCCCCTGTCACTTGTGTCATTTTAGGACCTTATCTTCGCACAAATTTCCTGTGCAGATAACCAGAGCTAATATAGGTAGTCTCTAATTTATTCTACCAGCTTCCCCAAAAAATGAGTGTGGAAGCTGATGGGGAAGGTAGTAAGATGTGGGGATACGTTCAATCCACCCATGGACACACCGTCCCCCAGTCACTTTGCATTCTAGACATGCACTGTGCCAGGCACTCATGCACTCCTGTATCCTCCATGACTCTCCCTGATATCCCTCACCCCCTCAAATACTCTCACTGATCCTCTCCATGTTTCCCTCACACCCTTGCACCTTCCCCTCTCTTTTCCACATCTTCCTCACACCTTTGCACTCTCCCTCATGTTCTCTCCACCTGCAAACACTTACCTGTCTTGCCTCTCTGCTTGCAAACTGCCTGGGATTTGCAACTTCCTGCTAGCTTCCCCACTGATTTGGTTATGGGAACACAGCAGGAGGCTGCCTTGCCTAACAACTGTGGGATTTGGTTAACAATGGCAACCAAGGATTGCTGCACCTAAATAGTGCAGTAACTCTTCACAACGACATTGCTTATTAACAGAAATTTGTAAGTTGAGGACTACCTCTATGGGATTTCTTGTTTAAGAGCTGGAAATGAGCTGGAGTAAATTGGGAGTCCATTGGGAGTCCTCTGGCTAATATAATGTGCTAGTATTCTAGTTCTTTAACTCTTGAGAGCAGGCAACAAAATTTCATTTTTAATGTGGGTCAATGTGCTCACAGTAAAAAAAAATGACAATAAAAGTTATCTTAAATCTTAGTATAATGAGCTTACTAAAGCCTTTCTCATACCTTGACTCCTTCGTTGTTTTTTGATTCCTGAGTTCGACTTATCCAGAGATTTATTCGGGATGAGACTCCTCCTGGGATCCTCAAACTTTCCTAACCATAAGCGAATAAAAAGAATACTCAACCACACCATGAAAAGAATAGGTAACCTATTACTCTTTCTAATATTGAGAAACTTAAGGTGCAATGTGGCAGATAATTAGCAAACATGAGAATGTAAATTAAAAAATACCCATGCAAACTGTTTATCAGTACAAGCCGGCAGATTTTTCTTTTGTTCTTTCAAACAAGAAAGACCTTGTTGTCCAGTTTGAGCTTCTTCGGCGACAGACCGAAATCTGCAATCGTGCGCGGTTTTGATCTGTGCTCGCCCCGAGCCACTGGTTTTGGGGCTAAGCCACCCCTTAGAGGTGGTGAAGAGGGGGGAGACTGCCAGCAGGGTCAAGGAGAGTCGCATATCTCCTCCCCAGCTGGCCATTACTCCCTTTCCTGAAGGCGGTTGCAGTGGTGGTCAGAAATGGAAGACCCTCTAGAGACAGCTTTAAAACTACTGGAAAAGATAGAGACGTATGGTGAGATGGCTGGCTTGAAAATAAATAAAGACAAAACAAAGATTCTGACAAAAATATGTTATTAAGGCAAAGAGAAGAGTTGGCAGACTTATTGAAAATTCAGAGATTACGAATAAAGTTAAATACTTGGGGATAATTTTGACGTCAAGATGTACTACACTGAAAGAGAATAATTATATTAAACTTAAACAGCAGATAGCATCTGACTTGAAAAAATGGGAAAATCTACAATTATCTTTGATAGGTAGAATCTCAACAATTAAAATGAATATTTTACCCAGAATTTTATATTTGTTTCAAACAATACCAATTAGGCTTGGTAAAGACTATTTTGATGAATTAAATAAAATGGTGTTGAAGTATATATGGCAAGGTAAGAAAGCGAGAATAAAACTAAAACTTTTACAGGATGCTAGAATTAGAGGAGGATTTGGCCTTCCTAATTGGGAGTTGTATTATCAAGCTGCAAATTTAATGTGGGTTAAAGAATGGATAACGTTAAGAAAGTCTAGATTACTGGCATTGGAAGGACATGATTTATTATTGGGTTGGCATGCTTTTTTATGGTATAAGGGAACTAAATCGCAGGGTTATTTCAGAAGGCACTATATACGGAATCGTTATGGTTGAATTGGGAGAAAATTAAGAAACAATGTTATTTGAAAATTCCAGTTTGGTTATCAACTATTGAAGCTTTTTCCTATCCCATAATTTATAAGAAGGAACAAACAGTTAGATATGGGGAAATACTGGATGAAAAGGGTGAACTTAAAACGATGCAAAAGCTAGAAGAACAAGATATAAAGATGAATTGGTTTTCATATGCGCAAATACACTCAAGGTATCTTAAAGATTCTAAAACAGAAGGATTTTATGATAAATTGACTGATTTAGATGGGATTTTGACAGGTCCTGATGAAAAGTGATTAAAAAACTATATAGTTATTTGTTGGAAATTAAATTAGAGGAAGAACAAGTCAAAGAAACAATGATTGTTTGGGGAAGAACTTTGGATATGGGATTGATTTAGAAAAATGGCAAAATTGTGGTCTCAAAATTATAAAATGACAATGTCAGTAGCATATAAAGAAAATTTGTATAAGATGTTTTACAGGTGGCATTTTCCCCGACAAGAATAGCAAGAATGTTCAAGAATAAATCCGAAAAGTGTTGGAAATGTCATCAGATCCCTGGCTCATATTACCATATGTGGTGGACTTGTGAGGAGGCCAGGAAATACTGGATTAGAATTCGCATATGGTTGGAAGAAATGACAAAAAAACATATAGATTTGAAACCAGAGATTTTTCTATTGGGAATCTTACCTGATACATTTAATAAAAACTTAAAGTATTTGATTGTAAATGTGTTAACAGCGGCTAGGATTGTATTTGCTAGAAATTGGAAGACTGAGAAAATACCATTAGAGGAAGAAATTATTAAGAAAATACTGGAATGTGCTGAAATGAGTAGATTGACATTTGAAATTAGAGAACAAGAAGATAAACAATTCTATGAAGTTTGGGATCTTTTTTATCAATGGTTAGATAAAACAATATAATAATAGAATATATATATATTTTGGTTTTGATAATATTTTTAGAATATTATATTAAGATAGATTTGGTATGATTTTACGATTTGTTATAAATTAACTAAATTATAGTTATCTCGCTAAGCATGAATTAGTTAAATTATAGTCAAATGATTGTTTAATAAGGATATTAGGATATATAATTGTTGATTGATAATATGAGTTATTACGTAACATAATTATTATGATGACTATGAAATAGATGCACAAAAAGGAGTGATAAACCAACCGATACACTGTCTGTAAATTTATGAAGAATGATGATGTTCTTATGTTATGTTTTATGTTTTATGTGTTTTTATTTGTTGTTAAAATCAATAAAACTTTTATTAAAAAAAAAAAAGAAAAGAAATGGCCACCTCAAAGAAGAACTTGACAGGAAAAGAATGTGCAGGAGGAAGATAAGAAGAGAAAGTTTTGGCTGACCGGGTCGAACTGAAAAAGCAACAATATAAGGTACCCTGAAATTTGCATTATAAAGAATAACATTGCTCCCAAGAAAGACTTTGAAGCGGCGAATGAAAGAGGAAAGGGAAAGGATTTGGGTTTTTTTCTTTTCTTCCCTATATTGACAACTAAGAGATTTAAGCAAGAAATCGGCAAAAATCCACTTTGACATTAACAGATATTTAAGCTGAAAATAAAATGTCAAAGGGATAATAAAGATTTCTGGATTCTCAAAAACTTTTAAAAGAAGGAAAAAAACCAAAAGGCTGGGATCTAGAAAAATGGAGGAGACCACCTGGAAATGAAAGAAATTAACAGTGAAACTTTAACAAGATTCCTAAAAGATACATTTTAACTGAAACTTTGTAACAAAATAATAGAACCCCAGGAAGAGAAAGTGGAAAAAAGAAGCAAGAAGAAACAGCTTTGGATTATTTGGATTACTTGGTGATTTTTGGATTTTTGGCTATTGGATCTAAAGGACTAAAATTAATCGGGTGGTTGTTTAAAAGTTTTTAAAATGGTATCACTCTTGGAAGAATTGAGAATGGAACTTAAAAAACAGAAGATACACAAGAAGGAAGAGGTTCTTTTGGCTTCGTATTTCAATTTTTAGAAATGGAGATCCTGAACTATGAGAAACAACAAGAAATACCTGTAGAACAAGAAGGGCGGGACAAAGAAGAAGCCATCTTCAATGACCAAGTATTTTTATGTGGGGAAAAGAAAGGAAGGGGGGAAAGAGAGTGAAAAATTTAAGATTTGAAAAAACAACCCCCAAAAAGAATAGTTTGAAAAGTAATTACAATATTAGGAAGACACAGAAGAGAGGATTACAGAAGAGAGAATCAGAATTAGAGAAAGAAGGGGTCAAAAAGGGAAGGGAGAAGAAGAGGGGGAAGAGGAAAAGGAAATGAAATTATAAACGACAGAAACAGGACATAGAGAAACAGGGAAAACGTACAAAGATTAAGGGTATAAGCCTATTTAGAAGACACAGAGATAATGGGTGAAAATTTAATTGAAAGGGGGATTCTGCAAGGGTACATAAGATAGTATTGTTATATTAGAAATAGAAATGAACTTTGAAAATATGAAACAAGTGTGATTAAAATGATAGATAAAATGCTCATTGTAATGTAATGGAATGTTTAATAAATAAATGAAATAAAGAGAATGAGAGAATGGAATGAGGAAAGGAGGGGAACATTTTAATTATCATAGAGGAATATGAAGGAAATATGAAAAAATTATGGAAATATTATAAGTGTTCCTAGAAGTATGATATCCTATTGAAAAGAAATGTTAAAGATGTTAAAGATTATAACTAACATTAATGATAGAGCTGAATTGGAACAGAATAAGTATTTTATTTGTTATTGTTATATATATACTTTTTCTTTAAGAACTTAGTACATATTTTAAGAATGTACCAAGCAGAATTCAACTGGAAGTTATGTGTTATATTGAATGTTATAATTGTAAAGGCATAAATTGAAGAGACAGACAAAAGTATAAATATAATGATTAGAAAGATATTGATATATATATATGACCCACAGACGGACACAATACAGAAGCCTGATGATGGCAGATGAGATTCTGCTGAAACGTTGCTACAACTTTAAAAGAACTACAATGACGTGGGAAATACCAACCAAGCGAACATATATATATATATATATATATATATATATATATATATATATATATATATATATATATATATATATATATTTGAATTTAGAAAGGAATTAGATAATTAAAAGTAAGATTGAGAAACTAAGAGAAAATGTTAAAATAGTAATAAGATATGGAATAGAACACGAAGATGAATATGACATTGAATTTGTGTCTGAATGGATAAGTGATAACTCGGGACCATGCTATTCTCAAAAAAAGAAATTTTACTTGTATTATGTTTTGTGAAAACCCAAATAAATTTTTTGTTAAAAAAAGAACTTGTTTGAGTTCTAAGACCTAACTAACTAATGATTCTAAGAATAAGATTTTAGACATTTCTAAATAGATTCAACTTTTTACTTTCCCTGCAAAGAAAGGCTCTATGTTCACTCCAGAGCAGGTAAACCACAGAGGTAAATTGTACAAATACAGTATTAATGCAGTATTCTAGTAAGAAAATAAAATAATAACCCTCCTTTTTTTGAATTTCACTCCTGAGGATTATGTTGACATTCCATGTTGTTTGTATGACAACAATATGGAACAATGCTTTTTATTGTCTTTCCCACATTACAGCCCTTCACTCTGCTCTAGTCTCCCATCATAAATTAACCAGGATTGGCCTTGTTTAATGTTTTAGACAGTTGGCAACTAGATACTACATTTTGTTCCAGTCTGCTTAAATTGTTTACCCAGAGCTCTAATCATTTATTAAAAAATCAAAGGAATGGTCATAGGTCTACAGACAGGCAGGACCTCAGATGAAGTAGCCTCCAAAACCAGAGGCAAAAAAATGACACATGATATATAATTATTTGAACATTTACTAATGTTTATGGGGAGATGAACATTTAAACATACTGAGTTTATTTTAAATTGAAATTCATTACAGCAATATTGGAGAAGACAGTGTGAAGGAATTTAGTTCTGGCCTTGGGAAAGAGATGGGAAAATACAAATTGAGAGAGTGACTCAGAATAGTGTCTCCCACTCCTTGACCATGTTTGCCCTAAAAAAATATACAGCAAGGGCAGGGGTGGGATTCAATTTTTTTAACAACCAGTTCTGTGGGTGTGGCTTAGTTGGTAGGTGTGCCTTGGTGGTCATGTTATTGGCTGGGCGTGGCCAACTTAATATCACTCACATCGAGGCACGCATCTCCTCGCCTGGCTTCTCATGACTGTGGGGATGCTGCAACAGTCGTAAGTGTGAAAAACAGTCATAAGTCACTTTTTTCAGTGCCATTGTAACTTTGAATAGTCACTCCACACAAGCAAAGTACCAGCAAAGGAGGGGGAAAAAACTCCAGAGAAGTTCCTGAGACAGGAAGTCTAGTCCTGCCAAGAATGTAATAAGGGTTAATGGAGAGGCAGTTTCTGTAAGCAACACCAGAATGTTTCCTTCCTGCCTTCCTTACAGGATTAGGCCAGTAATTTCTTCTAACAACTGGTTCTCCGAACTGCTTAGAATGTTAACAACCGGTTCTAGCAAATAGGTGCAAACTGGTAGAATCCCACCCCCGAGCGAGGGAAAATTTTGAATTGATTCAAGATTTTTGTAAAAACATCCTACAAGTAGGGTTGCTAGAATCCTTGTAGTATCTATTTATTGACTTGTTGGTGAGCAACTTTAAAAACTGCCTCTTTTCTTGTGGTTCTTAATCTTTACATTGAATAGAATCTATTGGCTAATTCACCTGAACACACCTTTCCTAGATATCTGATTCCTTCCAGCAATAGGTTTCTGGGTAAGATCAGTTTTTACCTTACGGACAAGGGTGGGAGGCTCACTCTGGACAGGAATAGTGGCTTCAAAGATGCTACGTTTGCTGGCCACACCCTCTGAAGCTGGTTGGAAGTTTCTCCGAATAGGTGAAGACACTTTAATAGATCCTGCCCTCTAGGGATAAGACAAGAGTCAGGCAATATCAGAAATTCAGGCTGCACGATCAGGAAAGAACCAATTTCATTCTCTCTTAATAATAGTATTAGCTTCTATATACATAAAAGTGAAATACCACTCATGCATCATCACAAAATCTCCAGAATCGTAAAGCCTACAAACTTTAAATTTGGCACATATGTTCCTCTTGGCTTCTAGGTGCTCACTAAGAAAGGATTTTTCAATATGACCATCAGAGCATTAGTATTTTGTATATTATTATTAACATGCTCTGATGCTAAGGAGTTCTACTCCCCCTCCTCACCTGAAAAGAAATATGTTCCAAATGCAAAACACAAGCAGAGGAGAGGAGTTTCAGTTTTAGTTTCATAGCACTAAGCAGCTTTAGTACAGAACAGTTGAGCTAAGCCACCCCCTTGATGTCTCCTTCTTGATCACACAGCAAATACTGTTTCAGTTTCCAAACAGCCCTCAACTCTCTCACACACTGACAGGATGCTAGCCAGATGTATACCGATGGATGCTGGTAGGCAGAGGCAGAATTTTTTTCCCTTATTTTCCTCCCCCAAAACTAAGCCTGACGACATAGTTTTGAAGCGAAGCACGGGTATCGAGCTGGTGAATACATATTCCTCTTTGATCTTTTAATCCACTTACATAACAAGAAGGAATGGCTAGGAACTCTTCATGGTAAAGGCTTATTTGCTCCTTCTATTCACCTCATTTTGGAGATGTATAAATGTCTAGACAACCACATTTTCTATTGCCATATTTACCTGGACAGCAGATGTATATCTCTCCAACTTCTCCTCAAGTTTGACTGTGCTTGCCGGAAGCCTCATACTGGCACTAGTAAAGAAGATGCAAATAAATCAAAATTAATTGTCTAAGGTTCAAAAAGTATCAGCGGCTCTTACAATATTCACAGAGAACAATATTCACCAAGATAAACATTTATCGTTCTGATTAAACTTGAAAAGCAATCTAATCAGAGGTATCTGCAGGGTATAGTTGATATATTTACAAGGCTGGCCACAATGGCTGTGATCAAATGTTGTCCTGGTTTTTTTTTTAATGCAAATGCATCATACAGATAAAACTAGGCAAAGCTTCATCTGAATTGTTATAATTACAAGTCTTGACTTTGTTGGTCATATTCTGCAGATACCTCTGAATCTATTGTGATCTGTCAGTATTTCAATCATTTAATGTAGCCATATCTCCATTCAAACAATTAATCCCTCTAAGCCTATTGTTCATTATCTGAGGTCAGGGAAAATTCACCCTACAAGGCTGACTGTGACCCTCTAGAGCAGGGGTGTCCAACCTTGGCAACTTTAAGACTTGTGGACTTCAACTCCCAGAGAAACTCCCAGCAAATGTAAAACCTGTATATACTCCCAGCAAAGCTGGCTGAGGAATTCTAGGAGTTGAAGTCCACAAGTCTTAAAGTTGCCAAGGTTGGACACCCCTGCTCTAGAGCCTGACAAATGGTGTTCTGACCAATTGTTGCTCACATGTGAAATTCCAGGTATGATGGATTTACAACTTCAAACAAGCTTAACATTCATAGAGGCTGGAAATTATGGAACATTTAGTTCATCACATCTAGACAATATCAGGCTGGAATAGTATGGAATCCCCAGCAACTTAACATTTTGAAGTTCCCATGGAGAAATAGCAGCCTAATATTGTTCCATGTCATATAATAAGATACTCTTGTTGTCAATTGATTAATATTTAGCTTACAAGCATATTCTCACAAGAATCTCGTAACATAAGATGAACATTTTAGGTGCCTGGAATACTCTACCTGACTCTGTGGTTTCTTCCACTAACCCCAAACACTTTAACCTCAGACTTTCTACTGTTGACCTCACACCTAAGAGGTCTGTAAGGGACGTGCATAAGAGCACCAATCTGCCTACTGTCTCTGTCTTAATGTTCCCTTTTATTCATATCTATTTCATGTATTAATAATCAAGCTTTTATTTATATATATAAAATCAAATGCATGCTTAACAAAATAAATAAATTAAATAAAATAAAATAAATAAAATAAAATAAAATAAAGTACTGAGTTTATAACATGCCCAAGTGCAGATAGATAAAAGTCCATCAAACTGCTGACTTGATCTCCTGGATTTGATCTGACTGAACTTCCTTTGATCAGAAGTTTTAAATAAAAATTTCATAGAGCCTACAGGAATATTTACAGCCCAATTTGCAGCAGATTCTGCCTCTAGTGGCCTATACAATAAGTGCAACTCTTAAAACTTGTAAAAGAAGTATAATGTATGCTAAAGAATATTTAGGCATGCTTCAAATTCGAAAGCCTCTTCCTTTAAACAAAACAAAATTAAAATTAAACAAAATCAAGGTACAAAACATTTTCTATTGAAGTATATAGATCTCTGTTGCCACTCTGTTGTTGTCTGTCCTTCTATCACAAAGATGGGGCAAGAATGCAAACCGTACAAAGGAATAGCAAAGGAATTGCAGAAGGTAATATCTACTTGCCTTCTGTTTAATGCATCTTCGTGTCTTTCTTTCCTTGGAACAACCTAGAAGCAGAAGAAACAGAGGACAAGAATCAGGGTTTTGCATGTTAAATAATTATGGGGAATAAAGGGAAATTTTAACAAGTATTGTTTCTCCCACCCAAATCCCAACTGAAAAGATTCTGTTGCAGAGGGCGGGGGAAACCTTAGCTGCAAAGAATAAATGGGTATAGGGAAGTCACATCACAACAGAATCACAACATCATGTGCAGAAGGATAGATATGGATTAGAAGTTGAAATAGCCTTCTTTGGTAAATATTTTGAAAGATTAAAAATCTCTTAAATATTAAGAGTGGACCGAAAGTCTTCTGTTTCTCTGATTTGGAAAATATTACTTGGCTCTCACATTTCACCTTCTACTCCTATGAAGATATCTTCCTATCCTTCAGCTCCTATGAAGGAAGATGAGAGTTACATTACTGATCCTATCCCCAACACTATGTGGCTACTCAGCACCAACCTGCCTGATGTCCAGAACTGGGGAATAGAGGAATTGGGAAGTTTCCAATTGCATGAGAGTGTACATGCAGGTTTTTCTCTGCAAAAGCAGCACATAAGTGGACACCCATAATTTTGAGTAGTGAGCCCAAATTATCCTAAAAATTATCACCAAAATATGTTTATTTGAAGTTGGCCTGGGGAATAATCATGTTGGTTATATTTAGTTTTCATTAAGTTTAAATGTAGATAAAATACAATCAAAATCAATTTTGCCTTGGTTATACATATTATCTTTTGGAAGGTCAAAGATTAGCCCAGACACATACAAATGTTGGGTAACCTTACCCTCGGCAATTATCTGCACTTTATATGTAAAAAAATATTGCAGTGGTAGTCGTGCAGCCTCATTGCCTTTGTGCAAGTAGAATATTACTTGTGTCATTGCTATAGGACATAGGGCTGTCAAACTCACAGCCTCTTGGCTGGATGCGTCACATGCTGGCCACATCCACACCCAGTTTAGCAAAGGGGGAGAAAGTCCCGATACATCACGTGATGCCACTATGACGTGAGTTTGACACCCATGCTGTAGATTTCATTTTTAAATAAGTGATCTTTTCATAATTTGTAATAAATCCTTACCCGGAATGAGATTGTCCTTGGACTGATCCGGTTGAATGAGCTACTATAGGTAATCCGGGGTTCAGAAATTAGTATAGGAGCATCAAAACCTTCTTGACCAGAGGGAGACCTTATAGTTTTAGCATTTAATTTGGGAATAGCTCTTTCTGTGACCTGGAAGAGAAACATGAACCAAAGAAGCATAAGGCAGAGGACTGAGAAAAGAATCGATGGCTGTTCTACCGCAGACATTTTTAGTAAAAATTGGAAATAAATCCTTTTGAACTCTAAGACTAATTACCCTACTGAGCACGTCTATTTAGATCCTACAACATATTTAACAAATGGCCTGATTACCTCTTCTAGGTTTTTTGAGAAAAAATTATATCTACTAAGGTTTCATTACAAAGTATAGAATGTGTAAATCCAGTATGATATAGAACATAAGGGCTAGGAAAAGATAGGCTACATATGTAAAAAAGAATAAATGAAAATAATTGTAAATTATTAAAGCAAGAAAAAGGCAAAACAACTTCATTGTTGCAACATGAAAAGGCTGTGAAATGATTTTCCAAAAAGGAGTTTTAGCCTTTTTTTGGGGGGGGGGTATTTTAGCACTTCTGTAAAATACTTCCATACTGTTTAAATATTTTTGAGGCTTTTACAAACCTCCCAAAATTGTTGTTTTATTATATGTATCACTAAATTATGTGTTGTAATTGTATGCTGCGAGCAGCAGAGAGTAACATTGTTAACTGGGTCTTTCTAAATATAGTTAAGATATTGATTAATTTTATCAAATAAACATCCACTAATAACAGACTGGATAATTTGACTTTTGATATCGCTTAAACCAATAGTAGACTGTTTTTTCTGATCCTGAGCACCCTTGCACAATCTTGATCTATGGCAACTTCATGGCAAAATCAATAATCTTGTCATTATCTCCAAAGCCATATGACAGGGACGTCAAACTCACAGCCTATGGGCCAGATGCATCACACGCTGGCCACGCCCACCCCATTTTAGTGAAGGGGGAAAGTTGTGATGCGTCACGTGACAACATGACACTGCAAGTTTGACACCCCTGCCATGTGAGGTTTTGATAATATCTGACATCATTTCAGCATCCTCAGGTGATAGCCTTTTAATGAAAGTCTTACAAGATTTCAAGATTGGATTACTCTAATATAGGGGTAATAGGAAAGCTTCTTGTGAATGTAAGATGCTCTATGTTACTTAATCCTGCCTTAGGCCATGTCTGCTCAGCTATTTCTTGATCCTTTAACCCTGCTGCTGAATGAAGCTGCCAACTTAGATATGAGTAATTACTCCATGTATTCAATTTACTCCATATCTAATTTGCATCTTTGCCCAATTAACTTTTCATCAAACTTTCTCTGTCCTCCGTAAAATACCAAGACTAAGTACCTGTGGTGCCTCAGAAGCAGGTGTGGCTACAGCAGGATCAGTAAACTTTCTAGCTCTTGGCTGAATTTTCACCTCAAGCCTGCTGATGCTTTTACGTTCCCAAGAAACTCGTTGAGGTTCCTGAGAAGCCACCTCATTCTGGGTCACAGCCAGTCTCTGAGATTCACATACGCTCGGGACCTTCTCCTCCTCTTTGAAGACCTGATCCTCATCTGTTTTGAGGTCCTTCACATGCTTCGTGGCTTCATGTTTCTCCACTGCGATCTCCTCTTTTTTCTGACTCTGGATTTGAGGGCTTTCCTCTAAAGCACCCTTTTGCTGAATGGGGGCTTCGTATTTTTCTGCTCTTCCTTCTTCTTTGGATGATTCTGGAGGAGGTGTAGGATTCTCTTCAGGAGGTTCCTTTTCAAATTTCTTAGTAATCACTAGTATTTTCTTCTCTTGTTTTATATTATTTAAAAACTCTGCTCTCCTCCTCACTCTCCTGCCTTCCAGTTTATTTACTGAAACTGGTTCAATCTTCTCGTTTTTCCGTGCTGAATTTTCCAAGTTAAGCAGCTTTGCCTCTAAGGAATTATCAACCCTAGGAAAAAGAAGGAAACGTGAACAGCACTAGATGGCACTAGAGGTTAAATTTTAGAAGAATTCACAGATTCACCCGCTTTACACAGGAATGAGATTTACAAACCAGGTTATAAATAATTTCATAGGTCTTTGGGGGCTGTAATAGGGGTAGGGTTATATTCATATGACTTGATTGTTTTGGAAATTTGAAGCAGTTATTTTTATATAACAAAGATTAATAGAGATTAAATTAATAGCAGGATAGAATCAAGATCACTTGAAGTTCAAGTACCGCTTTACAAAGTCTTAGTAAGACCACACTTGGAATACTGCATCCAGTTCTGGTCACCACAATACAAAAAAGATGTTGAGACTCTAGAAAGAGTGCAGAGAAGAGCAAAAAAAATGATTAGGGAACTGGAGGCTAAAACGTATGAGGAACAATTACAGGAATTGAGTATGTCTAGTCTAATGAAAAGAAGGACTAGCACTGTTCTAACCCCTCTACAAGATGAGGGATCAAACTATTTTCCAAAGCACCAAAGCCAAGGCAAGAAACAATGGCTGGAAACTAACCAAGGAGAGAAGCAATCTAGAACTAAAAAGGAATTTCCTAATGGTGAGAGTAATTAACAGCTTGCCTTCAGAAGTTGTGGGTGCTCCATCACTGGAGGCTTTCAAAAAGAGACTGAACAACCATTTGTCTGAAATGATATAGAGTTTCCTGCTTGATCAGGGAGTTGGCCTAGAAGACTTCTAAGATCCCTTCCAACTCTGTTGTTTTATGTTCTATATTCTAGATCAGGGCTGTCAAACTCACATCCCATGGGCTGGATGCATCATGCACTGGCCACGGCCATACCCGGTTTAGCAAAGAGGGGGAAAGTCCTGATATGTCATGTGACACCGCTGTGACGATGCAAGTCTGACACCCCTGTTCTAGATGATGACAATTCAGATTTTGTTTTTAAAGTTTGGTACAGAAATGTTAAGTAAAGAAAATTTCTCTCTATGTCTTCTATGTAGATAGCTTGCATATACCGTATACATCATGCAAAAGAAACATAAAATGAAGGTCCATGACTGGAATGAAAAAGGTGCTATTGAAAGTGACTAAGGAATTTATCTCCTATCAGAGTCTTGATGGAATGCATTCTCATTGGAACAAAGCCTAACTAATACGGCTCCATAAAAATAATAATAACTAGAATGATGCAAACGAGATTCACGTTTCATTTTTAAAGTGCATATGGCACCAAGCTGTTTCTTATCATTTTCTTCAACTTTTAAAAACCAATGCACAGGCACTCTAGAAGCTTCTTCTCTGCATCTCCTGAAACATACATTATGACCATCATTCTAAAAAGTGCTGATGAAGGAATGATATTTTGCTGCAAAAAAAAAAAAAAAAGGCAAGTGCGGAATGTTTCAAGGATTGTGAAAAACTGAAAGAGATCTCTAACTACTTTGTGAACTGTTTAAAATGAACCACAGTCTCTACTTATCCCTCTCTGATCTGGCAAATATTACTGTGAAGTTTCTGAGTTTTCCTCATATACTATGAATTTGGCAAGAAAGCCATAACTAAATTATGCCAATCTCTTCAGTTTAAATTTCTGGCTAAATAAATAAAGAAGGTCAAAGGATTGGAAAGTGTTGTATTGAAAATCCTTGATAGTCACCAACAACCAGCAGCAATTATTCTGAGTTAGGCAATCCATTCTGTACTCAATATAATAATAATCTTAGTTGGTGTGGCGTCATAGAACAGAAAAAAGATCAAATAATCCTGTCCTGCATTAAAGTATACATTCTCTCTATTCCTTTACAAACTATCTATAAACATAGATTGGAATCTTTAGTTACTCCTCCATTAGTGGTAGGATTCAAAATTTTTTACTACCAGTTCTGTGGGCGTGGCTTGGTGGATGTGGCAGGGGAAGAATACTGTAAAATCTCCAATCGGAGGTGGTATTTGCCGGTTCTCTGAACTACTCAAAATTTCCACTACCGGTTCTCCAGAACTGGTCAGAACCTGCTGAATATCACCTCTGTCCTCCATTCATGAAAGGTAGAGGTGGTATTCAGCAGGTTCATGAGAACTGATAGTGGAAATTTTGAGTAGTTCAGAGAACCGGCAAATACCACCTCCCCCATCTATTCTCTGCCTCCCGAGTCCCAGCTGATTGGCTGGGTCTTCTTTTGTTGCCCTGCACAGGAGAATGGAGCTAGAAAGCAGGTTATAGTGGGGTGGGAAGAGAATGGGGATTTTGCAGTATCCTTCCCCTGCCATGCCCACCAAGCCACACCATACCCACCAAGCCATGCCCACAGAACCGGTAGTAAAAAAAATTAAATCCCGCTACTGATGAAAGGTAAAGAGATTTTGTCAATTCCCATTGTGTCTTCACCTCTCTGTACACATGCACATTGTTCCCCACAATTTTGAAGAGCCGTGTAGGTTAGAAAAAGGAGAAGACATGGAAACATGTTTTAATTTCATGGAGAAGGTGGAGTGTTAGGTTCAAAGTATAATCTGGTTCCATTTAATTTATACCTATCTCCCTAAATCTCAATCCCCATTCTTCATAAAATAATATTAGTTCAAACAAACAGAAAGTCATTGTCTCTTTTCAAAATCATTAGAATTTGCTTCAATTTCCAAGCAATTTGCACAAGCTCCACAACAGCCTAACCTGCAAATACAATTACCTGTTTGGTGTCTGACTGGTCACCTTCTGTACTGTGCTACTGGAGGATTCCTCCTCCTTCGTTTCAGAGGTGGAACTCAGCTGCCTATGTCTTCGCCTGCGCTCTCTCTCCTGCTCCTCTCCATCCTCAACAGACCATTGTTGAGCCAGGCTGGAAGGGAAAAAAAGGGGGGGGGCAGAAAAGTATTAGTAATCAGTATAGAAAGAAAAGAGGCTATCAGAACAGACTGGTTTTTATCACACAGTGCAACTATGCAACATTGACACTAACTCTTTCAGAGCTCATACGTATCTGAAATAAGATGAGCTGACTTTCCTCCAATCATAGGTATTGTTTTAAAAGTCTTGTTGTAAAAGTATATACAGGTTTATGTTCGTTTTCATCTAAAACATTCAACAAGAAGAAACCAAGGCCAATAATCATATATTACAACCTTTGAATTTTCTCAAGGAGGTATCAGAACAGACTCATATGAAAAGTGCCTGTTTATCTTCTGTATGCATTTGAAATTGTGCCTTTAAATAGAGAACATCGTTTTTAAACCTGTGCCAAGGCTTCTTTGTACATCAGTCTAAAGAACCATAACTACAAGGAAGGAAAGTGGGATGTATGAATAATTTAGAATAGCTGAGCCCCCACCGTATACAGTTGTGATACCAGCTTTCTGAATGGAGTGCAACAGAGCCTGTTCAAGAGATGGCTGAAAATGAAGAACCCTACATTCACCCAGGCTAAGGATACTGTGTTGTTTTCATCCCATCAGTTCAAAGATGAGCCCCTACCAAAACTTCAGTTTTTCCAGCCTCACAAATGTCTCAGACTGGGAAATCAGAGGAGTAACTTTTAATACTTCAATCAGATTCTTCAGAAAGGGTGCTGTTGAACGTACTACTGATTGTGGCTTTCAGCATAAAACTGCAGTTGGACTTAGCTGATTGCTTCTATTGTCCTTACAATAGGTAAGAAGCTTACTTGGAATGATCCATAATTCTGGTTTTCTCTGCCCTTTACCTCTGAGGACAATTTTCTTGATTTAGTCTGGTGCAGCTGCAATGCTTTGATTAGATTCCATCTCTTTGAACCAACTTCATCCGCCTACACTTGACTTTCCCCACCAGACCAGGTCTAATCAGATGCCACTGGCTACAGAGGAAGACATACACCTACTCTCATATCTCATATTTCACCAACCTACCCCCAAATTCCCATCTTTTGCTAGGTATCTGACTCAAAATTACCATAAAGAAAATAATACCAAATATCTCAACCATGTTGTCTCAGAGCATACTCCCATCTGATGGTTTTCTTAATGGGAAGGTATTGCAATACCTCCATGTATGGATGGGACTTTAGAAGCATTTCCTGCTCTTCTTGTTTACGTGTTAGCACACTATCAGTGGTCTGACATGTTAGTCCCAGGAAAACCATGATAATGACATTGCATAGATTTCTTACAGCAATAATGTATGGCAGAAGCTTATTCTTCAGTCACCTACAGAAAGGGAGGAAAGGAAGGCAAAGCAAAGCTAACCTGAGCATGGGCATCACTTGACACATCTGATACTGTGGCAGCAGTGTGAAAGCAGTCCAAGTTTTTGATATGTTTGGTAGCTCTTCTGTCTCTGATGAAGTTTCAGCTCTAATCCATGGCATTGGAGCTGCCCCGTTTCTTGGCATTCATGAAAGTTGCCATTCAGGGATTTGCTATCACAAGGTTGCTAGTTAATAATTATCACAGCAGATATTCCTCTGCATTTTTAGTTTCAGTAAAAAGTTGAGCCATTATGTTTTTCACTCAAAGAAATGGCTGTATAAATGCAGAATCAAAGGGGATAGACATAGGAGAAATATTTTGAAGGGAGGGGAAAAGGGCATGTTGAAACCTCTGGCACCAAGCTTTAAATCATCTTAGCACTGCTGGTGGCAATCCAAGACCTGCTCTCAATATACTTGAGGTTCTCTGTCATTTATGACTCATAGATTTTCCTCTTTCATTATTTTTGAATCAACAAAAGGCAGCCCCACCCTCCTTTACAATAATCCTATTTTTCGAGTACTGTATTGCCTTACTAGACTGATGTCATGATCTGATCAAACTGATTACCATTGTTTCAAATAGCCCTGTGCTTTGTTTGTTCTCCTTTTTTTCCCATTGTCCACATTCTTCTGAAATTATTCTAGGTAATGCTTGAATATTGAGGTAATATTGAGCTGAAAGACAGTGTAACTGGCTTGACTTAGTTATCCATCACTGCAGTTGTAGAGTCTGATCTCCAAATTGCACAGAACCCAGCTGTGTTTTTGGATACTGTTTTCTGACATATTTTTTCACACTCAAGACTCCTTTTCTCTATCATCGCCTGGATTAAGAGAAACCTTACCACCGGCAGATCTGCATCTAATACCTTTGTAAGAGTGCTGTACATAAGAAACCACTTAGGCTACTGACATCAGTGTGGAGTCTGAATGAGTAATCAAAGTCCAACAAATAGCATTCCTGTTACATCATTTATGTATGCTTAAAATCAAGCAACATGTTGGTTAATTGGCATCTGTTTGCACTGTCAGCAATCAGGCCATTCCCTCTCCTGTCCTTCAAGCAAGTTCTCATGCTCTTCTTCTTAATTGTTATTTGGTAATTGAGAAGACTTAGCACTGTGCAGAGCACTAAGAAAAGACAGGGGCATTGAGTGTCAGCAAACATCGTGTATTCAAAATCCCAAGCAATTCAACTAATAAAAGATAGGGCCCAGGGCTAAATATATGGTTTCTATGAAGATTTTGATCCCATGTATTTCTAAGTAGGGAAGGGGAATACTGCTGTTTGAAACGTAGTGGCTGCTGCCATTAAACTAAGTAGACAATAGGCTACTTACTCCAGTGCTGTATTGAAATGTTGTTCTCTCATTCCTGACAGGATAGAAACCTATACTGGAATAAAATTTACCATATACATTGCCAATTCTTACTGTACCTCTGTTTCAAATCACCGCAATCAAGAGATTCCCATGGCTAACAGAGTTAGGGGGATTTGAGATCATCCTTGGATGATCCTGGAAGCAGGAGGACAATTCTACTTCCTTTAGATACAGCTAAAGATGAATTAATATTGTGTCACTCATGGATTATGGATGAGATGAAGGCAACATTATGGGGATGTGACAATAAAATGAAGTGGCCAGGGCACGTACTCATTTCTACTGTGATTAGGTATAAGTAAGGAAGCACCAATGATTTCTTACCATGCATCCTCATACATTTCATAGCCCTGAATTGAATCTTGCATAGCAGTGTTCAATTTACGTTTCAGTTAGTGATGATAAAATGTGGCTAATCCTGGAGAGATCCAGGTTTGAGTTCCTGCTTTGCCATGAAATTCACAGAGTAACTAAACCAGCTGCTATCACCCAGCCTAAGCTATCTCATAAGATTGCTGTGATAATAAAACTTTCAGGAAAGTCTAAATACATCTCTTTGAAAAATATAATATAAATGCAACACATAAAATAATAGCTAGTACTAAAATTAGATTAACCCAAACTGTATGTTGCTTTCCTCTGGTTTGTGGATTTATACAATGGTGCGTTGATTTGTATTGTGACCTCAACCAGTAAAGAGAGAAAATCCTAATACTTTCCTAATAATTATTAAAAGCATCCAGCTCCCACTATGGGCAATTTAGTAAATCAAAGCAAAAACAAGCAGGACAAGACTGTTGATCTTTCGTTTGGTTTTCTTTTTTTTTTTTTCTGGGTACAAGAAAGTGACAGAATCACAAGCAGAGTGTACCTCCACCAATCCATAAAATCCATCCACACATAACTAAGTTTGTGCATATGCCCACACACCTGCTGCTTATAAACTATGCCTCTATATGTTTTAGGTGCTTCCCAAGTTCCATTTCAAACTCATCTGCTGATATGATTCCAGTGAAATGAGTTTGGTTTGGGAGGAGCTTTGGGTCAAAGTCCATCCTCTTCACGGAATAATCTTGGATAAATCATCTCACAGCAAGTGGCAGTTTCCTTCTCAGGATAAATGAAGCTTCAGATTTCAGCCTGCATATCTCCTATTCTCTACACTCCACCCTTTTTAAAAAGAATATTAAATAAAGCCAGATCCTTTTATATTATCATATTTATAGGGGCCAACTGAAAATTAATATATCACACTTATTATAGCTGTTGTAAAAATGAAGATGTATCACACATCCCACACTATTAATTTCCATCTGGAGTCTTCCTTCCTTCCCTCTTTCCTTCCTTCCTTCCTTCCTTCCTTCCTTCCTTCCTTCCTTCCTTCCTTCCTTCATTCATTCATTCATTCATTCCACAAGGTAACATGATGAAATCATTCAGGCTGATTAATGTGGAGGAGTGCTGTATTTCTTACTCTCATCCCACACAACTCCTTCACTACAGTAGCCTTACCAAATTAAAATGTATCTTCCCAAATCTCCAAGCAACCACCAAAATAGCAGGTACTTAATCACAGAAATACACCTGGACTGGAATAGGGTGGGGAAAAAAGCAGGATATGCATTCATGTTAAGCAACTAGAAGGTTTGGAAAGTCATCCGAAAACCCTCTTCAGCAGAACAAGTAGCATACAGAAAATCCTAATTTAATGTTCAGTATCACCCAGAAAAGCTGAAATATAACTTTGCCTGAAGCTTTGGAGAGCTGCTGCTGACAGGTTGTATATTTGACTTGGGTTTTCTGTGTATTTCATTCTTTGCCTGCTCACTTGATTGCTAAGTCCTCAGCTCAGAAAATTCATGCATTCAGCTGGCTATTCTGACAGCTGTCTAAGTTGTCAAATACCATTTACAAATATTATAAAGGATACCAAAATATAGCCTGATTAGTGGAGAGGGCTGCATTAGTTCCTCCAGGAACTGCAAAAGTAAGTAGAGGAGTAGATACATCCATCTATCTCATTTTCCTCTGCTTCTTTCTCTTGCTCATTCTCATGTACACATGCACAACCATATATATAGACTAGTCTGCAGCTTAATTTTCTACAGTTCTATCATAGAAAAATGTGCACATTGGCTAGTTGACAAAATTCTACTGAAAATTGCAATTGTACTGAAATGCAATTTTAGCCTTCAATCAAGGCTAAAATAACATTCAATTCTGTTTCATAAAACATTCAACTAATTAATAAGGACAAAATACTCTAATAGAAATTTCTTTTTTTTTCTATGTACATATTCCCCTGGTGATTAGGAAATGTTCATTAATTATTGCTAAAGAGTTGCAATGCTATTCCACAAATAGTCACAGCTCATTAATTCTCCAAAGGATATTAAGTTCCATAATAGGGAATCTTTTTTTAACACAAAGGACATAACTAATGGAAGCTGTACCTGAGCTTGAGGCCATTACCAACAAAACAGAGGTCACCTCCCTTTCTCTTTGTTTTTCTACCACACCTCCTTTCTTCTTATAAAGACATTTTTTCTTTCTTCCTTTTCCTTCCCCCCTTACGAACTGGGCTTTTGAAAATGCTGAAATCCCTGTTATATATTCACAGTGGTTTCAGTGATGCTCATGGTAATAATTCTTCATGTCACTGAATTTGTATAAGAAAAGTTGCACACAGATTATTGTCTTGGTGCTTTAGCTCACTTATAAATAAATTGTCTTGCATATTTAAGGGAAAAAAAAGAATTAAAATAATGTATAATAATTAAGCAAATTTCCTGATTAGAACACCGAAGAAATCAATAATACCAGAAGTGATGAGTTACATAAATAATAATCCTGTGTGGTCCAAAGATCAAAGACCTATGAAACAAGGACTCATAGGTAGTCTTAAGCAACTATCATTTGTAGTTTTAACTGCCAGGATGAAAGATAAGTTGTTAAGTGAGAAGACAAATGAATACTGTAGCAAATAATAACATTTTCCAGTTTTCATTTTTGAACACTTGACTTGCTAGAGTTGATCAATCCTATGGCTAGGAGGGATGTGGACACACGTGGCAATAATAACAAGGGAAAAAAATACTTTTCTGTACAAATGAGGCATGAAAAGAAAAAAAAATGTTTACTAAGTATTATATTGAGAGGATGGGATATGAAACTTTGGAAACAACAGAAATTATTATCATCTTGGAGCTACCTAACTCAGTGTAATCTGTACTGTTTAATCACTCAACTCTGCCTGCAGTTGCTACAGATTAAACCTGAGACTTTGTTCAGGAATAACAAATATTGTACCACTCACACATGGCTGTTCTTTTCATTCCTTCCAAAACACTGCTTGATGCCAGGACAAGCACCTCGCATTTTAAGAGAGGTCTCTTGCTTGTCCCTCTTCTTACATACCATGTTTCGCCTTGCCTTCTCATTTTAGGGCATTTTCACAGATTGCAACCAGAATAGCAGTCCAAGAGACTGACTCTGAAAAATGCAGATTTCCATCAAGGATGAAGACCACTAATGCCACAGATGCCAGCCACCTAAAATTTGCAGCTATTTCTAAAGCTCATCTAGCTCCAGGCCTTCACCAATTCCTGGCAAAATTGGGGGGAAGGATTCAAATTTTTAAGGATCAGAACAGGATTCAATCAACAATCAGAGGGGGGATGGGATAAGATATTTTATTCATTTGTTTGCCCATTTAATTTACATGCCATCTGAAATAACCCTGGGCAACTTTTAAATAAAAACCAATTCATTAAAAGAAAAATACAATAAAAAGTTCGTATTTATACAAATACAATCTGTATAAATGATGGCTACTCCTATGTTACCAAAAAGAGGAAATGTATCTCCAGAAAAAATGGCTGAAGATACAGTTTTGCATAAGCTAGCACATGAATACAGATGGATTCTTAAAAATTGAGAGAATACATAGTAGGGAAGCCTGTGGTCCAATCACATGCAACTATGTAGCCCAGATGCTAAGTAATCAGTGATGGGTTTCCATTTTTTTTCCTACCAGATCTATGTGCGGTTTTATGTGCGTATGCTTCTCGTGAGGTATGGCAATCTGTTCTGCCACGTGAATCAGCTAAGCTAAAAAACAAGGGCATATAGGAGAGGTAGCGGTGGGGGCCGGTGGGCAGGGCCATCCAGAGGTGGTATTTGCCGGTTCTCTGAACTAGTCAAAATTTCCGCTACCAGTACACCAGAACTGGTCCAAACTGGCTGAATACCACCTCTGTATGTAATGATGGAAAGTTTTAGGATTCCTGCTGCTCTTTGGTCTGTTCATTCACTGGATCTTCTTTAAGTTCTAGAGTATTATTACTAGAACTCTGATGAGTTACTGAATCACAAACCATGATACCTGAAAATTCTCTTTCTTCTTGCATTAAACAGTTTTTCCTCACAGGCTTTAACTTGTCTTTCTTTTATGCCTCCACTCCCTTTCTAACATAGACAATATAAGTGTATAAGTGATAGTTGCATTGAAAAATCTTGAAAAGTAGTATTTCTCTGCCAACATCATCTTATTCTAAAGATAGGGCTACAGTCTATCTTGCATATCAGTTTATTGCATACATCAGACTAAACCAACCAATTTTAACTTGGTACAACTCACAGAATTCCTATCCAGCATCAAGACAACCATTTTTTTTTTAAAAAAAGGCTGCCCTACCCTGTATGCAGATAATACGAGCCCTACAGTTCCTGGAAAAATAGGGGTAGTCTAAGTCATTTCTTAATTGAAATTCCACAGGGCTTTATATTATGTCATTCCTTTACATTTAATCATCAAGGAACAAGAACTGTTGGAATTCCAGGGAAGGTAATGTTCTGGCAAGAAATATCATGAGACAATAACTTTAATATTGTAGTATCAATTTCAATCCTTAATACAATTTTATAACATAAAAAAGATGTATAAAAAGATGAATGGGTAGTAGGAAGCAGGTAACAATGCCTAGATGTTTTTGGCTGATTCCCCCAATACTTTAACAGAATTGGAACTGGACCTACTTGGATGGAAGATCACCAGGAGATATGAGGCATAAATAAGCTAGAGACAAGTTGAAGACAATCTCAGAAGGCAGTAGCAAATCATGTCCATGTTATTGTTAAGAAATCTACATATTTATGCCCATATAGTTACAGAAGAAAAGCTCAACTTTGGGGGAATACTTATTTTGACAGGAAAATGATTAATGCTTTCATGGTTTCCAAAAGAGAATAAAGGAGAAATCACCAGAGCAACTTCCAGTTCAATAGTTCAACAATGATATCTAGACAGACATAGATGGTAGAGCTATATAAGTAGCTATAGGAAAGCAGAATATGCAAACAGGCTAAGATACTTGAAGAAAAAAATTAATATTTTATGTATACTTTAATTACAATTATTCATTTCAGATCTGTTCCAAACTAGCAAAATATTCTGCCATTCAATGAGATTAATTAAATGTGGATAAATTAAATTAAGCCTTATTAACTAATGTCACTCTAATGTTGACATCATCAAAACACAACTGCCAATCAGTTCCTCTGCTTACAATCTGATTAATCATATGAAACTGATCTCTATATAAGCAATTTTTTGGGGGTAGGGGTAATGGCAGAAGTAATTTAGGTTTATATAGCTCTTTTCAGAAATTTAATGAATTCCTTTACTGTTTAATCAAAATGGGGGGAAGTAAAAACAGATAAATTTATATTTAATTTCATGCTTGTTTTAAAATAGCACATTTTAAAATTTGAACGGGCAGCCAACAAAGTGGGATCCTGCCTCAACTACAGTCATTGACAACAATTTAGAGATTCCTTCTGATAGAAGTGATCATTATATATACTGCATAGAGAGAGAGAGCACATGATTACAGTAGTACTAAAAATGGTGTTAAACTTCATCATCTCTTACCCCAACCCCAAATAATGAACCTGTAAGAAGCAAGGCTAGAATAATTCTCACAAAGAACAATGAAGGCAAATGTTCCCTATCTTGGCCCAATCAGTATACCTAGTTCCACGCCTCAAATAAGCTAATAATAATTAGAAATACTCTATTCACTATCCATAGTTGCCTTTGAATTTTCATCAAATTTAATAGGTTTTCACTACTCAATTGGTTGCTTGTTTTTATTTTTTTGCAGCACAGAAATAGCTTTTATCCACCACCAACAAAGTATCTACCAACTTTTTCTGAACAATTCTGAAAGAATCTCATTTCAGGTTGTCTAGAATATCAAGCAAGACAGATCCTGCTATATTTGTATTCTATCACATCAAGAGTCCCTTATCAAATATGTCAAGTATTTCCTCCCAAATATTATACTCTATAATGTTTTTGAAGGAAAACTGTAGTCAAGGAAGAAGAAAATTAGCAAACAGAGAAGTTACACAATCCTTGTAGCTATGATAATAGCATATATTTTGCTGACGTGCCAATAAATGCAAACCAGTAATACTGAAAGCATTAATTACTATAATATAATGACAGTAGAATAATGTATGAACTTCCTAAATATCTGGTTTAAAAATGTAGATTTAAAATAGATGTTAATCATAGTTGTTTCTTTGAGACAGAGCATACTGTGGCACTGACTGACACTGCTGAGAGCAAATCAACCATCAGAAATTAGCATTTGTAACCCTCATGAGTAATTATTAGCCCAAACTTGACATAAAAACATGTACTAGAGCTGGTGGAGAACCCTAGGAATGTACAGGTTTCCAGTATGGGGAAATCTATATTCAGGTCATTTAAAGAGCAAGAATCCAAGTGTGCAGTTTAATTCATCATAAAACCAATCAGTTAGCTTCCATGGAAAACAAATATTAGTGTGTGGGTCAAATAAATCTGGTATGGTTAGTGCCTCCAAGTTCATTCTTCAAAGAATTGTGGATTTAGACAACAATCAGCACTTGATTGGAATGTGATCTCCCAGGAGAGTCCATGCAAGCGGCTTTCCTTGGGAATCCGATCACTTGTTCAAGGCCTTATGGTTTATCTTCTCATCCTTGAGTTTCACCTCAAAGGGGACACAAGGTTTATCTTCTCATACTAACTTTTAAGGGAAAGACCTTCTCCCATGCTAACCTGCTGAAGGCAGGAGACCCAAAAAAAAAAAAAGCCTCCTTCTTTGTAAACATGCTTTAAGTGGCCCTGGGCAACTAGTATTACTGAGCCTGAGTTCTCCAGTTTCAAGCTAAATAAGACAAGCCCTGAACAGCTGTCAAAGAGGACTAGGAACTGTGCTCCCAATGCCTCCTCTCCTTTCATGTTCAGCCTACCTCTTTGGTTGCTCACTGCGTCCATCCATATGGTGATAAAGTTAAATTTGCTATTCCTAAAAACATAGAGCCGTGTGGAATTGTTGTATAACCCTAGATAAGATCTAGTCCCAATACCGTAAGTACCACTTCCTATCTCTAACATATGAGATATGTACAAATGAGTCCTCAGAGATGCATTAATTCTATTAAGATTATAATGCTACAACATCAGAAACCTAAGCCCCCAGTATTTTTCAGCCAACACATTGGTTTCATGCTCAGGCTATATAAGGATAAGTGATAATTGCCTAATGAGACACCATAGAAGAAATCTCCATCTCCTCACATTATTTCAAAACATAGCAAGCACCCAAACAACAACAACGTGCTCATTCTATAAGGCTGCAGTCTTCTCAACCTGCTATCTTCCAGATGTAATGAAACTGCTGTGATCAAAATCAAGGCACTTGCAGTCTCCACCGAATTCGGAGGGCATCAGACTGGAGAAAACTTTTGCACGAAAGCACACTGAAGTCAATGAAACCAAGTTGCATTATTAGCCAAGCAAATAATCAATCAGTCCTTTAATAACGGATATATCTGAGGAGGGGCTCTAAAACGAGGTTGGTGGGAACTCTTTTTCATCATCCTAAAGAAGACAGGTGAGCTAGCACCGGGCATCCACACTTTGTAAGAAATGGTTAGATCTTCGAAAGAAATCTACCTGCTCCTCTATTACATAGGATCGCCTTCTTAATTGATCAATATATGTTAAACCAGCTAATGAATTCCGTTTTGCAACCCTGCCCTATTCGTTGTAGTCTGTTCTCACAGGGAGTTGCCGCTCCCGGGACGGAGGAGCGGGGGGGGGGGACAATCCCCGGATGGGTTCACGTGAACCAGCCTCAAGGAACCCCATTCCCCCCCAGAGGTGACCACCGCAGCCTTTCAAGGAGTCGCACAAGAACTCCGAAAAAAAGTTAAGGCACCCCTCAGGTTTTACTTTTTTTTTTTTTTTTTTGCTCCTAGTAAAGAGCAGTAAAAAGCATTCTCTCCTAGGTCTGGAATAGACCAATGGTACTACAACTCCCAACAGCCGTAGCGCGCTTGGCCAAGAATCAGTCCGAAGGGCGCTCGCAGTCCCGAAAGTTGACACCAAGAAACACAGTTGGGGGAGGCTTCTGTGCCCGCCGCGACGCCCCCCTCCGTCTGCCTCCAGAGCCGGGTGAGGAGGAGGGAAGAGGAGGAGGCTGCTTCAAACCCACCTGGACAGCGCGGACCAGTTCTTTCGGTTGAAGGACATGCT
Organism: Notechis scutatus; assembly: GCF_049901735.1. Taxonomy (NCBI): domain Eukaryota; kingdom Metazoa; phylum Chordata; class Lepidosauria; order Squamata; family Elapidae; genus Notechis; species Notechis scutatus. The sequence continues at coordinate 37,586,252 of NC_142011.1, read as the reverse complement.
GCTTGCTGTCTCTCTCCGACGGGCTCTGACCGGGGCGGATGCTGATCTTGTCTACCGATTGACTGCTTTTTATTTTATGTAATTTTTTTCCAGGGAGAACTCTGCTAGGCTCCCGGGTAGCAGCGAGAAGCCCTTTAACGCCCCCCTTCGCAAGAGATGCTGGCTGGCTGGCTACTTCGCTCGCTTCCTTGCTTCCTCTGCGCCTCGCAGCGCACCTTTACCTTGCGATGCCACCCGTCTACTGCAGGGTTGCCTGCATCACATGGTCTCTTATCTGCCTTGACAGGCTGGAACTGTAATTTGTCTATTAGCAGCACCTTGCAAAAGGCACCCTGCGAGGGTGGGACGTGACCCAGCCTGCGCACAAAGGCAGCCATTCTTTTATGCCCGGACTGGGGACGGATTTGAATTTAGCTCCGCTTTCGGGGCCAGGCGCCCTGGATTTTCGGGGGCAACTCCCTGCTTAGAACCTGTTTTTCCTGCCTCGGGTTTCTCCACGACTGTACAGGCAGAAGTGGTGAGCTCGGGAGAGGAAAAAGAAGAAGAAAAAAAAGCCCTTCCTTTAGCAAATTAACCCTATCTCAATCGCAGCTACCCAAGTGCAAGTAAGTCCATTTCTTATCATTTTCAGGGGGCTCGGTTTCTGAAGCCCCTTCCTCTGCTGCTGACAAGTAGATGATGAACCACTGTTGCTACATTTGCAATTTGGAGAAGTGCCTGTTTCCCCCTCACCTGGTGTCAGATAATGGCCATTTAGAAAGGGCCACTGCAGATCAGACATACGGCTCCTTCCAATAAATCAGAGGGTTGATCCTGTTTCACCCAGTTAGGACTGAAAGCAGTGCTTCTGCTTTCAGGCAGGTGCTGGAACAGGGATTTTCTGCAAACAAAGCATCGGTTCTCGAATGGAAGAAGAGACTGCACAGTTCAACATCGTTTCACCTTGACCCCTCTTTTTTTCCAAAAATTGCAACTAGAAGAACAGTCCGAGAAAATAAGCATTCACAAAAATTCCCTAAGGAAGGGGAAGCCAGAGATGAGAGATTGATGTCAGCTGTCTCAAGTTTGCAGGTTTTTCTTGCAGCAAAGTTAGCATATGCAGAGAATTGGAAAAATAAAGACATCCCAAATGAATTGGAAATATTGAAGAAAATCACAATGTGCGCAGAAATGGATAAATTAATAAAAGAACTTAAAAATAAGGAAGATTTGGATTATTATAAATCATGGGAGAAATTTTATGGTTGGCTAGAGACGAGGAAGATCAATGAGAATAAGGAATGATTATATGTATATATTTTATTTAAAGTGTATAGAGGAGAATTATGTAATATTACTACTGGATTTAGCAAAGTAATGACAATGATTGATGTTAGGGAGACTGTACCATGTTCAACTTTTTTATTGTAAGAATGGTCCGTGTTTGTTTAATTGTTTAATAAAGAATTAAACATTTAAAAAAAAGTTTGCAGTTCTTTCTGAAGCACATCTACAGTACCTCTGAGCCTTCTCTGGTGCCTGGCAAAATACAGGGAGGATACATTCAGATTGTGGTTGCTTAATAGCTTTTAAGGGCCAGAGCAGGCATCAATCAGTAGCAAGAACAGGGGATGTAATCAGATATTTATCACCAATATAAATAACCACTTATACATTATCAGAAAAAAAAATGTAGTTCCAGAAAGGTTGGCAGAAAACACAAGCCACTGCATTTTAAAGGCCCTCGCTGTTTTTCCCTTTGACTATTGGGAATCTTACTGGCAAGAGACACTGTATTGTCCCCACGATGTATCAGATGGCTGGCTGGGGAGCCTGTTTGCAGGGCTGCTCGGGAGGAGATCTGGGGGTGCCCGGCTCCCAAAGTACCCTAGTTATTTCTCGTGTACAGGTTTGTGTGTGTGTAGTGACAGCTCCGATGATGTCATATGCCGCTACGACCTCCGTTCTCCGCATCGTTCGTTTTGTCCCTTCCATAAAGAATCTTTCGCTGTCAGTCCGGACCGTTGGAGAGAATTGCGCTCGGATTGCCACATTTCCCACCCTTCGTGGACTGGGCTCCGTTTCCAGCCACGAACAGTTTTGCGAGAGCGTCCGCTTGACCATGCCAACCATGAAAACGCGGGGTTTACGCCAGGGTGCTTACTAGGAGAAAGCCTCTCTCGATCGCTGTTCAAGGTAGGGTCTGACTGACTGACAGGGGGTGGATTTTGCAGTTTCTGCATTGACACCCCCCCGAGCCTTTTCAAAGCATCTCAACTACAGTGCCCATGTTCCCAGCAAGAAGCAAGAGAAGATCACCTTGTGATTAGAGAAGGTAGAAACAACTCCTAAATCTTTTCTACAATGAGCTGCTGCAATATCCCCTTATTGGGAATTGTTGAGGCAAGCTGACACTCAATTAGAAGATGGCCCACTCACATGGGAAGATCACATTGAATGTGATTACAAAAATATTGCAGTCCAAACAACTAAATAGGCTCAGCAGCCAAAAGCAGACAGTGCTGTAAGTCAGTGGTCCCCAACCTTTTTGTACCAGGGACCGGTTTCAAGCAGAAACATTTTTTCAAGGACCGGGGGAGAGAATCGAGTTTGGTAGTTTGCTTGCAGACGTTTCATTACCTGACTAGGTAACATCTGATGTTGTTACCTAGTCGGGTAATAAAACGCCTGCCAGCAAACCACCAAGTTCAGGGCGCCTCGGCCCTGCCTCCCTCAGCCCCATCCCTCAGGTGTCTCCCTCCCTCCCTCCCTCCGGTGTCTGCCTCGTTCCTCTCTCAGTCACTCTATCGCTCCTCCAGCAGCCCAAGAAGCCGGGGGGTGGCTTTTCCTGTCGCCACAGCTTCCCGGCGCCCGTTTCACCCCCACCCGCCCGCCCGCCCGCTCGCGGTTCAATCCACAGTGCTCGTTCTACCTGCCTGCCTGCCTGCCTTCTTCGTTTGAGCAGCTTGGCTGATAAAAAGAGGCGAATAGTTATTATTCTCAGCCGAAGCTGCTCCCAAACAACCAGACAGGCAGGCAGGCAGAACGGAGCACTGTGGATTGAACTCGCGAGCGAGCGAGCGGGCGGGCGGGGTGGGGTGAAACGGCGCTTCAGGAAGCTGCGGCGACAGGAAAAGCCACCCCCGGCTTCTTTGAAGCAGTTTCTTCCTGGGCTGGTGGAGGAGCGAGAAAGCGACTGAGAGAGCTGAGCCAGAGAGCAGGACAGGCTTGGGTTGCTTCCTCCCTCCCCTTCTTTCATTTGTGTCCTTGATCCCGATCCCAGCAGCATTCACGAAGGTGAAGAAAGCCGCCATTTTTTTTATTTTTTTCTTTGCGGCCCGGTAAAGAGTGCTCCACGGCCCGGTACCGGTCCGCGGCCCGGTGGTTGGGGACCCCTGCTGTAAGTGATACCGAACTCTGGTCTGCATTCCCTTCATGGCAGCTGCAGGGAGAAGAGGGGGAAGGGGTGGCGAATGATAGCACATGGATCACAATCTCCTTATATCGTTATGTTAATGAGGTGAGTTAAGTATTTGTGTTAGGTATTACACAAGTACTAGGTTGTATCTTTGTATGATTCCATGATGTTTTCAGCACATCAACCCAACCATGGCAACAATGTAATTATTTAAACTATGCAAAACAATGAATGAATCCTAATCAGTGACTTCACACTATAATTTCCCAACATTTCCTGTAGCAATTCAATTATACCATAGTTGGAATTCAGGCAACAACTGGAATCACATCTCCATTATTTACAGGAGCCTCTGTGGCGCAGTGGTTAGAGTGCAGTACTGCAAGGTACTTCTGCTGCAACCAGGTGGGATTTGGCAGTTCAAATCCCACCAGGCTCAAGGTTGATTCAGCTTTCCATCCTTCTGAGGTGGGTAAAATGAGGACCCAAATTGTTGGGGCCAATATGTAAACTGCTTAGAGAGGGCTGTAAAGCACTATAAAGCAGTATATAAGTCTAAGTGCTATTGCTATTTATGTTTATTTCCTTATAGATTGTATTCCTAGGGAACATTCATGCCCATAGTTCTAAAAATATTGTTGTCTCTCCATCCATCCAGGCTTATTCCATCCTCAGATACACAGAGAAAAGTGGCTATGCATGGATAACCTGTGATTTGAAAAGGGAAACCTATTATCCAGCAAATCCTGAGAAACTCATAACTTTTTCTTTTCTACTCAGCTAACCAAATATGATTTGAAGAAAGATCACCTGAGACAAGACGATTCAGACTTGGCACTTAAAATATAAGTGACCAGTACTATATCTTACACATGTATATATGCATGGATACAATGATCTGTGTCTTTTTTCTGAAAGAATCCATGGATGTCAAAACATTTTGAGCAAAAATAAGAGAAAGAGAGCAAGACCAAGGAAAGCCTATTTCTAGTTTCCTCATCAGCAAAATGCAAGTTGTACTTGTTTCATTTCCATTGCTGATTAAATAATTCTTGACATTCATTTATCCTAAACCTGAGGTCTACAACCAAATGTGGGTGAGGGCACATTTAGCCAACCAGCCCACAGTAAGTTTCCTGGACCAACAATCCCTACCAGAGGTGGTATTCAGCAGGTTCTGACCAGTTCTGGAAAACCGATAGCGGAAATTTTGATTAGTTCGGAGAACTGGCAAATACCACCTCTGACTGGCCCCGCCCCCATCTATTCTCTGCCTCCCGAGTCCCAGCTGATTGATTGGATCTTCTTTTGTTGCCCTGCAAAGGAGAACAGAGCTGGAAAGCAGGTTAGTAGGGTGAGGGGGAATGGAATTGTGCAACCTTTCTCCAGGAGTGGGGAGGGAATGGGGATTTTACAGTATCCTTCCCCTGTCACACCCACCAAGTACTCACTTAGGTGACTTTTCTTATTTGTTTACATTTTGGATTATTTATTTAAAAATAATTATAGTACTTAGCACTTGTCATACCTTTTGATTGGGACCAGTATTTTCTGCCTCCCACTACCACCTCTAGGTTTGTTACTGAAAGGAAAGGGTAGATATTATATTTTTTGTGTTTTTCAAATGTACTAAGTCTCTTTTAGGGTTTGTTTCATGGTTTTTGTGAGAGGAAACTATGCTACTGTTTTTTAGCTATTGTGACTGGAGGGGATCTAAGAATCACTGGGCTTTACACATTGCTGTGGGCTTTGGTTTTTCAACCCCAGCTTCAATCAAAGTGCATTATAGGTCATATATAAGGTAGAAAGGAGTATAGGTAGTCCTATGCTTACAACCATTCATTTGAAGTTACAATGGCCCTGAAAATAGTGATTTATGACAAGTCTCAACACTTATGATTGTTACATCATCTCCATGATCATGTGATCAAAATTCAGTTGCTTGGCAACTGGCACATATTTATGATAATTGCAGAGTCCTGGGATTAACATTCCAAATTGGCTTCCAACAAGCAAAGTCAATGAGGGAAGCCAGATTTGTTTAATGACTGCATGATTCACTTCACAACTCTAATGGTTCCCTTAACAACCAGGGCAGAAAGGTCATAAAATCAGGTGTGAATTCATTAACCACCTTGCTTAGCAACAGAAATCCGGGTTCCAATTGTAGTTTGTAAATTGAGGATTATCTGTATCAGGAGATAAAGAGGAGGGCTGTCAAACTCCTGGCCTGTGGGCCAGATGCATCACGCACTGGCTACGCCCAGTTTAGCGAAGGGGGAAAAGGTCCTGATATGTCACGTAAAGCCGCTGTGACAACATGAGTTTGATACCCCTGATATAGAGAAAGCCTAGTCTCCTTGACATTTTCTGCTTATGCTCATAACATAATCCTCCCAGAAGATTACTAGCAAGAGCACAATTTGCTTAACATCCAAAGGAATCTGGAGGCCCAACTAGACTTAATCAAGACCTAGTTTCATCTACCCTGATAGTCAAAGCAATAAGTAAATTCAAGTCCCAGGTGTTATTTTCAGCAATTTTATTGTATGAATTGATTATCTAAGTGTGGTTCCCAGCAAAATCTTCCCTGTCAGTGACGAAGCTGCAGGGGTCTGGCTCAGGAACTCCTGTGAACCAGCCAGATTTCCCTTTCACAATATATTCCTTGCTGTTACCTCCCTTATTTTTCTTTCCTGCATTTAATTTTCTTATCCAATAAACCTGAGCGACTGGTTGGTTTGGAAGCAATCTCCCATCCCTTGGGCGGAAAAGGAGGGGGACTTCTCTTGTTGTTGACAGTTGAATGCAGACGGTTAACATAGCATTACTTTAATGAAAGGTTCCTACCTGCAATTAACCTGGGAAATAATAAATCAGTCAAAAGCCCTTCTCCTCCATTTTTAACCAGCTTTTCTTTGTAATCGGCTTTTAGCAATGTTTCATTAATGCAGAAAAGTCAGTGCCTTTGTAAGAGTGGGGGGCGGGAGAATAGTAAACACCTTGTGCCATCATGTGCCCACCATTAGCAGGACCTTAACTCCAACTGATCCTGGAGTTAAGGTCTTAATCCAAGAAGTTTGAAAGTCATTGCCATAGGATATAGCTGATGCTCCAGCTGAAATCTTAGCAGATCTTTCAAAGGAATTAGCCATTGTAGGGACAAATGGAAACAGCTACAGACTGTACAGACAGTCTTAAGGATAAAAGGCTTCATTCTTCAGGGATTAGCTATAATAACACCAATTCAGAGAAACAACTATCTCTCTTCCTTGTTATTTTACCAGATGGCTTGATGGATCCTTTCTTCTGGTTTGGAGGCCCTCAAATCAATTAAGAAAGAACTATTCTTGGGGTGGAGATATCATTTCCACCCCACCTGAAAAGCCTATTTCCACCACAGTAAGAACCATAAAGTGCTAAGTAGTATAATTATTTTTAAATAAATAATCCAAAATGTAAACAAATAAGAAAAGTCACCTAAGTGAGTTGGTAGCATTCCCTTTGTCCCTTGATGTCTTATTAAGAATATATTGAAATATCCCATATAGTAACCTACCAAAATTTGTATTTTGCTACCTTAAAAGATTTAGTGGGTTAGGTGAATTAGTGTTGAATTTTGAATCACATTAGATGCAATATTATTTGTGCAATTTGCAGTTGTTGTTAAATTATATTAATAACATACTTTATACAAAATCTTTTTTTCGTAGATAACATCATAACTCATTCATAGTTAGGGTTAATTAGGGTAAGGCTTCATTATTTATGCTTGAATCTATTCTCAAGAAGTTCAAAATAAGAATAAAACAGTAGTAAACAACATGCAGAATATCCAGATTCCTTCCCTAGTATTTCTTGTTGAATCAAGGATAGATGAAATGTGACACACCTATGTTGTTGAATTGCAACTCCTATCAATGGCCCCTGGTAGAAATTCCACAGTATACAGTTGGCCACATGTGGCCCATTCTATTGGTAAATGACCAGACAGTAGGCTATGATAGAAGCATACAGTTGTGGATTACACCAACTATTTGATTTAAGATAAGGTTACAAAAGATATCCATGTAGCAATTCATGTAGCAATCTCAATCCTATAGTGGAGCAGGAATCCCTAACATTTTCACTGTTTGGTAATTTGCAATTTTGGTAACATGGTGTGTTCATTTTCACAAAAAAAGTCTACTGGGAAAGTTTAACTATTTCTGAAATTATTATCATGGGAGACATAACTAGTACCCATTTACTGCCCCTGGAGTATAGATCATTTTTGCAAGGATGAGAGGAAAATATAAATGATGCAACCACCTGCTATAGTACTGGTGATTTACTCCTTTGGCTCTGGATCCCAGACTTCATCTTTAAGTTGATTTCTAGTTGCCAGTACAATCCAAAAATTCCTTCCTTGCTTTCATTTTCCTGGTGGATAGAAAATTCTTTTGTCTCAGCATTGCATTCTGACATTTGCCTTTCATTATGATTTCATTACCATAAATGGTAATGTGATAATGTTGTATTGAAATATCACATTATAGTTATATTGCCAAGGCTGTATATGTCTTATGACTGAACCAATAAGGAAGAATAGCTTCCAAGAAACCATCTGCATACAGTAACAACCAGTGGTTATTTTAATGTTTGGTTAACCTGATAGTGATGATGAAAAACCAGAAATCTGGTAGCCTTTTCCAACAAACACTAGCTTCCAGGTACACTTCAATGTGTTGCCTATCACCATTAAAGCCCTTTATGACATAGGTCCAAATTATCTGAGGAACTGTCTTGCCCCAATGGGACCGGCCTGCCCCACTCCTTCTGGCAGAAGGGGCTTACTGCATATTTTTGCTGGCAGTGTCTAGGAGAACAATCTTTTCTACCATGTTCCTCACTGTTTGGAACATCTCACCACCAGAGATGAGATCCACTCCCAGTTGGCATGGTCGATGGAGAAGCTGTAGGTTGGAGGTGGTTGGTGTAGAGATAGAGAAAGCACCTCCTCTGCTCCACTTGCTTGGTTTACATTTCATCCTTTGCGATCTATTTGCTTTTATATTTAGAATTGTTTTTATATTTCTATTTGTACTACATTGTAAACTGCCCAGAGTCACGGCATGTAAATTTAATAAATAAATTACACATTTTATTAAAAGGCATATGCATTCCTAAACCGTATTTCACTGCATCAGATATGTGGTATGATGAAACCAATGAAAGGTTTGAAAAGGAGATGGAGAGGGTAGAGAAGAAGAGTTACACAGATGCAGTTACATGTGAGGCACATGACACGTGTATCATTAAGTAGCAATTATAATATATTAAAACTTGTCTTTTTAAGACCTTCTGAGACAGTCTAAAGCAGGGGTGTCCAACCTTGGCAACTTTAAGACTTGTGGACTTCAACTCCCAGAATTCCTCAGCCAGCTTTGCTGGTTAAGGAATTCTGGGAGTTGAATCCACAAATCTGCTATAAGGTGAACAAGGTTGGACCTAATCGGTAAGTCTTGTGAAAGTTTCTTCCTCTATAAGCTGGTATAATTTTGTTGTTCTAGTATGAATGACAGTTTATGGCCTAGTTTGGGGGAGAGGGTACATTATGCTGTGTCAGCGCCTTTTTTTCTTCTTTAAGTAGACGTACCTGGAATTATGGTGCTTCTAGAACAACAGCATAGCAAACCTATGATACATATTGTGATAATAGCTTTGAACTCACATTTCATGTGTATGTATAAAAACATAATGACTGTTTTCCGGTATTTGGAATCTTAGAAGTCAAAATTCAGAATCTAGTTTAGTTTAGTTTAGTTTAGTTTAGGTTTAGGTTTAGGTTTAGGTTTAGGTTTAGGTTTAGGTTTAGGTTTAGGTTTAGTTTAGTATAGTATAGTAATATTTAAGATTCCCAACTTGAACCTTTTCGTATGTGAAAAGATGAATTTACAAATCTGCTTATGAAAAATGGTCATAAATTTTAAAAAAATTAGGTCTGGCAACATCAATTGAAAAAAGCATACAGTAAGAAACCTTTCATTTTAGGGTTATTTCTTAGCAGAGCCTTCTTTAGCTTATTGTTCTCTAAACTTATTGGATTTTAGTTCCCCAAATCTCAGCAAAGTGCCATTTGAAAACCAATATATCTTTCTAGCACAAGCTGAGGTTGAAGGAATCCTAATGGTTTAATAAAACTGAGCATGAAAAATGCTAATTGCAAAAATATTTCTTGAAAAGATGGATAGTTTTGATAGCTGCCACCTATTTCTATCTATTTGTCCAGCATTAGCTCAGCAGATACATTTCCATGTTGACTAAGTGGAAATTGGCTAGACATTTCTCTTTACTGCTGTAGATTTCAGAATGCAGAGAGTAGGTAAAGTAGTATAAATTTATGTTTTGGGTTTTCTAGTAGCCCAATTTGTGTTTCCTCCCAGCTGACCAATAAAAGAATGAAAAACATACTATTCAATCAGAGTCTGACTCAGGTTTATTTCCAGAATACAGACTGTACACTGGTTTGGCTGTTGCCCTTATTCCAATCATCTGAGTAGTTGTTTTTTTAAAGGATAATTGGGTTCTTTATTCTAAAATAGCAAACTCTGCCTTCAGATAGGCACCATTAACATGAACCTGAAGGTTTCTTGTGGGGAAGGCAAGGAAGATTTTTAGAACAAATCAACCCCCTTACTATTACTACCACAGGTCCCATCCTATCCATGCTGCAATTGAGCAAAATCACCCTTACCAAACTGGAGGATTTTAGGCCAGCTGCTTTTAAAGGTGAAGAGAAGAGAAAATGGAATTTCTGTCAGTTTCATACCCAGCTCCCTTTGCTTCGGTTGTTCTGCTTGTCAAAATCTTTACAATGATATGTAGTTTCAAAACTGCCCTGAACAATCCCAGCAGCAGTTTAAAACAGAATCAGTGGAGTGATATGCATACAGACAAACAAGCAATGCACAGTCCCTGAAGGATGCCTTTGGGGAGGAATCTGCAAAGTTGTTCAGAACTTTACACTTTAAGAAATTATGATTACAATGCTTAATCAACTGAACAATGGAAAGTGTAGTAGAGCAGGACCTCTTGTCCATGGGAAAAATCACAATCTCTGTTGGCCTTCATCAGAGCCATCATGGTACAGAGGTCAAAATGCAATATTGCAGGCTAACTCTGCCCACAGCCAGGAATTCAATCCTGACTGGCTTCTCTCTTTCCAAGGTCAGTAAAATGAAGAAGATCCAGGTTCTTGAGGGTGACATTTGTAAGTTGCTCAGAGAGTGCTGGTGATATGGTGACATTTGTAAGTTGCTCAGAGAGTGCTGTGAAGCATTAGGGAATAGTAAATCTAAGTTTTATTGCTATCATGGGAGATGGAAAGATCAGATATGCTACAGTTGTGCTGAAAATAAAGCAGCCCAACCATAAGCAGGGATCAAAAGCCATGGAAGGTAATTTCAATATATGATTACTGTGGCAAGGTTATTATATCACCAGAGATAGAAAGAGTCAACACGGTGGCTGGTGAAATTGGTAGATCTTGCTGAGAAGACTAAATTACTGTCTTTGATTAGAGAAAACACACTATCTACATATAATGGTAACTGGAAGCCTCTTATAGACTTGTTGCATAAAAAATGGGGGGAAATGAACATGATTTATGGTTTGATGATTAGACAGGATAAATTATAGAAAGAAGAGTGATATGGTGAAGATTTAGAGAAAGATTAAAATATATTGTAATCACTGCTGTGAAGAATATCAGAAGTCACATACATATATATATTCTTTTCTATTTTTCTTCATCTTTTTTCTTTTCTTGAATTTTTCCTTCTTTGATTTCTTTCCTTTTTTCTTCTTTATTTTATATTTTTGGTGTTCATTTTGATCTCCTTATTTTTAAAAAAAATCCATAAAAATCCATAGCCAACTGTAGGGATGGTGAATGTGGTGACTTAATTATCCAGTTGTGACCGCTATCTTGACTTTTGGAAAATCTGCCATGCCCCGCAGATGCCTCTGATCCCAGGTACTAAATGTAGGTGTTAGTGTGGGAATACAGAGCTCTGGAACAGATTCAGGAATAATGGAGGACTTGTAAGGTTTCTATGCTTCTTGAAGAATGAAAATAAATGCACAAAACAGAACAAAGGGTGGTAGATAAGATACATAAAAAATCCAGACTAAGACACAAACCTATTGGCTCTACTATTTGCTAAGCCATGGTCATGGAGAACTTCTAATTAAATATGTGGTTGATCAATTAACCCTCCATACTTATTCTGATGTAGTATGGTTACAAGAGAGCAAAGCAGCTGACTCAAAGCCAGGCATCTCTTCTTAATCAAGGCAAAAGGCTTTAAAAAAAGGAATGAAGCTCATAAAGGGATAAAGTCAAACTAGAAAATTAGAAAGTAAATAAAGTAAACAGCAATGATATTTTTTTTTAAAACGTACAGGATTAAAGTTTTTAGATTGGCTTTTTCTTTAGTGTGGTAATGTTTTCTTTGGTGACTCATTTCTCCAACTACATGAGCCATGATGGCGCAGTGGTTAGAATGCAGTACTGCAGGCTACTTCTGCTGACTGCTGGCTGCCAGCACTTTGGCAGTTTGAGTCTCACTGGCTCATGGTTGACTCAGCCTTCCATCCTTCTGAGGTGGGTAAAATGAGGACCCATCTTGTTGGGGCAATATGCTGACTCTGTAAACCACTTAGAGAGGGCTGTGAGGCACTGTGAAGTGGTATATAAGTGCTATTGCTATTGCTACATCATAAAATACACAATATATTATTTGAAGTAACTTGTCAAATCTATTGGAAGCCTTATGTTTAACTATGTAATCTTAGACTATTTGGAAATTCTCTACTGTAAATCTGGTTCCTGTGTTTCTAAGCTTCTTACTCATCTGACATGCCTTATGGAACTACAGTACCAAAAGATACAAGATGGAAGCGCAGCAAAAGGTGGTTAAATGAATTTTTGTCGTCCCCACCCCCCGCTGCAATGCTTTTAATAGACAGTGTGTAATTCTACTGAAATCATTTTTTATTTATTCGTCACATTTCTGTACCCTCCAACTCAAAAGGTACACCATTGAAGTGGAATTATTTCTTTATTTTGAGTAAATAAGTGAAACCATGTTCTGTCCTCAAACTTTTAAACCATGCAGCCTAAGTACTATGTTGTTTGTTTGCATGGAAAGGTTTAATTAGCAAGCTGCTTACCTGTTTCAAGGAGGGAACGCACTAACTCCCTGGGGGGCAGAGCATAGGTAATATTTAACTTTATCTCTGTTCTGTTTCTGGTACTTTAGCCTGGCAATAAGCAGTGTAAAACAACTAATGTGTGTGTGGTGTGTTTACACAAGTTGTACTTCTGACCTAAGTAAAACTGGAGGTCATATAATCTGCGTCTTTTATGCTATCTATTCATAAAGTAGTGCAGTCTGCTACTTAGTCCTCCAGACCAAAAATAAAAATGTACCATGCTTTTGCAACCCTTAGGCACAATAGGGACACACCGGAACTGATGCTCTTTAATATTCCTTAGTTTTGCTTCCCCTCTGTACAAATCTCAAGATAGCAATTGATAAAAGAGTATTCATATTACAAAATATGTCACAGAGCATGGCTACATGTTAAAATATTTCCCACCGTTTCCTATACGGCCTACAATTCTTGGGGTTTCACTTCCAACACATCTCAAGGCTGCCAGCTTGTGGAAGGCTCTCTTACTTGCAGTTTTGGAGGCAGATGCCATGCAGATTCTAAGAACAAGGTTCTATTTGATGACTCTGCTTCCTCAGTTCATTTATCTCTGCTCTCATCCAAGGACCAAGGACTTTCTCAGGCTTCCAGGACCTTCTGAAATAAGGCTCTGTAAATCATGGAAGCCCATGTGTGAAATCCCCTCCACAGAGGATGTCCTTCCAGGGACAAACCTAAAAATATGGAATTTTCCAATATATTGTCATAATTACTTTAATATTAATAATACACTCTTCTGCCACTCTTTACTGTCATCTAGTAGTTTAATGAAATCTGGCCTAGATATTGCTTAAATAAATCAATGAAATTTGTTTTATGAAAAAATAGACTGCACATGATTTTCTCTTTGTTTTTCCTCCTTTGTCTCTTTCCATTCTTTTTCCTTTTGTATAACTCACTATCTCTTCTTCCTTCTTCAAGTCCTTCTTCTTCTATTACTGACTGACATACACACATTTTCTTTAACAGGGGGTCATCAGTACATTTGTATCAATGTTGAACTATCTTGACTTGAAACTATCCAAGTGAGACCAACCAGAAGAACTAGGTTCATGGCACACTAAGGAGCATCACTTCATCGCTTACTGGCTAATACATTTTACAAATAGGGAATCTGCTGAGCTGCACCTTGTCTTTGGGGAAACAGTAAGATTGTATGACAACAATTTTACATCATATCCCAGCAAGATGGGGAAATATCCAATCTTTTTATTTCCAAGTATGAGTCAAAAAAATGAGCCAGTAAGTTTCAGAAATATAAAAATTTTATCTTTAAAGATATTTGCATCCTACTGCTAATATCTCAAGGTAAAAAAAAATTAGGGGCTTTCTGATTTACTTGCAGATAAACATACTGTCATCTCAAACAATTCTGCAATCTTTCTTCCCTCTTCTTTATTAAGTGGCATTCAATGTATAACTTGTCCATTAGATGTTAATCTTCTCCAAGACAACCAGTTTATGAAGAGAGAAAACATTTTTTATTAATAGAAAACTCCTTGCACAAATCTTGCACACTGTTTTCTAAAAGTTGCATAGCAGATGCAGTACAACTGAGAGCAATCCAAGGGGGGGGAAAGAGTTAGGGTTAGTTTGACATCAGTGAAACCTACGTGCACAAGAAATGTAGCATTTTGTATAATAAATATGATATACAAATACTGCTTTCATAACACACACTGAGTAGGCCAGCCGAGAACAATTTGGTTCCTGTGGGTTGAATGAAATCTATTTGTTCTCGTCAGAAAGTAAGCAAAAAAAAAAAAATTATAATGGGATAGTAGAGGAAATGTTGGAATACTAGATGGGACTCAATTGTCTTCTGATTATGGCTTATTTGTGCTTGGCCAAATCATGGACCCCAAAGGCATTAGTCATACTGAAAACAGTTCAAAGTCCTTCTAATCATAACTTCTTTGGAGGAAATATGCTGTAGAGCATATCTTAAATAATTATCCAAAATTGATTTAAAAAGTAAAAGGAAACTGGAAAGAAAAAGATAGTAGGGTGATTCTGCAGTAATAGCAGTGAAGAGAAAAATAGTGGGAGATGAAAAAAAGCATGCTGGGGTAAGGGAGAAGCTCCTGGATGAGGAAATGCTGGAGGCAAGAGAGGTATGTGTGACAAAAATTATAGAGTGGACCCCAGCAATTGGAAGAGGGAGGTTTCCCAAAGGCCATCTTGCCTACCGCTCTGACAGAACAGCTGGACTTCACCCCCTCTACCACTTTTTCTGACATTTGTCATGTGCTGGAAAGTATCCTAGCTGTTCTTTTCAGGAAGATTTTTTTTTTGCTCAGTTTAGAAGACAATCTTCCATAATTTTCTCTCATGCTCTAGGTCTGCATGACAAGCAGAAGTCCAACTCTGCTCCGAGACATGAAAAAGGACCGCCATGAAGATTGTGCATGCTTCCTCTTGGTCTTCCTTGCTGTTCTGTGTGTTTTGAGGGCCACTGTTGAGGGGTCATTTTTCAAGCTGGCAACTTTAAAACTAGTTTGGAATTCTTGGGGTTGAAATCTACATGCCTTAAGTTTCTGAGTTTGTAAAATGCTGCTATAAAGTCTCTGATAGCATCCCTTGATCTCCATGTCTTAAGTACATATGTTTGAAATAAATGCATGTTCGTTCCAAATTTACTTGTACCATCATTTCATTTTCTTGTGTCTCATTCTTAGAATTACAACTTCCAGAAAACTCAGCCAGCTTGGCTAAAATGAAAGTTTGAATAGTAGTACATTTTCTAATACCATTATTTGGAAATACAGTGCAAACAGAAGAGAATAATATGCCTTGTAAACCAAAGTAACTACTGGCACATGTTATACTGGCATTCCTGCTGAATGAGGTACAAGCATTTTTTTCCACAAGGTACAAAGAACTCTGTGAACTCAGTTACTGGTAAACTTCAGCCCAATAGGCAAAAGCTGATCTACTGTGGTTTGTGGCAAAGTGCCCAGATAAAGTAAAAGTTGTGTAGGACTCATTAAGAGCAAACTTTTTCTCAGCCCAGGCCTCAAAATGATCTGCTGTGAGACTAGAAACCTTTGTTTACTAAACAAGACATGCAATAATAGAAGGTGTAAATTAGCACAGGACTTAAACAATGTCTTCACCCAGATATAATAAAATGAAAAGTACAACTGGCCCAGGTCTTCAAAACTGGGCCAGTTGTAGTTTTCATTTTATTATATACCAGAGTTCATCATGTTATGCTAGTACTATGTGAGCAGAGCTGGCTCCCAGTTTCTTTCCAGGTGCAATTCAAAGTACTGGTTGTCATCTTTAAAGTCAGATAAAGTGGGTGCACTTCAAGTCATTCCTTAAATTATTTCTGGAAGAATCTTGGAAGCTCACCTCTGAAGCTGCTCCTGCCCACTGGAATACACTATCCTGAAGATCTGGCAGGCCCCCATCCTCCTTACCTTCCAAAAGTCCATAAGGGACTGGCTCTTCCAGCAAGCATTGGGCAAAGATGTTCGTGTATGGGAAGTTTTGTTTGGGGGCACCAGAAATTGTTTCAGATCGGGGTTTATAGATATTTCATGTGTTATTATGTCCTTGTAAATCACCCAAGATGTACATAAAATGAGTGGCCATATAATTTTTTTAGATTATTTTTTTAGATTTAGTTATTCTGTTGATTCATTTGAGAGCTATCCCTGTTTCCCTGAAAATAAGACCTATCCTGAAAATAAGCATGTTTTACATGTGTGCCTAATATAAGCCCTACCCCTCAAAATAAGCCCTAGCCTGTGCAGCTGGCCACCCACCCATTCCATCTGGTTCTCATGGTGCCACGATGGTGGTGGAGCTGCCCCACATGCCCAGCATTGGATTATCTCAGGGTCCCCACAGCCAGTCCATCCATGCCCTGATACTTGCTTCATGGTGGCAGCACTGCCAGCATGTACAGCAGGCGCCCATATGGCTGCTGGCCCACTTCTGCTTGCTCGTGGCCGCAAAGGAGCAGGAGGCCAAGTGGTGTGCTGGAGCCACAGCCACGAGGTGAGGCAGGTGTTGGGGCATGGATGGCTTGGCTGTGGAGGGCCCTGAAATAAGCCAGTATGGGGCATGTGGGGCAGCTCCACCCCCCCCCCACCTCATGGTGGTGGTACTGGTACACCATGCAGCCTCCTGCCCTGCCATGAGCAAGCAGAAGAAGTGGGCCTCCCATAAGACAACCACTGAAAATATGCCCTAGTGCTTATTTTGGGGCCCAAAAGAAAATAAGACTCAGTCTTATTTTCAAGGAAACCCGGTATTAAAAGCAGTCAATTCCAAATTTTAAAAAGTAGTGGCATCACTGGAAAAATGAAGTGCTCTGTCATTTTGGCAGGAGCCTCTTTAAAAAAAACAGCCTTGTACCTGGTATTTTTTTGGCTAAACCCCCCCAAAAATAGGCAATGTGATTTGGTTTTTTTAATCTTTTTCTCCCTTTGGCTCTAATTGTAGATGGAGGAGAACAAAATTCTTACATAATTATCCCTCAATCCCTTGTCCAAAAGTTCTTCTTCCACTTATCCCATCCCCATAAAGCTGATTTTAAATATTGTCAAGATAGTTTCGTTATGCCTCAGGGGAAACTAGGTTACTTTTTCATTAAATTTGTTGTTCTGTGTTAAAGAAAATTATGATCCTACCCAAATTGATTAAGATCAAGAGTTTGAGGTGTTGGAAAGGGGAGTTATTACTAATTACTGTATATAGTAGTTACTATATACAGTAATTCTCCTTCTCAGTTTAACTTCTTCAGAGAGTGGTTATTGTAGAAATAAAATGAAGGAGAATTTCTGTGTAAGTTTCCTTAAGCTAAAAGTCCCAATGGGTAGTGCAACAAAACTAGAAATGCTTGAGTGTACAGATTTGGTTCTCCTTTTTTATTTTGTATGAAATGTCAATTAGTACCCTCACAGGTGTCACAGGTGTCAAACTCGCCACATCACATTGCTGTCACATAACATTTTTTCCATTCGCAGAGCTGGAGTGGGCATGGCTTATGCATGAGAGACATCTGGCCTATGGGCCTCCAGTTTGACATCCCTGTTCTAGATGATAAGATTTGTAGTACATGGTAATGAGACTGGCCCTCAAAGGAAGCCTTGTAATGTTTTGTCCTGGATTGCCGGATGAGCAAGACTTTTTCTAACAAAAGATGACACCAGCACCATTTGAAGATGTGCTGATGCTGCATTGACTTTGCAATAAACAAAATGTTACAGGAATTTTGTTCCAGCAACTATAATAATTCAGCGTACGGAACCTGTGTGGTAATGCCATCCACTGGTAACATCTGGAATTACATTTACTTCGTTCTTTACAATGCATATCAATTCGAAATGAACTTTGCAAAGGAAACCAGACTTTGGATCTGAATGTTTTTTAGGATAACAGATAATCAGAGTTGGAAGGGACCTTGTAGGTCATCTAGTCCAACCCCCCGCCCAAGCGGGAGACCCTACACCATTTCTGACAAATGGCAGTCCAATCCCTTCTTGAAGGTCTCAACTGAGGGCAAGCTGTTCCATTGGTTGATTGTTCTCCCTGTCAGAAAGTTTCTCCTTATTTCCAGGTTAAATCTCTCCTTGTTCAGTTTCCATCCATTATTCCTTGTTTGGCCTACAGGCGCTTTAGAAAATAGCTTGACCCCTTCCTCCCTGTGGCAGCCCCTCAAATATTGGAAGACTGCTATCATGTCTCCCCTGGTCCTTCTCTTTACTAGACTAGCCATACCCAGTTCCTGGTAGACACTATTTGGTATTTGGAGAAGCTGCTATGGCTGCTCTTGCAAATTGGCTGCAGAAGAAGGCTAGCCCATTCACAAGCTGGCTGCCACAGGTATATAACTAGTTGCTTAACTACAATTTAGGGGGGAAAGATTATTTTGGAGGAGCAATACTGAATTTCAGGATTTAATGACCATGGTCTAAGTTTCCAGGCATTTCATCAGCAACCATGGCTGGCATCTTCAAAGGCAATCATAGACAACAAGCAACTGTTTGTCTACTATTGACCTCACCCCTTTCCTAAGAGGTCTGTAGGGGGCGTGCATAAGCGCACCAACGTGCCTACCCTCCCTGTCCTATTGTTTCTTTTTATTTTTCTTATATGTATCCATTTCATGTATTCATAACTATGTTTATACTTATACCTATTATCTTGTAAACGATTGACAAATCAAATAAATAAATAAAAACTGAATAGGGACTGACTGGGCTGCTGTCTTTAAAACCAAGTGACCTGAAAACAAGCCAAACTGGTTTGTTTTCGGTGCAAGCTGGTAAAGGCTAATCTCAGACTGGTTCTTTGTTTGTGCCCAATCCTAACCGGTAATTTTGGTGCTGTTGGATCCTGATTGTTCATGCTGGCTTCTGACTGGTCCTCTTGTTGTAGCAGACCAGCCACAGATGCCAGTAAAACATCAGGAAATTCTATTGTCAAGTCCACAGTCACAGAGAAGCAGGATAACTACATATTTTATTTGATAGCTCTATCTACTTGATAGGCCTGTCCACTTAATATACTGTATATTCTAGACCATATTATTCAGGTGGGAAAAATCTTAATGGGCCAGACAATATTGTGTATGACTTGGCAGAAATATTGTTTCTTATATGTCTAATAGAAATGCCAACTGCAGCATGAAGTATAGAGCTAAACCAAACCCTCTGATTTTACTAAACTGCTATGAGAACTGGCGATGTGGAACTAACAATGGATTACATACGGGCCATGAACCTCCACCACAATTAAACTTCATATCACTCCATCCACCCTCATTTGGAAAATCCAAAGAAGCACAGAATCTGCATATTTGTTCTTGATGCTACTCATTTTGTTTTTCTTTAATGGAATACAGAGAAAGTATAGTCACCTATTCCAAGCTGTATTTCATGGAACAGGTTGAAATATTTTCTTGCTGAACAGAGCAGGCACTAAAGCCTCTGTAGCTACAGTCTGGGCTGCATTTCAGTCCGTAAGCGATGTCATCTCCTGAGCAAAGATCTGATCTGAGATGATGTCAGACAAAGCACCAGCTTTCTTTCTGCATTTCAAATGCCATCAACTCAGAATCGCCATCTTTTCTGTAGGGCAGAGATGGTACCGTACTGACAAATTGTGACAATAATCATTGTGTGGACATGTGCTAGCAAGAAGGCAAGTGTTCCTGTTGGCCTGATGGCATGAATCAGGATGTGGTGGCATGAATTGCAGTACAGGTAGTCCTAAACTTATGACCAATAGGTTTTGCCCAAAATCAAGCCCAAAATGTATATTGCTAAGCAAGACAGTTGTTGAGTGAGTTTTGCCTTGTTTTACAACTTTTTTTTTTGCTATGGTTGTTAAATGAATCACTGCAGTTGTTATGTTACTAACACAGTTGTTAAGTGAATCTGGCTTCCCCATTGCTTGTCAGAAGATTGCAAAAAGGGATCACATAACCCTGGGACACTGCAACTGTCATAAATACATGCCAGTTGCCAAGCATCTGAATTTTGATCACATGATCACAGGGATGCTACAACAGTCATAAGTGTAAAAAATGGTCATAAGTCACCTTTTTCAGTGTCGTTATAACTTCTAAATGAATGTAAGTCAAAGACTACCTGTAATAAAATCTTCCATGTTACTCAAAATTGCTGTGGGGCAGTAGATAATGCAGAAAAATGGTGAGACAAAGGAAGCACCAAGAAAAAAAAAAGTGATGCACTTAGGCTCTATGGAAGGGCTGTTCATTTTTCTGTAAAAGAAATATGACCTGAAATAGATAGAAAATGCAGAATAATAGTTAATTACATTACAGGACTCTAGGGAAAACATCTACAATAGCACATCTGGGCTAAAAAAAAAACACCACATGCTGTCATAGTCAAACTATGACTATGGTAAATAAGGACTGAAGTTAAATAACAAAAATAAAAAAGATATCCATGGTTGAAATTAAGAGTTAGGAACCATGAGCAATATTCATAATATAGAGCGCTAGTTTCTGCAGTGGATCTAGCAATTCAATTTTCTACAAGCCTCTGTTATTGCTAGTTTTGTTGTGCTATGCTATAACTGTTACACCATAAAATACATGAATGCACATTAATTGAGACATCAGAATAAATAGCTGCAACCAGATTGTACAGCAATGCAGAAAGCAATGAACATGCAAGATGCATGCAATCTTTAATCATTTGAAACCAGCAAGGACCAGACAGTAGGAAAGCAGTCAGAAATTAACAAAAGGTATGTTTTTTTAATTACCCCATATGTAATGCTTCACTGTATCTTCCCAAGAATAAACTGACTTGTATTTTTATTATACCATTCCACAAAATCAGCTATTCACATTTAAGTCATTGGATAAATTAGAAAAGGTCAGCATTACAATCAGGCTTAAATTTGTAAAGTTACAACTTTCCCTTGTCCAAACCAATGAACAATTATTTAGCCTTGTAGTGAACACTAAGGAGCTTGCCAATAGATAGTTGTACTCTGCAAAAAAAGAAAGAGAAGATTTGCAAGGGCTGACTTCTCCATTTTGTATATCTCTAAGGAAAGGTGCATAGCAGTGAACTGCATTTCTAATTTTGCGATTAGAAATTACAGTAGATTATTTGGGGAAATGGCTAGAGTTAGGACTAGAAATAAAAAAAAATATTACTTTGCCCTATTAGATTTGGTTGAGATTTGGCTCATTGTTTCTAGCATTACATAAACAAGAGTACAACTTTATGCCCAAGACAAAGTAAATATTTCACAAAGTAAATATTTGTATGCTGTTGTCTCTGACATTTGGCCATTATGCCATAATTGGAATGCCCATAACTGAACTAGCAAGTCAAAGTTCTAATGGGTCATTCATGCTCAGATGGCATGATAGTATCCCTCTTATTTCTAAAGTTCTGAGATTATCATTCTTTTTAAATTAAGTACAAAACCACAATGCACCTAATAGAAAATCCAATATGAGATAAATAAATTAAAGTCTTCTTCAAGTAACTCTGATTCATAATGACTTCAGGGAAACATTCCTATAGTATTATTGGCATCAACAGAGAAGTAATTTGCCACTGTTTTTTGGGATGATTTGTTTTTTATTTTCAAGTCTGGCCTGTGTTAGTATTTCTTGGTGACTTCCCAAGTGTGATTCTGCTTAGATTTTTAAGTCCAACCAATCTCACTCAGTTGCTGCCTGGGCATAAAATATTTTGTCCAAAGAACTACTTCAGATAAGTAGATAAGGTTGATTAGTGCCTAATGTTTTATACTGAATTGGTCATTAAAGCAGTTGTATCCAAGATCTTGACATTGGAAATATTAATCAGGCACCATAACCCCTTTGAGTTTGGGATCTTTAACAATGCTGATAAAATATTTTAAAAGGAGGCCGTTGGGCAAAAAGGTATATACTTCTCATTGTCCGGTTGGTGATTTGGCAGCATCAAACATCTTCTTCCTGCCTTCCATTCCTGACATGGCCTCCACATTCTTACGCCAGTCACTAACTTCTACTGGGCGTTCCTGTGAAGGAAACCAAGAAGTTAATCCTTATTTGAGGAGGAACTTAAAACAAAGGGCTAATTTGTACAAGTACAGGTGAAGATATATACTCTGCATATGCCATATGAAGAGAAAGGTGGGGAATATATTATATGGGTCTCAGTAAGGTCATGTGGCTAAACATTTATAAACATAGCTAATATAGGAAGGTTCCATAAGGGTATATTGTACTGGCAAGTTTCCTGGCATACATTAGTATATGCAGAAAATAGAATCTAGACAGCTTAAGCACCAATAAACTCTTCAACAAGCACCCCACATTAAAATTGTTATTTTAAAAAAAGCAGTCTTTTTTAGGGAGAAAAGATGAATATACTAACCAAGATTTAAAGGAGAGAATCAAAGCATCTTCTAATTTAAATCTAAACTCTACTGTTTAATCACTGGAATATATGCCTGTGTCCAAGCTAGCTCTGTCTGGAATTTACCACATGCTAACATTTTTCAGATCTGAGTGACTGTGTAATAAAGAAAAAGGGCTAGATCATTAAACCTGTTATTTTCTTCATCAACAGCCTTGCAAACTGGCTGTGTGCATTTCCTTAGTATGAAATATTCTCTATTAATTGTTGATGTTGGAAAGGCATGGACAGATTCACATATACAGGTCTAAGCACTGACTTTTCATTCAAGGAAATCAGTATAATAAATAGAAACTATTGATCTCTGGTAGTTGAATTACGTTATTCATGACGGGCTGCTGAAAATGTTTTCTGTGTATTGAGTGACTAGTATCCCAGAATGGTATTTGCAAACTTTCATGTCATCACTTGCTCCTATGCGTAGCTCACAATGTTTGGTAAAACCTATCTGTAGGTCTGATTACTCTTTGTTTAATTCACTTGATAGCACAGTACAGTATTTCTTAATTTTTGGCTTGTTTGAATTTTTTATTGTCATCTTTAAGAGTTATAGGTATTACAGTGGACCATATGCTTTTTTTAAATTTTTTCATCAAGTACCAAATTCAGTTGTTTCTTATCTACAAATGTCCATTACAGGTAATCCTTGATTTATGACCACAGCTGGAATCAGAATTTCAATTGCTAAACAAGGTGATTGTTATGTGAGTCATGCCTGGCTTTACAACTTTTTTCATGGTCATTAAATGAATCACTGCAGTTGTTAAATAAATTATGTAGCCATTAAGTGAATCTGGCTTCCTCCATTGACTTTGCTGGCTGACAAAGTTGCAAATGGTGATCATATGACTCAGGGATGCAGAATTATTGTAAATATATGCCACTTGCCAAGCACCCCAATTTTGATCACATAACTGTGGGGATGCTGTGATGGTCATAAGTGCAAGGATTGGTCAGTGCCATTGTAACTTTGAGTAGTCATTAAACAACTGGTTGTAAATTGAGGACTACTTGTAATACCAAGAAAATTCCAGTCTAGAAGATGCAATAAAATACAGTGTTTTTCTTCCATGCTGAAATCCTGGCTGCTATTAGCAGTGCGTAGAGAATTGCAAATCATATGGATAAACTTAACAATTTTACTTTAATGAGTGGGCTCTCCAACCATTTTCACAATCCTCATCCTTCATGGGAGAAGCTGTCTTAATTTTAGTTCCTGTTCTATAGCACATTCTATAATCCTCAATCTAAGAATGTTCATTTACAACCTATTAAAGGTAGGGAACATCTATTTATTTCTTTATGATTAAATTTATATGTCACCCATCTCGCTATCAGGAGGCTCTGTGGAAAAACATTAATCAAGCAAAAACCTAAGAACATGTTTCTTCACGGCGACATCAAAGAAACACAAATACACGGGACACTGGGAAGACGTGATATACAATACAGTATGTGGGATTTCCAGCCACCAACCTTTTCTGTATCCTCTTTCTTGACAGACTTGAGGTTGGCTCTCAGGTCCATGGATACTTTGTGCTTCGAGCCAAGCAGAGCTCTAAGCATGGCATCTGCGGATACGCGGACACGGCGCAAGGGAGGACGCTTGAATTTTCCCCTAAGGTCAAGCACCTTCAATTTCAAGTCTTTAATCTGCAGAAGAGGCAATAGAGGTGGTCATATATCCTAAGAGGTCTCAGGAGAAAAAAAAGCTTTGCTCTTTCCCAGGAAAAAGGTAGTGCAAGTCCAGCCCGCTTGCTAAGTTACAAGAAGAAATGCTTTGAAAGGTTTCTTGCACTAAAAGGCATTCTGCATTCTGTGTTAGGCATGCTAGCTGCCTTGAGTTATTTATGAAAAAGGTAGAATATAAATAATATAAATAAATATTTGGTAGCCTCTGAAAAACTGCCACAGGAGCCTTGATTTATAAATCTCAGTTCCCTTGCTTTCAGTTTGCACACATTTTATTCATTCCACTGATAAAGGGAAAATTAGCATCTCTACTAAAGCAAGAAAACATATAAGGTTATACAGAACATTGGCCTGGAATAATAATCCAGTGCTTTTATGGAAGATCCTGGAGATGTTCAATGTTGCTATTTACAATTTAACACAAGGAAATGCTCCATTCTGGCTATCATATGCCAGCAGTCAGAAACAAAGGTCCAGAATCCAGTTTAGAAAAAAATGAATAAATTAATTCATGATCTTTAAGATTGCCATAAAGTTATTACCCTATCTGTATCGAACATTTTCTTATGGACAATGATATTTTACTGTTTTTTGTATTAATATATTCTTTTTATCTGAGAATTTAAATAAGAACTATTCTCCATCTTCTTACCTCCCGTGTGTTATGGTTACACTTTGCCTCAATGTCATATCTCTCTTCATCCACAATGTCTACCTTCTCATGAAGCTCCCTGCACAGATCCTGTGTAATTTAAAAGAGGAAAATGTTACAGGATATTTTCTCTAAGCCTCGGATCAGGTTATTTCTAACTGATATTTCACTGGGATCAGATACATTGGTTAGGTATTGTTCCAATACTAGGCATTGTCGGTCCCGATATTCTTTTGATCAGGACTTCAGAACTGAAAAGATCTTACATCAGCAGCATTTGATATCAGATATTTGTGGTAGCCATCCTCTTCAGTGACCTCAAAAGACTCCACGGATACTGTAGATATATTACATTCTTCATGGATGATCAAACTCTAAAAGTAACTTTACTCTTTGTGGCAATTTAGGACACATTTAATACATACATACATACATACATACATACATACATACATACATACATACAGTATTACAAAGCTGTGCAGAACCTACAGATTATATTCAGAAAGAAAAACGTAACATTGAAGTATTAAGCACCATTGTTTCTTACAACCTAAAAATAATGAAATGGTGGGAAAGCATGACATTTGGGAAAGTCATGAGAGCCAATCTGGTGGAAGCTACCCATAATCATCTGGGGGTTTACTTTAAATAAGACAGCCATCTGTGTGATTCAAGTTTAAAAATTTCTATTTCAGTTGTGGTATGTAAACATTTTAATAAATCAGTCTAAATATGGAAATAATGCAGATGTCACAATAATATATATCCTCTTTTAACTCTTGCTTTAGTACTGCTATTGCATGATAGCACAGAAGTGGCTACACTATTTTGCCCTACTAATATGAGAATCTTGAGATTGTGGTGATGATAAATCTATCAAATGTTAGTCAAACATTCTTATTTATCTAATCTTCAAAGTGACATTTTTGGATAATTTTCTCCCAAATAGTTTTTTGATGCATCTGGGCCAATCACTCTCCTTGCGTCCAGCTGACCCCACAAGGTGGTTGTTGTGAGAAAAATTGGAGGAAGAAAGAGCATTATGTATGTTTGCCACCTTTATTTATATGTATAAATTTATAAAAATATAATAAAGGTAGGATTTTAAAAAACATTTAAAAACCCTGATGATATATGTATTATTCTACCTTCTGGGAAGGGAAAAGATGGCATTGAACTGGAGTTCCAAATTAAACTTTCTAATACAGCTCCTTAGAATTCTGTCTAACTCAACATGTCCACTTAGGCATCCACTCCATTCCCTAAACCAAGAATGTACCTGGAGTTGGGAGTAAGAAAGCCCACTAGTATGCAAAGATGTTATCCTTTCTGCCAAATATCTCTCCTTCTCTCCTTGTTTGTCCACTTGTTCTTGTTCCCATTCTTCTTTGGCTTTAGCCAGCATCAAACTCTAGAAAAAAAAATTAGAGAAACATTTGAAAGATAACTTTGTACCTTTTTCACTATGGATCTGAAATATCAGCTGGTTTATGAAGAACTCCTGTGTATAATGCACAAGGCAGAAGCCTTCATCCAGTTCTCCAACCTTCTGCCTCCAAATGAGCAGCAGATAAGGTTGTCCCAAATTTACATAGAATAATTTGTTCTGTACAGTTCCATGCAAGAGTATCTCGCTTTAATTAACGCATGATAACTTGCATCTTCATGACTCACCTTTAGAAGGAGTTTGCGTGAAGCTGAGATCTTGGGCTTCCTCTAAAGAACAAAAATAAATGAAATCAAGGGCACCATTTCAACAACACAGTGATAATCATATATTCATACAAGCAAATGTTAAGAAAAACAAATCCGGGAACTGTACTTACCTCTCTACAGAAATTCATTTGGGAGAAGGAAGAAAGAGGGGAAAAAGGTGGAAAGAACAGAATCAATATATGAAATGTAATACTCTATTCAAGATACTGAAAATATGAGTGAGTGAGAACATTTTATCAGGTTAAACTCCATAATGATTCTGTCTGCCTTTTAAGGTAGACCAGACTTGAATTCCAAAGTTATTAATACTAAAACTATTTTTATTATAGGGCTAAGTAACAAATATGAATGTGCCTCCCATCCTCCCTTACTTTATGTCAGAGTCACGTGAATCATGAGATGGGTGACAAATAAATATAATTGATAAACAAAATATTAAATAGGACTGGGTGCAGTCAAATCTAGCATTTTTTCTCAAATTCCATTCCTGCTTTGGCTGAGGCTTTCCCTCCTGTCCTTTAAGATTATTCTTCCATCCTATTGCAGATCTGTATTGATCAGGATGGATTTCCTATCTGGTGTTGTCTTATTAGCTGTACTATTATGATGAACTGCAGTGGCGCAGTGGTTAGTGTGCAGTACTGCAAGTTACTTCTGCTGACTGCTGGCTGGTTGGCTGCAATTTGGCAGTTCGAATGTCACCAGGTTCAAGATTGGCTCAGCCTTCCATCCTTCCAAGGTGGGTAAAATGAGGACTCAGATTGTTGGGGGCAATATGCTGACTTTGTAAACTGCTTAGAGAGGGCTGTAAAGCACTGTGAAGGGGTATATAAGTCTAAGTGCTATTGCTATAGCTATTAGCCTTGTTAAAATCTCTCCTTAAAAATCATAAGCCTCTGTTACTAATAATCACAATGATCTCATTCTGCTACAGTTCTTTAACTTAGCCATCCTGAAACATGTGCTCTCCTCATGTCTTGAATTACAATTTTTGAAATCCAAGGCAAGATAGTCGATAATTCTACAGATCCAAAACATCTGGAGAGCAGCAGGATAACAAAGTTTGCCCTAACCTTCTAACCTAACCATGTAATCCAATTACATGGGCTAAGAAAAGAGGCTCCATTCAGACAATATCTTTTCTCTGTTTACTAAAAAAAATACATTTCCTGGGTTTGCATAATACAGTCAAACACACAAGATGCTCATTTAAAATTAAGCAAGCTCAGTATTTCAGGGAAATGAGGCTGCTAGTTTTGTAATGTATTTGTTAAGAATGGTGGGTGAACGCAACCAGAATCTGACTAAAAATGTTGTTTAAGATTTCAGTACAATTTTATGTATCTGTCACTGCTGCATATTCCTATAGGACTTTCCATAAAACGGAAACATTTATATAATACTGAAGCTTAGACTCAGACAATAAGAATTATTTTCACACTTATTACATCTACAAGTGGATTCATATTTGAATAATTGACTGGTGAGTTGCCAGATTTTGAGAATGGGGTAATTACATTCCTTAAACAAAAGTATAGCTATCCCCAGGTAAAAAAATATTCTTATCAACTCCTCAGCCTAATCATTTATGGAATGCATTGCTGCATTGCAAAATCATTGAGGTTTTTTTTTCTGCCATCTAGTGATTGTTTTGCAGAACTGTTTTATAAACCTAACTAAAATGTTTTTAACCTCAAAATGATCCGGTCTGCCTGTAAATATTGGTAATAATCAACAGAATTCAGCATCTATTTTCAGCCAGTAATGTTTATTGGAATGTTGGTGGATGATTTATAATTTCATCACCAATATTCAGTGTTAAACTAAACTGTTTGGAAAAAATTTCTTTCCACTTTAGCTTTTTTATAACAAAATCTTTGTGCACTGCTGAGAAATATGTATTTGAAAATTCACCACTTTTAATTTTCATATGTAAAGCTTGCCAAAAGCAAAAGCCATCAAGAATAAATGAATGAGTTTCTAATTTAGAGATCTTTTTTCATTTAAAAGTTAAATCTGAATGTCAAATTTCTCATATCAATACTAAACCTAGAAGTTGCTACATGTGTAAACATTAGTTCAAGAGCTATTGTTTATACAAGGAACCATGTTAAAATTGTCCTACAATCACCAGTTTGGAAGAAAATCCCATTTAACTTAAAAGGAACTAACTTTTGAGTAGATATTCACACTTGGTATAAGATTTAAACTGTATCCAAGAAATGACCTGGATCTTGGAAAACAGCAGCTCTTTATCAAGTTCTGTTCTCAACGTGTAGGCAGAGAGTGAGATGGAGGAAAGGTGGGGAAACCTATATTGCAATGTTAAGTATCTCATTTATCTATTTCACATAGAAGGTAAATGGAGGACAACACAGTTTGAGATTTTTCCACAGCAAACTCATAGCAAGCCTAGTTCTATTCAGAGTATCGTATCTCATAATGCACTTATTATGAGGTCAAATTCAGAAGATGGATCTGAACCATGTGTGAATGAAAAATATCTCAGCCAATGGAGAAAATAGAATATTTACTCACATTTCAGGCATTGTGGAAACAAATGTTGTGCCTACAAATCACAATAAAGCAATGTGTTACAAGGAATGAAACAATCCCAGCATTTAAAAATGAATGCAAACAATGATGCATAATATAAGCAGCCCCCGTTTATTCTTTGCTATATTTGTTTTATATTTCTTTATCCCAAGATTCCAAGAGGTTAGAAAAGTGAGGCTGAATAATAGTATTTCCCAGCAAGGATACCTTGATATGTTTTTCTCCCCAGGGAGAGGATGGCAACTCTAATGGAGTGGTAAATTCCAGCTAAAAATAATTCTTATGACAATGAACAGCAATGGGTTATTTTATTGTTATTCCTGGATAAAATCAAATATGTTTAAAATAAAAAAGATGATCCATAATACATTGAAGTGCAGTTATGTGAACCATTCTGTGTATGCATCTACAATATAATAACTGCAAATATTTCCATTCCCAACTTATGGATATTCTCTGTGTGGATTCACTTAGAAATAAAGCCACTGAATCTCATATATATAGACTTGGAAGTAGGTTATAACCAGTGGTGGGCTGCTGCATGGTTGCGCAGGTTTGGGTGAACCCTTAGTTGTGATCACCAGAGAACCGGATGTGAACGTAAGTGCAGCTCACCTCTTGGTTATAACTTCAGGCAATAGCTCTGAACACAAAGTGTAGAAAAGCCAAAGTGAATTCCATGGTTTTACTTCTGAGGAACAAGCACAGGACTGGACACAGGAAAATAAGTAGAGCTTAACTCTCAGATAGATCCCCCAATGATGAGACAGCTCCGAAGCCAAGTCCCACCCCTGTGATGAGAAGTGACAGAAGAATGGAAGGAAAAGAATCCCATGGCTACTTATTGCCACTGCTGCCTTACTCACAGGAGGAAACATAAGCAGGCTCTAAGAGTTGCTTCTGATCTCCTCAGTCCTCAAAGTATTTCTCCTTCTCTATCGACTTCTTGCTTTCAAACCTTGCCTTCAAGACCCTTCTGAACATCGTTTTTTTTGAGGGGGGAGGCAGTAGGCTTAACATCTTTGAACTGCAAAAATATCTTTGCTACCATCCAACAATAGCGAGCATTTCCCACATCTCCTGGCTAACTAGATTTTTGCCTCCTGGCTATGATCACTGTACCTCACACAATGAAATTTGTTAAAGGGGTGGGGCAAGGGGGTAGGGGATGAGCGACAAGGAGACCCCAAGTGTCTGCCTTCTCTGCCTGCCCTATCCTTATTGTACTATCTTCTCTGTTGCCAGTCTTGTGTTATGGCTACAGAAAGTACTGGGCAATATTAAAGCCCTCAAATGTAGAGACCTCGGACACTAGCCTCCAGACTCCTGGAGCCTGAATCCCCGAAGACTCCACAGTAATGATTGGGATATTTATCAAGAGATTTAAAAATAATACTTGTCTCAAACACAGTAAGATACTATTACATTGTAAAGTGCTTAGATGGCTTTTTTTCAAGCTCTGTACAGACATTTGTCATTTGAATAATTTGATAAATAGATCTCATCCTATGGTTTCTGCCTTCAAATCCTATCTCCAGCAAAGAGCCTTAAATCAAAGTTAAATAGTGTGATTTTCTTATATTTTCAATACAATTCATTCATATTAGCTTCAAATATTTCAGCATTTTCCAATAACAAATGTAAAAGCTGAAAACTATATCTATAATTCAAAATAGACGTTTTCATTTTTAACAGATGCAAATTTCTCAGTTGTATATAGATTATTTTGCAGGCCATCATTGGAAATTTCTTTTCTACGATGCTTATGTCAAGTATATGAAATCTAAAAAATGATTCTAAACAGAGTATTCTTATTCTTTAAAAGTAGGGTTTTTATTTTTTATGTGTGCTACCGAAAACATTCAGAAATTTGTCAGATCCTACAATATTTCTGCTTAGGTAAATTACCTTGGAGCTTAGTTTTCCTTAATCTGCTTGGGAAAATAGTACATTTGTTTGACCATCATTATGAAGTTAAGAAAATGCAAGAAACCTACAAAACACTGAGAAGACAACTCAGCACATAAGGCAAAGACAAGCAAAAATGGGTTCATAGTAATCTGATACAGAAAATAAGTCTTTGTAGCATTTCCCTGCTGAACAGCAACTGGAATTTTGTGTGGGAGAAAATGGATGTTTAGGCATGCCAATTCTCAAGGGGGCTTGCTTCATATATTTGTATTGTAATTATATATGATCTAATTATTCACATCTGCTCCCAAGGGCTTTTCATAAACACTTCTCTTGAGATCTAATGAATCACAGCTGAAACTGCCCCTAAGCTCCTCACTAATCTGTCTATTTTATGCATATCAGATATTAAATAATGATTAGAAAAAAAGCATCTCAGTTTCCCTGTGGCTGGCCTGGCAAATATAATTGTTTTATCATGCAAAAGAAGTCGCATGAGTAACTACCCCACTGAGATCCTGTTCAGCCAGCTGATCTTCTTATTTGGCCTGATCAAAATAAAGTAATGAAGTTATAATTATTTTTTCCTGATTGAACCTAAATCATCACAGTTCCTTTAGCACACGATTATATCGAGGCTAAGTCTTTGATCAAGCATCTTACCCTAGTGCAGTCCAGGCAGGAGAGAGATGATGGCTGGAGAATGGAAAGGCTCAGACTGTGAACGACAGACAAAAGGATGGGAGTAATAAATTGAAGCTTGACTACAACTGGTTAGTAAAAATAGAACTGAGACAAATACCCTTCTGGTATGCCTGCTTCCATACTGTGAAATGTCTACCCACAGACAACACACCCTTACTATCTAGTCCTTGTGAATTGCACACATGTGCACCTTGTCCACTACTTTTCCAATACTCTTGGAAGAATATACATCCAAGAAATGTGTGTGTGTGTGTGCAATTGAATGTTTTATATATATATATATATATATATATATATATATATATATATATATATATATATATACACACACATATACATATACATATACATATACATATACATATACATATACATATATATATATTCAGTTGGACGCATTCAATGAAGCTGTGGTGAAATTGCATACTTATTTCTATTCATGCCTCCAAGTCTTCTTATCAGAGCTAACATATTGTTACTGTTCTTGTTATTTTGGTTGAATTGGGAAGGGCTGGAAAATAAAGCCAAAAGCAGTGAAACAAAGCATCTAGCAAGCCAAGAACAGAATCACTTGATGCTGGCATGGATCCAGCTTGAATTTAGGTGGATTGTAACAGAACCAAAATCTGGTGATTCATTAGCATTTCAGACCTTGGAAAACAGTACTGGATAACACTATCATTCAGTGATTAAGTACGTGCTTTTAGAGGCCCGAGTTCTCAAATCCAGGTAGTTTCCAGCATCATCATCAAAGAAGAAGGGTCAAGCAGAAGATAATCCAGAAATACCCCAGCCATGGTGGATAGTGCAAGATTTAAAAGTCAAAGAGTTCTAGCTGTAATATTGCAGCTTCTTTTGTTCTGGTACAATATCAGCTGGTTCAGGAGCTGATCCTTGCCTTGCTTTTTCTTGGCCCAGTTTTTCTCTTTGAGCCATAACAGTAGATAGAACTTCAAATTACTTATGAGACTATTATGGAGAACGTAAGCAGCCCACACACTTCCTCATATTCAGCGGAACTAAAGAGAGAGTGGGGCCAGCCCAATGCGTGTGTGATTGAAGTCAAGGCCTATTAATGTTTTTTTCAATTAGGTAATGGGGCCAGAGCAATACGTGTCTGGTTGAGTTTAAGGTCTAATAATGTTTTTGAAATTAGGCAATAGGTAGCTTTGATGGTAATTTATCAATCAGCTCCTATTTTCTTTCACCCTTGTCATTCCCAGGCACAGAAAATAACTATGATTTAATATATACATACATACATGGCTATTCCTTCACCTATTGCACGTTTAACTAAAAAGTGTTTTGCAACTTAATAAAAGCATAATTGTTCCAAAGTGTAGGGTGCAAGGCATCCTCCTCCTGTAAGAAGTATATATGCATGTATGCATGCAGGCATGTATGTATTTGATCAAGTAGTTGAGGCACTGGCTGCCAAGAATAGATACAAGGCTCAGTGCAACAGTCCAGCATGATGTCCCTCAGGAAGAACCACAAATATTGAACATATATTCACACAAACCAGATTGAACTGGCTCATAACCCTACCAATTCATCCCCATCTAATAGCTCCACGTGTGGGTATTGTATGAATTAGGAAGACTCCCTGAAAATAATAAATCCATACAGCATGGCTTAGGTTGGAAGAGTTCAAAATTAAGAAGGAATGTTGTTTCCCCTCTGGACTGCCTTTCCTACATTTCAGCCAACGTAGCAGCTTAAACAAGGTGCTTGAGGGGGATAAAGTTAAATTTTAAAAAAGTAGAGTACAATGGCCAGTTAGATTTAGCTACCACAAAGAAAATGCCATGCAAGGACAGGGAAATAGAGGGCAACAACTTGCCTAATATTTGTACACTTTTATTCATATGCATCGACATAAATTTAAAAATAGTTAGGATAATTTTAAATGGAAATGTAGTACACCCCAATGATAGTGGGGAAGAAATTGGCCAGCTTTGAAACACAGAATATCTTCAAAGAAAGGGCTATAAAGGAGGACCTATGGCCATCACAGAGGAAAGATCTTACCAACTGAGAATGCTATTGTTGTCGTTGCAAAATTATCTCCAGATGGACATTTCACCAAGTGTCAGATTTGGACAGAATATGGGAGCACACATTGTGGCTGATCAGCCTGATCACATGTAAGGCAAATATATAGCCAGGACTGATAAAAGTGGACGAGAACTGTGATTAAAAAATTGCACAGAGACTAGGATAGTCAGAAATGGAGCGACCCATAATTTTATCTCAAATCTATAAAAAAACCAAGGAAACCCCCAGTAATGACTGAGGGAGATGGCCTTTGTTAACTATCCCCTCTCTTGTTTCTGAAATAAATGGATTTCACCACCCTTTCTGACACCTATGAGCTTTTCTTGCACCTGTTCATCCATATATTTTTAGAGAAGAAGTTATGAGAACACAATTCTATAGTCTGGCAAGGACAATGCCCGGCATTTTAATCCTTGCTGCTATTATGGTGCAGGCAGAGAATACAAGCAGGAGCTTCAGCTTTAATGACTGACAGAAGGAACAGGCATAGGGTTTCTCCTGCTCCACTACCAGGGTATGCATCCAAAAGATCAACAAGGCAAACCCTTTCTGTATTTATAACAATTTTAAAAGTCATCTATCCTGAAGAGCTCAGGGCAGTAAACATATTCTGCTCCTGATTTACATATCCTCAAAACAACTCTGTGTGTGTGTGTGTGTGTGTGTGTGTGTGTGTGTGTGTGTGTGTGTACGCGCGCATGCACACACACACGCACACACGCGCATGCGCACACACACACAAATGAGACAGAGATTCAGTTATTTGAGTCAGGGTTCCTAGTCTAGACAGGGGTGGCTCCTAGTCTCCAAAATTGAGCTGGGCAGATCTTCAAGGTAAGCTTTGCCTTAACAAGGGTTCAAACAAAGCATCCTCCTGAGGCTGATGTCTTAGGTCAAAAGCACAGAACAGCCATGTTGCATTACTTTGCTCTTTTTTGCTTCATTCCCCCTCTCCAAAACTAAATTCGGGAGAAGGCTAAAATAAGACGGTGAAGCGAGGTGAAGTACTTTTTCCAAGACAAATCAAATTACCTCTTCATTTGATAAGATTAATAACATCATCTTCACAGCACAATGCAAATTATACATTACCCTTGAGCAATCATCATTGTTCAATACACAGAATTGAGGTTAAGAAAACTTGCATTAGGTCCTGAATTGAAATCAGTGGAACTTCAGTTTACCCAATAACACAATTTTGTTCAATACTAATAGCAATAGGAATAGCACTTAATTTATATATCTTTTCATAGTGCTTTACAGCACTCTCTGAACAGTTTACAGCAGTGATCCCCAACCTTTTTTACACCGCGGCCCGGTATCCCCAACCTTTTTTATGGCGCGGCCCGGTACCGACATCAGCTGGGTGCCGCCATCTTGTTTTGATGAAAAAGTGCTTCCGGTGAGCTTTCTACCCGGAAAAGCTCACCGGAAGCACTTTTTCATCAAAACAAGATAGCGGCGCCCAGCAAGCCAGCGGCCCGGTAGGACTTGTTCCACGGACCGGTACCAGTCCGCGGACCGGTGGTTGGGGACCCCTGATTTACAGAGTCAATATATGGCCCCCAGCAATATGGATCCTCATTTTACAACCTTGGAAGGAGCAGTGGTGGGATTTAAATTTTTAAATTACCGGTTCTGTGGGCGTGGCTTGGTGGGCATGGCAGGGGAAGGATACTGTAAAATCTCCAGTCAGAGGTGGCAATTGCTGGTTCTCTGAAATACTCAAAATTTCTGCTACCGGTTCTCCAGAACTGGTCAGAACCTGCTGAAGACCACCTCTGAATGGAAGGCTGTGTCAATCTTGAGCGGGTCAAGATCAAACTCCTGCATTCTAGCCACTGTGCCCCCACAACTTAACATAACTCTTATCTGAGAAAAATATATTTGATTTGAAGACTAAATCCAGGAGATCTTTGGCTGGCTTTGGCTGGGTTTTCATTTGTGCCCTGTCTTGATGTAAGAAAACATAGTTATATTGATTTGTGCCCTCATTGTCACCTGACTGGATTGCAGTCATACACTTTACATGGGGCTGTTGAAGAATATTCCGAAACTATAACTGGCCTTTCTTTCTTACAGACTCCTGGTTGGGGGTCATTTAAAAAACACACACACACAATTCTGTAAGCCTTGTACCAGTTACCAAATAAGTATAATTTAAAGAGCTTGTATTGACCCATTAAACCCTTCAAAACTTGGCTCCTGGGTATTCACAGGATTGCCTTCTTCTATCTACCGGTATATTGACCACATATCAGAACTTACAGGGAATAGTCATTAATGATTCCACATCAGGCAAAGACCTGATGGAACAGCTTCTCTGTGGCAGTGTTATTGCTTTGAAATGGTATCCCATTGGAAAACAAACTCAGCCCATGACTCAGTACTGCCCTTTATTCCAGAAAGTATTTTCATGATCTGGCTAAATCAATGGCTTTCCCCACTTCTATTATTTCATTCTGTGTATCACTTATGTTGGTATTCTGTATAGTTGTTCAAACTGTCACTTCGCTGTATTCTTTTAAGCTACTGAGAATACAGCAGGGCATGAATCTAATAAATAAATATTTACTTGGGATTGCAATATTTTTAAATCCAACATAAGTAAACAACAGTAAGAGAGGGTGGAGGAGGAGGTTTCTCAAAAGAAAGTATGTCTTATTTACACTCTATCCTTTCCCAACCTGCTCTTCTCTGGAGGTTGATAGTTACTGTGGAACGTATTAGGCAGGGGTCCCCAAACTTGGCAACATTAAAGCTATGCTGGCTGGAGAATTCTGGCAGTTGAAGTCCACAAGTCTTAAAGCTGCCAAATTTGGAGACCTCTGGTAGCAGGTGACCATCATGTTGGAGTTGCCACATTGTATTCCAAAAGATACTCTCTCTTTTAGCTTCAAAAAGAAATCGTATTTCATATGATGAAAATAGTAAATATTTTGGCTGAGATGTTTTAAAAATTCTTCTTCCTCCCCACACATTGAAACATTCACTTATTGAATGTTTGTTTTGTTCTGTGCTTTAAGTCAACGTTGATGACTGCCTGGACTCTAAAGTTTTTCTTGGCAGGTTTTAGAAGTGATTTGTTATTGCTTTCTTTCTAGGGTTGAGAGAGAGTGCTTGGCTCAAGGTCACCCAGCTGGCTTTCTACTTAAGGCAGGACTAGAACTCATAGCCTCTGGTTTTTACCCTGGTGCTTTAACCACTACATCAAATTGGCTCTTCTACCCACCAGACACATCCTTGTCCAGGATCCTGAAAAGATTCAGAAGCCTGAAAAAAGTTGTGGCTGCTTTAATAAGGTAGTGGGATATCATTTATATGCATTCTGAGGCACACCTTCTGAATCATTTTTTAAGCATGCACAGTATTGTATATATTTCATATGAATGTACATAGCAATACTGGAAACATAGAAAATGTTTTGGTAATCATTACTGTACGATAATATTGAACAAAGCAAGAATCCCTACCTCCTTATCCACACCTCCACACAATCTCAATAGGAGGTCTGCCATACTGCTATTTGTACTACAATATCTTCAAATCATCCCAAGAATCTTTTTGTCTTTCACTCACATCAGCCTCCTTGACCACCATGTCACTGATAGGGTGATATGATTTCTCCCCAGCAGAGCTGCACCCACTCTAGAGGACAAGAAACTATCCAGATTTTCTGGGAATGGAGCGAGGTCCATTTCACAACAGGAAATGCAAACTGGTCAGACGGGTGTGTGGCAGACAAATGTTAGGGAACATGCTTTGAGCCCTGTCTGAAATGTGCAAAAATCAAACCACTCATTCTCCCCCAGGTTGTTAGGAGCTAATTTTGAGGTGTGAATAGAGAGCACACATTGGCAGCACTTTACAGATAGTCCTCAACTTATGACAGTCACTTAATGACTGAAGTTATGATGGACTTTTAAAAAACTATTTATGACCCATCCTTCGAGGTATGACTGCTGCCCCCATGGTCACGTAACCACAATTTGAAACATTTTTTGCCATTTTTCAGTAGAAAACAGCAAAATATGCCCATTGGATATGTTGGATTTAATCACATGATTCCCTTAACAATCACATGGCTTGCTTAACAATGGCAGTGACTCACTTTATGACCACCATAAAAATGTTTGTAAAATTGAATCTGGTGACAGTGGTGTCTTGACTTACAACTGCAACAACTTACAACCCAATTTCTAGGCTCCATTGCAGGGGTGGGATTCTACCAGTTTGCACCTATTCGCTAGAACCAGTTGTTAACATTCTAAGCAGTTCGGAGAACCGGTTGTTAGAAGAAATTACTGGCCTAATCCTGTAAGGAAGGCAGGAAGGAAACATTCTGATGTTGCTTACAGAAACTACGTCTCCATTAACCCTTATTACATTTTTGGCAGGACTAGACTTCCTGTCTCAGGAACGACTCTGAAGTTTTTTTCCCTCCTTTGCTGGTACTTTGCTTGTATAGAGTGACCATTCAAAGTTACAATGGCACTGAAAAAAGTGACTTATGATCATTTTTCACACTTACGACTGTTGCAGCATCCCCACAGTCATGAGAGGCCAGGCGAGGAGATGCGTGCCTCGATGTGAGTGATATTGAGTTGGCCACGCCCAGCCAATAACATGACCACCAAGCCACGGCCACAGAACCGGTTGTTAAAAAATTGAATCCCACCCATGCTCCATTGTGCTCATACAACTAAGACTACCATACCTGAATAGCTGCTTCTGGGTGACTTATAGGAGGAATATCAAGCTTAGGATTTTTTTCCCCCTAAATATGATCAGCCTCAGTGAAACTAATGATAGGAGTTTAATTCAGCTAAATTAATTAAGTCATCCACTCAACTTTGTTGAAAGGTCAAAATTAGTCATGAATCTATTTTGTTCTTTCAAAATTCTTCCCTGGGATAATCTAAATCATCAGACTACCTAGGCAAAACAGTTAATTAAACAGAGCAAAAAAGAGCTGTCATGTAGACTTCTTGATCTCTAACTTTATGAAATAACTTTAAAGCACACCTTGTAGGTGTAAATAAGTGTGGGAACATCAAAATATTTGGATATTTCCTTAACTGCTGAGTTATTACTTTAGCCAAGCTATTCAAGGTGTACTTAAAACTGACCAATTCTAAATTTTGATGGGGAGAGTTCCACATTTTTAATTAACCTTAAATTAGAATAAAATATTTCTACATTTATGTATTTAATTAACATATACAACTTTTTAGAAATTATGCAAAATACTTTTCTCTTTGTCTTCTTTTGCTGATGCATTTCCTTTCTAGGGAAAGCAGAACGAAGTATTACATAGCACCTATTATAAAAACTTCAAACTTATGTGTGTGAAGTCAGCAATTAGGACCCTCCAAAAATACTGATATAAATTATCAGTGGGCATTCTTTAACTAAAACATGTAATGGAAATCTCTACGTGGATGGTGGGCCTCATCATTCAACCCAATATACCACAACTAACAGAAAGGATAACACTGCCATACATCAAAAACATCTCAGAAACCATCAACAGACTATTACAACCACATGGAATCAGGTTAGCACACAAACCAACTAAAGTGCTCCAAAACATCTTAAATAAATCAAAAGTCCCAGTAGTCCAGAAGAAAAAACAGGAGTCATCAGTGTAAAGACTGCAACAGCCACTACATAGGACAAATGGCAGACGTTTAGCAGAATACATCCATGAACACCAACTAGTAATCAGAAGACATGAAAACTCTTTAATTTCCTAACATATAGTATGGACGGATTTAACCATAGTTTCAACTGGGAAATTGTGACCATCCTAGACCAAGGCAAGTCCAAAAATGCTACACAATTCCTGAAAGCCTGCGACTCTGACAAATTGAGCATCAATAAATAACACTTACATACTGTGCAAAAGAGACAATCAACAAGTCAAAAAGACCCCACCATCAATCAACACCCAGTTGAGCATAGATTAACATCAGGATTAACATCAGACCAGCAACCAAGGATTAAATAACACCCCAATCGAGGAACTGCCAAACAAGCTAACAATAAACAGCCCAACCAAAGAACCTCCAAGACCATTCCCATCAACACTGACAATCCACTAAAATATACACTGAGAGCAAATCCCACTCCTTACTAGCATTGATGATGTTACCTAATTTGAGTAATGGGAATGTCTGCAAGAAAAAGACCAAGCTCAGAGAGCACCAAGGACCCCTCATAGTTAAGCAAGCCAATATATATGAAGGTAATGATACGGCTACAATTCTGAGGTAGGAAAGCTGGATCTGAGTGGCCAAATTTAACCAGTAAAAATTATTGGTTACTTTCTGGTGTGCATGTTATTTCACTGGTAACTAACTTTGTAATGCTGGCCCCTTCTGCTGTTGTTTCTTACATTATTAGGAAATAATGCCAGAAATAAAACAGAGACTAATTTTGTTAAAGCAGCCAAATCTCATCCTATCACTTGAGTCACCCAAAATATCAGGCTCCAAATCCCTTTGCTAGGTCCTGTGAATAGTATGAAGTTTGGAGCTATTTCCTGCTTTACTTTTGGTAAAATTATGCCCTCTAAAGCAGGGGTCCCCAACCGCCGGTCCGCGGACCGGTACCGGGCCGCGGAACAAGCCTTACCGGGCCGCTGGTTGCTGGGCGCCGCCATCTTTTGGTAAAAAGTGCTTCCGGTGAGCTTTTCCGGGTAGAAAGCTCACCGGAGCGCTTTTTCATCAAAAGATGGCGGCGCCAGCTTCGGTGAGCTTTTCGGGTAGAAAGCCATTTCTACCCGAAAAGCTCACCGAGCGCTGGCGCCGCCATCTTTTTGATGAAAAAGCACTTCCGGTGATGTCACCGGGCGCTTTTGTCAAAAAGATGGCGGCGCCCAGTTGACGCTGGTACCAGGCTGCGGCGCCCAGCTGATGCTGGAACCGGGCCGCAGCGAAAAGGTTGGGGATCCCTGCTCTAAAGGTTTGCAAAGAAGGAGAAACAAAACTTTCATGCCAAAGGTGACGTTGGTCAGTTCCAGGAATGTGGCTGCTTGAGTCCATGCATTGAAGAGTGTACAGGCCCTGCCTATGTGTAGAGCTTAGCGCTTTTGAGAGCCATGTCCAAGTTAGCCCTACACCCAGGAAAATGCCTCTGTCACTTCCCTCCAGACAAAGGATCTCCTTTAGCCATCTCCCCTCATCCTTTTCTCTCCCGCTGACCTTTAAAAAAGTAATAGCTACCAAAAGGAGTACTGTGTGATTCATCTTTAGAAACAACAGCTGAGCTTTTGTTTTCTTTAGAGATAATTCCTCCAATCACCCGCTCCCCAACACACAGAGGCTGCTGCTCTTTGCCAGCTATGAAATGTCAAAAGAGAGTGGAATTTAGGCCAGCCCTTAGCAGCAGCTGCCAGAAGACTCTATTCATCAAGAAAATGATGAATACTGGGGGGGGGGGGTGTTGTTGGGAAAGGGAGGAGTGCCTTGCTTGTTCTGGGCAGCTGAGAGCTTCAGAAAGCAGGGCAGTAATGAAATGGACTTGCCAGAGAAAGAAGGGAAACCAGTATGATGGGAGGGCCCAAAAAGTCAGTTGCATAATCAAAGCTGCTACCTTGACTTTTGGGATCCTCTCTTAGAGAAAGTGTAATTTTGGGGGGTGGGGGGGTTCCCAAACATGCCTAGTTTCCTCCCCCCCTTATGACAGGAAATTGAAGGGAAACCTACCAGCAATTGTTGGTGATTTGTTGATAGAATTTGCTATATTTTGCAGGAGATGGGAACATTCTGGAGAGCTGCTGCTGCACACACCGAAACTATAGGTGAAGGCACCTATCCTTGTTCCAAGCAGAAGAAAAACATTGTTAAGCTTCTCTTCAGAACAAGCCCCCTTTCATCTGCCTACAAACTGAATTTGTGAGCCTCTGTATTAATGCACCCAGACAATGCCAGCTCTCTGCTTTCTAGTGCAGGGGTCCCCAACTCCTGGGCTGTGACCCACCTCTGGGCCTTGAGCTGTTTGGAACTGGACCGCAGAAATGACAGGTGTGCGCATGTGTGTACTCTGTTGGCGTGAGGGTCAGGTGTGCGTGCCCACTGCTCGTGCAAATGGAGCTGCTTGTGGGTGTGTGCTTGCCTGCCACTCCTGTGGGACCATCCCTTCTCCTTCCCACCAGTCCACAAAGCCAAAAGGGTTGGAGAACTCTGTTCTCATGTATCCAACTGTAAAAAAGGACAACACTTCTATTCCTTTCCTATGGAGGCCTGTCAGCATTTCTTATGAAGGCCACCTCAAGAAAGTGGTTCTCTTTTGCAATTTTGCACCCTGGAGGGATCAAAAGCAAAACGCTTAATACAAGAGTTAAGAGTTAATGCATACCTCAGAAAACCACAGTTGGAGACCGTCATCCCCATATTGATAAACATATTACCGCAAATTTCTAGATTTAAATGCTTTTCAATAGTTTCATATAACTGTTAAACAAGATTAACATTAAAAGATGTGACATCCTGAAGCATAAAAGCCAACACAGCTAGACGTTCATCATAATGCAAGCAAGCCACCCCCAACATCTGGAGCATCCTAATGAGAGAGAAAAAGGAGGGATTTCTATAGAATCACACTCCATGTAGTTTTTATAACTGATAACTTTTAAACTCCATTTAACTATGAATTTCTTGAATCCTCTTTTATGGTTATTTATGCCAGGGCTGTCAAATTCCCGGCCCATGGGCCGGATGCATCACACAATGCACACTCCCAAGCCCAGTTTAGCAAAGGGGGGGAAAAGTCCTGATACATCACGCGATGCTGCCATGATGACATGAGTTTGATACCCCTGATTTATGCAGTTCAGTAAAGCATCTTTCTACTTCGCTTGAAACCATGTCATAAAAGTGATCAGGTTCTCTCCAAATGCTTTTATCAACTCTTGTTATTGTCCCAATAATTCTTCTTCCAAAGCTGAATGATTGTCTTCAGGATGGTTTGTAGCTGTGTGATAAATCATGTGCTTTGCACACAAAGATACCAGTTTTACTCCTTCAGGATCTCTTGGCATTTGCTTTTATTCAGTGCAGGACTGGCAACATTGAGTTAGATGGATGGCTCATCTGATAGCACTAATTCCATCCTGTGTTGAAAGCCTGTAGAGATTCTCAGTCATCCAGGTCGTGCTTGTCCCAAAGGTGCTTTTTCAGGAGGCAACTGGACTTCCTTGTTTTTTTTTTCTTTTGCAGACGTTTCACTTCTCATCCAAGAAGTTTCTTCGGCTGTGATAGGATAGTGTGGAATCGAAGATTTATACATTTTACATTAACAGAAACCCAACCATCCTGTGTTGGGTTACTGCTAATGTTGGTTGTCTTATGCAACTCTGTTTATTCCACATTAGTAATAAACTAGAAATTTTGAACCCTTAAATTTCTCCCATATGTAATCATTTTGACCTTAGATATTATTAGCAATGCTAAATATAAATAATCCACATTTTGCAAAACTGAGGACAGTTTTGCTGTCCTCTAGAGACAAAGTCTCCAACCTTGGCTACTTTAAGACTTATGGACTTCAATTCCCAGAATTCCTCAGCCAGCTTTTGAAGTCCATAAGTCTTAAAGTTGCCAAGGTTAGAGACCCCTGCTTTAGAGGGCAGCAAAGGGCAGCAAAAATTACCAACAGGATATATACTGTGGAAAAACAGAAAATCCCTCATTCCTAAATGTCATATAGGAGGTCATGACATATATGATATCTACCTTTCTCTTGTTTGAGAGCTTAAGAAAAGGAAGGTAGACGGAATCAACTCCTGTAAAGACAAAGAGCAGCTAAGGGAGCATCTGCCAGTTGGGATGCGGCCCAGAGGAATGTCTCTCCTTGGGGCACGGAGTGTTCTCACCCCAGAAAAACAGAAGCAGCTGCAGCATTCTTGACCAAAAGCCAAGGAAAGTAAAATGGCTTTGTCTTCCTCGGCAACCTTTGGCTCCAGTTTCATTCCTGCAGCATGGTAACATAGGCTACTTCTGGAGGTATGATCGCCTCCCAGCCCATAAAGGATCCTCTGCCCTTCACCTTTTTATTCA
Organism: Notechis scutatus; assembly: GCF_049901735.1. Classification (NCBI taxonomy): domain Eukaryota; kingdom Metazoa; phylum Chordata; class Lepidosauria; order Squamata; family Elapidae; genus Notechis; species Notechis scutatus. The sequence continues at coordinate 37,542,329 of NC_142011.1, read as the reverse complement.
ACATTGCTGTTCTGTGAAAATCTCTGGAGAATATCAACAGCTCTGGAAGTTAAGATAAAGTTATATGCTCTGATACATAGTCTACTACAGGCAATACTAGTTCATTTTTGTAGAATCTGTATTCCTCCTTTCCACCAACAAATGACATTATTTTTTTATTTATGTTTATTTGCTTTTATGTCAATTTTTATACCTCAAGGAAAAGTGGAAAGCATGGGGGGGTTCTTTTGTTGCATACAACATCCCTGTGAGGCAGAAAAGATAGAGAAAATGGGCTTCATGACTTGAACGTGGCTTTTCTCACCCTTTGCCAGAACCACTAGAAATATTCATTTTCTTTATGCGTTTCCCAAATAAGTGCCAATGTTCTCAAATTCAGATCAACTGCATTTCTCAGGTGCAAGCTGGCTTGATAATAACGCTGATTAGTATTTTCTGTAAAATCACGATAGCATTTCCATATTAGCAATTTATAGTACTGTTGTGCATTCAATTCAAAAAAGATTTGCCAGGTGTCATGGGTGCAAAAGATATCCTGCCTGCTTGTAATGTTTTAAAGCAGCTGAGTCTATTTCCAATTTCAGGTAGAAATATATCACCAATGAAGTTTCCAATCAGTTAATGTATTGGTAGGTGGGTGCTTTAGGCTGCTAGTTGGGAAAAGACAAAAATTTCATTTCAATGCATTTGTCCATATGATGAGGGATACTAGACTTCATGATTTAGCTACACTGTTGCTAAAATCTTTGTGCACCATTGTTTTTTCCTCACTGTGAGACTCCAGTTCTGGGCACTCTTGGCTTGGAATACGCCCTGCTGAAGACAGGAATTTTTCTCCCGAGAAGTCATACGTTACCAAAAAAAACCACATTCTAACTGATCAAAGCCTTTCCGGCTCTTTGTTGCCAAGATGGGATGAGAAGAAAGAAAATAACAAAAGAATTGCTTGCTGCTGCAAGAACGCATTTAGTATTAATTTAGAAGGGAACTTGTATCAACTTGCTAGGTTTAAGAGCAGTGAAGCTCAATATGTGATACACATCAGAATTCAGTCCAAAACTCTCTTTTAGGAAGTAAATGGGATAAAACAGGTCAGCACTTGATGAATTTGCTGAAGATGTGGCAGGGGATGGTGGTAGAGAGCTGGATTAGAATTCAGACTTATTGAATGATGGAGAGATAGTTAGGTTCGCTCAGCTGAGCCAGCTGAATAAAGTTGCCAGTGTAAGGATTTTTTTAAAAATAGGAAAGACAAAATAAGGTTAAAATTAACAAACAAGTAGAATATAGACAATAGAACGAGCAAGTCCTCTTGAGATAGCAAGAAACATTTTGCTCAAGAGCTAGTTAGAGAAGGAATGAAATCAATGGGCCTCCAAGCATGCTAGGTGGGAATCCAGGGACTGCAGTGGCAGAAATCTGGGTGAGGCCACTTTAGAAAAAAGCCACCTTAAAAGCCGTGGTGGCGCAGTGGTTAGAGTGCAGTACTGCAGGCTACTTCTCCTGACTGCCAGCTGCCTGCAATTTGGCTGTTTGAATCTCACCGGCTCAAGGTTGACTCAGCCTTCCATCCTTTCGAGGTGGGTAAAATGAGGACCCAAATTGTTGGGGAGAATATGCTGACTCTGTAAAATTGCTTAGAGAGGGCTGTAATATACTGTGAAGCGGTATATAAGTCTAAGTGCTGTTGCTATTGCTATTAAAAAAGGTGTATTGAATAGATAATGGTTTAAAAAGCACCAATGGCCACATCAGTATTTTTCAATCTTGGCAGCTTTACCATTTGTCTGAAATGGCATAGGGTCATGTTGGCGAACCTATGCCACATGTGCCGGAAGTGGCACGCAGAGCCATTTCCCCCCCGGAACGTGAGATGTCGCCCAGGAGAGCCCACTGTGCATGCACATGCGCGCCGCCACCCGACAACTGATTGTCAGGTATCTGGTGTGCATGCACAGGGGGCAGAGGGGGGTGCACAGGAGACACATGCACATGCACAGGGATGCGCTGCACATGAGGGGATCATGCTGTGCATGTACAGATGCACAGAACTCTAGCGGAAATCACATGTGCAGCGTGTGAGGGGGAATCATGCATGCGCAGATGTGCAGTGCATAGGGAGAATCACACATGCATGCACAAAGACACACGGCGCACGAGGGGAATCATGCGTGCATGCACAGATGCGTGGCACGCAAGGATGGAATCACACATGCATGCGCAGAGATGCGTGGCGTGTGAGGTCACATGTGCATGCGCAGGGGGCATGGTGGGGATCATCACGCATTGCCTTCTGGGTGCTGGCATGTGAGCACACGCAAGTGAATGCGCACACAATTATCGACACGGGAGCCAAAAACGGTTAGCCACCACTGGTATAGGATTTCCTGCCTGAACTTCTGGATGGACTTCTGGATTGTCAGAATATTCATGAACTGGCAGAGACATGGTAACAAGGTCAGCCAATGAACAGGCATGGCAACTGGGTCAACCAATGAGGGCTTTTTTGGAAACAGAAACTTAAGGAGTCTGGGCATGGCTTAGCTCTGTGCTCAGCTCTAAAACAAAATTAGCCTGCTCTTGTCTGCTGAACTGAAACTAAGAACTTACTTACAATCTCTCCTTTCTACCATGTTGGAAGAATCTGTTCTTGGTATTGTAAATTTACTTCATGTGTTATTATGTATATAAAGAAGTTAATGAATCTTACTGAATCAGTTATCTGCTTTCTGGATTTGATTTTCTGCAACAAACTCTGACAGGATTAGTACTGGTCTGCAGTATGTCAGAAACTGGGCCTCACAAGCAAGCAACATGTAGACAGCACATGAAACCATGCCCTCTTGGTCTGTGGAAATATCTTTCTCCTTGGAACTGGTCTCTGGTGCCCAAAGGATTGGAGGCCACTGGACTAGAAGACCTCCAAGGTCCTTCCAACTCAGTTATTCTGTATTCTAAGATCTATGGACTTTAACTCCCAGAATTCCCAAGTCAGCATGCTGGAAGTTGAAGTCCACATACCTTAAAGTTACTAAGGGTTAAGAAATACTGAGCCAGATAGATGCCATTCTGAATGGATCCCTTCTAGATGATTTCTCTCTAAAGTCACCTGTTCACATGCAGCAAGATGCTCCTATCTTCATCCATATAATTAAGTGCCATTTATTTTAAGCTGTTTGTGATAAGATAGTGAATCTGCATGAAGAGTGTGTCATAGCAAAGGCAGTCCTTCAAAACTCTATTCAAAGCAGAGTTTGGTCATTCGAAACAAATCCAGTGCTCCACCTTACTGGTCTGGTTCATAATTCAAGTTTCACTGTTGGTTGGCTGGTTGCTTAATTAAAAGGTAAAGGTTCCCCTCGCACATACATGCTGTCCAAAGATGTCTCTGTGGTCATGTGGCCGGCATGACTAAATGCCAAAGGCACATGGAACTCTCTTGCCTTCCCACCAAAGGTGGTCCCTATTTTTCTACTTGCATTTTTGCATGCTTTCGAACTGCTAGGTTGGCAGAAGCTGGGACAAGTGATGGGAGCTCACACCGTTATGTGGCACTAGGGATTCGACCCACCGAATTGCCAACCTTTCTGATCGACAAGCTCAGCGTCTTAGCCACTGAACCACCCACGTGGTTTAATTAATTGTTTAATTAAACAGTCATAAATGGTTATAAACCAGACCAAAGAAGACAAATTCCAAGTGAATGTGTGCACGATCCTAGCTAGTAAGTACAGGGTAAGAATGTAGGATAGAGATAATTATTATATGGCATTAGTCTATCTCAACCCAAAGAAGTCATTTTTTTGTCTGTGTATTTTACTATTTCTGTAGCATTCTGATTGGCCACAAGGGGTCACCCTTGATATGGAAGCAGTTTCTTTCTATGAAAAAGAAAACAGCAAATTTTCCAAAACTTCCAGCTACATTTTGAGACATCAAAAATGCCACAGACTAATATATCATGTCAACAGACTGATGAAAGAAATCAGTATATTACCTCAGAGATCTATAATAAAAGAATTTTAACTTTCATGTAACCTGGGGCAGAACTTCCCAGTAGGTTTCATCTTTTGAGCTTCTTCTGCCATTTATTATTTATTTATTTTCTTCCTTTACTATTTATTTATAGAAAATTTATATCGCCACCTGCTTCTCCATGGCAACTCAAGTGGCTTACAAACATATAAAAACACAATATAAAAGAAATAAATAATAATAAAAATAATAAAATAATAACCGTCCACTATCCCTCCACTCTGGCGACAACACACATTCATATAACCATTTAATGGGGTAAATAACTCATGGCAACAAACATGCTCAACAATCCTTCCTCCTCCTATTTTATCCACAACAATCTTGTGCATAGGTTGGATGAGAGAGAGTGACTGGCCCCAAAATCGCCCACCTGGCTTTCATGCCTAAGGTGAAACTAGAACTCCCAGTCACCTGGTTTCTAGTCTGGTGTCTTAAACACTAGACCAAACATTAACTTTGCCTTTCTAATCTTATCATATCAGTCTGGAGCATCCCCCAAAAACAATATAAATGTGCTTTAATCATTTTCTCTGCTTGCCCTATAGCCCATTCTTTTTAATTACTTCTGGAAATTCATCACTACCACTATTCAGAAATGGGCGCTCAATCAGCAATTCATACTACTAGCAAATTTAGCCCACATATTAGCACTGTACATATCTGTTTGTTGCTAACTACCGTAGTAGTTGCCCATATTTTTGCAGCCCAGATCCCATTATCTTATTGAAAACAGAAAGCACTATATTCCTCTATTAGTCCTTTAATCCTTGCATATATTAGAATTTTCCATAAAAACCACATTGGCTCACCAAAATATAATTGCAATTATGGATATGTCTATAAAAAGTTGTGGATAGTTTTAAATTAGTGGCACAATAATATGCTTAAATAGGTGGGTGTGGGGGTGTGGGGGTGAGCACACACACGCACACACACACACAATTGGTAACTCATGGCATTGATTATAGAGTCATTCTGGACATGAGCAGTGCCAAAACTAAATGAACAAATCATATGAAATATGAAATTAACAAGCACATTTCTTTATAGAACAATAAAGTGGTAAAAGACTCATATGAACGTAATTATAGGATTATTTAAATGAATAAGGCAGTTTCCAATCTAGGATCACCAGGCTTGGATATAAGAACCCCAACTAATCAAGCCGAGCATATGCACTTTAGGAAGAAGACCGAAAAAATAAACCAGGAAATCTGCCCTACTGCAAGAAAACTTCAACTTTTTTGAGAGCGATACCAGTTTGCTTGTTCTAGCAAGTTTTTAGAAGAATCAAAACCAAACAAGTTCTGCAGCCAAGATATTCTCTGATTCTTTTCCCAGAACAAACTGTGCCAAGCTCATGGATGTTCCAGTACTCTTTTGCTCTTATATCTTTTCCAAAGTTTCTCCCCACATCTGGAGAGCAACGGCTTCTCCTTGCTTCTTTCTCTTCCTGCTCTGAAGGATCCATCAGACCTCCAACATAGTTCAGTAAGGTTGTAATTAAGAAGGGACATTAAATTCCTTACTCCCATAATTGCATTCCTTCCCCTGGAAGAAAGCCTGTAAAATTGAACGGGAGTGGCTGTATTGCAAATTGGTGATCTTTAAGGATGGCAAGCCATGGACCAGGTAACCTTTCAGGAGTAAACCAAAGGTTTTTCTTGACCTTTTTTTCGTATTTGCTATTTTTTCTGTCCTGCTGCAACAAGGAAATGAGTTGTTTGCAAAAATACAAATATTGCGGGATATTCTTTGTTTGGAAGTTTGTCCTGATAAAGGTAATAGTCACTTAGATCCATAATAGACCCACACTTGACCCATCAAAAGACCCTCATCTGACATGGCCCTCATGTGACATGACCTTCCCATCACAAGACCTACTGACCACACAAAATCCTTATAAGCAGAAGACAACCAACATTGATATCCCCTAAACTCTCCTGACGATGTTATCTAGCCTGATAATGAAAAGTTTGGAAACCAAAACACAAGCTCGGAGAATGAAACTCCACCCTCAATAACTTAATTTATTGATTAAATTTATTGATTTATTGACTGATTCGTAATCTCAGATACGTTTTTAACATGTTCTTGGCAACAGAAAAGTGATACTGTAATATGGAAGGGTGGAGTAATCACCAAGGAGCCTAGCCGAAAAGAGTTACAGGCAAAAACTAGCAGGTTTCAGCTTCATACTCTACAGAGGTGATCAGTGGCATTGTCCTCTCCTGATTGCAATATGAGATGGGGCGGGGGGGGGGGGGCAGAGGCACAAGGCAAATGAATGGAGAGTGATAACTGTGGCAAATTTAAAGAAGTCAACGCCAGGCGTCTGATCAAGAAATTGATCTCCCAAGTAACACAGAAACTATGGTTGAGACTTCTTAGCTGCTCATCTTTCATTTTCTAACGCACCAATTGCTTCTTAAATGATCCTTCATGCAAAAGACAATGCAGTAGAAAACTATATACAGTATGCTCTCAGGATGCACGTTATCTTCATAGAAGCACCTGTTGCCAGAAGGCTGAATTGGATAGCAGAAGAGATCTGTTTTTAGGAACAGCTTGGAAAAAATATTCAAAGCATTCAGACATCTTAACACAGCAGACAATTCATTGGAAAAAGATCTTGCAGTTGCCATCTGAAGTTCACTTGAAGAAACCATCAGATGTTGGATTACTTTATCCAGGCTGTTTATTAGAGGTTATACATACACTTTAAGCCTGCATGAGCCGTACATGATGCCTGTTCTATTCAATATTTCCACTACCGGTTCTCCAGAACTGGTCAGAACCTGCTGAATACCACCTCTGGTCCTACCACTCTTTATACGGCATCCCTAAAGATACTGAGGATAGCAGCAAAATCACTTTCCCAGTTTATCTCTTCATTTACATACTTTGCAAACAATTTGCATCTAATTTGCCTTCCTAGATTTGGAGAACTGGAATATGACAGTTTAAATGTTTAGATTCATACATCATATAAAGCCACAGTTTTAAAACCACCGTTTTTAAAATCATATATACATATAAAATAGGCTTTATAAGACATGCTAACTTATGAATTATGTTTATTTAGATTGGCTGGACTTATATAACATCCTAAACCATATTATGTCTTAGCACAATGTGTGTCTTAGCACAATGCAAGGAAGAAGAATTGATGGACATATATTATTATTCTTCCGTGTTACAGGAGATCTTATACTTCATATCAACCAATTCCCTGGTTGAATTATAGAACATTTCTTTGCAGGCTAGTAAAAGTTTCAGGCTAATAAAATCTGCTGAGAAGTATTCATTTCATTCATTTCTGTAAGTGCAAAACATCTAACCAAGAGCAACCTATTCCTGTGTATTTTCAATCAATGTATTAAGCTGAAGATCTGTAATGCTTTTGCTGTACAGACATGTTCAGCAAAAGTATTCAATAAGCAAGTCCTTTCAGTTTAGGGTAAGAATATAACATTTGCATTTTCACTTATACTTCAAAACCTTGGAAAAACTGAATATAATATCAGGATTATTTGCAATGGATAACTGCAAAGACTATATTCAGTCTCATATGTCATTATAAATTTTCAAATCAAAATTTTACAACACTGACAGTTTGGTTTTGGACTTTTGGGTCAACCTTGGAAGGAGTTAAAATGTATAGCATCCCTAATTATTTAACTTTAGGGTTGTGCAAAGCTTTCTCCTGATGATGCTTCAAGAGTAGCACTTACAACCATAATGGAGCCTGCTATCACCATTGTAAGTTGTAAAGCAGGTTACTCACATGACTAACCTGATTTTTATGACCTTTTTTGCAGTGTTCTTTAAATGAATGCCACAGTCATTATGTGAATCAATGGTTTGCTGTGGGCATAATTTTGCTGAAAACTGGAAGTAAATGCTGGCTTTTGGCAAAACCATTGTAAAACACAGCTATGCATCTGCAGGATACTCTAAATGGCCATCAATGCCCAGAGTTCGATCATGTGATTGCAGGGGTAGGGAGAGACTGCTGGAACTTCAAATCTGGGTCATAAGTAGCCCCAAAGTGGAACTATCTGAGTGACCAGTCAGAAGTTAAGAACATCTTCATGAAAGCACTGAAGCAATGAACCCCTTCTGAAAAGAGAAACTGCTTTACTCTGTATCATTCCAGCTGCCTAATCTGCCATATGCATTAATCTGAAGAGGCTTTAATCTGAAAATTCTGTATTTATAATGAGCTATTAGATGTTCCAGAAGAAGCAGATGGAGCAACATGAAGTAAGAACTCTGGACATTCATGGTTCAGTGTGGTATGCAATGCAGTCTAAAGAATTCTTGTTATTTACCTAGATTTCTTTGTATCTTGATGCAACAGCAAAATAATTTCTTCTTCTCTTTTACCATCTCCAAACATAGGGGTAGTAAGAGGACATGAGCAGAGACAAGTGCTAGTGGACAGCCTCAATGATACCCAATGAGACACACATTTTGTATTGACGATGATAATAATAATAAACACTTGTCAATAAGAAAGACAAAAAAGTCTGGATAGTGGATGTGGCAGTGCAAAACTGGAGATAATAAAATACAAAGACCTACAAATAGAAATAGAATGACTATGGCAAAGGCAAGCAAGGGTGGTACCAATAGCAATAGGCACCTTGGGTGCAATCCCAAAACAACTGGAGCACCACTTGAACACAATTGGCATTGACAAATTTGTCATCAATCAATTGCAGAAGGCAACTTTACTTGGAACTGCTTCCATCCTGCGATGATATCTGTAACACCATCAAACATCCAGTTTTGCCTGTCCCAGGTTCTTGGTAAGGACTCGATAGGTAGACAAAAATGCCGAACCCACTCTGAACATCTGGCTGACTGTGTGACAATAATAATAATAATAATAATAATAATAATAATAATAATAATAATAATAATAATAATAATAATAATAATAATAATAATAATAATAAGGGTCATCAGCAGATTTTTGTATTCTGGCTTTGATCGCATTCATTCTGATGGCTTGTACTTCTACTTTTCCTTGGATCTTTTTCAAGGCACTGCATGGACAGTTCCTTGAAAAGATCCAAGGAAAAGTAGATAAGGAAAAGGCCTGATTATGGCTGACCAACGGAACACTGAAGAAAAAGACAGAAGGCCTGATTCTTGCAGCCCAAGAACAAGCCATCAGAATGAATGCAATCAAAGGCAGAATAGAAAAATCTGCTGATGAGCCCAAATGCAGACTCTGCAAAGATGCAGATGAAACCATCGATCACATACTGAGCTGTTGTAAGACAATTGCGCAGACTGACTACAAACAATGTCACAACACAGTCACTCAGATGGTCCACTGGAATTAGTGTCACAACTACCACCTGCCTGTAGCAAAGAACTGGTGGGATCATAAGCCTGAAAAAGTGATCGAAAATAAGCATGCAAAACTACTGTGGGACTTGCGAATACAGACTGATAAAGTTTTGGAACACAACACCCCAGATATTACGATTGTGGAGAAGAAAAAAGTGTGGATCATCGACATTGCCATACCTGGTGACAGCAGAATCAATGAGATACAACTTGAAAAAATCACCAGATATCAGGACTTGAGAATTGAACTGCAGAGACTCTGGCATAAACCTGTGCAGATGGTTCCAGTGGTACTTGGCACACTGGGTGCTGTGCCTAAAGACCTAGGCAAGCACTTAAAAACAATTGGCGCTGACAAAATCACCATTGATCAGCTGCAGAAGGCCACCTTACTGGGGTCTGCTTGCATAATCCGCTGATACATCACATAGTCCTAAACACTTGGGAATGTTCGACTAGTGATTTGTGATACGAAACCCAGCATGGTTATCTCGTTTGCTGTGTATACTGTTGTTTTTTGTGTATAGTAATGGTTATGGATGAAACATATGGTTATGGATGAAACATGTAACAGTGATACCCATTGTCATCGGGGCACTTGGTACCATGTCCAAGAATTTTACAAAATACATCAAAAATTTGCTGCTTCCTGTAATAACACCAACGGAATTGCAAAAACCGTGCTACTTGGAACATCATATATTTTAAGAAGATACTTGGTTGATACCTAGGATGCTGGCAGCAACCTGTATCAACCATTAGCACCAGTCACTGATATTTGTTATACATTTTTAAATGTTCAGTTGACTGAGTTTCATGTTTAATGAATAATAGAGATAACAACAATAATATTTATTATTATTTATTATTATTGTTTATTATTATTAATAATACTAATAGTACTAATAATACTAAAATACTAAACATAACAATAATAACAATAACAACAACAATAATAATATCATGTCAAAATGTCCCATATTCTTCCTAGTTGAAAGAAGTTTGAGATATTAGCCTAAAGCTTACTAAAGCCTGGATTCTGATTACACCAGAGTCAGTCCCTGAATGGAAATATGTCATACTATATATAGGAGAAAAGGGCGAATCCTAGTAAAAAAAATAAAGATAAGTGGAAGAGAAGTGCTTCAACAAAGAGCCTGCAGAATGTTGCCTTACTGGGGCAATATTTTCTCCAGCTGGTCAAGTCAGTGCTATGCCACGTGGTTATTCTTATACAATTCTTCCCAGACATTTTTAGGCAGCTGATGAAAGTTTTAAAGGTCAGTGGAGAGGATTTATTCTTCATAGTTCAAGAGCAAATGACTCAGACTTTTCTGGCAAAACAGAACAGCTTTTCTTTCCCCCAAAAAACTGTAGTTTCAGAGTTCCATCTCTTTCTTGCTATGTTGCATGTTGGAAGTATCAGACCTTCCTATTCCAAACAGATTACTTGTTCTTGGGGGTGGGGGACTCTTACCTTATCTTGGACAGTGTCTAACACAGAGGCAATTCCTTTCCATGCATCTAGTAGAAGGTCTTTATGTAACATGCATGCAAGGAGGAAAGTAACTCTTTTCCAATAAAAGGGAGTAGATGCTCCACATTGCTTCTGTACCAATTCTTGGTAGAAAACTAAAAGCATGGCAACATGAGATGTGGAACATCTGTTCATGTGGGTGAAAGTTTTATAAAACAATAGCAAAGCCTCCTTCCTCCTTCTAGTAAGGAAGAAGGGAAATGTATTTGGGTGTTGTGGAAAATCAGGGAGACAAGCATTTGTTCTTGCAAGAAGCAAGCATGCACTTAAGTAAAATCAGCTCAAGACATCTTGATAGCTGCAGGGCAATCAAAAAGACTGGGAATTCATACAATCATTGCACTGAAAGAGACCTTAGAGGTCTTCTAGTCCAACCTGTTTTTCTGAGCAGAAAAGTCCATATATTATCCTGGACAAATAGCTGTCCAATCTTACCTTGAAAATATCCAGTGATAGACATTCATGGCTTTAAGAAGCAGGCTATTATCACAAGAGATTTCAAGTCTGGAGCTTTCTTTGTTAACTTCCACCCACTGGTTATTGTCTTACCTGTGGAAGCTATAGAAGAACAAATCCACACCCTCTGCCTTCTGCCCTAAGATTTCCTTAGGCTAAACATACCAAATTCTTTTAACCGATCTTCATGGGATTTAGCTTTCAAATCCTTTACCACTCTTTTCTTAACAACTTCATTTCTCAGTATCTTTTTAAACTGGACACACTATTTCAGGTATTCATGGTGCACAGAGCAATGCTAAGACCTTCCATGTTCTTAACACTGTATATCTGTTGGTGTGCCCAAAGCTGCATTGGCTCTTACAATACCAATGGCACAATGCTTAATCTGTGGTCTACCAGGTCATCCAGATCCTTCTCGCTAATACTTCTGCTGAGCTACCTGCATTTAGCTTTTCCTACGTAAATGCAAAATTCTACATTTCTCACAACTGAAAAATATTTTGTTAAATAAATTATGATGTTCAAATCTATTAGAATCCTTTTGAAACTTAAGCTAGTCTTTTGAAGTGTTAGAAATCTTTACTAGCTTGCTGTCACCCACAAAATTTATGTGTCTCTTCTATCAACAGAGAATATTTGTAGCTCAGGGTTGAAATAAGGGGTTCTTGATGTTCTCTTTTGCTACATTACCCAGACTAGCTAAAATCATGAGTGTACTGATGATATTACCTAGTTTGGGTAATGAAATGTCTGCAAGAAAACAACCAAGTTCAGGAAGCACTAAGGACCACTCATTTCTTCTATTTCCATGTCTACATTGTTTATGAAGATGTTAAAAATTACTGGGTCAGGACAGAACCATGAGGTATCTCATTGCATATCTCCTTCCATGTTGACAAAAATCCATTGGGGATCACACAATGACAATCAGACATTACTGCAGTTTATCGAAAAGAAAGCAAAGGTCTATTTTGTAAAATGCTTTTCTGAAGTTTTAAGGGCACTACATCCACAACATTCTCCTGGTATACTAATCTAGTCATACTGTAAAGAAAGCAACAAAATTTGTCTGGCATCCTGTTTTTAACAAATCCATGCTGGCTTCTGCTAATCAATTTGCTCAGTTTTTTTTAATTATGTTTTTCAAAATACAAATTACACACAAAAAAAAGATATGGACATACAATCACAAAATCCACACAAAATTTAATGAGACATAGCAGAAGATCCACTGACTTTACCCTTTCTTGTTTAGATAACAGCAGCCCATAGAGGCAGAGAGAAAAACCATTTCCATCCCTGCAGTTTTTTCATCTCAGATGAGTACCATGATCTGCACAAGTGTCAGTGAAGAAAAAGACAGCCTGGTAGAATGGGGAGTGAATAAGCCTCACAGGCCATGGAAAACAAATGTGCAAAGGATCATTGCAACCCTTTCAAGAATTATCATAGGAGAGGGAAGAAAATCAATCTTGTGGCACTCAAAACTATTTGATAAGACCAGGGGTGGGATGCTACCGGTTCTGCCCAGCTCTATAGAACTGGTAGCTCTAAAGAGCAGCAGATACTAAACCGGTTCTGTGTTTGCTGCTGTTTGGCCCACCCGCTCACCCGGGCTCTTACCTGTCCTTTATTCCCTGCTTTTTCAACCTCAGCTGCTTTGTGCAGCACAGCTGAGGTTGAAAAAGCAGGAAAAAGTGGCTTTTCAAATGCTGTGTACCCGCGCACAGCACTTTACAGCTGTCTGGGTGGCACAGCTTAAGGTTTATAACATGCACACACAGTGCATGTCTGGCGCACATGCGCGCACAAAATGTAATCACAAAATGTAGTAACACCAGTTGAATACCACCCCTGGATAAGACCCAGCAGAATGAACTGTATATGTTTTCTTGATGTGTTTTGGAGAAGCATTTAGTGGTAGATGAAGAAATGCAGTTGAACTGATTTTAGCACGAATATGTAGAGACAAAAAAGCAAGAATGGGTTGAAAGAGAGAGGGCAAAGACTGAGATTCCAATTCTTCTGCCATGTTGATTTAATATTCAAGATGTCGGATCATCTTGACTTATGGCATAAAGTCTGCCAGAGTTGGCTCAGTTTTAACTAAGGCAGTTTGGGACATGAAGGTCTGAAGATGTGGCAACTACCACACAATGAGCCTGTATGAAAGCACGGGTCAATAATATCTTCTTGACAAGGTACTTGAATAGGTGATATGGAAAGAGTTATACCTACCTTATCTTATAAACCAATGAAACGGATTTCTCCTTACTTTACAAAAGTTGTAATAACAATGTATTGAAAGTGCTGAATGTGTTAACCACTAAAAGGGTAGAATGGGGGTTACGTCCATGGGGTAGATCAGAAATGGAGCTCAGAAGTCCAAACACAGTGGGTGCAAAAGCATTGTTAAGTTTCTGATCTTAGCATAGCACTCTAACCACTCTATGAAACATTAAAGTAAGATGACAGTAATTCCTCTAGAGCAGGGGTCCCCAACCACCGGTACCCGGACCGGTACCGGTCCGTGGATCATTTTTCACCGAGCCGCAAAGCTTGGGCACCGCCATCTTGTTTCGATGGCGCTTCCGGGTTTTCGGTTGGAAAGTGCTTCCGGGTTTTCAGTTGGAAAGCGGCGTTTGGGTGCTCGCGCCTTAGTTTCGTCGAAGGGGGGGCGGCTTCGAACGAAGAGCCGTCCCGATGGCGGTGGTCTCACGTTACTCAGGTACCGGTCCGTGGAAGAATAAATAATTGTGAAACCGGTCCCTGGTTCAAAAAAAGTTGGGGGCCACTGCTCTAGAGAACAGAAACAAGGGCCAAGTTTTCCTGGAAGGCAGTGTACGTACTGCTCTAATCATCCTCAGTAGCATAGCCCCAGATGAAGGTTGTTGCTGTTGTTAGTTGCAAAGTCATGTCTGACCCATTGCGACCCCATGGACAATGTTCCTCCAGGCCTTCCTGTCCTCTACCATCTTCTGGAATCTATTTAAGCTCACGCCTACTGCTTCAGTAACTCCATCCAGCCACCTCATTCTCTGTCATCCCCTTCTTCTATTGCCCTCAATCATTCCCAGCATTAGGCTCTTCTCCAGTGAGTCCTTCCTTCTCATTAGGTAACCAAGGTATTTGAGTTCCAATTTCAGGATCTGGCTTTCTAAAGAGCAGTCAGGGTTCTTCTCCTCCAGGACTTACCAGTTTGATCGCCTTGCAGTCCAAGGGATTCGCAGGAGTCTTCTCCAGCACCATAGTTCAAAGGCCTCAATTCTTTGGCACTCAGCCTTTCTTATGGTCCAACCTTCATAGCCATACATTGCAACTGAGAAAACCATAGCCTTGTCTATAAACACTTTTGTTGGCAGGGTGATGTCTCTGCTTTTTAGTATGCTGTCTAGATTTGCCATAGCTTTCCTCCCCAGGAGCGTCTTAATTTCTTGGCTGCAGTCCCCATCTGCGGTGATCTTGGAGCCCAGGAAAATAAAATCTGTCACTACCTCCATTTCTTCCCCATCTATTTGCCAGGAATTGAGTGGGTCAGATGCCATGCACTTAAGTTTCCTTAATGTTGAGTTTCAAGCCAATTTTTGCACACTCCTTCTTCACAGACTCACAGATAAGGGTTATTTCTATGCAAAAGGATACACAATCCATTTAGATGGGAAACAATACCAGAGATATCTACCTGTAGTTTATGTAAACTAAGCACGTGCTTTAGGACTTCCAGTGCAACATTTTTTGCAATGCAAAGTGATTATTTAACATATAAGAGAAATCCGACTGCAGTTTTGGGAAGCTTTCCTACAAGTAATTTTAAAATCAGCCTTCGCAACATTTTAAAACATTAAAACCAGAGCCATGTTACTAGTTGTTTTTTTAATAAATTTATTCAAATTACTTATAATGAAAGGATAAAAGAAAAACATCCTTGAATCTTTAAAGCATCGTAAAGTCTAACTACTTTTAAGATACTAGATATTCAAAAATATTGTAATGACATCATTTATTTCAACATTGTGGTGAATTACCTTTTGAACAGGAAAATGAGCTCATAGTATCTACTGCATTTATTCAATCACAGAATCTAAAACTCCTAATGAAATCAGCAGGGTACCACCTTCATATTACTCCTTATTTTTCAGTGTTGCAGTATATGATAATAATGTTATCAAATTTTGAGGGGGTACTGCTTGTCAGAAGCAGATTCATAATTGCTCATGACAATTGGTCAACATTATTTAAATAAGGGCTGTGATACCCAGAGACAGAAGAAGCAGTGGAGATTGACAACATGGAATGTCACCAATAGTTGTCATGGACAAAAGAGAAGCAGAGGAAATTGAGTGATTGGCACAACAGTATTTTCATAATTTATTCTATAGCAAATGATGCTACTGATGGTCACAGACATTACACAAGGCTTCAGACAATGTACAGATCTAGATTTTCAGACTGTGAAGTTACATCTCATGACCAATACATATCAAACTAAATGTAGGAAATGTCTTTCACAGTCATGTTAATGACCAAACTTTCTACCACCAACAGACTTTCCATAATTTTCCATTCGCTTTCATGTAGCTAAGATCAGTCATTTTTTTTTTATGCCAATGCTCCTAATTGGCACAAATCTGCATAATTACAAAATATTGAGCATCGGGTGGCTAGGAAAGAATGATTTAAAAAGCATGCTTCAAAAGCAGGACAACTGCGTGCATTGATTTTTCTTGAAATGTTATTAATAATTGCATTAGTAGTTTTGCCATGCCAGGTCTCTTCCAATTCTATGGTGCATAAGCCCTTTTAAAACATTTGGTCTGAAGAGATCAAGACAAGAAGGGTCAGGATCCTAAATACAGTAGACCTCTTCCAGATCTCTCCCCTCCCCCCTTGTGGTTTTGGGTGTTGATTAGAAAACCTGAAAAGGAGCAACCAGTCATTTGAACATTAGGAAATCAGTGGGCTCCTCCATGAGAATAGGGAGTTTCCACAAAGATTTAAAAAAATGGGAATGAGAAAGCAGGAATGGTAATATTGGGGACAATGCATACTCCTGTTTCACACTGCTTTATTTGTTACACATAACTCCTGAATAAGGGTAAAATGGCCTCTTTGGTGGATGAGTGTGCACCCAATCTCCATCTTCTTACCAAAAGGGATAAGGACATTCCCAGTTGGATTCATAATTATGTTTCAAAAGGCAATGCAAGAGCTTACCATTCTATTTTCTGCTTTCTTCCCATGTCCCAAAGTAAGTAAATAAGTCATGGGGCAGTGGAAGAAAAAGATGGTGGCATACTTCAGCCTTCAAAAGGCTGAAATAAAGAAGCCTTCAGCCTTGCATATGAATTCTTATCCGGAGGCTTGCACCCTAGTACCTAAGGATTCTAAGATAAAGGATCTAGCAACGTTACATAATCCTAGATGTCGATATGATTCACTGAGCTGAAATTATGGATTGTCAGTGAGCATTAACTTCATGGCAGAAATCACAACCAGCTCATTTATAGAAGTTTTGGGATTCCCAAAGGCTTCTTAAGGTGCTTATATATATTTTAAAATTCTCTGCATCTACTCCAGCAGCATCTTCCTCATAACCTGTGACTTCTCAGGTCAGAGGGGCAGGCTCACATTTGTGCCTTCCAGATGAGCCACTTGATTATCTGAAGACAGACGTTCCTCTGTTGTTGTTTTTAAACCAAGAAATTAGTCCCGTATCATGTCTGACATGCTCAGATTCAATAGCAAGTACGTTCCTCACTTGCATGGTTCATCTTATTCTGGCACTGTTCACTCAGCATCAGGCTGGTGGCACAATGAGTGATGGAATGATTCCTTTTTGTCTTAGCTGCTGCAACTGTCTCCTGAATCACAGTAGATGTCCATCACTGTAGGTAAGACTGTTGACAGTAGAAAGCAAACTGTCAGTTTAATAGGAAACTTTCTCAATGCCTTATCGAGAGACCAAGTTCTTAAGTATCATAGCAAAAACAGAGGAGAAAAACAAAAGCTGTTTCTAACCATTGTTGTGATACCTATTTGGCTAGCTTCACCAGGCATTATGTCACTTTGCAGCAGAGTTGCCTCACCAAAGAAAGTAGAGGTCTTCATTCAGTTGCAGCTAGAAATTGCCTTTGGTCCACCAGCAGGTGAAGTCACTGCTATAAATTCCTCCACTCTCTCCACGTTGAGCTGAGAGTCGGATTTCTTAGACCCATTCACCAGAATCTGGCTGGTTGGAGCTGACCCTTGTTGAAAAGCTGGAAAGGGGGAGGTTGGAGAATCAACAGTTAGACTGGAGTTAAGTCATACAAGAGACCATACATACTCCCTAACTGTACTGCAAGAAAGAAATCGTGCCGGTCTAAAATGTGCCATTCTCACAGACTTGTGGCAACAGAAAGTACTATAAAACACTTCATACACAGAAAAATGCTATAGAAATGAACATAAAATAAACCAAAACATTATTGACATAAAAATAATGATTTTAAAACAATACCTTTCCCTAACTGTATACTGTATTTCCCCAACTGCAATTCCACCACACAACAATGTATCAAGTATTACCAAGTACACCTTATTTTTTTTCTAAAAAATGTATTTGCTGAATTGGTTCTACATAACTCCAGAAAAAGTATTATTTCGTGTGGCAGATGGCTAGGCAAAGGCATAGAAATTACTAATATGCCCATTTAAATTAAATTAAAGTCTTCCCTCCTGATTCTGGTGAGGTTCATATAAAAGAAAGGAAGACCTTGCAGAGCGTTACCTGTTTTGATCAGAAAGAGGTGAGGGGATAAGGTTTTTTTTCTGAACTATTTCCCTTTCTCCCCTTTAGAAGAAAGCACATCTATTAAATACAGTCGAAGAACAATATGGCAGAAGTGGATCATATCCGGTTTAGTCCTCCTGATCAGTCAGACTATCAAATTATATCTGAGTAGAAACAGTCTGTGCACAGTATTTGCCATTCTAGTCTAAAGGTAAAATAATCCAAGCACATGCAGTTGCTAACTCAACCTTTGTTCTTAAATATTTAAACAAAAATGAGCTTAAACATTACTACAAGCACAAGATGGGTAGAGTTGTCATTAATGGAAAATTCTCTGTAAGAAGTGTGTAGCCTCACTGAACATTATCTTCCCTGCTGAGAAGGACTGGATGCAAACAATGGTGTGTGGTTTATTTACTTCCTTTCTAGTCCTCCTCTCCTACTGTTCTCCATTTTACTTTTTCCTGAACCTCTGACCTCCCAGCTTAAAAAAATAGTGATTTAGCCATGTTTGTTCGACTGTTTTTAGCTGGGCTGAGAATAAAGGAGGGCACAGCTCAGTTACTCAGGCCCTTCCTTGCATGCAAACCACTCTAAATTCAACTCCTGTCATCTTCAGGGAGGCCCGGAGAAAGTGAGAGGCTTCTGTCAACAGCATTGGCCTTGATGCACGAGTGATCTGTCCCTAAACAAACTCATCTGCACGCTTCTTCTGTTAGGTGTTAGGTTTTCTTCTCTTCTCTGCTCTTCTCTCTGTAGGAGAAGCTTTCTTTCCACTTTCTTTTCTTTCAACCCCAGATTCTACTTCTGTAATTTAGTTGTCCAATGTCCAAAGCAGTAAATATCCACCTTAAGGCTGCACAATTCTACCCTGTTTCTCCAACAATACGGCCTCCCCCAATAGGAAGTCCCAGCATGTTTTATAGGCATGAAATGAAATTAAGCCCCTCCCCCCAAATTAAGGCCTATATTAAAACATGCAAAATGGGGGGAATGGTGGGGGGGGCTTGCCGTTAGGAAGTACTTTTGTTGCACACCCGGATATGGTGCTGCCTGCGTTGACCCCGATACGAAGTGCCCACCAACGCCAAGGTCAACATCCAAGCTGTCGCCGCCCGCCTGCCCAAAGATGCAAGGGGGGGAATTAAGTCACCCCCGAAAAGACGACCTAGCCATTTTTTCGGGGTTCAAAAAAAAATAAGACCCGGCCTTATTATATGAGAAACACGGTATTTTTTTTGGGGGGGGGGGGGATTGAACTGGCTTTTGAGTGGCTTAACATTGTCCAAAAAGTTAATGGTACTAAGATAAAAACTAAAAAAAAACAAACCCCACTGATTATAAATGTAAACCTATGCAATTATTATGATCTTCATGATTACAATAAATCTGCCCAGCACCTTAACAGTTATAAACCGATGTAATTTTCAGGAGAGTTCTGGGGGACATTGCAAAAAAATTTAGTAGCCCCATGATGCTGTGCATCTCTGATAAAAATTAGACATTCATACCATTAACTCTTTTTTTCTGAACTATTTCCCTTTCTCCCCTTTAGAAGAAAGCACATCTCTTTGTTTAAATATTTAAGAACAAAGGTTGACTTAGCAACTGCATCTCCCTGTGCTTGGATTATTTTACCTTTAGACTAGAATGGCAAATATTCTCCAGTAGTATGTATATTCGCACACAGCAACTATTAGGATTGGCTATCATTCAGTACATCTTACTTTGCCTGCCTCACCTTACTTATCTCAGGTAGAAATCCTACCCATCTGCGAGGGATTAATAATCTCATTCTTTGCATGGAATTTTAGATGCCAGAAAGATAAAGTTCACACATTACGTGTGATTTAACATGCTGTGAGCATTCAATCACTGATGTTTTTCTCTATGATATATAGTATCATCTATTCATTCAGCCAACTGATGGTTTATGTTACGATAAAGCAAATCATGATGGCTGACTGCTCTTAAGGGTCTTGTACTAAGCCATAATATGAGCTATTCCAGACCAGCATTTCTCAACCCTGGCCACTACCAGATGTATGGACTTCAACACCCAGAATTCCCCAGCCAGCATGGCCTCCGCAGAGAATTCTACCTCTGCTTACATTAACCTGGTGATAGCAGCAGCGGCGGCCACTGGGCCCTTCTGAATTAAGAAATCTTTCTTAATTTTGCCATTTGGGGATAGATGTTCAGCTGGAGGTACTGGGGAATGAATTGGGACCCGCCTCCATGCAAAGTCCACCTTTTCTCTAGGGCAGGGGTCTCCAACCTGGGCAACTTTAAGACTTGTGGACTTAAACTCCCAGAATTCCTCAGCCACAATGTAGCTGAGGAATTCTGGGAGTTTAAGTCCACAAGTCTTAAAGTTGCCCAGGTTGGAGACCCCTGCCCTGGAGATAATACCTCCGGGTTGGTTAATTCAGGCAGACCCCCCTCCCGCCGACGGGCGCGACCTTCTTAAGCATCTCCTGCCCTTCCCCGCCTCTCACCCGTCCTGCAGCTGTGCCTGGCGCGCACAATCTGCACCGCTTGCTGGTTCTGGAAGCGGACCAGCGCCAGAGTGATGTCGGCGTTCCAGCTGGGGTCTTCCTGGGGGCAGCGAAAGTCGATCTCGGCGCCGTCGTCCGTCACCACCGTGAAGTAGATGTGTCGCTGCTTCCACTCCACGCACTCGACGGCTTTGACGTGCGCGAAGGGCAGCTCCTTGCAGCGCGTGGAGCCCCGGCTGCCGGCCTCGAAGAGCCGCAGCCCCTTCTCGCTGAGCAGGCAGCGCTTTTTCTTCCAGAGCTGCAGCAACCCGCCGCTGCGCTTCTCCAGCACCCCCTCCCGCAGCACCTTCTCCGACGCCGCCATGGGGGCAGCCAGCGACGCTCCGGCCGGGGGGCGTGCGGGGAAGCGCTGCTGCCCGTGGAAAACGGCCGCGCGGTCCGCCGGGCGAAGCGGCGTTTTTCCTCTTCCTCCGGCTTTCCCCGGGAGAACGCGAAAGCCCGCCCTCTGCCGCGTGAGCCCCGGCCCGGCTCCCCGCGCCTCTCTGCTGGCGGGATTTGTCGCTACATGCCCGCTTGCTTGCGCCTGGCTCTTTCTGCTTCCCACTCGCATTCCTTTCCTGCTCAGCCAGAGCCTCGCCCCAGTTTTGCCTGCCAGACGGCGCTCACGCCCAAACGCGGGACTGCTCCGCTGGAAGCCTTGAGGGGTCCGGCCCGGCATGGAAGCCAGCTTGCCTGCCTGCCAAGCCTGCTTGCTGCGGAGGCGGGAACAACCATTCGCGCGCCGACGGGCGTACGCGGCTCGGGCAAGCAGCGAGGAGGGTGCCTGAAGCCGCCGGCTGGAGGGATGCTTTCATTTCCCCCCAAAAGCAGCAGGCGCGCACGGATGCAAGGCACCGTTCGTAGCCGGCCAGAGTTTAACACGGATGTACTTGCCCGCATCCCCTGTAGTCCTGATCCTAGACGCCCCTCCCTTGGGCCGCTGTGGTCCAAACGACGTCTCCCATGCAGATGTGCTTAACTCATAGTTGGTAGCTGTTTCGGGAGGGGAAGGTTGGTAGTAGAAAAGTGGTGCTTAGCACATGTTTAAGAGAGGCAGGTTGAATTATGCAGAGAGGATTTGTGGAGGAGGGACACATGAGTAAAAATGATTGTCACCTGATTGTTTTGACTCATGCACAAGTCGGATGAGAACAGTTATTTTAGGAGCAGAATGGAAGTTCTCCTATCCAAAGGCGAAGTAATGTGAAAATGTAGACCTGTGAACCTTGACTTCTGCTGCATATCCTAGAAATTAAGTTGTATCCACATGGACATCGGCCCCTGTGTTCTCCTAGTCCAGCTTGCACAGCACAGCTTTGCTTTCCTGTGCAACTCCTCAGATGTTCTGTTAATGGTTTGCAGTGGCTGATACCAAGAGTAAATAAATGGTAGAAGACAAGGACAGAGGGTCACAATCCTCCGTGAGGCAAAACACCTGGCTTCTCTTTCCCTTTTGCAGAGGAGTTGCATCTTTCCCAGCTATTCATTTTCTGCTTCAAATTATAGTCTCCAATCATTCTTTTTTTGGGGGGGGGGGCTGGTACTCATATGTAGTCCCCCTAAGCTGCATACACCCACATGCAATTATGAGCATAAACTCAGCTGACTATTTAATCATGGCTTTAATTGTGCAGGTGTTTCATAATGCTGAGCTAAAAACGCTGAGAATCTCCTGATAGGTTATTAGATAGCAAATGAAATAAATTGTCTCCAAGTTTATGGAGATTAGAAACGTGATATGCAAATTATTTTAAAGCAACTTGGAACATGAACACTCTTAACAGAGGAATGGAAACTGGGACAGAAATGTGGGAAACATGACTCATATTTTTTATCTCAGTGTTGTACTTGCACTAAGTATCAAACCATTCAATCTATCTAGATACTTCTAACACAACTGAAGATTGCAATTTTATGTACATTTGCTTGAAAGAAAATTGCAGATTCCTATGGCAATCTATCTAAACCATATTTTTTAGGATTATACACATTTCAAAAACAATTCATGAGAAATACTTAGGACTGTGTCTGAGTACTTCCCTGTTAATCATTAGAAGAGCCCAATTGTTTAGGCCATGCCTCGGTGTGTTTTCTGAATTATTTATGAAGTGTGTGTAGGTCTAATACCACACTTTTAGAAGTAGCATTGGATAAATCGTTAATTCTATTACTGCTATTATTGACTTAGGTTTTAAGTATTGCTGGTTAAGCTCCTGCTGAATGATGTTTTAATAAACATGTGCTTCACAGTAGCAGCATGCTGTAATTATTCTAGTGATGAAGCTATTAAACTACTGCTTTGAATCACCAGTCCAAAATCTGTAGGAAGAAGCATGTTAAGTCTGTGGTAGCAAAAAAAATATCTGTTAATCCATCTTTTTAACACATTTAATTAAAAGGTATCTGTTTCTGTAAATTGCAACTCACTTTATCAGAAATGAGACTCATGAAAAATCTTGTCTTTTAGTAAAATGTGTCTGTTCAAAAATAAAACTGGGCTGTAATCCTGGGATCGAAGCTTACAAGAATAATATTCCAGATTCACACCAATATTTTTTTTATTTCTTTTAAAAAGTAAGTTCAAGTATGAGAAACATATCTGACAAACAAAGACAGAAATTAAGTAGGTATTGGTATCCCAATACTTTATGTACTAAGTAGGATATGAAAAGTTCTTGAAGACACAGAAACTTTAGTGAAGACAAAGCTAGGATGGAAGGAGGAAATCAATAGTACACTAATTACCCTATTTTTACCACTGCAGTCCTAAGCTGACTCAGAGCTGAGTATATAGAAATCACATGGTATCTCTGCATGAGGAGAGAAAAGAGTTTTGCGAAAGGAAGCTAAAAGGAATGTGTTGTAAAAGAGGATCATGAAAGGAGGGATCTGTATGAAATTAAACTGACAAACAACAAAAATCTCAGTTCACTATTCCTTGCTATTTTCTGGACCCTGCAACCAGGAAAAGCAAAGCTGTTGCATCTAAAGTTAAAGATACCTCTCAAAATACGAATCAGTGGAAGAGTAAAATAACAGTTTTAAGATCAGATTACTTCAGTAACCTGTTAAAGAGGAATAGTGTCCATAAACTTTATTTGGTTATCCAAACAAATTAATGGAGCCCTGCTCTTATCTCTCCTACCATGTTGGAAACAGGGAGAAAAGAATTTAAAAGCAGAAGTAGTGCAGCAAGAGGATATGGAAGGAATTCAAGAAATACAGTACTAAGGAAGAAATAAAAAGACTATTAGGAGACCAGAGCGGAAAGGATTACCCCTCAACATGCCCTAAAACACACTGCCAATCAATTCTACAACAGGTTAGATGAACCCCAACCTACCCCCAAAACAAAAACGTGGCATTATAATGTAAAACATTATGCATTTTACACAGATTTTGAGGCTGTGATGGGACTATGTCGGGAGGTAAAATACCACTTAACAATATTTTGCAAAATAGGTGCACTTAATGTTTTAAGATAGATTTACTCACAGGCAGTGTTGTAGATCAAGGGGAAGACTAATGTTGAAATGCATCCCACTAAGCAAAGCTAGCACTCCTTAACTTTGAAGCCCTGACAATGAATAGAGGAATGTTTGCTTTAAAAACAGAAAATACAATTTCAGCCTAGCCATGAATTTGCATTCAGTTTCTTTTTCCTGTGTGGTGCTAAATCAAAGACTTTTATTTTTTGATTATTTCCTATTTCAATAAGAATTGCTATCGTTATTTTATTACAATAGAAATTCACTA
Organism: Notechis scutatus; assembly: GCF_049901735.1. NCBI lineage: Eukaryota > Metazoa > Chordata > Lepidosauria > Squamata > Elapidae > Notechis > Notechis scutatus. The sequence goes on along the minus strand of NC_142011.1, from coordinate 37,517,866 downwards.
TTATACAAGTTAGGAAATGGTGTGTATTTCAACTGTTACTCCATGTTTTACATAGTATTTGATTTTATCTTTATAATTTTTAGATAACAATTTTCTTTAGAAATTTGACTGTGATTTTTCTGAATTTGCAGTTTTTTATTTATTCAAACCATGTCTTCTTACACTCTTCTAAGATTTTATTTTATTCTGAAATTTTCTCTTAAGTTGTTATCTGTAATTTGAAAAGTTCTACCTTAAGGATGTTGCCCTAGTAAAATAATAATATTCATTTTGACTTTATAATCAGTGAGAGAATCAATATTTCTCACAAACTGGGGTCAGGGAAAAGATGTGAGTTGCCTGTTGGAAGACAGGGTGTCCCAGGGCCTACCAAGCTACTATCCCAAAGCAGAAGAGGCTCACAATCTGAAGACCAGAAGGCTTTTGTGACCCTACTGAGACAGCTATCCACTACAAAATTCAATAAATAGATGTAGAAATGCAATATAGTTGAATAGATAGTTTGATAAATCACATAAAGGATACTGTATCTTTGTTTGCATTTCCCTCTTTTGTGTTGGCTTGTTTTGCTATGTTTAGTAAATTAAGCATGTTTTGTTATAGTAATCATGATTTTTTTTTTCATCCAACATTTTTAATCCATAGGGTTAGCATCCCATTTTATTTCTACAGAGAATATTTTTCTCTATAAATTCAGGTAGCTCTTTCTGAATTCCCTTTTTTCTTTTTCTACTGCTGGTGGTCCTTGGCTTACAACCAGTTACTTAACCACCATTCATAGTTAGGAGAGATTTTGAAAAAGCTACTTGCAACCAGTCCTCAAAGTTAAGACTGCTATATATCCCTCCTGTTTCCATGGTTACATGATTGCATTTCAGGCACTAGGCAATCGGCTCACATTTACAACCAGTTGTAGCATCCCATGGTCATGTGACTGATTTGCTATTTTTTTGTCATTATCTAGCACAAAATGACAAAAAACGGCTGTTAGATATGTTGGAATTAGTTAATGACCACATGGTTCGCTTAACAATCAGTTGCTGCAAAATGGGATTTATTTGGTCTGCTATGACAGAAAAAACCAATGTAGTGGTTAAGGTGTTGAATAAGAATTGGGAGGACCAGATTCTGGTCTATCCTCAGTCATAGAAGTTCACTGGGCTGTTTTGGGTGAGTGATGCCTCTCAGTTGCCTTATCAGATAGCTGTTATGGTAGAAAAGTAGGAAGTGTTGACTTGAGCTAGTAAATGAAAGTCAGAACATGAATGAAACAAATATATTTGTCTACTTTATTTTGTGTGTTAATACATATAACTTAACATCTCACAGCTACCCAGCCAAATAAATATACATTGTTATTTTCTTTATTATTAGTTCTTTTCCTGATAGCATTTTATGAGGGAGGGTATTCTCTCATTTCTTCAGAGGACTTTCTGATTATGGACAATTAACAATTTTTATTTGGTAATATTGTATGAACAGGTCATACAGATAATAAGTTATTTATCTTTTTAAAGAAATTTAATAAAACTGGTTTTTTCCTTATAGAATGGCCGCCACACAAAATACTAGTAGTTATTTTTTTCTTTTAACAGCGATTGTCTTTTTATCCTGTTTGGCTGCCTCCTTTAACCCTTCTCTCCCCCACCCAACTTCCTTCCTCCTGCCTGCCTTATAAACCAGTATTATTATCCATTGAATCCACTGAATAGAGCAATGGTTTTACAGCTGTTATTTTAACTAGACTTGATTTAAAAATAGACTTATTTATTTGCTCCCAAGACTAGTATATTGTTTGAACTAAATACAGACCCCAACCTGAAATGTTCGACACATTAAATTTGGCCAACTTAGTTAAAACATTTCTCTTAGTTAAACATTCATTTCTCTTCCACACATGGATAGGAAATCAGGCATTTTTATTTGAGAATAAAGTCCTAGCTAGGAATGTTCAGTGTCTGCCTAGAAAACAGATATTATATGTAATATCCAGAATACTGCCAGTAGAGGTCAGCAGTCCTTTTGAGAACATGAAGGGCACAAAAGCAAGAGCACAACTGTGTTGCTGCAAATTTGCATGTGAAATGCTTATATTCAAAACACAGTGAACTTGCATCAAGTGACTTTAAGTGATTCTAAATCACTCTAAACCAAAGGAAAAAAGTCACAGTGTTACTTCAGAGAGAGAGGTTAAAATGTGGTTGCACTTATATAATGCAGTGAAGAATATCCAAGGCAACTTATTTATGTCTTTATATTTTTTTCTTTAAGTCTATTTTTCTACTTGTTCTATTTTCATTCCTCCTTGCACTGTTACTTTTTATGTTATTTTTTCACTTTGGCTCTAATTTAATTTGTTGCCCATATACTTAAAGTGTGTGTGTGTGTGTGTGCGTGTGTGTGTATAAATATTCTAAACCACTAGGGTCATATTAGGAGGTTGGCCTGCCTTGAAAGAAGGAGAGAGCTGGGATGGTTTTAGCTTATAGGAACAAGAGAGAAAATTAATTTAAGAACAGATTCAAGGAAATGAAGAAAAAAAAATCCAGTTAAGTGAATAAAAGCAGAGCAGAAAAAAATACCAATAGATTCTCCTCTTTTGACATGAGGAACAAAAAAAAGTATTTGCCTTGAGACTTCAGGATAGGCAAAAATTTAAAACTAAAATGGAAATGAATGTAGCACAAAACAATGTTTAAATTACACTGCGGAAGGAGCCCACTACCTCCACTTGCACTAAATAAAGGGACAGGTTTTAATGCATGAAGTTCATCTGAAAAGAACCACTTTTAGTTGTGTCTCATTCAGACACGGAAGCTGTAAACACAAGACTCAAGCATTCTGATGGGTCTTTTCTCCTGTCTGTCAGAGGTCATCTGGAAAAATCCCCAACACTCCAAAATGTTCTCCCACCCCCCCCAAAAAAATTAGAATTTGCCTCCTGAGATCAAACTGGAGGATCACATGATTTCCAGCAGTGACTCTTGGAATGAGATGCTCTACTCTGGTGTCCCTTGGACAGAGGGTGATACAGAAGAGAATGCAAGGGGAAAAAAATCACATCCTCTTGGCTCTGATCTCAGATTGTAAAGATGTGACTACAAATCTTCAGGCCCTCACTCCATGAATTAAAAGTGGCGGGTTTCCTTATGCTTATTAAAAGAAAGCATACAATATTAGGCTCCTGGAGCTGCTTCCATTTCTTTAATGGAAGACCCAGCAGGTCATGCAAGTGGGAAATAGTTATGTGATCAAAAGGGAAGCTGAAAGAACCAATGTTAACTTGGGCTAGAAATTTTGGCTATAACATAAATTTGGATCAATGGAAGCAAATCTGGGATAAGAATTAAAAGATTACATTAGCCACATCTTATAAAGAAAACCTGTTTAAGATGTTCTACAGGTGGCACCTCCCACCTACCCAATTAGCTAAAATGTATAGTTCTCAATCATCGGTATGCTGGAAATGTCTGAAAGAACGGGGCACTTATTATCACATGTGGTGGGAGTGCAAGAAAATACAAGAATTTTGGCATAAAATTTGGCAATGGTTAGAGGAAATGTTAAACCTAAAAATAAATTATACACCAGAAATATTCCTATTAGGAATAATAAATGAGAATTTCAAAAAAGCAGATATATATCTAATTATTCATGTTATCCTAGCTGCAAGATTATCAGTTGCCCACACATGGAAGTTTAAAGGAATACCGAATGATGAAGTAATAATAGAAATTTTTTTTCAATGCGCCGAGTTAGATAGCCTGACATTAGAACTGAAGGAGCAAGATACTTCAGAATTCTTTGAAATATGGAAAAAAAATTATAATTGGAAGGATATGAAAGGAAGTAAAAGTGAAATAGAATTTAAGAGTTTTTACTGCAACAAAATGTCTAAGATAAAAATGGGTACGAAGTTTACAATGTAAATATGTATATAGCTGTATATATGTATATAAATGTTTATACTGTTTGATGACATTTTGCTCTTATAACAATGCAAAGACTGTGATATATGTCAAAAAGATCACCATGTTCAATGTTTTTAAAAACTAATTTTCAATAAAAAAATTAATTAAAAAAAAAAGAAGGGAAGCTTTAGAAAAGCCTCCCTTGGAATGAATTAATTTTTCTGGGTGATTTTTTTTCCTGTCCCAGTTCTAGCTGAATCTGACCCATTTTGGAATTTTGGCCTTCTTTTGTCATCATCTTCTGCCATACTAAATTTGGCCTGACCTGTTTTCAAAGGATCATCCTGCTGATGAAGAGATAAAGAAACCCTGAGCCCCTTCTCATAAATTTGTTCCAACAAATTATTTGAAAAAATAAAATTTTGTAAGACACATGAGATTCTTTTTGACTGCTTTATTGAAGGCAAAGTTTCTCTGAACATAGTTTATGTTTGCAATAGGTATTTGCAACAGTTTGGATTCAGTTTCAAAAGAAAACTTCAAAGCACAGAGATGCATAAAGGTAGCACCTGTTTAATTCATTTTAAAGAAATCATATATTTTCTCATGAGCATATTATGACTGGTCCCTGCCACCATAGAAAAATCTTTGGAAAGTCATGTTTGGACAATTGCAATTACTACTATTGTAGCTACATGCACTTGGAAGCTTCTTTTGTAACTTATTTTCAAAGCAATGGACAACTTTAATAATAACAAAATTTTAAAATGCTACTGCTATAATTTATCTTGTGTCTACAGAATTACTGCATTTTAATTTAATCCCATATTAAGTACTGAATGGGAACTAAACATTAAATAGGCTGAATTATAAATGAAAAATATTTGCATCAGGCTCATATAAAACTTTAGCGCTATATGAGTCCATGAACTGGGTAACACTTCAGTTTTTTAGTTAAAAAAAAAAAAAAAACCACAACCAAGATTGTGAACGCAGGAGTCTTCTATGTTTAACAAAGGGAAGAACTGGAATTGTCAACTCTGGTCCCAAAGATGAGGATGTCTACAATGTTTACTTTTCCATAGTTTAAAAAAGGAATACCAATCCATCTTAATCTTTTTAATTTTACCAATAGGGATTCATTCATCATTCTAAGGCAAAGAATCTAAGATGGTTTGTTTTTAAATGAACAGGCTATTTTGTTTGGTTCATACATCACACAAAGCCAAGTTTATTAAATGGTAATGGTTGGGTTTACCAACCATAATCATACCAAGCCAAAATCAACCAAACCACACTTCAGCTTAGTGCAATATGTGAATCCAATAATTATTCAGCTAAGTGGAAAAATGCAAAAATGAAGCAGCAACTAACTGGACATCAATAATCACAGTTTTCTAAAAAAAAGAAAAAAAAAAAGAAATCTGAAAAAGTTGTAGATTCTGTTTATCTCTAAATGCATAAACATTTTAGGAATGTTAAAAAAAACTCAGATGCATATGGATCTACAAAAACTGGGAAATTTGGTCTTTGAAATTTTGAAAATCAAACTGAATTCTACCAAACCAATGTACAAAAGCAGCTTAACTAGTGACTATTGATTAATATATATTTTCTGTTGAAAATGCAACATTTAGTTAAACTTAAGAGCTAAGACTTTTTTATTTATGTTTCCTCTAAAATTTGAGGAATGTGCTTTATTGTGCTTCTAGGCAATTTCTTAATTTGCAGCTTTGCATCCTAGGCACATAACAATCACTTATACTTTCCACAGTACTTAGTATCATAGTTACTGTGTAATTTAGTATCAAAAAATATATTCTAACAAGAATTATTTATGCTGGCCCAGATTGGGAAAAATATTTTTTGGAAGGCAACTGTTGCAGTATTCGTTATTCAAAAGTAGCTACGTGCTCTGATGCCATGTGAAACGTCAACAAAAACTGAAAAGCATGAACGTATGTTAAAGGAGGCCATTATTCTAATATGAGCCATGGGAAGTGAGAGGCCACTGTATGGTTTCAAAGGACCTGTGGAACCAGGCCCTCTCAAAGATTGCCCATCTAGCAAAAAGGAGCAGCAGGTTGTTACTGTATGACTAATACGTACAAACGGGTGAGATAGCCTTATTCTTGCTAAGGATCGGATTGGATAAACACAGCACTGGCGAAGCATTAAGTGCTGGGAAGGATGCTTCAAAGCTGCTGGGATCTAGTTCTTCACTGAGAATGGACAAGTGCTCCTGCTCCCTGGCCAAAGCCAAAGCCTTTAGGTCCAAAGTTCTTGGCATAGCAACCTGTTGGAGAGAAGCAGCGGAAGAAACAATCAGCTATTAAACACAGCTCTGACCTCATAAATAGTAAACATTTTTACAGAGTTATCAATGAACATGTGCTTAGATAACAAGAGCTTTCTGTTTTCTGTCTTTCTGCTTTAAGACATAACTCCATTTTCCAACACATACTTTTTTCCCCCCACCTGACCTGTCATGCCCTTTTTATAAAACATAGTAGAGGTTTGATCAATGGGACTTCTACCCAGTATTAATCTATCTTGTTTAGCCATTCCCACTGGCAAGTGCAGCTAAATGAAGCAATTGAAAGAACTGTGGCTTGGTATAGTATCCTATACACTCAAACGCATCATTAGAGAGCATCTCTCAAGTAGATAACCTGAGGCACACTGCTCCATAATCAAATTGCAATCAAAGAAGTAAACAAGTGTTTCTGCCTGGCACTCACCTGAACCTCCAAATCATAATCATTGCATAAACAGTATTTTTAGATTTTGCAACATTTTTACATAAAGAGAACATCTCCTGCATTAGCATCCATCTAATACTAATCATTATATGCCATTAGTTATGAACATAAGGGAGACATCCTTACCCTTGCAATAGATTTCTCCATCTTTATCAGCTAAAGTTGTAGACTCCAGGCCTTTGCCACATTTTGCACATCGAAAGCAGGCCTTGTGCCATGACTGAGCATAATACAGAACACATTGTTAGCATGGAAGTGAATTGACTTCAAAGGGACACTGACATCCTACATGAGCTTGACTAGAAAAACACTGCCCTCCATAAAATTGATGTACAAAGGCCAGTGGCCATTCTATCAGCTTCCCATTTCTTATACTGGCCTGTACAAAAATATTCCATTTGTTCTGAAAGACAATTGTAATATTTTATCACAAAGAAAGTGGATTCTGCATGTTTTATCTGAATTCGCAGAACTTATTTGCAACATCAAATTTACAGATTATGTACAACAGTATCCATATGTAACAAGTGATTATTTCTTGACTTTAGATTTTTATTTTCAGATGCATGCCCCAATCACCTTTCTTTGTAATAATGATAGCCTTCAATAACCACTTAGCTTCAATTGTACTGCTAGCTTTTATTATAATGATAGGAAACTGAGTCATCCTGAGTATTAATGAATAAAATCCCTGGCAGCCAGTGATGAAGAATGCTGGGAGTTGTGCATTAAGAGTATCAGGAAAGACACCACATTCTCCACATGAAGCATAGAATTTCAGGGAAGAGTATTCTATTCTTTCCTACAAACATATTCACTTATGAATTTGACACACAAGTATAGCTAGCAAAATTAATTTAAAATGTAACATGCAGACTTTTATATATTCAAAAAAGAGAAAGCCCAATACACTTGCTATCTACTAATAATAGTTCTTACCTTCCCAGCCCCAACCACCTTCTCTGCAGCATAGACAGCCTGTCCACAGCGAGGACAGCCATCAGATCCACCCACTTTTTGGGCAATCTTGGATGCATTAGGATTGTTGGTTGGATAATGGGGATGAGATCTGTGGGGCCAAAGCAAAAAAAAAAAGAATTATTTCATATTTCCATGAGTGTGTAGAGAGAATATCAGATTATTATTATTTTTTTTATTATTATTATTATTATTATTATTATTATTATTAGGGGGAGAGAAACCATCAGTATCCTAGGCACAGATACATAAAAAATAAGGCTGGTTTTGATTATTTATTTCATTTTGGCTTATGAATGTAAGAGAAAGTAGTAAAAATTCATAATTTTGAAACCATAGTATTAAACACTATAAGACTACTGAGTTTGTTTATATTCCCAATATTGTTATCACTATGATAATGGGTTAATAAATACTCAAGCTGAAAAAAGATTGACAATGTCTTACAAAACAGACTGGGTTTTTTTTCTTTCCCTTCCATTCTCTCAGTTTAGTTTGTATTTGTTTTTGTAATTCTTTAAAAAATTATATTAAAAAACAAAAACAGGCTGTTTTAAAGGTTTTCTGCAACAAATTCATAATTCTGTACTTTATAGCCTTCAAATTAATTTGCTATAGGTATTTTTCTATACAAAAATTACTGATCAAAGACACCTCCAAGCTTTTGCTCTGAACATCTAATTGGCTTTAAAAACCTCTTATAACTCCTGCCTCTGCTACCTAGTTAAGTTGCTCTGCTTTCCACTCCAAAATCTCAGGGAATGCAAACTAATACTGGCCAAACACTTTCTGGTAGCCACGTTTCTTCTATCTATGCTTATTTCTCACAAGTAAAAACATGTACATTTGAACAGAGAACAAGACTTGTAGGGACCTAAAGAATGCTGGGTATACACATTTATCAATCTTCTTTCACCCACTATTTTTATAGTTCAATAAAAATCTAGCATTTCATATAAAGAGGTCATAATTCTATCTAGGTAGGTTTACAATGAATTGCATTTTGGACCTAGGATTATGTTTCATAACAGAAGAAATATAATAGCCTACTTTGCTGCAAATTGGATTTTTATCTAGGTGGCATCTACTTTCTTCATAACCACAAGTGTTTGAATAATGATATAAATTCAAATCAATATATTAAGCAATCACACTTTGCAGATTTCTTATTAGTACAACTCACTCTTCAGGTTTGATCCCCAATGCTTCACCCTTGTCCATGCTTAAGGTCCCAGCTCCTTGTCCATAGCCATAGCCTTTCGGTCCATATTTCTTCCCATAGCATGACTTGCAGTAGATCTCTTCTCCATGCACAGCCACTGTAGTGCTATCCAGGTTCTTCTTGCAAACCACTACAACCATTTGGGAAGGACAAAGATAAAAAAAACCGTCACCTTTATAAGCTTAAGTATGAGACCTGATTTGTAATATAGCCAACTAGGATATTTGTGGAATCATTAAATACCACTAAATAGTACATTATACAGGGTGAACAAGTTTCAGCATGGAAGATCTATTACCATCTTTTCCAAGCTAGTGCCTTCTATAATGTTGGTCTACAATTACAACCGAGGGAACCAATTTGGATAAAAGACTGATCTGTCAGGATGTTCTACAGTTCATTTTTCTTTTCTTTTTTTTTTTTAAATGCACCTCTATGTTTTTTTGGAGGTTGAAGCTCTGGAAACAGTAAATTAATATTTTTCTCTCACACATTTTCTTTAACACGGCAAAGATAAAAGGATCTAATTGGAGAAATCACACAGAGCAAAGAAGCTACAAGTAAGGATTTGTACAGAACAACTTAACTTGAGCAATTTGGTCAGCCATAAACTATTATTTTATTTCTGAACTTCCATTCACAAATAGAAAGACAGAAAAAACAGAAAATTGGGAGTCTTTCAACAGCGTATGCTTCTTAATAAAATTATTATTGAAAAAAATGCTACTGGACTTGTAACCCTTTTTTCCTATTGTAGACTGTCCCATATAATGTTTAGAAAAAATACACAGGGAAAGGTAAAACATCACATTAATAGAGATAATTTTGATCATAAACATAGGATGTGTAGTTGAGTTTTTAAAAAATCAGGTAGGAAATAGAGAATTGGGCTCAGCAGGCAAGATACTCAGAGGAAAAAAATGGTAGATACCAAAGAAACACCACATTATTTAAACCACCAAGACAACCAAACTGATATTCATCAAAGGAAATAGTCTCAAGTATGAGAGTGGCCAATACACATTAAGATTTTTCTGTCTTTTTATGCAAAATCTGGATCGCTCACGAGGCATATGTTGTATTTATTACTCTATTGCCTGTATAATGAAGTTTTCTGTTTATCTCAGTATTTTTCAAGCCAATTCCATTGCAGTATATTTAGATTTCTACAATTAGCAGTAATAGTATATTGCTTGATGTGTCTTAAAAATGGTTAAATCAGCCTTGGAGTGGCCAGCATGACCTTGGTCTTTCCTTTGTTTTTTCTTCCTAGGTCATTAAATGGCTCAAGGAGCACCTGGACATGCCTGTTATAAGGGGTCCTTGGTGCTCTCTGACCTTGCTTGTTTTCTTGCAGAGGTAACATCATCAATGCCTGGTTATAATTGGTTATAACTGGTTATCCTGTCATAAATGGAAAGTGCTGCTAGCATCTGAGGATGGGTTGTATTGTGGAAAAATTCTTATGCTGGGGAAGCAGAGAAGAGGAACAGCCATCAGAATAAAGTACAGCTTAGTAGATGACTAAGGGTGAAGGAGAAGGCATGGATTCTAGTAAACTAACAACAGACAAAACAAAAGGAGAAACTGAACCCATCAGCTTCCTCATTCCAGCAGAGATGCTGAGAGCCATCAGCCAGCTACTAAAGCATCTTCTCTTCCCACCCACCCCACAATCAACATAGACTGAGTTACTGTAAAAAGTCAACACTAGAGCCAGAATTCATGACAGCAATTGACATCATCTGAAGCTAACAACCTTCACGACCAAGAAATTTGCTTTACTATAATTCAGCCAACAGAAGACCAAACTGTTCACAGGGCTATTTTAGAACTAGACTATAGGCATAGATACTAATATAGACAGAGTATAGATTTAATGTGTGTGTGTGTGTGTGTGTGTGTGTGTGTTGGCCAGAGAGGTTGGATTCTGCCCATTTAGTAACATGATTACAACACCAATTGCCTGTAAAAAGAAATATATATATAACTTGGCTGCAGCATAGGCTGCAACCGAAGCTCTTCTTGTTGTGATGGACCATAGCAGCTAGCCTTTAACAGAGTTTCCTTTTGAGCCACAATAAATTGTCTTAGTCTTAAGGAATGCAAACAGAAAACCAAATATCCTCTCAGGAATGCAGTAGAGGCAACAGTAGGAGCAGTCTCTATATATGGAAAACACGAAGGCTGAATTTCTCATCCTGTTGACCAAATATGGCGTTTGTCTCCCTGGGCTGGCAAAGGGTTGGCTGAGAAAACCACCAGGCAGAGAAGTAATAAAATGTTTAGCCATGAAAGGAGGATCTTTAGAAGAACTCTCCCCTCCCATAAAGAAACAGCTAATTCTTCTTTTATTGTCCTGGAATGGAGTTTGTGCTTGCCTGCTCCTGAAATCCTATAAATCACTGTGGCTTGAAAACTGGCATTTTAAGATCAAACGTTTCCTTGTACTGGCAGAGCCATATTTAAGGCATTATCTTTTATGAATATTTTATTTTTCCAAAGCTGTCCGCATTACTATCACAAAAGTTTTGATTCTATCTTAGAAAAGTAATAAGTTACCCAACTGTTTCTTCTAATTTTTGATGAATTATTACAAAATTCCTAATATTAATCTACTTCTTTGGTCATCAAATCTTCAATATTTGAGTGTGAGTGTGTGTGTGTGTGTGTGTATGCGTGCACATGTGTTTTTTGTGTGTTTGTTTGTGTATTGAGAAGAAACTACAAAGAAACAAAACAACAATGCCCTCCCTTTAACAATTCTGTAGCATATGCACAATTCCAGAGAAAGATAGTGCCTATTCTGAGCCCAGGATTCTCTTTTTTTCTCTTCTCCCGGGAAGAACGTCAATGGGAAACCTTGCAGGGAAGGTCCCAACTTGCTTGGGTAATTCTATGCAATCTCTGCCAGTCCTTCTGCACTAGTGAATATATCTGAAAGAATAATCCAGTGGGTCATGGGTTGTCTCGTATAATAAAGATTATAGTATAGATAGTTTATTAATTGGTTAATCTTATTGTGCTGGTTAGACAGTATATAGTTTAGGAATGTGAGCTTCCCCCTTAAGGGAATGCTTCATGGAAAATGTAGTTGATGCTTCATGGGAAGTGTAGTTTATGTCACGTGGTCACATCTGTACTGATTGGCCAATGGGTTAATCTCTGGTTGGACAGGGGGAATTCTTTGGCATTCTTGTCTGAATCCCAGCATCGGCGGGGATTTCTTTTGCTCTTAAGCCATGGGATAAAGGTCATCTTCTTTCACACCATTAAGGCAAAGATTGGACATAGGAAGAATCTCTGCATGACATTAAGTTAGGATTTGAGAATATCTAATGGACCCAATAAACTAATTTGTATGGAAGCCTTTGTAGTGTTTAACTGCCAGTCCCAAGCTGTTTTGGAAGCATTCAGGAGCAAGGGGCAGGAAACTTATGACCATATCAAAAATATAAAACAAAAATAAAATACAGGATCTAATTCCAGGGTAAAATAGATAAAATAAAATACAGAAGTAAAATACATATTTGGTAAATAAAAAGACTCAATATTCAAATAAATATATCAACCATAGGGACTCTTCTAGGTGATCTCTGAGAATCAGTCATGATTGAATGGAAGAAAAAAAAGAGGTGATAAATTAACATTGTTTATACTTGTAATGAAGGGGGAAGCCATTTCTTTATAAATTTCTTTTCTTTTTCTTTACTCTAATTCTTATTTTTGTTCTTTTCTGCATTTTTTTTAATTTTTGTTAGTTTTTCTTTGTAATTGTAACTTATAAGAGCAATGATGGTGCAGTGATTAGAAAGCAGTACTGCAGGTTAACTCACTGCTCAGGAGTTTGATTTTGAGCAGCTCAAGGTTGACTCAGCCTTCCATCCTTCCAAGGTTGGTAAAATGAGGACCCAGATTATTGGGGGCAATATGCTGACTCTATAAACAGCTTAGAGAGGGCTGTAAAGCACTCCAAGTGCTAGTGCTATAGTAAAACTATTTCAAAACATGAACTGGCCTGATAATTCATGCAAATGTTGAATCAAATTAGATACTTACAAACTGATTTTCTGAACTGAGTCAATCTGAGTTAACCATTTAGATTGAAATACTGATTTTTTTTCTGAATTAGTACTGTGAATTGTATTGCAACAATAATCTGAATGGAATCAAGAATTCCATCATTTTAGAGCTAATTTCCACATCCATAGATGTTAGGGCTAATATTTCTTTTAAAAGTCAAGTAGGCTCCAAGGGCAGTATCTTTGGTACAATGGTATTTACAATTGTCCACTTCTGGGAAAAACATGGCTTCCAGCTACTGTGGCAGGTCAACCTCAAGGAGATCAATCCCTTTAATGTTTTGAGGGAACTCCAGGTCATGCATACTATTCATTATATTTCCTCCTACTAGCTACCATTTAGCTTATGCAACAAGCAAAACAAGTCTTAGGATACATGAGATTCCTAAGCAAAAACAAAAGGTCAGCTGACTGGCATGAATACAGATCAACCCTGGATGCAATAACAGGGCTGTGAATAAGAACAAAAAGCTTTCTATTAAAATCTAAACATCAGCTGGTGCAGAGGCTGTATGTATTCCCAGCTTTACTGGGGGAGGGAGGTGGCTCTAGAGATATAAAATCTACAAGTTCACTGTTGAGTAGATCAGAATCACAATATCTATAGTAATGAGATCAGATGCTAATATGAAATAATTTACCCAGAATACATAAAAAATCCATATTTAACAATTGAAATATATTTGCTAGCAGTAAATAGAATGCAAAATTATTTAGGCTGTAATTCTACACAAGGCCAAGGGGTGATTCTATTTAGCTCACTGGGTCCTACTTATTGATTGCTATGATGTATCTTTCAATAAATCAAGCTTTTGTGTTATAGAAACTTGTAATTTAGCAAGAGTATGTCAACAAAATTGAGTAGCAAGAGTATTGAAAATATGTTGCTGTAACTAGTGAATGAAACTAAAAATAATAGAACCAGCCTTCCCCTTTATCCTTCTCATGTGAATCATTAGAATTTTTATTTTGTTTTGTTTTGGGCAACTAATGAACTTTTAATCTGACAACAGACTTGGATATCTAAAACTAGTTGTAAAACTCTTAATTTGAAATCTGGGCATTCTCTAGGAAGTACAGCTTCCTAATTTGTTTTTCCCATGGAAAGGCAAATAGAGATCAACATCTGATCTAAGTAGGTGGTTCTCTGTTTTCTTTAGTCAGAAACTTCCTGACCAGAAACGGGCAACCTACAGTATAGGTTTGTGTAATATAATATTGCAATGTAATGTAATGTATACAACTTCAACTGATTTTTATGTAATCTTTCATTAATTCCAAAAGCCTTCTGCAACCAATCAGTTTGATCTTCTAGTAAGAATAATCTGTTTCTACTTGCATTAGAAAGTTAGTGAACAAGAGCAATAACATTTATGTATTTACAAAGGGGAAGGGGTCAGAGAGAGGGGACGTGTGTCCCCATCCCCATTTCTCAACCCATACACCCAGGGAATAACTGTAAGGAAATTCGGCCACGTTCTCTCTGTCTCTGGAAAGACAGAAAAATAAACCTTGCATTGCAAAAGGAGTAACTGTCAGGCTGTTATATCGCAGCGCCATGTGGTTGCCACTTTAGATCGCCGTACTCACTTCATCAAGCAGTAGCATACTCACACAGGCACGCATATGCATCCTGATATTCGGTTTAAAGTGACTGGAAAATATAGTCCCTCCCCAAAGTCACTTGGCAGGCAAAATACAGGATGACCCCTCCCATCACCAAGGTAGCATCCGCTAAATCCTTGCAAAACTGGGCAAAGGTGGAGAGAGGGGAGCAGACAGAGCCAAATCTCTGTCTCTCTCTCGCTGCCCTAGTGCAGCAGGAAACGATGGGCAGCTATTTCCGGCCTTGGTAGGGGTTGGGTGCGTGATCTGCTCTCCGCCCTGAGACACTGGCCCACCCCGCACTGGGGCCAATGCTGCTGCTGTTTCCAGAGGCGAATGGGAAGGGTCACATTGTGGTTCCGCGTTGTATTGGGCTCCAGGAGGAGGAGGGGATCTCATCTCCCCCATTGTGAAATGCACCAACTTTCACTACGCTGCTCATGGCGGGCAAGCCATGGAGGCGGCAGCAGCAGCAGCATTGGGAGCCACAGCAGAGGGCTGAAAGAGCTGCATGTGGCTTCAGAGCCGCGGGTTGCCGATACCTGGCTTAGAGTGACGAATAAAACCATTGTAGCTATTGTGCACAGTCTGAACTGTCTTCAGAACTACTTTTTGAATATCATTAATGTTTAATGATGTCTATAGATTTCGTATGTCTTTTCCTCTGCTCTTTCAGCCAGTCTCAATCATACTTAGAAAACATTTGTTATAAATTCTTCCATCCCATGAACAAAAAAGCTGAAATAAATGTGTTAGTTTTCCAAGTGAAACTAAACAGAACTATAGGTTTTCTCTATTTAAATTGTAACAGAGAGGTTAATTTTCCAGATTTTTAACTTTACCAGGGGCTTATATTTTGACTTATTTTGTGGAAGAGTGATTTTTTTTTAAAGGGAAAAAGCAATATGTGCACAAATAGAAAGTTATTAATTGACCCTCTGATAACATGACTGGGGATTGGCTTTTCTTTTTGCCAAAAATTAAATGTGATGCTGGAGAATGCATTAATTTAGTCAAAGTAATGTTTTTCCATTAATCCCAGAAGGACAAAAGCTTGGTTTCGGAAAATATGTCTTTTCCAAGTATGTTAATGCTAAATTGCATTTTATTAACATAGGAAGAAGTTTGGTGTAATAGTAATTGGAGTAGAGCCAGAAAAGATAATTTTGAATAGTTAGAAATGATTTCTCTGGATTTTTAGAATACTGTATTGAAGAAACATATTGACCTAGCTTTTTATTAACACAATGGAAAAAGCAATTAAGTAATTCCATGTTGAAAAATTGCTTTTATGTATATTGTAACGTATACAGTACATGGATTGGTTTTTTTTCCTAGCTGGAAGAGATGGATTCTTATAGTCTTTTAACATCTTTTCTCTCTTCTTCCTTTGTTGACATACTATTTAAGTTTCATATTATACCTTCCTATGAAAATAGATCAATTTGTTCTATTTCAACCGATCTAACAATCTAACAATTCTTAAATTCAGAAGCTAAGAATTTTAAGGTAAAGCAATAAGAAAAGAGCTATGTAACTATAAATGCCTTTGGTGAAAATATGCTGATAACAAATATCTAATTTTCATCAGCTTTCTTTCCATTTTTTTCTTCCAACTGATTTTGCAATAAATTAAAACAAAGATTGCTCTGTGATGGCACAGCGCAAAACCCCTTGTCAACTTACTCCTCACTTGCAGCTGAAAGAAACTGTTGATATACAATTCTGGTTAAAGTAAGTTGGGTACAGCGTATTAGTGTGGTAAAAAAACCCAAACTAAAACCTTGACATAAAACTTTGGACTTGAATACTCACTGCACAAAAAGCAGGATTTGTGGAAACTGTTGCCTTCACATTGTACTTCCTCTGCAAAATAAACGGTTTTCTGGCATACGCCACATTTCTTGCCTCCACCCCAGTTTGGCATCCTGTAAACAAAATGAATGAGATAAATGTAATTATTCAAAAATAAACCAAGAAAGACTTAAACGTGTATCATTTAACTGTATTGATGAAACTGCTTTAGCGTCAACCAGTTAAAAATTTCTACTGAGAAATTATCCAAATGGCCTTTTAGCAAAACCACATAGAATTCAGGTATTTACTATAGCTCTGTGTAGCTAACAATCATCATTAAAAATGTTTTAAGAAAAATAAATAATCCCACTGGGAGGGGGAAATGAAAATTTCAACAACATAACGGATAAACAAAAAACAAAACAAAGCCATGTGTCTACCACTGTATTCCAACATTCAGAACATGCCTTCTCCTGGGCTAGAGATCAAAGCCAAACATCTCCTGAAACCAAGAGGTAATAAGCAGAATTCTCCTAGGGAGGAAATGCCAATGCATAGGGGCAACTATTTACCAAGTCTGCATTACTATTACTATTAATCCTTCCATCTTTCACCCATTTCCTCACACTTATGATTGTATGACATAACTTTGTCGCTTGTATCCTAATGATTTTTATTGACTGTTTCCTAGTATGATTTGATCGCTTATTGTACCCTATGACTATTAAGTGTTGTACCTTATGATTCTTGATGAATGTATCTTTTTTAAAAATGTACACTGAGAGTATTTGCACCAAGACAAATTCCTTGTGCGTCCAATCATACTTGGCCAATAAAGAATTCTATTCTATTCTATGTCCAATGGCACTTTCAGATAGATGAGGTCTTGGGGGAATTAAGTCTTTTGATCTGATCAGATAATTAGATGAATAAAGGAGGAAAAAGAGGAGGCAGTTCCACAGATAAACATGTTCAGAGCCATATAGGGTCACTATTCTGACTAAGGCTTCCTGAGATACCAACAGACACATGTTAAATCCAAAACCCTTTTATTTTAGTTTAACGGCTGTGAATTATCATCATTCACAGCCCATAATGAGTCTCAACCAGTTATAAATAGTTCCATCAAAGTCTGCCAAAGTTCTTCCAGAGAAGTCTGATAAGAATGCACCTTTATCTTATTTGAAGTGCTGCCAATGACTAAAGTACCAATTAGTTTTTCAAAACCAAACGGAGCACATATTCACCATGGAGCTTTCAGGTACCAAACCAACCAGAGCGAACAACGTTGCTTCCTGCAAAGGTTCTTGTCCCTCTGCACTTCCTTTATATCTTATGGGAGGAGCAATCACCTCCAAGCCTTACTCCCAAATCTGGCAGCTCTGTGCACATGCACACTGGGAACAGGCTCCCCTTGTTCCTCTGCCTTACTGCTGTCAGATTCTGGAGGTTCCGGAGTCAGCACATAATTCCCAGATGGCCCTGGCCCCATCTCTGTATCGGATGAAGGACCATCTTCCAAGTCCTCCCCAGAGTCCCGGACTTGCCCATGTTCTTCCCTACTGTCCGATTCTGCTGCCGTCTCTGCAGGCTGCTGGCAGACCACAACAGTCACAAAGGTGACACCACCTTGAATCACACTTGGAAGCCAACTGGCAATCAATATAGCTTCTACAATAATGGGATCAGCTGAATAAATGGGATACATATATTGCTATCTGGGCATTCATACACATTTTATACCAGGTGTAGCTTCTGAATGCTTTTCAAGGGCAGTTCCATGTAGAATGTATTTATTTATTTATTTATTGATTGATTGATTGATTTGATTTGCCAATTGTTTACAAGATAATAAGTATAAGTGTATACATAGTTGTGAATACATGAAATGGGTACATATAAGAAAAATAAAAGAGGAATAAGAGAAACAATAGGACAGGGACGGTAGGCACGTTGGTGCGCTTATGCACGCCCCCTACAGACCTCTTAGGAAAGGGGTGAGGTCAATAGTAGACAGTCTAAGGTTAAAGTTTTTGGGGTTTGGGGAAGAAACTACAGAGTCGGGTAGAGTATTCCAGACATTGACCACTCTATTGCTGAAGTCGTATTTCCTGCAATCAAGTTTGGTGCGGTTAACTTTGAGTTTGTATCTATTGTGTGCTCTTGTGTTGTTATGGTTGAAGCTGAAGTATTCATTGACAGGTAGGACATTGCAATGTATGATTTTATATACCATGCTTAAATCAGACCGAAGACGGCGTAATTCAAGGTTTTCTAGTTCTAGAATTTCAAGTCTGGTGGCATAAGGTATTCTACAACGAGTAGAGGAGTGGAGAACTCTTCTTGTGAAATATTTCTGGACTTTCTCAATTGTGCTAATATCAGATACGTAATGTGGGTTCTATTACTAATTATTACTATTAAGTAGGTTCTATTACTACATAGTAATTCAAAGAGGTGATTATGATATGATTGCAAAAAAAAAGGCTTCTTGATCCAGGAATGGCTACAGTTAATGGAACGGAAGAAATTATGCAAGAGTCCTATTAACCACAGCTTCTTATCTGCTCCTTGAGCAGAAGCTCCCAGCGTAGGAAGACTCCCAAGCTGTAGGATGACTTTAAGTGGGGGAGTATAACCCTGTTCAGAGCCAAAGATTGTACTACTCCAGAAACATCTGGCCCATGGACCCAGCTATACTGATTGGGATGCATTCAAGACAAATCTGTTGTTTTCTATCAGACCTTAACAGCCTTCAAGCACTGGTTCAGCATTTCTACTCCATCTCCTGTTCGGCAGAGAGCTGAAATATATAACCAGATGTAATCAGCCCCCTGATTCTACCTCATCCCATGTTGAACTAAGCTCATATAAGGAAGCAACCTATTGTTCATCCTGTATCTTTTAATAGCTGTGCAGGAAGGAAACTTAAACAAAGCCTCATCCATCATTATAGTACCCCAACAACTACAAAAACAAAGACACGTAGAGAAGCTTTTTGAAGAGTGGTGAAAATGTAACCAAATAGACAAAGAAAAAATAAACATAGCATCTCTAGGCATACACGGCAAGTTTAAAAGGGTGTTGAGTAAGGAAAAGACCAGGCGCACAAGAAGGAAAGGTCTCCTGTAACTTGAAATAACACATTTTAGCAACGCTTGCATTCCTATATCATAAAAACAAGGCAGATCTGCTGCAATTCTCTGCAAGTTTCTTTCCAAAACCTTCTCCAAACAGAGTTCCCTTTAGGCCTGCCTGTGAAGCACCAAACAGCATCTGAGGTACAAGGAAGTGAAGTCTGAAGTCCATCCTTTTCAAAAGTTTTTCCTTCTGATATGAATCAAACTGCATTAAGAATAAGAACTGAATTAAGAATAAGAAAGAAAATGTTGTGATATTAGAGGAAAATATAGGTATTTTGTGAAATACCAGGACCATCTACTCCCAAACTACTAGAAAACTATCGTTTGTCCAAAGAGAAACATGTGTATAAAATGAAACCTAAAAACAAAACCTGTTGTTTATCTTGCCACAGCTGCCTTTCCTCAACATCCTGCAAACTAGCTGTGTTTTGTGTTCCTCTCAGCCAAATCATTAGATTACCTTGGATTCCTACAGATTGCCTTAAAAGGAAATAGAGCCGTCTGGCTCCAGTGTTTTGGGTTTGTTCCTCACTAGGGCAGCGGGCCAGGAAAGAGGCTAGTCCTGTCTTTCAACAAACAGGAGTGTCCCTAAAGAACTGTTTCAATGTGCAACCATGACAAGCAATACATATAAAGCAAATCTCTTGTGGGTAGCCTTGGCAGAGAAATCTCCATGTGATCTTGATATAGAATGACTAGAGGTCAAAAACACAGGATCAAGAATAATTTTCAGTGGCTTCTATATGAGAAATGCATTTTTCAACATGTCTTCTGGATTTTAAACTAATTGAACTACTTCCTGATAACCTGGAATGTCTCCTAATACTCTCAAGGTTTGATCAAAAGATGTCTCGATTGTAATAAAACTGTGATGAGTGAATAATTAAGGGAAGATATTTGGTTTTTACACTAGAATTCAAGATTATTTCATCTACCTGACATCACCTTCACAAAAAGGAACGGTAATTTTCATGTTATCAAAAAAATAACTGTTGGTAGAAATACCCTTCTGGGTTCAGTTCCAAGTGGGGAAAAAGACACTGGAAACATGGAAGCTGTTTGGAAAGATGGTTTAATGGTGGACAGCAGGACCACATGGCTTGAAGCTCCAAAGTGAAAAGGATGATCACATGCTTCACAGTGAGAAGAGAAGGTCAAGAAGGAAGAGATCAAGAAAAAGGCTGAGGTGCTGAGAGTGGCTGGGTTTTATAACCTTTGTTGGGATTTGAATTGGAGCTTGTATTTTGATTGATTGTCAGACTCCCATGAGGCCATGCAGGGGCAACTGTGTAGGCTGTCCTGAGTTCCAGGCTTGGTTGAGCCTTGCTGGATGATGATGCACTGAAAGGGCTTTTGAGCAATTGCTATAGCTTTACCTAGAGATCTTTCTTATGTAAAGAATTCTGGCCCATGCCTTAATGGCCCATCCATTAAAAAAGGTGGGGGTGAGCTTCTGCTTCTGAGGTGAATTTCTGCTTCTGAGTTTCTACTCTTTTTAGGAGAAATATTCTGCCTTTTTAATATTTCCTAGGATATTTCAATTTTGTAGGAGAGGGGTGGGTGCTAACTTCCTACATAGCATGTTGCAAATTATAATTTTATATTCTAATCTTATTTTAAGTTCTATTTTTCCGATTGATATGTGCATGCGTGTGTGTGTGTATATATATACATATATATATATGTACACACACACATATATATATATATATATATATATATATATATATATATATATATATAGATAGATAGATAGATAGAACAGAGAGAGAGAGAGAGAGAGGAGGAGGAGGAGGAGGAGGAGGAGGAGGAAGGGAGGGGAATTGAGAAAACTACAGAAAAATAGAACTTGTCTTGAATGTCAGATCAAATATTTGTTATAACTAGAAAGTTACCAACAGCATCTGAATTAATACAGTACTGCCATGAAATATGAAGAGAATACGAAGCATGAAAGAATGCATGAAATTAAGATACATCAGCAGAAAGCTTTCAAACTGCAAGATTCTATCAGCCTGAACAGGAAATTCACTGGCCAAAATGCACTGGATGTGTCGAATTCCAGTTTCTAATCTTCACATGACTTTGGTTTTATTTCTAATGAGGCCTTTGTTAGATAAAAGCCAGAGTTCTGATTAGTGCCAATTCAGATTATTTTAATTCAGAGAGAAAGATGAAAGGATACTAATAAACTAGCATAATTCAATTTTCCGGTAAGCTGCTAGGGAATAAAATAAAATACTCTGAAGGCTGCAGTCTAATTATACTTATTCATATATACTTACAAGTTATTAATTAAAATAAAGGCTCACAGGAAACTGCCTTAGTCTGTTCACCTATTTAGCTTTATGCGTTGTTTCATTCAGTCTCAAACCCATTCCAGTAATGCTTTTCTGAGATTCTTTAAATGGAAATGGCAAAAACTGGATTCTGAACCACTGAATGCGAAATACTGTGTGCACTTTAACTTAATTATCTCAGCCTCTCCAAGAAGAAAAATAAATGTATGGACATGGATAAGCCCTGCTGAGTGAGCAGAATTAGATGATCTGGAAAGTGAAGCATTTTCAACAAATATTTCAGAATCAAGAAACTTTAAGTATCCACAGAAGAGAAAACGTTGATTGTGCCAAGCCAAATGAGTACAAAATGAATACAATGATTCTCTCCTCTGTAGCTTTGGAGTTAGTAAATCTTTTTAAAAAACTATTTAAAAAGCTGAGCCACTTGGATCAGTACTTTTACTTAACAGATTTGATTAGGGTTGCTAAGTTAAAGCTTTAAATTTAACCAAAACATTTTTTTTGGAATGTAATAAGATTAGTGACTCCAATGTTGTTTAAAAAAAGCATCTGTATCATTTTATTGTGAACAAAATGTATCATAAAGAATTTGCCTTTGCCTTGTTTTGGATTTCCCCCCCAACTTCCTTGCCTGGCCTACAGTTCTGATATTCTCTAATAATTTATCATTCAAGTCTTAACAAAGCCCAATTTGCTTAGCTTTTGAATCCAGAGAAGGTTGTACAGATAGCTATCAGATGAAACAGAATAAGAAAGTGATGGACTGGACCCATTCAATCCTTATTTCTACATTATGATAAATAATTTCAGCTAGTCAAATCTCATTTATACTGATGGGTTCACTTTAACCAGATTAATCTATTTATAAGAAAATTGATCCAACACTCTTCAAAAATGCAATGAACATGAAAACACTAGACATAGGTGAAGACTCAGCTTAGCTAGACATGAATACAAAATTATTATTAATGATTCACATATTAAATATGTCACAATTATTTATTTTTAGCAGTGTATATACTATATATATATATTCATCATGCTATATTATGCCAAGTGCATGAAAGGAACAAAAAACAGTTTTGTCAAGCAAAATATGCCTAAACTGAGTTTATACTATCTTTCTTCACTACCCTTCTCTATATATTTCAATCCCTGCAAATCATTTTTGCTTCCATCAGGTCTATCCACTTGTCCACATCAGGTTTTCTCTTTAAACCTCACTTCTCTTTGTGAGAATCTCATTAACACTACTCAACCACTACTTTCCCTATCTTACTTTTCTTCTCAACCCCTCTTGTTCCTTACATGTGTTTTGTTATTAGATCCTCATTCATTCTGTTTATAAGATCAAACTACCCTAACATGTTTTAGTTGTACAAGGAAATACAACGAGAAGTTTTAGATGGAAATGTAGTTGATAATTATGTTAGATATGAAGAAAATACAGAAAAACTGGCCTAAAATGTAGAGGTTAAAGAGATACTAGCATTTATCAAATGATTAAATGCGTAGTAATGTTTGTTTGACTTTGTTGTCATCTGCTGTATTTCATGAAAAAAGATCAGTGATACCGTTCCATATGGAGCAGAAACTTGCACATAATTCTCAATCTTTAATAAAATGGACAGTAGAAGTGCAGAAAATATCGGCAAGACACATGATCTAAATACTTTCCTAAAACTTGACTAATGGGTATATTTTCTTTATGCAGTAAAAAAGTGTATCTACATAATAACTCCAGCACGTCAAACCTCAATGAAATTTTGAACTATCAAATCAGATGTTTTACTATAAACAACAATCAGCATAATCAAACAGAAATACCTTGTTTTCTAAATATTTATTCTGAAAGCATAGATGTTTAGTGAACAATTTCCTCTGAAGTTTAGTTTAGTGTCACTGCACCTCATATAACGAAATTAAACACCATCTTCAGTGTACATTATGACTATGAAAATAAACACAAACACACATCCTTCACATTCTATACATTGAACTGAAAACCCCTGATATTGCATTAATATTGCACTACACAGTAGAATTCAATATGTCCTGGGATAGAAGCTGTTTTTCAGCATATTTCTCCTTGTTTTTATTATCCTGTACCATCTGCCAGATGGTAATAGTTCAAAAAAAAAAAAAAAAGATGCCCAGGATGAGATGGATCTTTGAGAATGTTTTGAACTTTCTTAAGGCATATTATTATAAATATCACATTTATATGATCACCCATCTTAAAAATAATTCTGGATGGTTCACAATAAAACAATAAAAACAGCACAAATACAATTATTCTTTTATACACACACCATGGCACCTTATACTTAATCCCTGTGAACAATATATAATTGAGCACTACTTACCTTATTTATTTGTTAAATTTATTTGCCACCTATCTTGCTGTGGGGCTACTCTAGGCAGCTTGATTTTATACCTTTTAAATATTCAAAAATATTTCCTCTCCTAGTAAGTGATGGTTTTCAGATGGTAATATTCCTGCCTAATGACTCAGATAATGGAAGCAATTCCACTTCTAGTGCCTATTACAGAATTTAAAGAAAAAATTGAAATGGTTCAGGATTGTTACAAAGGTAAAATCATTCTTTGGAATAAAAGGCAACTATCATTTCTGTAATTTTTCTAGACAGGTTGATAGAAGTTTAGAGATTCATTTATTTTTTCAGATCCTAGACCTGAACCCAAATTCAAATATGTTTTTTTTTTAACTTTTAGGTAAAGCCGTTTTGAACATTTAAGTTTACACAGTTATCCATAGTGTTAGTACCCATTTCCTATTCAGTATTTACTATGTGGGCAAAAAAAACCAACCCCACAACCTTTCTAGGAAACCAAAGAGTACAAGGTGACTGCAAGGCAATAGTCCGTGGAGGGTATCAGAACTGGAACTCAAGAGATTTGTCATACTTGCTCCAGTTGCAACTGGAACCTTCCAAAGGACACTAAGTTCACACTTCCTTTGCTAACAACCTTTTGGAAATTGACTTTTAACTGCTTTAAGGAAGTTGGATATCTTCAAACTGACAAAGCTGGAAACTCTGGGTGAGTGCCTTCAATCCTCACAACGTTTTGGCTGAACAGACTAAGGGCTCTATCAACATTGGAATAGTGATTTTGAGTATTAAGGCTAGAAATTAATTCTAAAGAGTACATTATTGTGGGGGGAAAGTATTTTCATATTGGAGGCATAACAGAAGACATAATAAGATAAGCAACTTATAATGGCATTCAGAGACATTTTTGAGGAATTGCATCGGGATCTTGAATATCAGTCTTGTTGTCTGTTGTCTGTTTTTAGGAACAGTGATTTCCCAGATGAAGCAGTTTTTGCAACTAAATCTGAAAGGATTTGCAATTAAACCTGATGGCATGAATAATTTGTTATTAGACATATAAAAAAATTAGATGAGGTTACAGTTAACATGGTGTTTTAAGCCTTTGTCTCTACAACCACTTCATATATTTTTCTCTGACAGCATCTACATTGTCTGAGTATCTAATTGTCTTTGCACTTAAAGTAAGAAATCTTTGTGAGCTTGTTCTCTTTAAAGGAGATATTATCCCTCTTTTGTTATGTTAAATTTCAGCCTTTTATTTATAGTAGGGTACTGGGGCCACTTGATGCCTTCTAAATGTGGATTTGCTTATAAATTAAGAGTTGAGATATGGAATGATGAGCTTTGTATTTTTAATATTAGTTTAGGACTCTACCTGGACTTCTTGCTGACTCCTGGATTGGAGAAAGCACTAGACATTAGGTTTACCTATAGTTCAGAGTTGAGTTATGATTATATTTGCTAATTAAGAGGGGGAAAGATTACAATTGTTTACATTTGATGTGACAAGAGTAGGAATGTCACTTTCTTAGGATTTTTTCTTTTTCTATTATTTTACTTTGTTTTCTTGCACCTTTTTATCCCCTTCTTTCTATTTATTTTTTTCATTTTGTATTATCCTTTGCTATAGTAATTAAAAATTTTAATGAAGTTATTTTTAAAAATGAAAATCAGTACATCAGGGACCAAATACTTGTGTTTGATAAGGAAAATGGAGCATGCAATTGCAGGATCTACATAAATGTCAAAAAGCTAGAGCAAATGGATTAATTTGTGTGTCTTAGTATAATCTTTGCTAAAAATAAGGGAACTGAGGGGGGAAATTTTAAAATGTGCAAATGCTGTAGAAAGATACAGCATAATCTGTTATGAAAATGAAAGTAATTGCAGAAGCAAAAATGCTGGTATTTAAGCGTACTTCTGCCCACATTGGAAGTGAGGACTGAACATGTCAAGAGAAATGTAAAACTCCAATATGTTAGTTAAGAAGTATTGGTGGTTTTAAAAAAAGGAAAGCTGGAATCAAGGATGGGTTTTTAATGAATGTGGATTTCATACAAAAGTGGAAGACTTCTATGAAATAACTCCAAGTTGAGGTGACTTAGTCCTAAAATGAGGATTCAACTGCAGAATAAATGTATGAAGGAAGAGTAGATGGACAGAGAAAAAAAGAATGATACAGCTATTTCTTATCTCATGTCATTAATATTGTAGGCATATTTTGGCATATTTTTTATTGCTTTTTTGTACTCTACATAAGATTACTTATCTGAAATGGGCAGGTATAAGTATTAGCAAGATGATTTAGAATTACAGATAGTTCTTGACTTATGATTACAATTGGACTGGAACTTCCATCACTTGTTAAGTGAATTTTGCCCAATTTTATAACCTTTTTTTGCTTCAGATATTAAGCAAAAGTGGCTTCTCCCATTGACTTTGCTTATCAGACTTCAAATGGTCACTAAATGAATGGCTGTAAATTCAGGATTACCTGTACAAATGTAACACAACATTAATGGCAAATACATTTTTCTTAAGGACATTCATATGTCTGTTCCATTTGAGACCATATACGTTTTTGATTACTCCATCCAATGGAGAAAGTTGTATTTACTGCATTATATTCAATTATTATTCTGTTATGAGAATAAAATTGTTTGACTATACCTACATAAAAACAGTAATACCATTGGGTTTTCTTAAGGGTCCTATTGGTCCACTTAGTTGTCCATGTAGTCTGAATCAGTTTTATTTATATTTATGACCTGACTTTTGTTCAGAAGCACAAGGTAGTGTACAGAGTGTTCCTTCCATTTCTTTACCTCTACAACGAGATGTAGTTTGGGCTGAGAAAAGTAACTGACCGAAAGTCACCCATTGCCTTTCCATGGCTGAGGATGGACGTGAATCTGGATTCCTCTTGTACAATCATATTGGCTATTGTACCACAACGATTGCTTACCCAATGATTTACTGTATATTCCACCTTTCCATTGTGGGATGCTCAAGGTGGCTTAGAGGCATGGAAAAATGATACAACATCTCATGATGAAACAAGTTTGTTATTCTACTAGACCAGAGGTGTCAAACTTGCTTTCATTGAGGGCAACATTAGGGTTGTGTTTGACCTTGGGGGGCTGGGGTGGACATGGCCAGGATGAGCGTGGCCAGCTCAACGTCACTTGTGTCAGGGGTGCCAGTGGTGGCCCGAGCGCTCTGCCAATGAAAATGGGCTCAAGAGCTCCTTTTTCGGCTGTGATGGCCTCCTGCAACCTTCTGCCAGTGAAAATGGAGCTCAGGAGGGCCATGCACAATCCTCCCAAGCTCCATTTTTGCTGGCAGAGGCACTGTGGGCCAGTCCTTCACTGTTTCCAGGTCAGTCCCACAGGTCACATTTAAACACCCTGTGGGGCTGGATTTGGCCCAAGGGCCTTGAATTTGATACCCTTGTACTAGACTGTTAATAACCCAATTTTTTAGACTAACAGGCAGCCAGTAAGCTAAAAGCAAGCCAGGAGGAAACAGTTGACAGTTGGACAGAGTACAAATTGGAGAAACAAAAATGATCAGAATGAGATTATGCAAACATTGGTTAGCCTTGTGACAATCATTCTGTTTAAGCACTCAGAAAGAGTTCTTTGTTGTAGTTCTAAAGATACACTATCTTCATCCTCTCCATCTTTTTCTTTTCCATCTTTTAGAAAAAATATTTCTAAAGTTTTAATTGTTTACAATCAAGTGGTTTTCTGAGAACATGAGAACTAGTAGCCATAAATATTGCAATACCAGAGAAGTATGAATAAGAAGATTAGCTTAGTACAAGAAATTTAATATTGGGGAGTTCTGTACTTATTTGGAGAAAGCCAAGGAAATCTCTGGTTTCTGAAAGTAGATTAGACTAAAAGAAGAAAGGAAGCAATGTGGGAGGAAAACTCTCCACGTTATTACTAAGAAAAGTACATGGGTGTGGTTCATGTAATCACCAGAGATTGATTCATGGTATATTCTACTTTGACCTTATCTAAGGTTATAGAAACATGCTAACTCACATATAAGGGACGTTTGGATTAAATAAGCCATGCTCTCTACTATACAGGGAATAGTTGCTTTATTGGTTTTTTTAGTGTTGGCAAATGCAACATTTTATTCTATTGCAGTTGTGGAGAAAGATTATTAGAAACTCATCTTACATTTTTTGGGAATAAATAGGAATTGCTGGATTGTTACATTTAAACTGCTAATAAAAGCCAATTACTTTGGAATCCAGTTCTGTTCCTGAAGACTTCAGACACATTCATGTAGGTTTTCTTTTAAAGCAATACAAAATGCTTTGGCACTGCCTTATTCTAGGTTATATTCAAGTTTTGAGTCTAACCTATAGCCCTGCAATTCCTACATATATCCCCTCCAAGTATCATATGATTTAACTTCTAAACTCAGAAAATTAAACAGTTGTTGCCATAGGTTGAGGCAGATTATTAGTACTTCTCATTTAAGAAGTATCTAAATTTGCCTTCTCACACTTCTATTCTGGTCTCCTTCACAAAAAGACATATAATTAATGTTTTCATGGTAAAGATGAGAAAATGATATTGAAAGGATACTATAACACGAAATGAAACATTTTATTTTTATTTAATTTCTTGTGAATATAATCACTGTGCGTTGAAACCATAGTTTACAACTTAGTCTACCGTGTAAAACCAGCCAATGCAACAAAACTCAAATAAGCACAGGAGAGCACATGTCAACCTTGTCAGAGATTTGCCATCTAATTTCAGGTAGCCTCTTCATTCTGTTAGACAAAACTGCAGAGACACAGCTATCATTCAAATATTAAAAAAAGAAAACAAATCTATGTAACACAACAGAAGCAAAACTGTTTTCTTTGGTTGTTATGTCAACATGTTAAAGTTTACTGCCGGTTGCTCTTAGCAAACTTCAAAGCTTACTCTATTACGGAAAAAACAGTCATTGATCAGACCACTGAATAACGGAATTCTTTACCATAAATGGACATCCTTTAGCATTACAGATGAGTCAAATTCTTAAGAAGTACTGCACTAGATCAAGTAAGTTGACACTATTATTATATAGCAATATTATAATTAGGACCTTTACCGACAGGCATAATAGCAATAGCACTTAGACTTCTATACAGCTTCATAGAGATTTACAGCCCCCTCCAAGCAGTTTACAGAATCAGTATATTGCCCCCAACAATCTGGGTCATTTTATCTACCTTGGAAGGATGGAAGGATGAGTCAACAATGTCAGTGAGGATTGAACTGCTTGGCAGTCAGCAGAGTTAGCCTGCAATGTGATGGTCCCTTTTATGGCTTATTCAATTAATTATGGTTAAAACAATCCATGATTTATCAAAATGCATGCAACATATTGACAAAGTTTATATAGCAGGCTAAAATATATTGCTGCTTGATTAGCTATTGTGACTTGTAAGCCAAGCTTAGCACAATATACAAAACTAGATATTAGGACTTAGTCTCATTTCTGTATAAAAATGTGAGACTCATGACATTAGACTTAGTATTATTCATGCATCATAAAACAAAGAGGGTTAGAAAAACTATAAAATGTAAATGATCCCAATGCATTATAAATATAAGGGATGGAGTTAAGTGCAAAGTGCAATTTACACTAGCATTTTCCTTTATTTTTTAATTTTAAAAAGAGCATGGGACATTACTATCTTTGTAAGCTATTTCCACTCACCCCATTCCTAATATTCTCTTCTTTCTCACATAAAAATATAGTTCTATTTCAGTGAAATGAGTTTTTATCATATCTTTAATGAGATATGGACTCAATCCACAGGGTGCATTCATCTTGAAAATCAGGGAAATAAGACACAATCACAGACTGAATATCCTCAGTGCTTAAGCCAGCATTCAGTGTATGTGTAGCATATTCTGTAGCATATTCTGAAAGAATGATTCTAAGGCTATGTGTCAGCTCAAATCAAGTTGTCAGACTGACAATTTATAATTAAAATACTAGAAACAATAACCTTAAGGCATTTTGTTAAAGAACAGAAGACATTTTTATGTTATTCAGATCCAAGATTTTACCAAAAACCCTAAAGTTGAGCACCTGAGGCCATTAAAATTGTATTAGACTGAATTTTATATCTTAAACATTAGTGTAGCAAAGACCGATTTTTCATGACAGTGTGAAAATCTCATCTAGAATAGTGTAAGTAGGTTAGGTTCTTCTAAAATACTATACAGTATAGATTTCATTTGAACATAAAGAAATTCTCAAATAAAAGAAGTTTGGCCTTTGAATCAGGTTCTTTGGATTGTAGGGCAGATAGCTGGTTATTTTCTCCTTTGATAGAATAATCTTCTCAATAATCTTTTTTATTTATAAATTACTGCATTAAACAGAGTTCAGCAAGATAAAGTTAGCAGGTGCCCACCAATTAAATAGCTAAATGTGCCTCTCACCCTATGCCAGAATTTTTAGTCATGGTTTATTGATGAAGTCATGGTAGCCTAACCCTAGATCACACAGATTAAGCAAACTAGTTTACAACTACAACAAAACCTCACAATACATGTTAGCAAAAAACAAACTATGTTGTCTCTTACAACTCAACCAATGGCTTTAAGACATAGTTTAATGCCCTTCCCCAACCTGACACCTTCCAACTGTGTTGGGAGTGCAATTCCCATAAATCTCAAGCACTAGGAAGTGAAGTGCAGAGGCTCTGAACACCTTGAGAATGGAGTGCTTGTAACATCCTTCTCATTCAAGAATGCCCGTAACAAACAGCCTTCCCAACTCTATATCAAGAACGTCTCCAGGGATGAACTTGTATTCTGTGTTCAATAGAAGCACGCCATCCAACAGTGGTAAATACATATGTAGGAAACGGCACCCTACTATTACTTCACTGGACTGCGAAATTTTGCCAATATCTGGATCGAGAACTGTCATATGCGGAGGGAGTGGAAAACAGGATATACTGTAACTAGAGTAAGTTTGCGGTTCAGGCACTTTTTATATCAGATACATAAGAGTTCATCGGGGCTTTTGCTGCAGAGGGCCATTTTTTTTTTTTTTTAATAAAGCAGTGCAAAATACTCTTTTCATGGGGTGTGGAAGCGAAAATCTAACAGTAACTTAAACCCCCCCCCTTTAAAAAAAAAAAAAAAAACTTACTGAGCGGGTAAACTTGCGAAAGTCGCGCAAGTGGCTTGGCACTTTCAAAGGGGGATTTCCTAAATCGGGCAAAGGAGCTGGAGGAAATTGGCGGCGCTCTTTTTACACGGATCGCTCGCAGCCGAGATTGACCCCGGAGAAGGAGACCGTTTGATAGAGCTGGCAAAAGGACGACCTCCTTACCTGGCTAAGCTGGCGTTGGTCGCTCCGACGTCCTGTTTCTAAGCACCCGAGCTGGCGTGGCACAGAAATCCGCAAAGAGGGTTGTTTTGTTCTCTCCGGGAGAAGGCGGGTCCCCAAGCAGCGCCCACAGCCAGCCCGAAGAGGCTCGAAAGGGAGGGAAAGGGAGGGGTTAGGTTGGAATTGACCCTTTTTATTTTGCACTCAATACCACAAACGGGCTGATGTCATCACAAGGGCCTCCGGTGTTTCCTGAAGCAACAATCGAAGCGGGCTGGCGAGCAATGAGGCGGGGCTTGCTGCCTCTTCAAGAGCCGGGCGAGACGGATCTTCGGAACGCACCTCTTTACCTAAAAGGCCTTTCCAATGGGTAGCTTCGCTTGTTGAAGAAGCTGAAAAGGGGCGGGGAACCTATGGCTTTTTTTTTTAATAAAAGTTTTAAGTTTTCACAAAACATACAAATACAAATAAAATATCTTTTTTTGAGAACAGTATGGCCCCGGGTTATCACTTCTCCATACAGACATAAACTCAATACATATTTATTTTATACATTCTAATCCATGTCTTATAACTATTTTCGCCTGTGGCTTTCTTGAGTTGCTAAACTACAATTCCCTGCTGCTCTGGGTAGCGCAGTAACTAAGTAGGCTCGTCTAGTGAAGAGAAGGACCATGATAGCAGTGTTCCAATATTTGAGGGGCTGCCACAGAGAGGAAGGGGTCAACCTATTTTCTAAAGCGCCTGTAGGCCAGACAAGGAATAGTGGATGGAAACTGAACAAGGAGAGATTTAACCTGGAAATAAGGAGAAACTTTCTGACAGAACAATCAACCAATGGAACAGCTTGCCCTTCGGAAGTTGTGGGAGCTTCACCACCAGAAGCTTTCAAGAAAAGACTGGACGGCCATTTGTCAGAAATGGTGTAGGGTCTCCTGCTTGGGGGGAGGGTTGGACTAGATGACCTGCAAGGCTCCTTTCTAACTCTGTTAATCTGTTATCCACCCCTTGCTGAAAATTTGTTAACATCCGGAAAGCCCCAAATCCCCCAACCCAGTTTTTAAATAACAAAGGGACCTTGGCGTTTTTAAAGACTGTTTTACAAACTTGGCAACTTTTAAGATGTTTGGACTTCAACTCCCAGAATTGTCCGTCAGCTTTCATTAATGGGTTGTGGAAGTTCTTCGAACTGAAGTACATTTACTGTGACTTTCAACAGGTGCTTCATAACCAAAGTGCAGGCATCTTTAGCAGCTGTATTTCTGTAATAAATGCAAAATGGAGGATTGGAAATCCAGTTTATTTCATTGCATCTTTCAATATTTCATCATTTTATTTTTTTTAGTTACCCCCCTATTGTTAAACATATAATGAAATGTTATCTTTGTAACTAATTGTACACAGTGAATTACATCTTCATTTATAGATTTTAGATACATTAATGATTGTGTTGTGTTTACTATTGCTGTTTTTTAAAGGAAGCATAAAGAATTGATTCACGTGTTTAAGATGTTATTAGTTGAAGTAACATTTTCCTCCCACAGAGTAACAGTTATAAAGCACATGGTCATTCTAAGTTTGAATAAGAGACCAGGATGCAGATGCCTCCTGCTGTTAAATTGCAATACTACACTCAGTTCTTGAACATTTAAGTACACAAAAAAGTTTAAAGGTTTTCTTCTAAAATCGGAGGCAGAACTATTGTATATTATGGAGGAAACATCCGGATCAGATTTTAAACCTGAAACCAATTATTTTGAAGCAATTCCAAATTAAAATGGCAATACACAGCCTTATTCTAACCAAGAAGTGGGGTTTCATAGAATTAGAATAAGTTGAGTTATTGGCAGTAATAGGTTGATTAAAAAAAAAAGTAGATGTCAAAATAAGTAAAATCCAGAGCACTGGAATTTTGACTGAGAAGCAAAATACAAGTGAGGGTTTTTCTTCTTCTTACCACTGTTGAAGGTCTCTGTTCCTCAAATGGTACCCCTCAGCTTTAAGCATTGTTTCCTGACAATGACTTCTAGTTACACTTCTGTATTTTCACATGTGAGATTGCATGTGGTGATGCAGAAAATATTTTAACATTCTTTGCTAGAAAGATCTGACTGCCTGATCTGTATTGATTTATGGTCTGAATTATAATCAGAACCTCCTTTAAGTTTCTGTATTCCTCTGTCCCCAGCCTAGCAAGATTATGTTACAAGCTCTTTTGGCCTGAGAAGAAGAGTATAAATACTTAAAAGTTTTATTCCAAGACAGAATAAGATAACATAGTCACATAATGTGAATCAGTAATCTTAACCATATATATAATGAATATGTTAAATATAAGGTGTTACAAGATGTATAGGAAAGATGAATAAGTGAAAGAATGTATAATAAAATGGGTTAAACATTTTGATTATAATATACAAAGGGAACAATAGGAAACTATGTGGTTAAAAAGTCTGAAATTTACATTGTTATAACCTGAAATAGAAGTTTTATAAAATGATGCATCGCTGGTATATGTCACCAGATAAATTGTTTAGAATGTGTAAAGTTACATCAGATTTATTTTGGAAATATGAACAAGAAAGGACATTTTATTAAGCTTGATGGACATGCAAAAAAGCCAGAAAATTTTGGGTACAAATACATACACCAATTCAGAGGATCTTAAGGATTAATATGCAATTGAAAACAAAGATTTTTCTTTTGAGTTTGATAAACAGCTGGAAAAAAGTCATGGAGCTTTGTCTTTATAAATGATAATTGCAGCAATATTATTATATGCATAGGAGCATTGCCCAGTAAATACCCATTATAGAGAAATGGTTGGTGGAATTGATGAAAATTGCAGTGATAGTTAATTGACTTCCTCAGTTAGAGAAAAGACAATATGTGCGTTTATTGCTGACTTGAAGCCCCTTCTAGACTTTTGACTTAAAAACAGGGAAAAATGAATTTGTGACTTATAGTTTTGATGACTAAAAAAAATAAACAGAAAAAAGAGTTTGTTTTTATAGCCATAGAATAAATTTTGTATTTGTACTTATAATTGCTATTAAAAAAAATAGGAAGATCCTTTTTCTTTCTTTCTGAACTACTGGATTTTTATTTGTTCTCTTTCTCTTTCCTTTTCACTTTAGATTAGTTCATTTTAATTTTTAATCAAAATTCTTTAAAAAATTATAAAAAAGGAATATGAAGTATATATCACGTACCAAGAGAGCAAATCAAAGAACATCCAGAATTTAAAAGAGTTCAAAGAAAGAAAAACATATTTTCTGTCTGCCAGAGAACCCCAGAGAAATGACCCTTTTAAGCTACCAAACATGCAGGACTCTCTCAGTTAAACCAAAATTGAATTTTCATTCCATGAGCATTTTGACTAGCTTATAGAGGCTCCAAACTATAATTCAATACACCTGCTTTTAATAGTCTCATCTCATTGGATTTTTTCCAAGACTATTTTATTTTTGTCCTCTTGCCAAGAATGAGACCATCAAAGTAAAGAGCTTTTGTTCATACCATAAGATCATCTCAAAGTGGTAGCGGTTTCTCAATGTTAATTTGATGGAAGAGGAGAAAAAATAATCCTACTCTTCACCCCTTACTTATTTCCGGTCATCAAATGTCTGTTAATTTTGCCTCATTTTTCTCCAAGCGTCCATCACAATTCCCCTCAAGATCTTTATGTCACTCCATAGTAAAAGCCTCCCTGAGACATCTCGCTTTTCATTCTTCAGCTTCTTTCTGGTTCGTGTTCTTATAGAAGCTTCCCCCGATCTTGGTCATCTCCTTTTTCCTTCTGTTTAGAATGCAGCCAGGTGAGAGTGCACACTTGTGCTAGGGAAGATGCCAAGGCCTCCAGCCCTTCCACTTTCAGAAAGTCTATTTGAGCAGGAAGCTGCTGTTTCAGAGGTAATAATGAGGACTATGGCTGACGATTAGCCTCAATAGCCAGGACTATGTTTTTAATTTCCCCCCCTCTACCAAGTGGTGTGTGTTCCTTTTTCAAATACATGTCTAGTGACACACAGTCCTGTATGGCTCCTCATGGAGATCTTTAAAACACTCACCAGAAATGCTGTCTGTTTAAACTGAGGCTCAGCAACAAAAATGCTGAGTAGTTTAGGTGCTTGAGAAGAGATGGAGGCAGCTGTAGAAGTCACTACTGTAGCTGGAAGAAGATTTCCAGCTAAGGATCCCTGAGGTGTGAATAAGTCTAGACTAGTGTTTCTCTATCATGGCAAGTGTGGTCTTCAACTCTCAGAAGTGGTGCCCTGAGATTGGCTGGCAGAGAAACAAGCCAAGTGGGCTCTGCTGAAAAAACTGTTCTGGACCTGAGTCAGGTGAGAACTACAGAAGGTAGCTCAAATATAAGCTTTTCAATAGGAGGCCTTAAGGATACCTAATTTGGAGAGGGGGACAGAAATATTACTGTAGGCAAGGGAGTGCATTTCTTTTTTCTTCTTTTTTTCTACTCCATCCTTGAAAGCAGGGAAATTTTTAAAAACCTGTTCGAACACTGCAAATTCAGCAAAGGCTTTGAGTTTGCCTATTCTGTGGAATTCTGAAAGAAAAACCAAGGGGAAAAAAGAGTTTTAACAGAGGCAGCTTTAACATTTGAAAGAACATTTGAGGTTTCTATCTCCATGGAAACTGTATTATAAAGCAGCACTTCGGAGTGAAAGCAAATGGGAGTAATTTATAGTAGCATACAGGAAGTAACAGATCAGTATGAATAGTGCTACAGTAGGAGAAGCCAAGTGCAGAAAATGTAAATAAATGCTCAGAAAGCCTGCCACTCCGGAAAAGAAAAACACAAGCTATTTGCTAAAGCAAAGCACTAAACAGTTATTTTAAAAGAGTGCAGAAGTGCATGCCATGGAATGGATGACAAAACTGATGCTGAAAGGGAAACAGGGATAGCTATTAGCTGATGGAAAATCTATACCATACAAAGTAAAGTGAAACCAGCAAAATACCTCATAACAGAAGTGAATGGCAAAATCATATCAATGCAATTGGGTATTAGTTCTGCTGAAATTGGTTAAACATCATGTGAATTTAAGCAGCATTTCAAAGATGCTAAACTACAGAGATCTAACTTATAGTATACTGGAAGAAAGATCATTTGTATTGGAGTGATACTTGTAGAGTAGCATAAAATATAATAATCAACAAAATATGTTAGACTTATATCTATGGAGATTCTCAGCCATCCAGATCATGGTTGTCCCAAAGGTGCTTTTTCAAGAGGCAATTGGACTTTCTGGTTTTTCTTTGAAGACATTTCACTTCTCATCCAAAAAGCTTCTTCAGCTCTGACTGGATGATGGAGAAATGGAAGGATTTATACTCCTTGCAGACAGCTGGTCATTTGCATTCTTTTAGTGCAGGGGTATCAAACTTAATTTCATTGAGGTCCGCATCAGGGTTGTGTTTGTCTTCGGGGTGCCACGTGGGCATGGCCAGCTTGTGTTGGCCATGCCCACTTGTGTTGAAGATTCACTTGTGTTGAAGATGCCTGTGGCAGCCCAAGTGCTTTGCCAGTGAAAATGGAACTCTGTTTTTGCTGGCAGAGGCATCTCGAGCTGGTCCTTTGCTGTTTCCTGAGGGGGCACATGGGCCAGATCTAAGCACCCCATGGGCTGGATTTGGCCCCAGGCCTTGAGTTTAACATCCCTGTTTTAGCAGGTCATTAAGGTCACCTGAAGATTTATCTGTGTCATCAGGGTCTTCAAAGAAAAACCAGAAAGTTCAGTTGCCTCTTGAAAAAGCATGTTTGGAACATGTTAGACTTACATGTTGTGAAAACAAATGAATCAGTCTCTAAGGATGGTGACACTGGATTAGAAGGCTGATAAGGATCTTTACATATTCGCAGATTATATTA
Organism: Notechis scutatus; assembly: GCF_049901735.1. Taxonomy (NCBI): domain Eukaryota; kingdom Metazoa; phylum Chordata; class Lepidosauria; order Squamata; family Elapidae; genus Notechis; species Notechis scutatus. The sequence continues at coordinate 37,480,448 of NC_142011.1, read as the reverse complement.
AAAAGCACAAGCTTCTGTGAACAGAAGACTTCTGAATTTTTACCACCATAGATTAATATGGCTTTCCTAAAATAGTATCACTGAAACATTGAGGGTAAGTTGAAAAGGGTATTGGTTGATGTTGAGTCTGTGTTCACAGAGAGCTTCCCCACATTCTAACATCCATATTTACACAAAAGGTAAGGCAGTATTACATGAAAATGCTAAAAATTTTTCACAAAGTACGTCCACAAGCTATATGCAAAAGAGCCTGAGTTGGATTGGATAGAAGCCAGGGTTCTTTTTTCCCACGCTACTTGGTTTTAAAAGAATTGCCAGGATGAATGGCAATTTTAAAGTTTTCATTAATTTACTATTAAAGGCTGAGCAATAGAATTGAAGACTAGAATTGCCTAGAATTGAAGATATTTATACTAAGCCTAACAAAGGCTTATATACAAATGGAACTGGATGAAGATTTTAAGGTATTACCATAAATACTCACAGAATATTGCATTGTTAAAACAGCTGCTTCAATGTAATTTTGGCATTAATTTCTTGGTGCTTCCAACACAAAGTAAAACTCAACACACTGTACTATCATGCATATGTCTGTATAGGTAAACATTCTGAAAAATGGAGATTAGATGGAGACTAGATGGAGATTCCTTTGGCATGTATTATCTCATAGATTCTGAGAATTTTCCTGTTGCAGCTGAAATTATTAATGAAAAAACAGGAGAGATAAAACGCTTCCCAGAATGACTGCAGTACAGTTTTATCAGGGTCATGATAAAATTACTCTAAGCAAAGGTTGTTTTTGTGGGTTATTGAACTGTCCAACATGAATACTTGAACACTACATATTGGACATTTTGGATAAGTAAATATTCAGGCTCTAGAATTATATTTTTGTCTGGTTTGGTGGGAATTTTCTGTGTCAGTTGACAACATGTTCAAAGGATGACACAAATGTCCATCCCACCTCTGGTTCATTAGCTGAAATGACCTTTTTTGCCCTGATAAAGAATTAATAAAAATCCAACAGGATGAGTTATTAAAAGCACAATATTTTTAATTGTAGTGGATACATATTCAAAATGGCCAGTGAATTAAAAGCTTGCATGCAAGAACAAATAAAAGGCCAGCAATGTTGTTCTTAGACCCTACCTTATAGAACAGCTTAATTTTAGAATAGTACTCAAAACAAGTTGAACAATCATCTCATGCACAAAAACTAATGTCTTCATTGGACAAAGTATTAGCAAGAGGAATGTCAGTATACATAAAAGTCATAGCAATGCCTATATTTGTAAATATAACAGGAAGCAGTATAGTGTACTGGCCTCCTCTGTCTTGCTGTAGGAATTTCCTAGCATAATTATAACATTAATGTTTTTCATAAATGATAGCAAGTAATTCAAAGGAAGACTGACACTTGAGATCGATTATTTTATTCTGACATAAAGCCTGAAATGCAAAGAGCTATATCAGCCACAAGATGGCGTTAACAAGATTAAAAGAATTTAAATAAACATGTTAATTAACCTGAAAACTACACTGCTGAAGCACATTCACATTCTTTTCACGTTCCAAAATAGCAATAATTTTTCTAAATTATTGATGAAACTCTATGGTGAGGCTTATAGTGAGTAAAGCATCATGTTGTTACAAGAACATCTAACAGTGTTAAAGCAACCTAGGTTCACAAGGTAAACTAAAAGTAAGAAAGAGAGCTGTAGGGATTATATCAACTTTAAAAGGAAGAAGAGAAAGTAGTCTTTCTCCTAGCCAAGATAGTATGATAGCAATAGGACTAGACCAAAATTCCTCAAATCATATTTTTCTTTGGTTTTCTCTCTAAAAATGAGCTTTAGATTTCTGTATACATGACTCAGATCAATGATGACATCACAACTGTCCGAAACATCAACCTCTAAGCATAATCTTTGAAAAATCTTTCAGGACCAGCTCCTTGCCTAACCTATGGTCACAAGCCACAGTCATCCCCATCTTCAAAAGGGAGACCCAAGCCTAGTTGAAAATTACAGGCCAATCTCCTTATGCTGCGTCACCTGTAAAGTCATGGAATCAATTATTAACCAATCCATTATCCTCCACTTAGAGACAAACAACCTACTCTCCAATAAACAATTTGGTTTCAGAAAAAAACTATCCTGTAATCTGCAACTCTTACACTGCAAAAACATATGGACGACACAACTCGACCAGGGCAAAGCAATAGACGCAATCTACATAGGCTTCTGTAAAGCCTTTGATTCAGTGGTACCACGACAAACTACTCCTAAAAATAAAATCCTATGGTATCTCTGGACAACTGAATAACTGGATAGAAGCATTCCTGTCAAACAGACAACAAATGGTCAAAATCGGGAGCGTCCTATCAAATCCAGTACCTGTCAATAGTGGTGTCCCCCAGGGCAGTGTTCTAGGACCAACTCTCTTCATACTCTACATAAATGACCTCTGCGATCATATTAAGAGCAATTGCGTTCTTTTCACTGATGATGTAAAGCTGTTCAATACCACAGACAATACTGCTACCCTTCAAAAGATCTCGACTATGTATCTGAATGGTCAAACAAATGGCAACTTCAAATCTCAACAAATAAATGCTCTGTCTTACATATTGGCAAAAAAAATCAGAAAATAAAATACAAGCTGAATAGTCAAGAACTTGTTGATGACCCAAGCTCTGTAAGGACCTTGGAATACTCACCTCTAATGATCTAAGTGCTAGAGCCCACTGCAACTACATAGCCAAAAAGGCATTAAGAGTTGTTAACCTTATCCTACGTAGCTTTTTCTCTGGTAATATCACACTACTAACCAGAGCATACAAAACATTTGCTAGACCAATACTCGAATACAATTCATCAGTCTGGAACCCTCATTACGTATCTGATATTAGCACAATTGAGAAAGTCCAGAAATATTTCACAAGGAGAGTTCTCCACTCTTCTACTCGTTGTAGAATACCTTATGCCACCAAACTTGAAATTCTAGAACTAGAAAACCTTGAATTACGCCGTCTACGGTCTGACTTAAGCATGGTATATAAAATCATACATTGCAATGTCCTACCTGTCAATGAATACTTCAGCTTCAACCATAACAACACAAGAGCACACAATAGATACAAACTCAAAGTAAACTGCACCAAACTTGATTGCAGGAAATACGACTTCAGCAACAGAGTGGTCAACGTCTGGAATACTCTACCCGACTCTGTAGTCTCTTCCCCAAACCCCAAAACTTTAACCTTAGACTGTCTACTATTGACCTCACCCCCTTCCTAAGAGGTCTGTAGGGGCGTGCATAAAGCGCACCAACGTGCCTACCGTCCCTGTCCTATTGTTTCTCTTATTCTTTTATTTTTCTTATATGTACCCATTTCATGTATTCACAACTATGTATACGCTTATACTTATTATCTTGTAAACAATTGGCAAATCAAATAAATAAATAAATAAATAAATAAATAAATAAATCTTATCAAGATTTTGGAGGATCTTGGCAAGTTGGACAAAATAGATAGAAACCAATTTCAACAGGAAAAATGCAACTCTACATTTGGGCAGAAAAAAACAACAAAATCATAAATAGGGAAAACTATATTGGGTAACAGTACATGTGAAAATGATTCTGGTAAATTTGATGGCTTGGAAGCTGATTTTGAGCCAACACCATAATCTAAGTAACACAACTATAGTGTAAACATCAAGAAAAGCACATATTTTTCTCTATTCTGGATTGGTCAAATTTTCTGAACAATACATTTGACAAATTGGATGGAGCATGTCCAATAGGGAATAACCAAAATGATAAATAGTTTGGAAGGAAAATCACAAAAAAAGTTGGAGACACTGTTAGCTATAATTATCTTCAAGAATCTGAGCAAGATGTGGCAGCAAGATGTGACAAGGGATTTAAACTATAAGGAGATTTTGATTGGACATCAGAAAAAAATCCTAATCAAGAGTTCCTCACCAATGGACTAGTTGCTAGACCACCTTGGAAGATAGTAGATTCTTCTTCACTGGAATGTCTCAACAGAGGCTGTATGACAGTACTTGCCCAGAGTTTTATGTTTGAGATGGACAGCCATATAAAATGAATGAATGAATGAATGAATGAATGAATGAATGAATGAATGAATGAATGAATCTGTTGGGAATGTTGTAATAGCAGAATCCTTCATTGAATAGGGTTTTGAACTAGGTGATCTTCCTTATTCTTTCATTCTATATTGCCCTTTATAATCCATGTTCATTTTAAACATTGCATAGATTAATCTATATTATTCTGAATGCTAACATGTAACTTGGCTAATTCTGTGTGTGTTCTAAGTCAGTGGAAAAGGCCCATCAGTTCAGACCTTCCTTGTCTCCATTTAATTCTGTTAATTTACAAGGGCTCAATCTTGAGACTCCAAGGCTGCATTTACCGTTGAATTTTATATGTGACTCCCAGAAATGCTCAAAAGCTGTCACCAATTGTGTATTTCTATCTAAAATAAAAAAAATTATTAATACAGAATTGGAAAGCAATTCTATTAGCTATACTTAAATTTAATCCAGTTGAAATGTAATTTACATTTGGAGTCACTACTACTTTTCTGAATGTGGTACCAGGGATGCTACTAAGACATCAGGTGGGGCTAAACCTAGATCAAGTTGTATATTTGTGTGTTTATTAGAAATCATCCTATCTTGAGTATTCAATCTAAGCCTTAAAGTAAGTCTTAAAATGTGATCCAAGGACCTCAGAGGTCCCCCAAGACCCTCTCAGGAGTTTGTCAAATCAAATTTGCCAAATATGAACTATATTTGCAAAAAATTAAATCACTCTTCTCATTATTATTTTTATTCTATTTCTATTCTATTTCTTTTATTTTATTAAAATGTGTATTTTTAAATGACCAATATATTTCTGTTAATATAAAATGGGTTTAATAAGCTAATTTTGTATGATTCAATAAATACACATTCCACAAATACATATATTTTAATGTTTAATATGGTAAATATTAGTGATCATAATGCATACAACGCTCTTTCGGAGTTCTCCATAGCTTTTAAAAGTGGGAAGGGTGCTGAGAGCAAAAAGTTTAAGGAACACTGCCTTAAGGTATGCAAGAAGTGCTTAGCCACCAGACTTGAAATTCTAGAACTAGAAAACCTTGAATTATGCCGTCTTCGGTCTGATTTAAGCATGGTATATAAAATCATACATTGCAATGTCCTACCTGTCAATGAATACTTCAGCTTCAACCATAACAACACAAGAGCACACAATAGATACAAACTCAAAGTTAACTGCACCAAACTTGATTGCAGGAAATACAACTTCAGCAATAGAGTGGTCAATGTCTGGAATACTCTACCCGACTCTGTAGTTTCTTCCCCAAACCCCAAAAACTTTAACCTTAGACTGTCTACTATTGACCTCACCCCTTTCCTAAGAGGTCTGTAGGGGGCGTGCATAAGCGCACCAACGTGCCTACCGTCCCTGTCCTATTGTTTCTCTTATTTTTTATTTTTCTTATATGTACCCATTTCATGTATTCACAACTATGTATACACTTATACTTATCTTGTAAACAATTGGCAAATCAAATAAATAAATAAATAAATAAATCTCTGCTGCTGGGGGGGAAATGTTCAAACGTGATTATTGAAAGTGGTAATAATACACAATAATTTGTTTCTCGTGTCGGCAGCACAACTGGGTTATAACCAGTCTCCCTTAATTCCGACAGCCTAGAAATCTGCGCACCAGGGAGAGCAGTCATCCTTGGAAGCCCAATCTTCCTCCCTGGGACACCCACTCAGCGAAGCCCCTTCGAACTACTTTTCCCATGATCCTTTAAGCTGAACTCTGCGCTCGCGCCACAGTAACTCTCGGGGAGGGGGCGGGGGGAGTAAGGAAGATGGCGGCCTGGCCGTCGCGCTCTCTCACGGGCGGGGGGCGGTCAGCGCGCTCCTAGCACTTAGACCGACGGGGAGGGTCGGCTGTCATTGCCGCCATCGCCACCATGTCGGAGCCGGGCCACCTGGGGTTCAAGCGGGCCGAATCGGCGAGGCTGCGTCGGGCGGAACAGCTGAAGCGCTGGAAAGGCTCCTTGACCGAACTGGAGCCGGTGACTCCCGCCCGGAGCCGGCACCGCGGTGGGGGCCGTGTGCGCTTCGAGGACGGCGCCGTCTTTCTGGCCGCCTGCTCCAGCGGAGACACGGAGGAGGTGAAGCGCCTGCTGGCCCGAGGAGCCCGCCTTAACACGGTCAACGTAGACGGGCTGACAGCGCTACATCAGGTACCCCCAGGGCGGAGCACCTGCACTCAACACCCCAAATCTGCCGGGGATGGAGAGGGGGGCGAGAGCGCAGCTGTATGCGAGGGATCGCGTTTCGCCCCTCTTCGCCATCCCGGAATCTCCGGGGATTTATCCGTCCAGAGCCATGGATGGGAGCGTTGCCCAGTCATCTGCTTGTGCTTGGGATGCCCTTCGGACGGGTTGCAAGACCAAGTCCTCTACTGCCGGGGCTTAGGGTAGCTGTTGCCCAGCACATGTGGAGAGCCCGGGCTGGGATGGCTGGCGTTGGGTCAGAGGCTGAGCTTGAAATTGTGGAGGACGGTTTCTCAGATAAGTGGAGAGGGTTAATTCAGTGGTTAATTGCCCCCCCACATACACACACCTTCCCAGGGCTCCTTTCTGTAGGTATTGGAATTAATCATTCCCCAATAGACTTAATACTGTTGTACTGATTCCTTCCTTGGGAAGAATGATTGCATTCTCCATAGTCACCAGATTGCTCTCCTGCCCACCCAGTGTTTCCTTTCTTTCATAAATGACATAAAAAGTCATCTACGTGAATTGGACAACCCAGCTCACACTTATGCCTGCGAACAGTTTAGATTACTAGTTGCATAGTAATGGCAATGGAGCAGATGTTAGACATCAATTCTTTTGTTATTTATTTTTGTTTGCTATGTTTTACTTGAACTTAATGTTAAAAAAAAAACACTCTTTGCCATATAAACAAAGATACCCATCCTGTGGCTATGTTGGATGAATTAACCCCTATAATACAGTTTGTCAGTTATTTCTGTTACTAGGGTTACTGTGGTTTTCTCATGTAGAAAACATTTGCTACCCAAACAATTATTCTTATTCTCACTGAAACACACACAATGCATTTTTTTAAATTACTAATACACATTTTTTATTATGTGATTTTGAATCTGGGAATGGGGGAAGATAAGACCATGCAAATACATTTGATTAATCTAAAGTTATTGTGTCTGCTTTCATCATCAAAAGAATGAAAAATAGAAGGAAGAGATTTTTTTTCTTTTTTTTTCTTTTGTTTGTTTAGAAATGAGAAAGATCAGGTTAGTTTGGTAAGTGTTGTCTAATTTTCATGATAACTTGCTTTAAATGGAGAATTTTTGATATCAAATTATTCTAATTTGTATTTATTTCCAGTAGAAAATATTATTTCTGATGTAAAAAAAAAACCTATATAGAATATTTTCCCTATCGTTGCTTCTTCTTTAATAGAATTCTTGGGGTTCTAAAACAAAAAAATAATTGAAGTTAATATTGCAGAATATGAAAATCCATAACAGATAGTTGTCAATGATTTCAAATAATTGACATGCTGCTAAAATAATAAAATATTGTAAAATTACAGGCTCTTTGGGTTCATTTTTTGTTTTTGTGTGAAAAAAATGAGAATTATGATCTGTCTATTGCTTTAATGTGTCATGTACTGGACTTGCTGTGATACTTGTGACTTTCAAAATCTTTTCCCTTGGCAACCTTTAAAGAGACCACAAGGTGCCAAGGCCTAAGATAAGCAACATTGAATTCTATTAATAGAATTTCTAATGTGCAATGAGCACCAGAAGCATCCTCAAAAGTCTGCTCCCTAAATGAGGCTATCATTAGAATTTCATTGTCTTTTATTTGGACTCGTATTGTGTTACTTTTTCTAATGCAACAGTGAAGATATTCAACACTGGGAAATACCTAGCAAGCTTGCATTTTTGTCATTTAACTATTATTATGCGATGGATACAAGTTGCCTAAGTAAGATTTCAATGATATGAACACTTATATACTATGCAAATTATTTCATTAGTATACATTTTTGGATACTTTTAGATGTGTGGATTGGCAAGGAATTATGCCCCAACCAATGGAATTCTTACCTTGCTTATAGTTTTTTAATGACATACACTTTTCAGACAGAAAGGCTTTTAAGAAGACGGAATTGGGGTTTTTGGTCATAATTGTATATTACATAATTGTAATTGTAATTGTCAAGCAATTTTTAATATAACTAATAAGCCTTCATTTGATGGTGCAGTTTTCTTCATACATTCTCAGATTTGTTGAAGGTTCTGGTAAGATTTTGAGGGTTTTGTTGTTGACGGCTTTGTATGAGTCTTCGTTCTGATAATATTTTGACAATCCCTCAATACGATAGCTGTGACCTCCACAAGAATTAAACAGTAAAAAGTAACCATAGTCTTGCAAACTTCTGAAAAAAGTTTTACTGCTTGATATTCCAGCTTCGAAAGAGGATATGGTGTGTAAACGGTATCCATCATACTGCATATAGAAGAGTAGCATCTTGCCAGTAAAACAATTGATTTCAGAGAGTTCTGGATATGACTCCTAGATGACCATTTGGCAGATATAATAAGTATTGTGTGAAATCAGGGACAGTGATTGATGACATAATGGCATTCATCCTTCAGCTTGGTTTTCTTCAGCATGATCCCACTGAGTTAAGGCGTAAAGCCTGTGCAATCTTGAGCTCACAGGAAATCATTCCATTCTATTTAAGTGAGAGATCCATGCATTATCTACTAAAGTTAGTAATAACAAATGTGTTTAGGAGTGGCAATGAGTGACTTTATAGTTGAACCACCTCTTAAGAGTCAGAATAAAAGTTTGCATCATCCTCATCTTTGTTCTATTCATTCTGACACTAATGGCCTTGGTGTCAGGCCAAGTACAAAATCTTAAGATTTGCTGTTAGTTGCTCTGCTTTTAATATCCTCGACAAGTCCTTGCCTCAGCTGGTGTGCTATTGAAGCTAGGTTTAGAGATCACTATCATTTGGGGGAGGATATGAGAGTTGGACATTAATGTATGTTGTGTTATGATTGGTTTCCTTTTCTATCAGGTTTGATCACAAATTTTGATCACCTACTTTTTACATTACAATCAGGGCATTTTGAATGATTTGTGAAAGAACAAATAATGTATTTGTTAAAAACATTATTTGGATCTAAAGTTCAAATAACACTGTGTTGACATGTATGTCATATATATGACATGTATGTCATGTATCTGCCTTCTAATAGCCTTTTAGTGTGGTCCCAGCATCTGAGGTGTGGATTATTAGAGGGTGGAAGCTGTATTTTGGAATGCTCTTCCTAGATTCGTCCAGCTGAAGATATATTTTAAGCATAATTTCAACATCAGGCAAAGTCCCTGTTTTCCCAGTTTTTTTTTAGTTTTCTGTACATTCTTAATTCTGCTTCTGGAGAATTCCAGATTTTGTTTTACTTGGTTATATTGTCATTTTGACTCTTTCATTTGCTGCTCTGTGAATCTGTTAAAGAGTGGGAATATCTAAAATAAAAAAAAATGAAATAATTAACATTTGCAGAAATACAATTTTGATGAAATTAGAACAAATTTATTTCAATTAGAAAATGTTGACAATGGAATACAGTTTCATATAGTCTCATAAAATTCCATGGCTTTCCAATATAATTTGCTGTTATAAGGGATATTCGTTCCAGTTATTTGTTTCAGTCCTTCTGTGAACATTTGCAAAAGGAATAATGGATCAATTGTAGATTTCCTGCTGGAGAAATAACAGAATAGTACCCAACCCTCTTTTTTACATTTATCTTATAGTTCCAGTATTGCACACCATGTTGGATGGTCCTTCAGATCACAGGAACAGATTTTTGCAATAATTGGCTATAGGAAGAAAGAGAAATTGAAGAAAACTCTTAACGCTTCTGCCTTCCTGCCACAGATCTAACCCATTGGTTTTTGTGGTATTAAATGGGTATCTTTTCTTAGGAAATAAATATGTTATTAAAATTCAAATTGGTCATGATAATATGTGTGGGTATGTATGTTTATATCTGTAGATATGTGTAGATATATAATCATGATAGTCTTGAATAATAATTTTTATTATGATATATTTTACTACTGTTCTATTGTACAAGGTATTTGTAAGAACTATATATAAAACTCTTTGACTGTCTGAAGCATGTTAAATATACATCAGGCTTTCTTAGATGTACAGATTATTTTAATTTCTAGTATTTCACTTAAAAGTTTTTCTGTCATATAATAAGAAACCTTCAGAGAATGGCCAGTAGGAGGAAAATGTCCTCATAAGTAGTGCTATATTATTTGCATTTTAATTGAAGTGGCAATAGTGATTGTGTTTATTTAAGAAAAATTACAATATAAAACTCACAATTCTCACATTATGAACTTATTTCTTTTCACTTAATTAAATCATTAAAGCTATAATCCATATAAAAAAGATTGGTTAAAATTTATTTTGGGGACAATGACTTTTTAGCAAAAGTAAGAATATATTCTGGTTTCAATAGAGATTGAATGACTAATTGTGTGTCAGTGTTTTCATATAGCAGTGAAACCTAGGATAGATTTTGTCATCTAGAACATGGCATACAACAATGTTTTCAGTGATGTGTTTATGTTATACGTGTTTGTAATGAAAAAAGAAGTCTTCATCTGACTTGTAAACAACACAATATGTATTCTGTTCTGGGGCTAAAATCTTTATTTTATTTTTATCTCATTTCTAATCCAAGGGCTTATGGTATTTTTATGACTTTTGCCATCACCTGGGAGCAATAGATTTTCATGTATTTATGTTTCTTCACATTAACTATGTGAAGAATTAACATTAACTATTTCCTTTTGAGTGTGTGTAACATGTAGGTGTGACTTTCTCAACCTGTTTTTTTTCCAGGTATGTTTCAACTTTTGTTCATGTTAGGCCTAGAAAGATGACAGTAGGTACTAGGCATAGATTCAGGAAAGTACATTGTTCACTATTATGAAATCAGAAAAAAAAACTTTTTGTTAGCTTGATAAGTGAAATGTTGAGACTTGCTTTAACATCAAGAATGAAATTACTAATGTTAGCAGACTGTGTTAATTGTCTTGACAATACTTACTATTTCTTATCAGGTTGTATGCTCTAAATGACTGAGTGATTAACAAGCAATCCTGTATTTGAAGCCTGCCTAGAATAATTTTTGTTTAATATAATGAATAAAATAATGAAATATTTTATTCATTTTTATCAGGCTTTTGAAGAAAATGAAATTTGTTATTTTTCCTCTTTTAAATGATGGTATGTGATTGTGTCTACATCTCTATTGTTTAGACCAAGGGAGTCAAACTTATGTCGTCATGGTGGCGTCATGTGATGGGAGTTTTTTCCCCTTTGCTAAACCGGGCGGGTGCAGGGCCAGCACGTGATGCATCCGGGCCGCGAGTTTGACATCCCTGGTTTAGACTGTCAGCCTTTCCTTAATAATTGCCTTGATTAGCAACTGTTCAAATTATGGCAACTGAAAAATTAACTTTACAATATTTGCATCTATTGCAATGTTTCTCCAATCACATGATCACATAAATAGCCATTTATGACTGTTGCAGCATCTTGCAATCATTTGATCACCATTTGCTCACTTCACAATTGGTTCCCAACAAGCAGAGTCAACGGAGAACCCATCTGTATAAGGACTTCTTTAATAGGATGATACGTCAGCTGAAACATTTTGAGCATGAAAGAAAATGTGTAAGAGGTGATATCCTGGGTGTAATATTTTCCCCCACTTGTAAATGGCTTAAATTTCAATAACTATAGGATAACAGTTGTCTATTAAATCACTGTTTAAATGCAGTAATACAACTTTGCCGTCTTCATATATGGGCAACCTCTTACCTTCTGTTAGCTTAGCATTAATCATCAGAAGTCTTCTGAATGATCATGTATTACACGTCTATGTGTCAGTGTCCTTTCAGGACTAACTAAACTTGGGTGATGGATATTCTAAACTTCTGATCTGACACAACAACTGCTCACAATCCATTTCCGGACTACATGAAAAACAGGCTTCTATTTATAACTTGTTCACTTCAGTCTTCCAAGCATCTACTGTTGTTTCTTTGAAGTGCCTTTGAACTTTAATTTGACCTATAAGAATCTCATAAATTACTTATTAAAATCTAAAATCTGCCTGTCAAAAATTGCTTTAAGAGTAATATGATTAGGTAAAGAGAAATGTAATCCGTATGTATTTGGAACAGTTCTAGATGTCAACACTGTGATGTAACTTGTCACTCACAATTGTTTTTATTTTTTTTTGAATGGGCCAATTATTTGAGTGGGTATTTTCCTCATGGTGCTTCTTGTGCAGGTCCGACTTCTAGTTCATTTTACGTAATCATTGTGGGGAGGTAAGAAGAGGATTAGCATAAAAGAATCTAAAAATGTCAAGTGTGGAAATAATAGTTGGGATTAGTCTCTGGCTTTAGATGATGTCCAGAGGATTATGTGTTCAAAATAAATGTCTATCTTGCTGCAATATTCAGCAGAACCTATAAGTTCCCATACTCTATTGTAACTAAACTGACAATATATACCTGACAATAATGCATGCTGGATTGAGAGTAACGCTGGCATAGCTATTCTAAACAACTTTATCTGAATGAGATGGTAACAACCAGTAGATCTTCACAGGGTTTCTCTCTTTCTCTCATTCATGTGTTCGCTTAGTGATCATTTTGCTTAATTACCTGCTTGTTGGAACAAGACTCCGTGTGAGTTGGAACAGGACTCAGTCACTAAACAAGAAATGGGTGTACTGAATCCTACATAAAGATTATTCCTCCAAACATATGAATTGTCCTTTCTCTTTGAACTTTTTGGAATCACTGGCAATTTTAACAGACTCTGGGATTTAAATGATTTCCCCCCCTCATATGTGTGCCTTGGTGATTGCATTTCATTCCTGATTCTTATATAATAAATTGATTACAGGAAACCCTCAACATGACCACAGTTGGGATTAGAAATCAGATCCAAAAGTCATTGTTCCTTTACGTTGAGGCATCCTCATGAATGGACCCTGTTTTTCAACAATTTTTTTGTGGTCATCAATAAGTGAATCACCATGGGTATTAAGTGAATAGCATGGTTGTTAAGTGAACCCACTTTTTAATGGGTGCTTTTTGCCAGAAAATGGCAAAAAAAGAAAATACAAATTGTCACATGACCTCAGGACACTGCATCTGGTCAGAAAGGTGAGCCAGTTGCCAAGCTCCTGAAATGCAGTCACTTGACTGCAGGATATGTATACTTGTGATATTTTACGATAGCCAGAAGTGCATTATAGCTTGTAAATCACCATTCCAAGCCATTGTAACTTCTAAAGATCATAAAACGATGAGTCATGAATCAAGGACTACTTGTATGCTTATGATTATCTATCTATCTATTAGTTTTTATTTATCTTGGCTTGCAAAGTGAAAACTGTATATTGCTAAGAATCTGTTCTGATTGGAGCAGCATTTAAGTCCTGAAAAATACACAGTAAATTACTTAAGATCACTCCTCTTGCTTAATGAGTAGCAAGGCTGTATCTTGCTATATAAAATAATACAAGAAAGAATGTTTTGAGCCTGGAAAACAATGCTATAAGTTTGGCCCTAGTTTCCCACAAATAAATGAGACAAAAAAGATTCCTTCTGTATTTTGGGGTACTTTTAAGAGGCAAAATTGGAATGTCAAGGCTTAAGGAAACTGCTTCACTATTTAAAATTTCTGAAATCCTCTTCTTAAATAGGCCCTTAGTTCATTCCTTTTGGAATTTATCCCTGTACATGCTCAACAAAACTGCAAAGGTCCCTGGACTGTGGGAAGTAGTACATACCTGTTTTAGAGGAAGAAACTGCTAGAATTAGATTATGGGGAAATGAATAGCATGTCAAACAGAATCTGGAAGGATTTCACAACAATATAACAGTAGTGGCAAAGATTTTGGGCATGCTTGAGCTAGAATTACTCAAAAACAGCATTGTATGGTTCCTTGATTGAATAGAAACTGTGCTTTAGATTCTTGCTTTTTGAATTGAATTTGGCCTGATTAAATATTAGCGAACCCAAAGGGAGAAATAGTTGCTTCAATCTGCTGATTGATCTTGATTTAATGCTGCAGTTTTGCCATCTAATTCTGAGATTTCTGTGATATTAAATACATCTAATATACAAATCTGTATTTTTCTGAAAGCAAGACAAAGCAGACTTTGAAATGGGATGGTGCTTTACATTCTTTGAGAGTGAGGATTCTCCATAAACCTCATTGAAAAGTGAGGATCTGAAAAAAATATGTCAGTGATTTCTACAGATTTTTATAGTCCTCATTTGCAGTATGGCAGAATTGATAGCAGCAGCTTCTCCCCCTCTCTAAATGTATAATTTATCATATTATCAATTTAGAAGTGAGTAGTTTACAGTTGCATTAGTCAGCATGCAAACATTGCAATGTAGAGTTGAAAATTGGCAAGAAAAAAGCACAGAAAAAAAGTTTGATTGAAGAGAGGAGAGCAAAATGACCATACTTTAAATATAACTGTGCTTTGATTTACAGACTGTGCAAAAAACAAATGCACCAGTTTATTTTCCCATTGCCACTTTTAAAAGAGGGGGGGGGGGGGAAACCTCATACAAAACAGAGAAGTCCATAATATTGAGCCAGACTCTGTTATAAGCAATCACTGTCATTTTGTCACCTGTTCTTTCTTTTGTGCTTCTTATCTATAATAATTCCCAAATCATGCCTACCTACTTAGTCTCTCTTTTCTTTTTAAAGATGTAATAATACAATTACTTTAATGTAAATCACTGGTGAACTTAGAACTGACTTTCAAGTAAGATTGACAGTAGGTCACACTTTGCTGACTCATACATACTCAGTGCATTGGTAACATCTCCAATATGACAAACTTACTATTCCCAAAAAAGTTGTCCTTTTGGACAAGAATTTAATAAAATTAGACACAATTTGGACTTGCTTAGGAAAAACCACACAATCACCCCTTTAAAGTACACGATTAACTAATTTTTCATTAGTTTTGTTTGTTTGGTTTATTGATTTGGAGGATAGGAAATGAGAAATAGCAAAGAAATACAATATTATGTTATGAAATATACAATGCAAAGTATAATAGTATAATATCAAAAGTGAAATAAAGTCAGTGTACAATTAAAAACAAATTATTCTTCATGAAACCTAGTTCCATAAATTAAAATATAAGTAGCCAAATCAATTCAATTGTAATATCTATTCAAATTAATCTACATGATTGTCATTTTAGCATTTAGTGTGCACCATATGTATTTCATCATTGGTTAAGATCGGGCAACAATGTATTGGTTTGCAAGCCAATCTCTAGATTAGAGATGGTAACTCACATAGGGATTGTGCTGGGTAAACGAAGCATTCGTTGTGCAGTCAAAATGGGCCAAAACTGATCAATACTAAATTTGTCGTAAGCACAGCATACTGCAAATTGCATGGATATGACTAAGCTTGTAACCTAGTCTACACTTTCTATTGTTTTCTAAAAAGCATTATTTATTTATTTAGGGAATATGTAATAACATTAGTTGACCAAAACTACTATGGGGAGCAGCTTTCAGTGTTTCTCAAGCCATCTGGATTGTTGTGACTTGGAATATAAAAGGGATAAATATTAAAAAGCATGAATCAGAGAAAGAAAAAGAAAGAAAGATTATAAATCTGTAAAATTAAGCAAAAAGGAAAAGATGTATAAAGTAAAGGTGAATAAAAAGGCTAACATTTATATAAGAAAGTATGTACTGCATTGGTTAAAGACGAAGACTAAATGCAGTGTGATGAATTCAAAACAATAGATGTGGACAATAGTAGAAAAGAGAAAAACAGGAAAATTATTTTTACAGGGAGAGGAAAGAAAAATAATTTTACTTAGGTCTTTACATCTCTATTGATCCTTGTATAGCTTTTCTTGTATCATATAAATAGTGGAACAAATAGGTCCATCTGCATAATAGCTAGCAGTTGATATGGGGGCGGCAGTGTTGGTTGGTTGGCTGGGTACAGCTTGCAAGCCACAATTTTTGTTCTACTGTCTTAGGGCTTGCTATTCAAAAAGAATTCAGCTGTTAGGCTTTGCTTTGCCACTCAAACAACCATAGTAAGGGATTTAAACTGCAGTTAAATAAGTGGTTCTGTATGCTTCACTCATGTACTTTGTAAGAAAACAATTACTTCTGGTATTCTTGTGTTATGTATTTTATTTGTTAGGGGTTTTGCAATTTTAGCCAGCAGCCAAGAAAACATCCTGAAGCCAGAGAATATAGGAGGTAGCATTTTGCAATTCATCAGATCATTTCACAGAGAGCCCATATGAGTCATATTGTATTTTTATTTTATGTGTTCTGGGTATGTGAGCTTGCCATTGCATTCTGGATTCTTATTAGTAGAATAACTTGTAAATTTATTTTCCATATTGATTTGGACACTAGTTATTTTTATACTGCAGTTTACACTTCGTAGTTATTGTTATACAGTTGTATGTAATTTTATTTCCAAACAAATATGAAGTACAAAGGTAATATTTGCTTAATACTTTAGCATGTTTGCAGAATGTCCTAATTCTGTGTTTTGGTAGACATAGTTCATAGTTCGGCATGTAGGTAGCATTGCCAAGTATTTTTTTTTAAAATTATATTTCTGATTTTAATAATTTGCCTGTTTAGTGGGAAGCCAGTATATTATACTTATACAGAATATTATTTTTATTCAATATCTACATCAGTTCTGTTTTAGTATTCAGTGCACAAAATACACCTGACCAGAGGTGGTATTCAGCAGGTTCTCACCAGTTCTGGAGAACCGGTAGTGGACATTTTGAGTAGTTCAGAGAACTGGCAAATACCAACTCTGACTGGAGATTTTACAGTATCCTTCCCCTGCCACACCCACCAAGCCACGCCTGCAGAACCGGTAGTAAAAAAAATTGAATCCCACCACTGCACCTGACCTATCACAAAGTTTGCATATGCTGTTTTCTTAAAGTTGTTTAGTTTCCTTGAACATTTGATGTTTGAGACCTACTTGGGAAGACAAACGCTTTGTATTAGTGCAGACCTCTGATAATGATATATTAATCTTTAGATTTGCTTTTGACTCAGTCTTGACTCTGGGTAACTGCCTGGATAGATTTTGGAAGTGGTTTGCCATTGCTTCCTTCCTAAGGCTGATGAGAGACAGTTACTGGTCCAAGCTAGCTTTGGGCCTAAGGTGAGACTAGAATTCACAATCTTGGGCCAGTCACTCACTCTCTACCCCAGAAAGGAGGCAATGGCACTCCACTTCAAACATTTTATCAAGAAAATTTCAGACACCTCTCCACAAAGTTGCCAGGACTAAAAGATCCCCCCAACCTGAACTCAAAGACAAAAACAAACAAACAAAAAACCAAAACCCTATTATTTTATTTTCTCTAAGTTAAGTAATGGTTCCTTTTTTTCTAATTGCCTCTTAAACTTAAGATTTTGCAGAAATCTTACTTCTCCCATATATCATTCATTGAATGTCCTGACAATAATCTCTTTCTCATTGAAGCTTTCCTGGAATAACATGTTCCAGCTTTTAATCTGCTTCTTGGATTTGATGCCATTCCTAAAATGAATACCAAAAGGTCATTTTGGGGGGAGTTGACTCCCAGTTTGTTTGCATAGTGAATGGAGAACCAGGCTCTATGAAGACATCAGTGGTTGCTGAAAGAAAGACAGGCTCAATATGGGAGTGAAGTCCCTGCTATCATTTACAGCTGTTAAAACTGAAAGTGATATTTGCTCATTTTAATCTTTCTCTTTCTCTTTCTCTTTTCATTCCCACTTCCCTTCTTATTCCAAAGGCCTGTATAGATGAAAACCTGGACATGGTAAAATTTCTGGTAGAATATGGAGCCAATGTAAATCAGCAAGATAACGAGGGGTGGACCCCACTTCATGCAGTTGCATCTTGTGGCTATCTGAACATAGCAGAGTGAGTGAGTTTCAGTGTGACCTGGACACTAGAAAGAGTATTTGATTTATTTCAGTTTCAGATGTTGTGAGAGGGGCAATAATTTTAAATGAATTGCCAAGCACGTGCCTGAGACTAAAATATAGGTACGTTTTTGTCTGCATGGCTTTGTTTTACAAAGCAACAAAAATTGTCAGCAGTCCTCTAAATCTTCAGTGTAAATGATGGAATGCTCAAAATAAATAGAAAGATGAGATTCAGACCAATTGAATAACAGGATCAAATAAATAAAAACAATAATCCAAATGTGTTGTAATATTGCAGTGGTAACTCTGATTTTAATACTATGGTCTCTCTCTCTGATTTACATTTTAAGACACTTCAGCAATGTATAGTCTTAAATTTAGGATACTTGTGTTGTGTTGGTATTATTATTTAGAACTTTACATTTTAACAGTGTTGAAAAAACTACATGCAATTAATTCCTTAGAGAAATTCTGTGACAAGTAAATAGGATCTTTGATACCAAAAGACTCTATAACATCAGAGACGTCAAATTCTGATTAATGGAATAGGTTCCAAATGTATATCAGCTGTTATTTCATTTTTGTGGTGCTGCAAAGGAAAATTAATAACAACCGTGGTAATCTTTATTTCTTTATTCATTAAATTGTTCTGCCACCCATCTCACTGACACAGCAACTGTGGGTGGCTTACAATATAATAAAAAAGTAAAAAAAAGGTAATACAAAACAATGAAAATTATTAGGATTAAACAGAAAACTGAAAGAAGATGGGCGACATCGGGCTGGGAATCTTCTCTCTACCCTGTCAGCCACCCCTCAATGTAACCCCAGGCCAACCGACACAGCCAGGTTTTCAGGCTTTTCCAGAAGGCCAGGAGTGTTGGGGGGCGGATCTCAGTTCCAGCAGGAAACTATTCCAAAGGACAGGGGCCACAGCAGATAAGGCTTTTCTTCTGAACCCCACCAGCTAAAATTCTTTGGCAGATGGGGTCCAAACTAGGCTTCTTCTGCTGGAGCAAGTGGGTTGGGCTAGTCCCATGGGGATGAGACTGTTCCTCAGATACTGTGGATCCTCTCTCATACAGTGGATCGAGGCTAGTTCAAGTTAATGATCAACACCTTGAATTGGACCCACAGGCAAACTGGCAGCTCACAGTGTTACGTCTGCCATCTGAGAGACCTCCAGAACTATCTGGAGCATTTTTCATCAGTTGCATTCTGTATCAGTGGTGGCTTCCAAACACTCGGTGTACTCCCATGTAAAGCACATTGCAGTAATTCAGTTGAGACATGACCAGGACATGAGTGTCTGTCTACAGGGCCTCACAATCCAGGAAAGAGTGCAAATGGTATACCACATAAAGTTTTGCAAAGATTCTCCTAGGCACAACTCTTTGAGCAGGAGTGGTAAGACTGGGAGAACCACCAGATAATGCATGGAGTCTGTATGGGGTAGTGCAACCCTATCCAGAACTAAAGACGATAAACGCTCCAGATCCTAAGGCCCCTTGAACCCACAGCCATTCCATCTGATAAGGGTTCAGCTGAAACCTGTGGTCCCCCATGCAGATCCCCACAGCCTCCAGACCCCTTGAGAGGGCAGCTATCACATCACTTGGATCACCAGAGCTAGAGATGTAAAGTTGAATATCATCAGCATATTGATGAAAAGTCATTTAACATCCACCCGTATCAGCGACTGTTTGAATTTTACTATGAAGCTGAATGAGGAGCACTTACGAAGTTGTGGCCATTGCAGTGTCCCCATGGTCATGTTATTACAATTCAGGCACTTGGCGATTGGCTTCCAATTACAATGTCACCGACCTGAAGTCCATTTACGACCTTCACTGCTGGTTTCTAACAAGCAGAGTCAAGGACGAAGCCACCAGATGGTTGCAAATGGTAATCATCAGAACCCTGCGACCATGTGAGATTTGCCTAATGAGAGCAAATGGGACTGCTATTATAAATCAGCACAGTTACGCCTTACAACGAAGTCCTGGTTCCAATTACTGTTAGTAAGCAAGGACTATCTGTAATAAAGCAAACCATAACCTTCTGATAAGGTTGATGAATCTCTGATAATAAACATACCCTAATTGTCCTATCCAAGCTAGAAAAATGGGTTGAAGATTCCAGCCCAGTCTCTACTGAAGATGTCATTATAGCACATTATTGCCCTACCCCTTGGCTTCTGGAAAATAGTATGGTCCTTAGTTTCAGAAAGTTCTTATTCTACCCATTATCACAGCATTAATAATAGGAATATAACACTTTCAGAAGTATTCCACTGTACAAAAATGTTTCTTTGAAAACAAGAGTTATTGCAATGGGATGGGATGGTGAGTTCCATATTTGCCAGTCTCCATTAGCTTTCTTTGATAAATAGAAGCGTATGTTGGCCCAGTGATATGACTTTTACAGTTGGATCCTTTGAATTGTAAGCAATGCAAACTTCAGAAATTAACAAGTGGAACTGTTGTACATAGTTTCCCTGGAAGTAAGTCTCACTAAACTCAGGGGGACTTATTTCTGAGAGATATGATTACATTGTAATATTTGACAATGATCTTTATAATACTGTAATGACAAGAGGAGTTTGAGATGAGAATATATAAATTAGCCAAACTATAAGAATCAGCTCAGCTTTTTGAATTGCAATCTTTTTTTGCATAGAAAAGTTGGATGAACCAGAGATGCATATTGGGAATACATGATCCTTTTACATTAAAAAAACGAAATAGTTCAATATTACTAACATGGGAAAAATTCCCTAGTTATTTCCAAAAGATTATAGATCTATTACAGTTTCTCAATTAACTGAGAAATTAGCTATAACCGCTTCTTTCCTGTGATGGAAGATTTCTTATGTGGTGACTTGCCTTTTTTGAGGGCCATATAAATTAATCTTGGGTTGAAGTTGACTCTCACTTATTTTTCATCCATCTAGGTACTTGATAAATCATGGGGCCAATGTTGCTGCTGTGAACAGTGAAGGTGAAGTCCCAGCTGACCTTGCAGAGGAAGCAGCCATGAAAGATTTGCTTTTGGAGCAAGTAAAGAAACAGGGTAAGGCAACTAAACATCACCTTATCATTAGATTTTGTTTGATGGATTATTTTTCCTTCTTCTTTCTTCAGGAACAGAGATACATGGCATAAAATACAGCTTACTTATTCTTAAATTTGGCTCCACATCTTATTATGTTTAGAAAGGGAGATAAATATTCTGAAAATATAAAAATAAAAAATATTGCAATTGTTGACTGTTAGGTGACTTACATTCCTAACACATATGTAGTAGGTGATTATTATAGAATGAGATTGTATGACAGACACATACATGTAAAACAAAATTTTGCCCCAACGTGTTGGTTTTGTGTGAAATACTTACAAAATGTACCTATCCCATAAGATCATCATCCATTCTTCTTGGCCAGCATATTTTTGACAATTGCAATTTGAACTCTCATTCACTCTTCTGTAATAGACATTCTAAGTATCCTCTGAAGAGGAGAAACTGAGCTTGATGACCGACATATGGAAAATGTTGCTTTGCATTTCATATGAAATTACAAAGGATAATTTTATATAGACAGCTAGTCCATAGACCTTTGAGAGATAGTTTACAGTTTGGTGATTGGCCACTTAATGTATAGGAAATATGGATGGTTGCCCAAAAGCTATAAAGAAAAGTACTGTGAAAAGTGCAGTTCTTCCCAATTACACAATGTTATCTTGGAAAGAAGCCAATTTGATTCTCTCCAACTGATAAAAAATTAAATTATTGGTGATGGTGTTTTAGGTGTCTACAAACTATTTGTTCCATTCATTTCTAAATATATTTAATTTTCTGTGAAATCTCTTAAGTTTTAGACAAAATGTGTGATTTTAAAAGTGACTCATAATATTTTTATATCATAATAACCAATATGCTAATTGGTTTATTCTTCTCCTGAACAAACTTAGTATAAAAAATAGTTCCAATCTCCCATAAAGATTCATATGAAAATATCTTGATATTGATAGAGAAACGCTGAAATAGATAGTTTCGACTAGTATGGGGTTTTGTTTTGTTTTTCATTTTCGGTATGTTAAGAATGTATCTTAAGTTTCTCAGTAAGGAAACCTACTATATGCTTTTGAAGTGGGAATTTTAGTTGATTTATTTCACCCCATGAGATGGAAACTGGCTTTTCTATCACTGATTATAATTTTCTGCAAGTATTCCCTGCACAAGCATCTCAGCATTTTGTTGATGGTGAGGAATGATCATTGGCCATTGCTAACTAGCAATTGTGGCAGTTCTTCAGCATGACTTGAAAGCATCAGTAGAATTATAAAAAAGCTATGTCCCTAAGAGCAAAAAAAAAAAAAAGTTTTTAAAAATATGTAGTAAAAAAAAAAAATCTCTACTCCCATTGCAATAATGTGGATATTTACCTCCACTTCCCGTTTATCATTTTTTGTTCTACCTTGAGGTTTTTTTACACCTGCAGTCTGTTTCTCCAGGGGTGGATCTTGATCAGGCCAGAAAAGCAGAAGAACAACAAATGTTGCAAGATGCCCGACAGTGGCTAAATAGAAGGAAAATTGAAGAGAGAAAGCACCCTCGAACAGGAGCTACTGCTCTCCACGTAGCTGCAGCTAAAGGCTACTGTGAGGTGATGAGGTACTGATCTCTTTTCATTGTTTTCTTTACTAAACTATGGGAATAATTGCAACCAAAAAGAATTACATGGCTGGGTTCAAATATACTATGAGCCATAATTGTAGTTGGTTAACTTTTAGCTCATTTTGTCATTTACTGATATGATTTATATGGTTGCTCATCTCTTAACGGTGACTCTAGATAAGATTCAAGATTTAAAACAACAATAGCACATTGACATCCAAGCTTAAAATCACAAATCATTGAAAACCATCTTACCAGTACAGTTCATATAATCAAATCCTGGCCCAAATGCCTGGGAAAACAACCAGGTTTTCAGAACCTTTCAAAAAGCTTACAGGACTAAAATTCTAGAGAAATGCTGTTGTACAGAGCAAGTACTTCCACAGAGAAATTACCATAATATGACACAAATTGATGAAAGAAACTCAGAGCATCCCCTTCCTTCTGGCCTTAGTGAAACAGGCAGAAACTATGGGAAATTTAGGTAAACATTAGTAAAATATTAAAACCCAGTCATTGTGTTAGAATGTTATAAGATTGTTATGAACTAATGGGGTGGCACTCCTAATGCTCCCTCCCCTGTTGTTGTTTTTCTGTTTTAGTTTTGCTTCTATAGTTTTAAATGCTTTTAATAATTATTAGATAATAATGACTGTTCTACATTTCTCTTGTTTTACTGTATTGTTGTATGCTGCCCAGAGTTGCTTGTGAAATGGACAGCTGTATAAAATGCATTAATTAATAAAATTTCTGATTAGCATTTTCTACCTCCTGCCTTTGTTTCTCCAAGGAAAGTGGAAATAATGATGTTATTTGTTGCATGGGCTAGCCTTCCCTATTTATTTAGTGTATGGCATGCGCTACATGGATTGGCAATATATATTAAAATTTCACTTAGACTAGTAAAACACAATAAAACAAAAATTTAAAAGATCTATGTTCAAATATCAATGTCTAGCCAGATACTGGTAAATGCCCTCAGTTATAGCCTACTCTGTAAGAATGAGAGAAGCACTGAGTTTAATTTTATTTTCCTGTTTTTATGAAGTTAACTTTGACATCTTTTTTTAGGTAGTATTTTTTTTTAATGTATTGGTTATAACCAAGTAAAATTTTAGAAATATATTCAAATGCAATACAGGAATGGTGAAAAACTTTATTGAACAACATACTTCCTTTGTTCATTAAGTGGTCCTTTTTATAATTCAAAAGTAAAAATTAAAAATAAAGAGAAAAAGAGACAAAATAAAGCCCAACGATATTAAAAAGTAATAAGCAAAAAAAAAAAAGGAGTTCTTCAGGTTCTTCTCACCTTAATCCAATTAAAAGACCTCAAAAAATGGAAAATAGCCGTAAAAACAAGTCTAAAGTAGAGATAAAGAGGCAAATATCCCAGTAAAAAAAATAAAAACGAAAAGCAAATATTCTGAGGCTTCTCCTTTAAAAAAAATAAAAAAATAAGGTAAAATAAAAAATAAGTATACCAATATTACAAAATATTGTGGGGTTAGAGGGGAGGGATAAACCACTTAATAAAAAATAAAAAAAGAAAGCACACACTGCCTTTTATTTATCCAAGGCTCTTATTTGGCTTCTCCACAAATTTCAAGGCCAAGCTTCAAATATTCAATTGATAATAGAAGTCCCAAAGAGCACCTGTATAAACATCCTCCAGAGCTCTTCCCTCTATCTTATCACTTCCAGTAGCCTTGAAAAGAATTTCTTTTCCCAGCTCTCAACTTCAAATAAAATATTTTCAAGCCTCTAGTTGGCAGTGTTGCAAAATTTCTTAAAACCTCTCCCCCTTTCCCCCCCTAAAAAAGCCTAAAAAAAAAGAAAAAGTATATATATATGTTTATGTATATTTTTTTAAAAAAGATACTAAAGGGAGCCTCTATTTTATATAATATAAACAGTCAAAAAGGGGGGGGAAAAGCAAGTAAATATAAAAGAAAAAACCAGTCTGATTAACTAGATCGCAATAGAAGTTCAATGAAGAGAAAAAAAAAGTAAAAATAAAAACCCAAGCCTCATTTTGACATTCTTAAAGAAAAAATCGCCGCTAAGTCAAATTTTGTCAAAAATTTTACAGATTCCTTCTCATTTTAGGGTGTCCTTAAGTCCCAAGTAAAAAAAAAAAAGAAGAATCCTCACCAGCCGATACACTTTCTCTTTGTCTCTTCCTTCCGGAGCTGTCCCAACTTCAGCAGCTTAATGGCTGCCTCCCCACCAATGGTAAAAGGGCTTCTTCTGGATCAACCAGGGACTTGCGATGTCCCTGGGATCTACAGAACGCGCCCCTTACTATCACCGTCTCTACGGGACGGTTTAGGTCCGTTGGGACCGACCAGGAGCGGGGATATCAGCTGCGATCTCAGAGCCCCGAGATAGCTGTGTCGCAGCGACGAGGCTCCACCTTCTCCCATTAAGTGGTCCTTTTTGGGGAAGTAGAACCTTTTGATCTCAGTTTTTGAAAGCTTGCTTTGTGTATTTACCAGTGCTGTGTGAACCATTTTACAGTAATATATGTTTATTCCTTATTTTTATTCCTTTATTACTTTCATTCAGGAAATGTCATATGTTTTATATTTGAACATTTCATAGAACTAGAATGACTTCATTGACTTTTCAGAGACATCAGTACTAAGAGGTCCAGGAATCTCTGAAATTTATTATTTTTATTGGTGGCACAATGGTTAGAGTGCAGTACTGCAGGCTACTTCTGTTGTCTGCCGGCTGCCTGCAATTTGGCAGTTCAAATCTCACCAGGCTCAAGGTTGACTCAGCCTTCCATCCTTCCGAGGTTGGTAAAATGAGGACCCAGATTGTTGGGGGCAATATGCTGACTCTGTAAACCACTTAGAGAAGAGGGCTGTAAAGCACTAGAAAGCGATATATAGGTCTAAGTGCTATTGTGCCTTGTAAGAGATTTTGCAGTGACATGGAAGGGTGCTGAGTTCTAGTTCTTTACAATAATTCCTTCTAGGCTGACTTACTTGATTTTAGATTCTTTTCAAACTAATGGGATAGCAATTTTGACTTGATTTATGCAATACTGATGTCCTTTGGAACTCACCTCCAGTTGAAGCAATGCTGCAATTGTATATGTGTCCTGTACCATTTATTAAATTCATTAATATATAGGCCATTTGTGGGGTAGTAATAAGAAAGTAACATTAACTGTCACTTGAAACAAAATAACTTGTCTCATCCTTCCATCTGTCAGTGTTGGAGAGCAACTGTCCCACTCCAGAGGGGATATCAAATGAAGAATTAGCATTGACTTGTTACATAAACACAAGACAGCAAGGCCCTGACTCCTTCTTGAATACCTTTGAGCCTTATGTAGTCTTTCCCAGATAAATCTGCCAGTCTGGGAAGATTCCTATGAACTTGGCATAGAGCAATAAAATAGCTAGTTTAAACTCTACATGTGTGCCAGTTTAAACTCTACAACTTCAAAACAATGCCTCTCACCTTCCACCACTTGCAGACTACCCAGAAGGATTTGTGATGGAATGTAGTCTGGATTCCCAGGAGAGCGGGACTGCTTTCCAGAGGACAAAGAAGTGGAAAAGCTTAGAAAGTTCGTTTGACATGAAGAGAGTTAAAATGACGCCTCCCTAGCTATTCCCAGGGTATATCTGTAGTTATGCGAATAGTAACTTGAGGCTGGCAAGATCCTGCCTATAGGTGAAGAACAATAAAAGAAACTACACTTAAGTAACTTCACATGTCATTCTTGGTTCATGGGGTCTGGCAGGATTGATGGTAATATCATTCTCTCCTTACCAAAGACATTCACTACTTGAATCTAACACTTCTTCCTCCATGGCATATTACAATATGTGAATCTAGATTACACATTGCAGAATTCACTCACAGAGGATGCTCTTCATTTTATCAAGTTCCCAGAATTAGACAAATCTCAGATGTTATCACAGGATGCCATCTCTTCGGAGTCCAGCCAGCCAGCCAGTGTTTCTGTAATGATCTGCAATGAAGTGCTTTGAAGTCTCAGTAGTCAATGCTAAACTCTTTTGGCCCATTTGTATTCAAAAGTGGCAATGCGGCTGGATGGCATTCCACTAATACAGTAGATACCAAAAAGCACCAACTTTTTGCTACACTTATCATCATAGTTTAGACTCAGATATGAGTTCAGTGTACATCACGGCCAATTGTATTTGTTATTTGTTTTCTGCAGCATTACTTTATATGCCCTTTCTTTTGATTTATCTCCCAGAACATCCCAATCAGCAGACAGGAAGAGGCCACTTGAGAGCTGTCCTATCTAGTACCCTCATCACGCTTATATTGCATTATTTAGTTAGGTGCTCAGTAGAATTGTCTGTTAAATTGCCTGTTCATTTCCTAAGCACCCTCTGAAAGCCAAGTGGGCCATTTTAATGATCCCTGAAGAGTTTGGTGGGACTAACAAATCATGATTATAAGAAAGTAATCTGACCACGGCAATGGGTTTACTACAATACTGTCTGCTATCAGGACCCCATTGGCTTTGATTTCAAGACTAGATCCAGAATATGTGAATTGGACCTGTTATAATCTGGATTGATTTTAAACCATGATTGTCATGGTGGCCATGAAATCCTAAACTGCATCTGACTTATCCCCAGGTTATGCTAAGAAAGACTCGATCCAGAAGAAGGAACAACTAGAGAGAAAACATTTAGAGCAACCCTTGGATTTAATTTTAGACATGGCTGGAGATGGCCTCTGAGTATATTTGTGCTGAACTGCAATTAAATTAGACCATGGTGGGCTAAATAATTCTGTCATATAAGATTAATTTATGATAATTTTAAATGTTATTGTGCTGAAATTAATCCACAAGATAATGCCTCTGCTTCAGCTTTGGCTCATTGTTCTGACATTTGCTTCTGTTTGTCTAAAGCATTTCCTAAAAATCTGCACTCTCTTTTTATCAGATTCTTCAATTCTATCTGTAAGGTCGCTCATTAATTACCACCATCATAAGGAAGAAACTATTTTACCCTTTACCTTAAACTTGGTTTCTTTTTTTACCATTTAGAGCTGTCTACTTGATCACACTAATCTCTTTTATGGGATAAGCTTCATTCACAAAGCCACTGCATGCTGCTTACAATGTCTGCTAACTGAATTGCTGCCTTCTTTACTATTTTTTCCTTAGACTCTTGATCCAAGCTGGGTTTAATGTAAATGTTCAGGACAATGATGGATGGACACCACTCCATGCTGCTGCACACTGGGGGGTGAAAGAAGCTTGCACTATCTTGGCTGAAGCACTCTGTGATATGGACATCAGGAACAAACTGGTTAGTGAGTCCTAGACTAGCAGTATATCATAAATACTCCAGAGAAGAAGGAAGGTTTTTGTTTTGTTTTTTTTAAAAAAGTTGACTGTGAGCTAAACAAGCTTTAAAATTGATTTATGTTATTATAGTATCACTGGTTAAAAAAAATTAAAATACCATCACCCACCAAGAGGAGTGGTTGTGGTGTCATGGTCAAGAGATGACTTCAAATATTGAGATGCAGCAAGGAAGAGAGAAGTGAAGAATCTGAGAATGAAAAGGCTGCACATATCCAGAATCACCAGGAAGGGTGCAGAGTAAGGAAGCAAGAAAAGATGGAGGAGGAAAGGGAAGATCAACTGAGTATGTGACAAATACTAATTACTGCAGGAGTTCATCAATATGACAATACCTGCCTTCAACAAGACCTCAACAGTGAAAGAGTGAGGCCAAATGCCTGACTTGCACAATGTAATATTTTTGTTGATATTAGCACCATTGGCCAAAGAGTCTATGTCACTGTCATTCTGCCGGTTTCTACTGCATATAGGGAAAAGTCAGGATAGATAATTGGCATTCTCCATCTTATGAACTCCTCAATTAATGTAGCAGTGATAAATCTATTGTCTTGCTACTCAACTTTCTTCTTTAGCAAAAAGGTATTTTCTTCTTTAACTTTAAAACCCAAACAGTAGCAATCCACCATGGTCATTCCGTTCCTCTGTTAAGGTAAGGAAGTATCTCCAAAAGGATGACCTAATGGGGCATGTCTAGCATACTGCTAAAGCTCTTGTGTGTTTGATGGTTTGTAACCCGCAATTGGGTCAAATTGTGCATTATATGATGACAGTTTTTGACAGAATGCATCCAAAATCTGGGACCCATGTCTTCAGAGAATTTGAAATTTGGCAAAGTTAGTCAGTGCTACTATGCTGCTGCGCTGCCTTGGTCAGCTGAGGTCACGTGACCAGGATTTCCAACATGCCCTGCCAGCTTCCTACAAGGAAAGTCAATGGGGAAGCTGGCAGGAAGTCACTACCTTTTTTGCCCACTTAAGGTCATTCTGTTTCTCTGTTTAGGTAAGGAAATATGTCTGAAATGATAATGGGTCATGGGTTGTCTAATTTAATATTAAGATTAGCACAGGCATAATCTTTAACCAGGGATTAATATGGAGAAATTGTCACAGAAAAAGATAAGATTGGAAATTGGGTTAGGAATATTGTATCTGCTGTAATTCAACTGATACAATTTATAATTTTGATAATATTACTGAACCATTTTTTTATTGGTCATAACAGTATATGATATTTTGTCCTCCCAATATGTCTAAATAGCCATATATTTCCAGCTCTATAATTATATCTGGCTATATGATGAAAAATACATAGTAAAATATAAGCTAATTTGGCAACTAGGACAAGTTAAAATACATGGAAAGCATTTCTAAGAAAAAAGAGTTAACCTTGAAGTTTTTGCCACTTCTTGCTAAATAGTTTTGCGTATTTTTAAATTTGTTTTTCACAAAGAAATTAAAAAATCTTTTTCTCATGTTAAAGAAATGCCAAATCCAGAATAAATGTTTGCTGTTGTTGTACATGCCTTTAGGGTCAAACACCGTTTGATGTTGCTGATGAGGGATTGGTTGAACACTTAGAGATGCTGCAGAAGAAACAGAATATGGTAGGTTCTGTGTACCCCTCTTAATCAAAGAACTTTTGTCCATATTCTTATGATTTCTTAGGTAGTGGAATGCAATGAAGTGTGCGTTTTGTGATAGTTACATATGAAAGCATAAACGTTGACTGAAGTAATAACATTAGATAAAATTACTTTTTTGATTGAGTATGTGCCATCAAGTCATTTTTCTTAGTGACCACAGAGATAGATATTTTCCAATGCAATCTGTCCCTAACCTTCAGATCTTCCACTTATCACCACTGTAACTAAGTCCATCCACTTTGCTGCTAGTCATCCTCTTTTCATTCCTTCCACCTTTCCTAGCATTAGAGTCTTTTGTGGGGAAGTAGCTTGCCACATGATATGTTACAAGTTAGGATAATCTGAGCCTGATCGTACTCAAGTGATAATTCTGACTTGATTTGTTCAGTGTTTCATATGTTTGTTTTCTTGGCTGTCCACAGTATTCTCCGGAGTCTTCTCTGACACCAAACTTAAAAGCCTCAGTACGTTTCATATTCCGCCTCTTTGAAGTTCACTTTTCATTTCCATAAAGAGTCATAGGGAGTAGACCCATCACAATGTTCAACTATCTTTTCATGGCTGCTATAAAAGAAGATGAATGTGAATTTAAAATGGCCTGCCTCCCGAGGAAGTGTGTGTGTGTGTGTGTGTGTGTGTGTGTGAGAGAGAGAGAGAGAGAGAGAGAGAGAGAAGGAGAAATACAGATATGCACTGCTCATTTTCCCTATATTGCAATTATCATGGATCACCAATCCAAACTTCATGATCTGAGAGCCTGACATTAATGGGGGTGGGGTGGGGTGAGGGAGATAGGAATGTAAGGAAGGAGAGGGGGTGAATCCTACTCAGGCAGGAAACCCTATACCATGTCATAAAATGGTTGTCCAATCTCTTTAAAACCTCCAGCGTTGCAGCATTCACAACTTCTGGAGGCACATTGTTCCACTGATTATTTGTTCTAACTGTCAGGAAATTTTCCTTAGTTCTAAGTTGGTTCTCTTCTTTATTACACCATTGCTTCTTTTTCCTACCTTGATGCTTTGAAGAATATTCTACCTTCAGATGCTTTGGAAAATATTGGTTCTTTGGTTTCATATTTCAAAAGCAGATTATTATGAGGTACTGGGGTTGGACTGCCTTGATGTTTTTGTTGTGAAAAACTTAGTGAGGGACTCAGTATGGTTGTTTCATATGTATCTCAGTTTTATATATTTATCATAATAAATTCTCACTACTTTAAACAAAAAGGACTTAAGTGCTTAAAAGAGTTGCAATTCTGCCATTTGCCTATACTGACATGCTGGACAATAAGAACAGCAACAGCTTATTAATATATTTTTCTAATTACCTTTTTGACAGCTGCGTAGTGAAGAATCAAACAAATTAATTGAAGCTGATATGAATGGTAAAGTTCAAAGTGGACTTTTCAAAAAGTAAGATTCTCTGTCCAAAATGGTTTTGTGTTTATTGTGAAATTTGATGTTAAATTAATGGGGTGGAAGAAGCAAGCACTAGAGGTTGAAGCATAAGACTAGAATCCAAGAAACTTGATTCAGTTCCCCATCCAGGTGTGGATCTCACTAAGCGGGTTTGGGTCAGTCATTATTTCTTAGCTCAGCCTACTACAGCAAATAGTTCTTAAGAGGAATAAAGTAAGAGGGAATTCCCATATATGATGCCTTGACTTCCTTGAAAAATAGTAGAATATAAATGAAGTAAATTAGTATAATTTAATTTGAGCTTCTAAAGTTCAAGTGCTTAAACAGGTTTTTTTTTTTTGTTTGAAGTTATGCTTAGTTTTTAATGCTGTTTTATCAAAACTATTCTGTCTCCAGGCCTAGAACTATTCATAATCTGTGGTATTGAATTTCAGTACTCTGTTGATGTGATTCTGAAGAAACTGGCCAACTTCTTTTTAAAAACCAATTTTCCCTTCAAGTAGCTTTCTCTTCCTGTCCCATTGTATTCAAAAAAGCTATAAACTTGTGATACTGAAACGAGGGCCATAATTTTAATAAGTGGAATTAGTCAATCACTCTACTTTTTTGCAGAAATTATTTTATTTGTGGCAATCTTACATTTTCAATTTCTTAACCCATTTAGTTACTTTGATTTTTTGTTGTTCCAAATACTTTTCTTGGTTTTTACCTTAGCAAAGAGAAGATTATTTATGAAGCAGATACTTTGAAATCATTAGAGACCGAAGAAGAGAGCAAGGAATCTAGTAGTTCCAGCTCTGAGGAAGAAGAAGAAGCTGAAGAAGAGGAAGTTTCAGAGTCAGATGCTGAAAAGGAGGCAGGTAATATATTTATTTATTTAAATAAAAAGTAATATATTTAAAACAGATATTCTTTTCCTTTTTTTGAGCAATTTCCAATTCTATGAAGCTGCACTGTTGAAGTTATTTTCAAAACTTTTATGTAACCCTACAGCTTTAGATAGTCAGTTCAAATACAGAGTGTTGTTAGTTAAGATTGGTAACAATAACTTGCAATGTGAAATCCCTATTTTTAAAACTCCAGACAGTTATCCATCCCATTTCCCAGGTTTCTATCCCTATTTTTCTGTACCCACCAATGGCGTTCCATTGCCATTAAGTAAATTTAAACCTGTTTGCTCCCCTTTGAGAGTTTTTTCTTATGACAGTAACCTAGTTACACTTAGTCCACTTAGTTAGTAATCTAGTCTATTCTGTTTACTAGCAATTCTGCCTCAGTACAATCACATTAACAGGTCCTGGTGATGGTTTCTTTTCCGAGCTTACTATTGAGCTTCTGAAAGTTTTGTCACCAGGCTAGATGATCTCCTCAGCAGGGCTTTGGTTGAAGCATCTTGTTTCAGTTCTTCTCTGCTTTTATTGATCTCATGTGGTCATGTGGTTGGTGAGTTATGTGACCAGCTAGTTGCTTGCTTGATATAGCTCCTTATGGGTGCATAGTCGACATGTTTGTTGATAGATCCATTGGTTGAATACCAGGGTTTGATAAATTTGTGTGCATGGCATGTGGTGGCATGGCCCATGAGTTTTGTTCTGTCCACCACATGCCATGAATGCAGATTCATTGAAGCCTGGTATTCAGCTAACAAATATATCAACAAACATATTAGGAGCCTCAGTGGCGCAGTGGTTAGAGTGCAGTACTGCAAGCTACTCCTACTGCAATTTGGCAGATCGAATCCCACCAGGCTCAAGGTTGATTCAGCCTTCCATCCTTCCGAGGTGGGTAAAATGAGGACCCAGATTGTTGGGGGCAATATGCTGACCCTGTAAACTGCTTTGAGAGGACTGTAAAGCACTATAAAGCGGTATATAAGTCTAAGTGCTATTGCTATTGCTATATCAATTTGGAGCCAGCTTACAAACCCATAAGGAGCAGTATCAATTGAGCAACTAACCAACGACGGCACTGACTACCTCTTTACCTGGTGACCTTCACACATAATGACCAACCAGTCACATGGTATGACCAGCCAGACACACGATCCGCTAACCGCATGACCACATGGATCAATAAAATCAGAGAAGAACTGAAATAAGAGGCTTCAACCAAAGCCCCGCTGAGTGTATCACCTAGCCTGGTGATGAAACATTTGGAAGCTAAACATCAAGCATGGAGAACAAACCACCAGCATCTATCATCCAAGATACAAATATTTTCAATCACTTTGCATTAACAGAGTCAAGAATCAGCATCTATGGAATACAAAGGATTGTGAAACTTCACAAGAGTTTGTAGTTTGAATGCAGGAAAAGCTGTTCCAAGTTTGAAAGAGGCTGCTTTCTGCTTTGGAAGTGGTCTAGGTTTTTTAAAATGTAAATGCCGGAAACAGCAATTTCATGGAGGTTCATATTTGGAATGATTTTATACTTACCTTCAAAGTCCCCACCCACTTTCTTTAGAAAGATCTTGGCGTTTCATAATTCATTAATCAGGAGAGCATTGGTGACATTGATTCATTGCATCCCTAGCCCCTTCTTCTTTGGTAGGCAGATAGCAAGTAATGCTCCAATGTATTGAGCAGTCACAAATAAACATACTTCTTCACATAGTAAGTGACTGCTTATAGTAGTGGGTGTGTGTGTGTATTTTCCTGAAAAATTACTCAGCTTCCTTCGCTTTTCTTTGATACATTAGCAGCTTTTGAATGCTAATGGTGCTGCTGCATAAATTTAGGAGACTTCTATCTACATATTTTTCTAGATTATAAATTGGAAGACTGCACAAGATATATTGCTGCAGTGCAGCATTATATTAGGATTTTGTTCTACTAATTGTAGCATCAAAACAAGTAATTCCTCAGTATACAGAATTAATGGCAAAAACCTATGGTTTGGATATACATAATTTATCAGTCCCATCTCTGAACTCCTAATTTGCGCCTGCCTAAGCAGGGAAATGTTGGTGCTATTTGTCACCTTCAAAAATTATTTTACAGAAGTAGATAAAATGGTCAAGAAGTTATTATTTTAATAAAATAAATATAAGTTTCATTTAATTATTGTGATCCCTTTTTAACCTTGTTTCAACTAGTATCTGGCTGGCCAATATTCATTGTTGATATCAACTTTCAGATATACAGCATTAAATGCATGCATGCCAGAATTTCCTGCAGTTTCATACTGGGCATTCACATTTCATGTGCATCTTCTGAAACAGTACTTTTAATATGAAGGCCTTAATATATTTTGTGTGGTGTGCTCTTTGCTGGGGTTTTTTGGGGGGTAGGTAGGCAGGAGGATGCATGTATACCTGACTCTGGTATTTAGATTTGGGCAGTTTTGCCTTCACCTCTTAGCCCAGGATGATTGGAAGCTTTCTGCATTCCCAGAAGTTTGTACCTGACAAATTGTGCTCTTTCTAAAGGCCTGATGAAGATCTCTTTTAAAGGTATAAAGTTCCATCTAAAATAGACAAAGTACATGACCCACAAAAATTCCCTTTTCATTCATGTACAAATCTCTAAACCAGTTTCAAATGATTTTTTTTATCTTAAATTCAAGCACAGCAATTCTTTAATGATTCAGTCATGACCTAGATTAAAATAGTTTCACATTTATTTAAATTTGGGGTCACAGTCTTCAGACTGAATGAATGAAGTTATTAATTCCTCCACTTTTGTAGCCCTTTCTAAAATAATGTGTGGAAAATCAGTAAGTACTGTATTTTAGAAAACTACTGGTCCACAGTGGCAACATTTCGTTCAGACTATAGGAAAATGGCTTTTTAAATACATACTGATTAACATACAGTAACTCAAATGGGCATATATGTTTAACTGCAGCATCGCTCAGTTAAATCTAGAATTATTGTAGAATGTCTGCAAATCTTTCACTCTCTGCCTCCCATCTTCTTAGAGAGCAAAGAAGAGTCTGTTGCAAACCATTCCAATCATGAATCCAGAATTCTCATCACAGAACAAACACCACCCCCAGAACATAACACTTTTACGATGGCTCCTGCTAGAAAAGTAAGTAGACAGTGACTTAAAGTAAGGGGTTAGAGGTTAAATTTAAAGTTTTATCCTATGAAGAATGACTTCTTAAATTCTATTAAATGAAACTTACTTTGTGTAAACATTGAAAGAATGAATCTATGTTCTATTTTGATAAAGCATAGTTAAAACCTGTTGCAGTACTGTGGTAGATAATCATCAAGAACTGACTTTGAGTTGATCAACATATTTGATGCTATTTGTTTTGAATCAAAGCAGTTATTTCCTATTCTTCTACAGTTTAATCAGCAACATAATTACCAGAAAAAATATAGTAAATATTATGCTTATTTTGTATACACTTAATTTTATACAGAAATATCAGACTGCAGGGGGTTTCTTTTGCAAAAAAAAAAAACCCTGGTCTTAAATGGGTTCATGTCCTCAATGGTGTTAAATTCATTATTTGTTAATGTGTTGACTTTGAAAAAATCAAACTCCGTAGATCAAAAACATGTTTTTTTTCTTAATATAAATGCAGCTGTCTTCATCATTACACTGAGCCTTGGTGGCGCAGTGGTTAGAGTGCAGTACTGCTGGCTACTTCTGCTGACTGCCGGCTGACTGCAATTTGGCAGTCCAAATCCCACCTAGCTCAAGATTGACTGAGCTTTTCATCCTTCCAAGGTGGATAAAATGAGGACCCAAATTGTTAGGGCAATATGCTGACTCTAAACCACTTAGAGGGCTATAAAGCACTGTCAATTAGTATATGTCTAAATGCTATTGCTTTTGCTATTCCTATTGAAGAATACAGATTTAAGAAAAAGAGAAAAGGGTAAACAAAAATGATAAATAATGAAAAGGAAAAAAAAGAAAAATATAAAGAAGCTCCTAATCTCCTTTTACAATAGTTATAAATACATTTATCATCTATTCTACCACTTTAAAGTTACATTATGATTCCCTTTTTTCCACCTATCACCTTTTGTAATCATGAGATCATAAATCACCAATTCATTTTTTCCATTTCAGCAAAAAGTCCATAAAGAATTCCTAGTCAGTAATAAATGTACCTGTTATCTAAGGTATTTTCATCACAGTTGAATTCCTATTGAGTGTAGTACGTGCCCAGTCAGATTGGAAGAATTGACCTCCCCGACATTAATTTAAACCATTAGTGAAATGTTTCTAATATTTATATTTTCATTATGATGTTGTTTTTGTTATCAGGAGCTTTGATGGTCAGTGATATAAGAAGTAATATATGTGTAATATGTACGAATGCATGAAAAATTTGCTGCTTGTTCTGCATGCTGAGTTCTAAGAGAGATTATTAGACAGCTGTTACATTGTTTGAAGTTGTTTTTATATTATGTCCAACTGAAAGCACTGTAATCAAGACATAGTTTCTGCAAATGTTCATATAGGACAACATTGATAATCCTTTGAATTGTAACTATCTTACAGTTGGCACTACATTATATGTTGCAAAAGTCATTCTGAGGGAGCTACTGTGTTAGAATAGCTCAGGCATAGAATTGAACATATTAATATTTATTTTTCAGTAAACCAGAACAAATAGATTGGAAGAAATTAGTGTTAATTTCCTGGGGATAAAAGTGAGCTGTGTGGTGCTATATAAGTACATTTCATTAAATAGGATAAATTAGTTTGAATGTAAGGTATTGAAACATTTGTTTGAATGTAAGGTTTTAGTTAAAAATTAAAAATGTTCCTCCATCTTGGGAAATTATTAACTATTGGATGAAGAAAAAGGGGCTGTGTTTAATGTTATTGCTCTTTGGAATCTATGCAGAGATATTTCATTGGAATACAGTGAAAAATTTGCATGACTTTGCAGTGGATTTTCTTAAAACATATAGGAGCAACTATCACTTGCTCTTTTGATATTTCCAAAACATTCAACTGCCATAAAGCAGAAGATGACACCTCTGTGAGTCAAACATACAGAAGCTTGGGGAGCTACAAATGAGTAGGGATCCATCTGAAAAATGAAAAGGTTGAGTGCTATGAAAAACCAAGTTATTAAAACATCTCACTCCTCTATATTAATTAGTAATTAATAAATAGCCAATTGCAGCTAAACAAGGATATAATTTTGGTTAGACTGCAATATGGGCTATAGGGTTGATTGGCTATAGGGATGATAGGCTATAGGAATCATTTTCAAAACATCCTATGACTGTATATTCTCTGCAGTTGCTGAGAATTTTGCATCAGCTAGCCAATGCTCTCTCCATCTGATGAATAGGAGAATGGAAAAATCAACATCCCGCCAGTCCCCTGCCTTCAGGTTTTGTCTTTTATGTTATGCTTCATTTGTGAAACAGGGATTAGGGTTTTTTCCCTTTCTGTTTAACAAGCTGCTCAATGTAGTGGAAGCTGCAAAGCTGCTGCTCCGTGAATTTAGGATGCTGAATGGAACAAAATCAGAATTTATTTATATAGAGGTGGCATGATTTGTTCCAAGTATATTCCAAGTTAGATAAGCATTCTTTAAAATATTATTGATAATCAAAAGACAAACATTCTGAGATTGAAGTTTGATTTTATATTTATATTGCCATCTCTTATTCTTTATGTGGTAGCAGAATGTGTTAGACATTTGACAGCAGGTATTACACTTAACCTTGTATTTACCCAGTGATCACGAACACTGATCATGAACGAATAACATTCCATGAGCATAGAAAATGTTCCATTATTACAGAATGCATGTATAGCTTATCTTGGAGTCTTAGCAGACTTTTTCCTCCCATTTTGTTTAAGATACACTAGTTACTTTATTGTCCTTTCTCTCTGTCCAATTGTCAACTATATATTTTTCTTTTTTCCTCTTTTAAAGTTCTTTTAGTTCCTGCCTTCTGTTTAAGGAATTGGCCAGTTAACTATTTACTCACATTCTAACAAAACAATTTCAGACACTTTCAAGATGCTACATTGGTTTAGCCAGTGGCTTATAATTTTAGGCATAAGCCCTGAGTTATCAATTACAATAAGAGGGGAGAGTCAAGGACTAATAGGCAGACTGACCGACATGGAGATACGTGCTAATGGAAATGGCCTACTACAAAGCAACAATGCTGATAGGGTTGTATATACTGTATATATTTTGCAGTAGTTTCCTTGGCACTGCAACAGAGCTGCAGTTAATCACTTCTGCTGGCCAATATTAATAACAGCACGTAGCCTTGCAAGCATATTATGGGATGGTTTAAATGCTGCATGTGGAGTTGCCGCTTAGAAACAGAAGAGCAAAAATGAAAGTTGAGCATTCACTTCAAAAGCATTTTACTATTCTTTAGTATGTCAGAATTAAGATACAGGTAGTCCTCAACTTATGACCACAATTGAGCCCAAAATTTCTGTTGTTAAGTCAGACATTTGTTAAGTTAGTTTTGTCCCATTTTATGACCTTTCTTGCCACAGTTGTGAAGTGAATCACAGTAGTTGATCAATTAGTAATCCAGTTGTTAAGTGACTCTGGCTTCCCTATTGACTTTGCTGGTCAGAAGGTTGTAAAAAGGGATCACCTGACCTTTGGATACAGCTATGGTCATGAATATGAATCAGTTGCCAATCATCCGAATTTTGATCACATGATCGTGGTGATGCTGCAAAGGTCGTTACTGAAAAACATTCATAAGTCACATATTTCAGTGCTGTTGTAACTTTGAATGGTCACTAAACGAACTGTTGTATGTCGAGGACTACCTGTATTTCCTGATGTCCTTCATCTGCCTCCAGTGTCTACTATACACTAATCGTTTTATTTTAACTTTGAATGATATTTCTTTCCAAATATTGTAATTCACTTTCTTACCGATCATGGTCGGAGTCTACATCTTTTTGCGATTTGTACTCCAGATTCTAGTCTTATAGAAATCAGGAATATTCTGTTTCTTTTTCACATGCAGAATTCTATTTAGAGATTGACTTAGGCATGCAAATTCAGCAATCTACTCGTATCGATTGGAGTTGAACAGTCAATACATTTAAAATAGTCACAATAGTAATACTAATACTAATAATATATCACATGGGATTTGGGATCAGCTCAGATTTAAAACATGGCTTACCATGTGACATCTAAAAACTATTAAACAAATTAATTTAAGCACTCCAATTGGAATGTGGCTATTTAGACACTAATTGGATTACAGTATAAATTAATTTAGTGCCTCTGATTTATTTAGGTGATGTTGAAATGCTTGGTAGGGGTTGAACTTTTAGCTTAGATTAAACTGTCTATTGGAACCTAACTATTGTTTATAGTGCCTCTGCTATGTATATTACAACTTGTTTTGTGCATGAGTCAGTCTCTCACTTCTAAAACAAACAAAAAATCACAGTAATATGTTTAAACACGATTGATTAAAAAGCACTAACATGGACAAATTAACATTTTGGAGTTGGTGTGGGTATACGTGTGGGTGGGGAACACACACACACATTTACAAATGTAGGTATGATATTTTCTATAAATTTAATCAGAAAATATATTTTGATACCATTGTTTTGGCATTTAAGATGCAATTGTTTTGGCATTCAGTAGAATGGCTTATCCTAGAGAACATATATGTCTTTCTCAAGCCAACATGCACTCTGGAGCTCCCCTTTGCAGTAAATTTAAAGCATCTGTGAGGTAGAAAGGGATCGTTTTAGTTGCACAAGAGAAGACAAACTCTTAGAACTGAAAAGGGCCATTCCAGCCATTGAATCTAAGCTGCTGTTTAGTACAGGAATTCAAGTGAAACATGGCTGGCTAAAGTCTGCTTAAAGACATACAGGAAAGGAACTGCTACCTCTCTGAGTCATTGTTCTCTTGTTGACACTGTCATAGTATTGGAATAAGGTAATTGAGGGTTTTCCTAATTATGCCCTCAAGCCACTCTTTCTACCATCTTTTACAGTGTAGTTCGTTGCTCAACAAGCCTGAGGAACAAAAAGATGAATCACCATCATCATGGAGGCTAAGCTTGCGGAAAACTAGCAGCCAAAATGCACTTAGTGGGGACAGCGCGCCCTGTGACACTCTCAAAGAGAAAGGCAGCTCCATCTATTACTCTTCTTCAACCCCTCGGATATCTGCACTATTAGATAACCAAGAGAAGGTACACAATAATTTGGCTTCCCTGACTTTGAAATCCATGTTTTGTAAACTAAAATATTGCTGAATAATCTAATTGCTGTTTTGTTTTGTTTTTGGTATAGTGTCATACTTGTTAACTAGAATTAGGATTTGCTTTTTCTGTCATACAAAGAGTGACTTAAAATCCATTTGAGGAATGAAACCTATGATAGATTGTTATCCTTCAACTACTAACACTTTTTCTTCACTTTAAATTATGAACACAGATTATATTGATGCTGACCTTGACCATGGTCAGTGCTATGCAGCATTTACTTCTAATTGTAGTTCCTCTGTAGATTGATTCAGTTCTAATGCCATTGGTCTTGGAAAAGGCAGTGATGTGCTGTGTTTGAAAAAGCCATTCCTGGATCCAAATGTCTTAGATAATTTCTGTAGTTGGTACTTGGTCTCCAAGTAAATGGTTTCTGGATGAGTTATACCATCTATTAAGTAAGGTCTGGCTATTGATCACTTTTGTGAATGTCCTTTGGTAGAACTTGGGGAAGAAGGGGTTGAGCCCTTAGACATTCCAGTGTTGGGTGGTCCAGGGTACTGGTCTCTCCCCATCTTACTTAATGTCTTCATGAAACTGCTGGTTTCATCAACATATAAAATGTAAATTATGGGTTTGAAACTAGCTTCATATCCTGAAATGTATGAGATAGAAAAATGATACATTTTTTTTGTACAATTATACAAAAGTGCACAATTCCAAAATACTTTGGGGGAGTAAGAATTGAGACAATACTGTAATGGTTTTATACACAATTACCAGTTCAAATTTGGTAAGCAGTTAATTTCAAACAGTGTATTTCATAATTGTACATCATTTTTCAGCCGCTGTTTGAGATAATTATTTTTTATCCAAAAATTTGCTCTAATTTAGGAATTTGTTCTTATTTTGGCAGGACAAGGATAATAAAATCTATTTTGCTTCAATATCCCCTCGAAGATTAAATAATACAGGTGACATTGAAGAAAAGGAAAACCGGTAAGAGCCTTTCAATAATGGCCCTAGATTTATAGGAGTAAAATGTTCACAGTATGAACTGAATCTGTGGGACAGTTTTAGATCAGAATGCGATTATAGTTGAAATACTGCTCTTATAGACTGCCTGCATATTTTTCAATGTAGTAGGTGACATACTCAGTCCCAGCAAATTCTGCTTGTTAACAGGTTGTTGCTGTCCCTTCTTTGTTTTTAATTTATTATGCCAACTGAATTATGCAGCTTAGCAGAGCTGCTGAACAGAACAATTCAGCACACCACTCAGTTGATTTAGCAGATTAAAAATGAACCACAGGATATTTTTGGCTTGTATAGGTGAAGGGAGGAAGATTTTGATTGTGTTTGTGGCTAAACCACGCAAAACAGAATTTCATCATAACAATCTTTGTGTCTTATCATAGATTGTCAGAATTGAAGAATATGAAACACAAAATTGTAATTACCCCCCTCTCTGTTCCCACTTTGCCATTTTAGAGAATCTGCTGTTAACTTGGTACGGAGTGGTCCTTACTCTCGCCAACAATGGAGGGACGAACCAAAGGGGAATGAAGCCCCTACAACTGCTGCACCTTCCACCTACATATCTACCTATATGAAAAGGTAAGGTGTATTTAAAACTTTTGGTGGAAAAGCATTCAAGGTTGCATTAATTTTAAACAGTTGAGCAAAAATTCTGACTG
Organism: Notechis scutatus; assembly: GCF_049901735.1. Classification (NCBI taxonomy): domain Eukaryota; kingdom Metazoa; phylum Chordata; class Lepidosauria; order Squamata; family Elapidae; genus Notechis; species Notechis scutatus. Next base: position 37,438,302 of record NC_142011.1, on the reverse strand, counting down.
CCATAAAACTAGAAAAGAAGAAAACCAAGATAAATGATGTTTTAATTTTTTTCTACATGAAAAACTTTTATCCATATAAAAATGTATCTTGTGAAATATAAGAAATAGAAGAAAGTATTATTTTAATCTAAAACTGTAGTGGAGGTTGAATATCATTGTGGAAATACTGAACATTTTGTTTGTTGTGTGCTATGCAAATTAGCATGATACACTTTTGTCATTTACTTTGAAATAATTAAAACCTGGAAAGCAAATATGCAGACATTATTACAAATAGAAAAGGGGTTATTTGAAAGAAATTGCTGATCAATAAAAGCAGTAAGATCATATTAATCTTACAAGCAAGCAATTGAATACATATATACTGCTGTAGCTATAATTCAAATCATCAATAGAAATTTTATGTATGTTATGATATTATCTCAACATTATTGCAGTCTGGGGACAAGCAATATATGAGAGGTCAGGACCTGCAGTTCAAACATCTGGATAATTGTAGGAGTTATCCAGGATCTTTTGGATAAACCTGGAAAAGGCTTGGCCATTTTTTTTAGCCTAGGTGATTTTAAAAGTAGGGTTGAAAACCATAACGTTTTGGCAGCAGTATGAGAATGAGCTGAAAATGTGGCATAGATATGAGGAATAGTTACGTTAGATAATGTAACTAAAAGCTGTATTAATCCCAGGTTATATTCTGAAAAGGAAACTATATTTCTTTTTGAATCATCTCCATGTAAATTATCCTTACAATGAATTGTATTCAAGTAATGTCAGTCCAGCAGCCCAATGACAGAAGGGATTATTCCTTTCCTTCACAAGCTGTCTTTAAAGAGACAGTGAGTGCTCAAGTAAGCTTTGGGATAGTTCAGGTGATAAAGGCCTGAGGAGAACATAGAAGATAGACCCACTGCTCAATTAGAAATAAATTCCCATGATAATAGGTATAGTTTCCTACCTGCAATACAAATTGTTTTCATTTTAAAACATTTCAGTATTGTAAGCATAACTTTAAATATTTTAATAACCTGTTTGTTTTTGCCGTTATTAGTTAGGCCTATTACAGACACACTTGTGAAAATATATATATATATTTATTAAATATACATATTTATTAATTAATTACATTTATATGCCACTCATCTTGTTATCCAAGGTGACTGCATTTCCTTTAATTTGATTCCAGGATTTGTTGGAGCATTTGTGTCCTTGGATTTTATAATCCTTAGAATCCTTGCCCAAATTATTGCCCAAATTATTAGGTATAGGATAAATCATGTTGTTAATTCTTGAATATCCTAAGGAAACAACATAGTAGGAATCCAAAGAAATGTAGAGCTGGATTGTAATCAAATTTAGCAGAGCCTTCAGGTTTTTTTTTTTTTTTTTTCATAATGGCATTTTATTTTGCTACAGCCAGCTTTCTAGTTTAAGTAGAATATCGAGTTTAAAGTATTTGATATTTATTTATTCATTGTTGCCTTAAATTAGGTCAACAAAAAGTAGCAATCTTAATTTTTAATTAACCTGCTTACAATCACAGCATTTTTGATAATACAAAATTTACCTGATCACAGGTAGCTTGCTAGTTGTAATCCAAACTCTTGCATTATTGACTGTCTGCTTCATATTGTTTCTGGTACATATAGTCTGTTTATTTAGGAAATGGACTAAATTTGATTTATTCTACTGTATGCTTCAGTCTGCATACAATACTGTCAGATCTATTGCTCATGTTGGCATGTATCTTTCAACCTTATCTTTCCCCCCCCCCCCCAATCCTGATCCTATGAGTAATCTGTAAGAAATTTCTTATTGTTGTGATTCATGTCCTAATTTAATTGAATATGTTGATCATTAGGCATGTTCTGTTTCTATTCTTCACACCCAATATGTATTTAGTAATTAACAAAACAATTCACCCACATCTTTCCTTTGGAATAAATCCACAAAAACATAATACAAGAAAAACACTCAATAATAAATTTGAGAATTAGTTTATTTAGTCACAATTGTTTTGTGCATATCTTTTTTTCAGATTCGTTTTTTTGAAAGTAGCAACATAAGCAATTTTCATGTGCTGAATGAACTTGTTGCATCTTAGTGATCTTTGTGAAAATATTTTATGCTTTTTTTAAAAAAAAATATCTTGCATTGGCATCAACCTGAATTATGATTTCTTTGATCATTATAATATGGAATAGATTCATCTATAAGGATTCATTCCTATTATGGAAATGTAGTCATTCTTTCGAGCAGAATCATAGCAGCATTAAGATGTAAATGTTATATCAAGTTTATTAAATATTGTATGTAGCATTTTAAACATTTTAGACATGATTATACTATTTGCCAAATACAATATTAAATAGTTTTAACTGTTAGTCTGGCCTCCCTGAATGTAGTAAAGTGGAGATTTGTATTAATTATCTTTGATAGGTTCAGTAACCTGTATTAACCTGTATTCAGTAACCTGTATTTCTTTGATCATTATAATATGGAATAGATTCATCTATAATGTAGGATTGTGAGGTTTTGGAATAAGAATTTGAATGCATATTGGTATGCATATTTATATGCATGCTAAATTGAAGCTAGTAATTATTTTGTTCCCTTTGTCTTTGCATTTTCATATACGCTTTATCATTCATTCTTAATCCTACTTTAGCTAACTTAAAAAAACTTGATATTTTTGACCTTTTCATCTTAGTCTAGATTCTTTCATTCTGTTCTTTTATCAAACAGAATAATTTTATTTAGGTATACATTATGTGCCAATGGACATATATTTTCATTTGCTTTTTCTTCTCTTATTACTTTTTTCTCTTCAATCTTGATTCATCTTTGCTTCTTTGACTTAACCTAGGGAATTATGATAAGCACACCTGACCACACTTGATCTTAACCAAAAGTGCAATTCTTGATTTCTAATTTCTCTTTTCATTTTGAGGAATATTTCTTGAGCACTGAATGGGTCATGGTCTTAATATTATATCTAAAGGATTTCTGAAGAAATTGATTTTTCTGCTGTTTTACAGTGCTTCATTTGGTAGAAGTAGTGAAATCACCAGTCCCTACATTTCAGCTAATCGCAATGCATTTTCTACTACCTCATCTACTATTCTTGGTTCATCTACCTCATTGGGCACAGAGTGGCAGATTGCCCCTTGCCCAACATCTACCAGGCCTAACACTACAACATCAGTTTACCAGTCTACCAGGTAAGGGGATCATAATATGCTGAGAAAATTATGAAGAGGGGTTATAAAGGAACCTAGTGTTATTGCTGTCAAAACACAATATTTCATTCTGAACGTTCTTCCCAATAGTTCTGCTGCATCTAAAATGTTATTTAGGCAATAGAAGGTTATATATTTTATGATTTCCACAAAAACTGGTTATTAGAATTCTGAACCTATGTCTCATTATGGTAGAAAGGTACTTTTTTATTCAATTCCAGAAAGGTGCTTTGGAGCTCATAGGGGTGGGAAAATAGCATCTGCTCTTTAAAGGATCATGTTTTTTCTGGGATTATGCAGCAACTATGAAGGGCAGCTGTATGATCCTGGGAAAGAAGCACCTGCTGTAAAGAGTCATAGACTTTGGTATCCCAATACATCTCAAAGCAGTTCTTTACCACCCAGCTATATTATTTTGACAGATTTTTATTAAGATTTTTCTTCTTGGATTCTTTAATTACAGTTTTCCAGTTGTTATCTCTTCCTTCTGTCATTTGTGCTCAATTGCTTTGCTAGCTGAACCTGATTGAGGGCAATGTTTGTGGAATTACCTTTCTTCGTTCCTATTCTAACACTTTTAATCATGTTACTTGTCATTATTTATGCACTAAGAAGAAATCATTATTACTATATAAAATGTTCAGATGACTGTTCTATTAACAGGGAAATTCATTTTGTTTCTCTTCCTTCTCCTAAGGCATTTTACAGTTATTTACAATTTCATTTTGTACGTTTCAGAGCCCCTTACCGACAACAAAGTGACTCTACCACAGAGAAGAGCACAGAGGCTGTCTCTTCTAGCATTCCATTAAGTGTCATAACAAATCTCACTGTACCTGGAAGTTCCAATGGTGTCACAACTACTAATTCTAACTCACTGACTGGAACAGAGTCATCTACTGGTGATGCCAGGGATCGAAGAAGGTTAGTGAGCCTTTTATGGGGTTATGAGCTGCATTTACTGCATAACACAGATCTAATGGTAGGTAAGATCATATTAAGCTTTCCCCCCAAAAAATTTGCCTTATCAATTTGCTTTTCTTTTTGTTAAAACATGATCATATAAATTTAGTGCAACTCAAGTTGTGCTCTGAGTCATGGTATATATACTTTTAAATATAAACATTACTTTCATTAAAATTCATGTTATTCATATAATGACATTATTTGAAAGGGTTTATTCTTCACTATCTTATGAAATATTTCCTAGTACTAGTGTTGTCATTCAGGAAATGTGAAGTAAATGGATCCTAGTTTCTATTTTGATTTGGTAAATTTTCCATGGATGTATGAGTTATGAATATTCTTTACAGAAAGTTGAAACAGTGTAAAAAGCTTTTACATTTTATCTATTATTATTGTTAAATAATATTTATTTGTGTAAAATAAAATAAAATAATAAAATAAAATAAAATAAAATAAAATAATAAAATAAAATAAAATAAAATAAAATAAAATAATAAAATAAAATAAAATAATAAAATAAAATAAAATATAAATAAAATAAAATAAAATAAAATAAAATAAAATAAAATAATAAAATAAAATAAAATAAAATAAAATAAAATAAAATAAAATGAATCTTAAAATTACTCTCAATATATTTTTTGATTCTACTTATATTTTACTGCAAGGATCTGCTCATAACTTTACATATTTATTCTTGTTCTGTTCCTTGATTGTAAGTTTAAACAAATAAACTGCAGTGCTATTTGATCTATGACTTCTGAAATAGATTTTGTAATTACCATTTCTTCAAAAGGGAATGCTTCAAAATATAAACTTTCTATTAACTAATGAAGAGCCTTGGATATTTTTTGTGGATCATGGTAGAAAATGAGAATTACATGTGAATTTGGGCTTGCCAATTATTTATTTTTCTTGTTGATTTTGTTGTTGTTCAGTTGCTAAGTCATATCTGACTATTCACACCCCATGAACCATAGCACACCAGTCCCCCCTCCCATTTTCCTGCACTGTCTCCCTGAGTCTACCCAAACTCATGACCACCGCATTGATGACACCATCTTATCTTCTGCTGCCTCCTTCTCCTTTTGCCTTCAGTCTTTCCCAACACCAGGGTTTTTTCCAATGAGCCCTCTCTTTTCATTTCGTGGCCAAAGTATGTGAGCTTTATTTCAGGATCTGTCTTTCCACAGGACAATCAGGGTTGATTTCCTTTAGGATCTTGTTGATTAGAGTTTGTTGAATATTCAAATTAGCTAAAAGCCTATGACACTTAAGCAAGGAGCAATTTGCAGATTTAAAATAGGTTCTGAGAAAGACAGATCACTAGATCTTTTTAAAACATTTTTTAATGGAAGCTTAACATGAACAATGACAGATATTTGCAGATATTTTAGTATGGGATTTCAGCATTTTGTGGCAGCTGTCACAATAATACGTTTATCTAACTCAGTGTTCCCAAAGCTACAGTGTTCTCTTAGCAACAACAACATAAACTTCCAGGCTAATATTAGATCATTAAGATGCCTCCATAACAGGCTTGTCTATTTGAAGTCACTGGATTAAAATGTAAATGCATTGCTTAAGTTTATGGAAAAATGAGTAAGCACTCGGGAATGTCCTTCCTTTCAAAAGTGTGCTGTTCCAATCATTTACATGCTCTAGTTTCTTGATTCACTCTCATATCTTTATGCATGCTCAAAGATATCTGTAAAACACAATTCTTTGTTCAGTTCCTTATCTGCAGGTTTTATGTACAAGCTCCTCTACTGTTCTGATTCATACTTTGCTGATAGCACTTTTGATGTAATCCAATCTTAAACTGTTCCAGTAATGTCCAGAAAGGAGAATCATAGATACAGTCCTTTGTGCATGAATATCAGCTAAAGTAGTTTGCTCTGCATAGATTTTATTAGCTAAACAATATTGGACAGTATTAATTTGGAGTGGCTGCTATATAGCTCTATTAATAGATCAGAAATGCCTGATGAAAACAGAACTTGAGCTCCAAAGTGTTGTTCCTAAGCATTTTATTCCAGATTAATATATTAATAGCAAATAAATCTAGCGTGTTCCTACCAGGGCTGGGATTCTACCAGTTCGGACCTATTCACTAGAACCGGTTAACATTCTAAGCAGTTCGGAGAACCGGTTGTTAGAAGAAATTACTGGCCTAATCCTGTAAAGAAGGCAGGAAGGAAACATTCTGGTGTTGCTTACAGAAATTGCCTCTCTATTAACCCTTATTACGTTCTTGGCAGAACTAGACTTCCTGTCTCAGGAACTTCTCTGGAGCTTTCCCCCCCTCCTTTGCTGGTACTTTTCTTGTGTGGAGTGACCATTCAAAGTTACAATGGCACGGAAAAAAGTGACATGACCATTTTTCACACTTATGACTGTTGCAGCATCCCCACAGTCATGAGAGGCCAGGCGAGGAGATGCATGCCTCGATGTGAGTGATATTGAATTGGCCACACCCAGCCAATAACTTGACCACCAAGCCACGCCCACCAATTTAGCCACGCCCACAGAACCGGTTGTTAAAAAATTTTAATCCCACCCCTGGCTCCTACCATAATACTTGCCTGGCTCTTGATAGATGACATAAAGGAAAAGAGTCCTCTTTAATATTGTTCTTGTTCTTCTTTAACAGAATCAGTTGAAGGGGTAACTTTATATTCGGTAAGATAAGATTGCCAAAATATCAGTAACTGGATTGCTTTATTTTAGAATCCAATTTAATTTTCAGCTTGTTAAGATAGAGCCTTTTTCTAACAGCTTTCTTGTGAACTGGTATGATGCTTGATCTCTTTCCAGATATTTCATCCTTGAATTATTTGAATTATTTCATCAAGCTGATTATTTCTCCAAAAACTCAGGAGACATTCAGCTATCTAGTACAGAACACAGCTTATTAATAAAAGAATGAATAGCAATAGCATTTAGATTTATATACCACTCCACAGCGCTTTATAGCAGCTTACAACGTCAGCATATTGCCCCCAACGAACTGGGTCCTTATTTTATTGACCTCGGAAGGATGGAAGGCTGAGTCAACCTTGAGTCCAGTCAGGATCAAACTCCTGGCAGTAGGCAAGTCAGCCTGCAATACTGCTTTCTAACCACTGTGACACCACGGGTTCTCGTATGGAATTATACGAGATAATTATAAGAATATGTTCCAATATCTGATTGAAACAGGACCACACAGTTTCAGTTTTTGTTACTTTTTATGGAACTTACAGAAACAGTATAAAACAATTTTAGTATCAGCCATGCCTTGTTGGAGCAGACAAGCACTTTCAAGTGTCCAGCTTCTGAGCTGCTTACATTTACATTTTTTGTGATGGCAGTCGGCTCTCTTTACTGGTGAGCACAAGATGGCAAAGCAGTTTGTGCCATATTATACAATCAAAACATATTGTGTTCCTAACATATGAACACTCCTTTATATCGTTGGATATTAGGACTAATCCTATTTTTCCATATGTGTTTAAGAAAAGGGTTTACCAAATGAATGGACAAAATATCATCTTTCATAGTCTGAAGACCTGACAGATGATCTCACTTTAGCTAATGACCTTCAGAGAAGCAAACCTTTGATTTTCTGTTCTTGTATTTAATGGATTTTGAAAAAAACTTTCCTATGGTGCTCTTCAGTGTTCTTTTTTATTTTGGATTGTACCTTCAAACACTTACCGTATATACTCGAGTATAAGTCGACCCGAATATAAGCCGAGGCACCTAATTTTACACAAAAAACTGGGAAAACTTATTGACTCGAGTATAAGCCGAGGGTGGGAAATGCAGCAGCTACTGGTAAATTTCAAAAATAAAAATAATTAATTTGGGAAACGATCTCACTATCATGAAAGGTTTAATTGATTCATTAACCCAAAAGAAGAAGATGATGATGACAGCGGGAGGCAGGAGTCACTCTCTTCCCCTCCCCTCGGAGGCCCCCTGAGTCAGGAGTCGCTACCGCCGGCGCAGCCCCGGTCCCGCATCGCCTCGGGAAGGGAAAGGCAAAAAGGAAGAGCCACAGCAGCGCTTTGCAACAGCAGCAGCGGCACCGGAGGCTCAGGCTCAGCGGCTCCTGGTTTTGCCCCACCCTTCCCAAGGCAACGCGGGACCGGAGCCGCACTGGCGGCAGCAACTCCCGACAGCCCCAGCCGGACACCTGAGCGGAGATGTAGGGAGAAGGCAAAAGCGACGGAAGATCCTTCAGGGGAAACTGAGGGGGAGACTCACCCTTGGTCCAGATGAGCCCCCTTCCCCGCCCCTAAGGAAGCAGAGGCAGCCAGCAAGGGCAGGCAAGCCCCGCTTCACAGACTCCGTCCGTCCTCACTCCCATCCACCCACCCACCCAAAGCCACGAAGTCCCCCAATCGCGCAGCCCAGAATCGCCGTCCCCTCAGGGGGCAGCAACGACGCCCGGTTTTTCCCGAGACAAGAAGCTCCGCCGTGCAATGAAAGCGCCAGGCTCTGGCTGGCTCAGAAACACGCGAGCCGAGGTGGCTTCGGCTCCGCTCGGCTTCTCCAACATCCGGCACCACCCTGTTCTATGTGCCGGGCCCGGCAAGTCCGAGCAGCCAGCGTGTGGAGCAGGATGGCACAGGAGATCGTTGGCTGCCTCTTTCGCAGCACGGGAGGCCTCCCGTCTGGCCAGCTGCTCTCCTCCTTCTCTGCCTGGGAGGCTTCTTGTGCTGCAGAAGAGGCAGCTAATGATCCCCGGCTCCGCTGGCTTCTCCAACATCCGGCACCGCCCTGTTCTATGTGCCGGGCCCGGCAAGTCTGAGCAGCCAGCGCATGGAGCAGGACGGCGCTGGAGATCGTTGGCTGCCTCTTTCGCAGCACGGGAGGCCTTCCCGTGCTGGCCAGCTGCTCTCCTCCTTCTCTGCCTGGGGAGTTCTGTGTGACCGAGGCGGAGGAGGCTCCGCTTCTCAACATCCGGCTGGTCTTTGTGGGGCCGGCAGAGCTTTCCAGCGCGTGGAGCGCCGAGGCCGGGCGGCTGCCTGGTGTCCGGCTTTTTGCCTCTGCTTCCTCCGGGACTGGGGCCACCGGCGGCAGCAACTGGCCCTGTTCTTTACTTGGCGCAGCCGGGCGCTGCCTGTTGCGCCCGTGGGCGCCGCAACAGGCAGTTCTGCCCGGCTCCCGGACTCAGGTGTCGGGCTGGGGCTGTCGGAGTTGCTGCCGCCCAGTGCAGGCCCCCAGTCAGCCGGCCGGTCTCCTCCTGGGAAGGGAAAGGCGGGAGGCCTCCCTGCTGCCCCACGTGAGGGCCGGGGCTGATTCTGGGCGCTGACGCGATTTGGGGCGGCACCACCTGGCTCGCGTTGTTTTCTGGGCCAGCGAAGAGCCAGGACATTGCGGGAGTCTGTGGGAAGGGGCGTCATTGCCTGCCCTTGCTGGCTGCCTCTGCTTCCTTTGGGTGGGGAGACGGACAGGGCCCTGCTCATCTGGACCAAGGGTGAGTCTCTCCTCAGTTTCCCTGAAGGATCTTCCGTCGCTTTTGCCTTCTCCCTACATCTTCCCTCTGTTAAAATCCCCCCCACACACACACACACACTTATTTTCGGGCGGATAGATTTAGTGTCTGAGCATTCTCACATGACGGTGGGTCTTTCCCCCCCCCTAAAAACAGTTAAAAAAAGAAAAAATATATCCTCATGCAAGAACTTTTCTGCTTCCGATTACCCCCATGCTTAAAAGTTGCAAAGGAAACACGGAAGCAGAGAAGCGCCTGCCCAGCTCCGGAGCTCCACACCATTTTTTTTCAGAGGGGAATATGACTCGAGTATAAGCCGAGGGGGATTTTTTCAGCACAAAAAATGGGCTGAAAAACTCGGCTTATACTCGAGTATATACGGTAATTTAATCTTCTCCAAGTCTCATTCTACATCCCATAAATCCTTATTAGGATCAACTGTTCACTTCATTTTAGATTTCACCTGCTAGCCTAACTCTGGATAGAAACCAATAGAATAACATTCCTTTTTCAATAGTTTCTCTTTCAATTCACGTAAACTATGATAACAACTTTACTGCTAGCTAGATTCCTCCATTACTCTCTCCCACAACCTCTTCAATCTCAATTTGCTATCTCATATTTTTTATAAAACCTTGTTTTTAAAATTCCTTTGTTTTTGACAACTTTTATTTGTCTCTTTTGTATGAAAACTATGATATATGAGAAGCTAAGCTACCATCCATTATTTCATAGTCCATAGAGCAAATACTTTGTTTTTGATTTAACATATTATAAATAGTAAGCACCAATTATAAGTAATTATTATAAGGGCCAAAATTATGTCCATGTAATTTTCACTTGTTTTATTATTTACAAGAATATATAAAGTCATACATATAAAGTGAAGTCCTGAATGTACAATGGAATAAAGAACAGTGATGGCCATTTACTTGTGTCACTTGCAACTTATTTTATGGCAAAAATTGGGATTGATTGGGGAAAAAGTGGAAGGGTTCAAATACGTTTGACTGTGTCTGTATCTTCTGTAGAGGGCACAGTATCAATAAAGCAAATTACCGTTATATTTACTTTTGGCTAAAAAAATGAGATGAAAACTTAACAAATAATAATGCCTTATTAAAAAGGCATATAAATCTCAAGGCTGATATATTCAATCCTTATACATGTCCAATGTTTGATAATTGACATACTGATTGTTGAGCCGTGAAATACTACATGAAGTGAGAAATAGGATTTATCTCATGGTAGAGTGATTCTAAGCCCCTTCCTTCCCAAAATACATATATAGGCATCAATTATTTTGGAAGGAGCAGCTTTAAGAGTTCCAGATTAGTTTTATTCAATTCTTCCTTAAATGTCAGACGAAGAGGCGGACAAAAGGAAAAATCTTGAGGTACTGTCTTCTAGAGAACTAGAATATTGAGAGGCTTCTTTATACTACTTTTGGAAAACAAGCAGTCAATAAATATTTGGTTTAAGGTGATGCCATTTATTTGAAGTGTGTGGGGTCATTGGAGCTCTCCGAGCTTGGGTGTTTTCTTGAGGATGCTTCATTACCAAACTAGGTAACATCAGTGCTGTTTGGCAGTGGGGTTTGCTCTTATTTTATATACTAGTGGCTTGCTTTGTCAGGGTTGGTGGGAACTGTCTTGGTGGTTCCTTGATTGGGCTGTAGTCTACTGTTAACGTGTTTGGCAGCTCCTTGATTGGGATATTGTTTGCTTATTTAAAGTTATTTAAAGTTGCAAGTATCAGGAGAAAAAAGATAGCAGGCCAAGGAGAGGCTTCAGGAAACATTTCAGAGGACAGATAGACTTTGTTGGTTAAATTTGGCTTGAAAGTTTGGGTTCCTACTCTGTAAGTTATAGAATCAGGTAAGTTTTTGATGTATATCACACAATAATATTTTCATTAAAATAAAGGCTGCCAGAATTGTCCTTTTAAGATCTGGCTGATTCTTTAACTTGTTTCTTCTTAAATTAACTGAAACTAAAGTTGCACAATAAATAGAACAATAAATCAATCAAACAGGCTATGTTTGCATAATTATCTTTAGGCGTAGAAGAACTAGCCAGCTTTAAAACTATTCCAACATAATACCTAGCGTACCCACGACATCTTTAACCTGGTTAAGTGTACTGTAGGGAACTAAGAGTAATCTGCCCTTCCATGCTGTGTTAGGGGAGGACAGCAAAGGACTCTAAATGCTTAAAGAAGCCTGCAGTCAACCAACACCTACTGCTGAAAGTGCTTATCAGCCCTGCTTTCATTGTTAATTGCTTTGTGATAAGTTTGTCCTGTTAGAAAGCAAGCTGCCAGTGCTGCTGACAATGTAGGATAGGGAAGAATTCTGTCTGCTATTTCAGACTTCCTATTACTTCCATGTTCGGAAGAGAAAAGTTTACTGTTGGTTTATCAGACAGCAAGCTGCATTTTTTTGTTATTGTTGAAGAGGTCAGGACTTGTGTGTTATTATTGAATTCCTGATTTCCTATGCCGCGGTTCATGCAAGAATCTCAGCTCCTGGGCAGTCTATCTGTAAAGGTTCAAGGTAGGCATTCTTGGTGATTTTATTGAGACTTAATTTTAAAAAGTGAAGGTGAAGGGAAGGCAGGCAGATAAAATAGAGCAACAAGTAACTTATATACTTGTATTTATAACTTATAAATACAAGTATATAAACCTATATACATTACAGAGGATGTGAAAAGGAATGTGGGTGTGTTAATAATATCCTAAAATGATATCTTAAAATTGTTGTTTGCTCCCAACAAAATGGCTAAAATACCTTTTATTTAGTATCTGTATTGTCTATCGTGCTTTTAAATTTTTAATTAAATTGATTTTTGCATGCTTGCTTAATTTGAGCAGGATATTTTACTAACAATATTCTTTTTAGGTCTTTATGCTCGGAAAATAATAGTTAATTTAATGAACTATGAGCAGACTTGTGAACCGAGTGGTTTGGCTAAAGTTTTAAGTACCTTCCTTCAAAGCAATCATTTCAGTAGTAAAAGTTAACATTTAAATGGTTATGCAGACAGACCTACATCCGAATATTTAAAGTAGTGGGAAGTATAATCTTACAAGTCTTTTGCAATTAAGGCAAACAATTGCTAATCTTTCTCCCTTGTAAAGATATGGATCTTTCTAAATTTCTTCATTCCACAAGATGGCAGTAGATGACTTGCTGTCTTTTTAATCTCAAATGGAATACTTTCTAACTTTTAAAATTATGTGTTAATTTTTATTTAAGGACTCAGATGTCTAAACCACAGATCAGCAGATGTAGCATCATTTATCACATGTCATATTTCATATACTGAGAATGAGATACTACCTTCCACTTCAGTTTTTTGAGTTATGATTGCTGCTTCTTGAGCCATGTTGTCCCTTTTGTTTACTTTGAAATTGTGTTCCATCATTTCAGAAAAATGCAGCTAAAATAATCTGTCTGACACTAAAGAATTTTACAATGTTCAAAATCATAATACTGATGGCAATACTATACAGTATTAATCATTAAGTGTCCTGGATTCATGTGATCAACTTTTGCAATCTTCTGGCAAACAAAGTCAATGGGGAAACCAGATTCACTTAGCAACCACGTTACTAATTTAACAACTGCAGTGATTCACTTAACTGTGGCAAGAAAGGTTGTAAAACAGAGCAAACCTCACTTAACAACTGTCTTGCTCAGCAACAGCAATTTTGGGCTCAATTGTGGTCATATGTTGAGAACTACCTGTATACTCTTTTCCCATGAGCTCCAGTCAGCATGGCTGATCTCAGGAACTATTACATCCCCCCCCCCCCAAAAAAAAAAAAAACCCAGGATTTGTGTCATGACTAACCTTATTTTGGTGGATGCGCTGAAAGAGAAGGCAGTAATCTTTTTGAAAACTAGGTTATGGATATTTATTTAAAAAAATAAAGTGCAAGACATTGTTGAAACACAATACAATAATGTATACACTATTTTCTTAGTAGTAGTGATAAGATATAATTATGTTTAAAAAACAGGAAAGAAACTTGAGCAAGGAAAAATTAGACCAAGGATTCAAGCCTTTGTCTCATACAAATTTACATGCAGTAATAATCTTTATATAGCCAAATATCCCAAAATATCCCATTACAGGAAATCAATACTGCTGTTGATTCAAATATACTGTATCTAGCATAAAAGGAAGCCAAACACAAATGGGATGAAATGCCAATATGTAGCGTTTCCAATTTATGTTTTTGCTAATAACACTTGAAATTCAAATTATAGTAGACCAGGTGGTTTTTATTGAACTTTTTCCCATCCATAGCTAAAAACATAGCCCATGTATAGTTTTGCAATTTGACGTAATTCAATGTGAATCAAAATTATATATTGTCAATCTATTCTTAAATGTATTCATTTTAAGGAAGCTGTAGTGGTTAAGGCACTGGGCTAGAAATCTGGAAACTCTGAATTCCAGCCCCACCTTAGGCACAAATCCACCTGGATGTCTTTGGGCAAGTCACTTTCTCAGTTCTAGGAAACAGGAAATGACAAACCACCTCCAAAGTCTTGCCAAAAAAAGTCCAAGCAGTTGCCAGGAATCAACAATGGTTTGTATTGGCAGTGTATTATATCACAGGTGTGGCCCACGTATGAATGGCTTTGATGGTATTTTCAGCATTCAATTTTGTCTCTTGCAATTTTCTTACTCTTTGGATGTATTCTTTACAAATCACATTTTTAACTTGTCTGCTTGAGGTTATCCAAATTGTAAAATGCCCAGATACTTATAGGCTTCATCATAATGGGTCCTGATGGTTTGGCTATTTGGCATTTCAATTCTATTACTGTTTGTGATTTTACCCTGCTTTATTATACTGTAGCAAATCTCTAGGCCAAAGTCCATTGCTATATGCATGGTAAAAAATTCTTAGTGTTTGTCAATGACTGGATTCTGATTTCTGATTTTGTATATGCCTGTTGTAGAAGTCCATCAAGATTATGCCCTTGCTATACTTTTAGGTATAGAATTACACACAGATTACTTTAAATTTTAGTCTATCTATCTATTTATTCTTTCTAATTATACAAACTCAGTAATTAAATTGCCCTCATATTTTATTTTTAATGTAAGGTACCCTCTTCACACCCTGCAACAGATGAAACTCTCAATTGTTTGAATAAGCAGAAATTCTTATTTGCATAAGCTGTTTTTCCGCTTAAAGGGTTCTTTTTTATTATAATATTTTAGGTCATATCTGACACCTGTAAGAGATGAAGAAGCAGAATCTCTAAGGAAAGCTCGATCTAGGCAAGCTCGTCAGTCTCGCAGATCTACCCAGGTAAGAAACATTAACTTCTACAGAAGAAGGCAATGATCTCTAAATTATTTCATTTGTGTAGTTTTTTTTTCTTAGGTTAGAATGAAAAATTTCTTACATATCTTTGGCCATTAAAAGGCCTGCTTTAAATATAATTTGTATTACTTCTCAAAGTTTATATCTATTTTCAAGGAAGAATATTATTAACAAGTTATAAATGATAATTAAATTACTATTTTTAAAAAGCTAATTATTTTTCATCAGAGAAGAAATATTTGTTGCCATTACTTCATATTGAATATTTGGAAATGCTATATTTAATAGATAATTAAGTTAGCATACTTTGAAGTACTGATTCCCATCTTTGAGTTTACTTGATCAGATTGACTATCCTCTGATTAGAATTTTACCAAGATTATTCAT
Organism: Notechis scutatus; assembly: GCF_049901735.1. NCBI lineage: Eukaryota > Metazoa > Chordata > Lepidosauria > Squamata > Elapidae > Notechis > Notechis scutatus. Next base: position 37,422,879 of record NC_142011.1, on the reverse strand, counting down.
TGTGGGAAGGATATCGTATTTATCGGAAGGCGTATACATGCACTTTTTCCCCTGAAAATAGGGGCAATGATGTATGCGCAGCACGCTGACAGAATGTTAAGAAGCCTTCGGTGAATGCTGCTGATCATGGGGATCAAGGACACAATGAAAGAAGGGAGGGAGGAAGCTAACCAAGCCTGTCCTTCTCTCTGGGTCAGCTCTGTCAGTCGCTTCTTCGCCTCTCCACCAGCACAGGAAGAAACTGCTCAAAGAAGCGGGGGCTTCCTGCGCCCGTTTTCTCCCACCCACCCGCCCGCCCGCCCGCCCGCAGTGCTCTGCTTACTGCTGCCTGCCTGCCTGCCGTTAATGGTTGAATCGAACAGCTTCGGCTGAGTAAAAAGAGGCGAATAGTTATTATTCTCAGCCGGCTGCTCCCAACAACCAGAAACTAAGGCAGGCAGGCAGGCAGGCAGAATGGGACACTGTGGATTGAAGCGCCGGTGGTGGAGTGGGGGTGAAATGGGCGCTTTCCTGAAATTTCCTCTTAAAATGAAGATGCGTGTTAGCACGCCTGTGCGTGTTATATCGCCCATAAATACGGTAATTTATGACGGGATTTTTATTGACTGTAAAATAGTGATCCTCAATTTTTTGGGCACCAGGGGCTGGTTTCGTGGAAGACAGTTTTTCCACAGACCGGTTTTGGTGGTTGTGGTTTCTATTTTGTTCGCTTGCCCACCATTCACCTCCAGCTGTGCAGTCCAGTTCCTAACCGGCCATAGGTACTGAACTGAGGCCCGGGGATTGGGGACCCCCACTGTAAAGAGACACTACATTAACAAAGACTGTCTTATTTCCCAGGGTGTAACACTTACAGACCTGCAGGAGGCAGAGAAAACTTTTAGCCGGTCTCGCGCAGAACGGTTTACTCAGGAACAGCCAAGTGAAAGGTCAGACAGGCTCAGAGCTAGTGAGGGAAGCGGTGGAAAACAAGAAGATATCCCCAGAAGAGAATCCAGGGAGGTCAACTCACCATGGACTAGAAACTTGGATGAAGAGGTAAGTGAAGCCATACAGAAAACCTTTTTTTCCCAAAATTATGACATTTGATGAGTAATAGATTTGAATTATGTTTGAAGGAAAAAGTATATATTTAATTTGTATCCCATCTTTTTTTACAAGTTGGCTATTAAAAAAAATAGCTTTTCACTTCTGTAATGTTTTTCTTTATTTTTATACCATAGCAATGGATCTTTGTGAAAAAATATACCACTTAATCAGCAGATTTGATTATACTGGTATTCAAAATGACTCTATGATCTGTCCAAATATAACTTGTTGAAACAAATCTGAGTTAGCAGTGTTGACATTTTATTTCAAGGGCAGGCCCAGATGTGGTAACTTGATAAATGTCTTTTAAATGTCATTAAACGGCTTCTGCAGAAGATGTGAAAAATAATAATTATAATTTAAGAGTTCTGCCAGATCAGAGAAAAGTCAGCCAGGTGCTTATGGGAAACCCAGAAGTAGAGAATATGTATAATAGTACCCTTTTAACTTGTATTATAATATCAAACCAGCTCTGACACTAAAAGTGAGCCATCAAACTATTAACATTTTCTTCCATGAAATGTATTTTGTCCCCTTTTAAAGTCAGTCAAGGCCCATTACTGCTTTTTGGAGTAAAAAAAAATCTAGTTACCAATTTTATTGATATCACAATTAATTTTATACATTTTTGCCTTACCTCAACCTTCAGTTTTCACTTTAAGTTTTTACTCAGAAGGAATTATTTTCATGTATCCACATATGCATTTTGAGATTAAGAAACCTGAACTGTGAAGAGTAGATACAAACAACCTGCTGTTCTCTACTTGCTTGAGACTACTGTTCCACAATTTCTTGTCATTGGCAATGCTGGCTTAGGCTCAGAGAAGCTGAAGTTCAAATTAGTTAGATAACCTAGTTAAATAAATAGGTACATGTTGATCACTGGTGGAATTCAATTTTTTTTACTACCGGTTTTGTGGGTGTGGCTTGGTGGGCGTGGCAGGGGAAGGATACTGTAAAATCTCCGTCAGAGGTGGTATTTGCCGGTTCTCCAAACTACTCAAAATGTCCGCTACCGGTTCTCCAGAACTGGTCAGAACCTGCTGAATACCACCTCTGATGTTGATCATATCCAGAGGTGGGCTTCAATAATTTTAACAAAGAGTTCTCTGCCCGTTGCTGGGTGTGCATTGCCATGGTAGGCATGGCCTAGTTGGCCTCCTGCACCACGGCGGAGATGGGTGTTTTTGCCCTCCCCGGGCTCCAGAGGCTTTCTGGAAACTGGAAATGGGCCCATTTCCGGTCTTCCCGAACTTCTGGGAGGCCTGTTTTTTGCCCGCTCCGAGCTTCCACATGTGCCCTGTACTTACCTGCATCCAAAACAGGCCACGTGGGGACTCCGGGGAGGGGTGGGGTGGGCGGGGCCTGCCAGGAGTGGGACTTGGGGGTTGTCCGAACTGCACAAAATCTTAGCTAGGGGGTCTCCCAAACCCCTGCGAACCCCCAGCAGCCCATCCCTGATCATATCTGTAAAAATAATGTTTATAGTGGATAGAAGTGATTACTCCTGGTCCAAAACATTCTGGTTTTTGTTTTTGCTTTCAATTTATGATTAGGGGTAGTGTTAATTATTTTATTAATCAAATTTCTAGGATACCTAATTCCAATGACGCTGAGCCGCTTAATGTATGTAAACAATAAAACAAAAAGCTAACACTCAAAATTATTGTCATTAAGAGGGAAAATACCAAACAGTTATGAAATATAAAATCATCAGAGATTAAAATGGAAAAAAAGTTGTCTGTACCCTTAAGCCAAGACCTGGGGGAAGAGCCATGTTTTCAGTGCTCTTTGAAAGGCCAGTGGGGTGGGGATCATACTAATTTGTGGGGGGCAGATGTTATTTCAGGGAAGATGCCATGGCAGAGAAGCCCTGTTTCTTAGATCCTACCTGATAACGTTGATGGGATCCAGAAAGAACCAACTGTCAAATCTTACAGGACAGTCAGAAACCAGAGCAGACCAATAATTAGGTCCACATAGGGTTTTAAAAGTTAGAGCCCCATGTACAGCACATTACATTTGTTCAATCATGAGTTGACCCAAACCTGAGTGACTATATATATTCTCCTGTTTTACCTAATTATAGCTCACATAACCTATGCTCTTACAGTTGCTTTTTATATACGTAATGGTAAGAAGTACTATTTTCTATGCATATACATTAAATTCTGCTAAAGGGGTATAATGCTATTAGTTTTAAGCTTAGAATGTAGCCTTTGTTTGTTATCTTTGTACCAATTGTTATTGCCTATGCTTTTCTTCCAGTCTTCTGGTCGTCGATTGAGATACCTAACACAACAAGACAAACCTACAACTGCTGTCTCTCCTTCATTAACTTCCAGTCTTTATTCAAGTTCTCACATGCCCAAGACAAGTAGATCTGTATCTTCTGATTCATTGAGCTCAGCAGATTACCAAAGCACGTCAGCTGGCAACATGGAGAAAAATGGTATTTACTTCTTATATTGCTATATTTTATAACTGTTTGAATCTGTATCTATATGAGAGACATATTAAATATATCAGCCCATCAGTATCACACACACACACACACACACACACACAGGGAGGGAGGGAGGGAAAGACGGGGGAATACCTTTCTTCAAGCAAGCTGGAACCGGAAGGTAAAACCAACGGCAGGGGAGGGAAATCTACTCTAGGGTGGCTTGCTGATGTTGATGGGAAAGTCGGTCCCATATTCCAGAGCTGCAGTAGTCACAGGACTGGCCCTTTGGTCATCCCGGAGCAGCTCCTCCAGTCCATGGCAGGCTGGTGCACCCGGGTGGAGGAGCAGCTACTCCGGGATGACCAAAGGGCCAGTCCTGTGACTACTTTAGCTCTGGAATATGGGACCAAATTTCCCACCAACGTCAGCAAGCCACTGTCAGTCAAAATTCATATTAGTGGTCCATGGAATTTAAAATTATAAGTTTGGTGGTCCCTGAGGTCCAAAAGGTTGGCGACCCCTGCATTAGAGCTTGAAGTGGCTGTTGATGGATGGGAGAAAATGTGCAAGTGTGCACAAGTGCCCAAGAGAGTGTGGCACAAGAACAGTGAGGTGTGTGGGGATGGGGAAAACTTACCCAAGCAACTGGTAATCTTCCCGTCAGCATCTCCATTGACTTTGCTTGTGGGAAGCCAGCAGGAAAAGATGCAGTTCACAGTCATATGACTGCAGTTGCCATTGTAAATTTGAATGATCACTGAACAAATGGTTATTAACTGAGAACTACCTCTACTTGATAGACCCACAATAGATAGACAGACAGACAGATAGATATAGATTGGTAGAGCTTGGTAGATGATGAGGCTAAACAAATCTCTCTGTATGAGTACTATCTTGTCTTATTTTGAAAATGGTCCGATGATTGAATAAATTACTATTTTTAGCTGAAGCTTTGTTTCTTTTAACAGAATACGAAGATCAGGACCTGGATGACAGAACTTCAAACAAGCAGTCAGTAAGAGAGAGAAGGCGACCAAAAGAAAGACGGAGAGGCACTGGAATCTTTACAAAGGATGTAGGTATTGTCATTCATACATGAAACCAAAGAATGAAAGATTAAATTCTGATCCACTGGGATGGATAGCGCATTAGACATATACCCCTACCTAATTGCTAAAGACATAGGGCATTATGTAATTCTAAAAGGAAAACAAAAGACCTTCATTGTATGTAATTGAAACTATAATTGTTACAATGTTTATTCTAAAGGTAGGAATAACATTGATTAAAAAACAAAATGCAAACAGTTTGCTTACTGTGTACAACCCTAATTAAAATAACAATATAGTACTGTTGGATGCATATTTAAGTAAGCAATTGGTTCACAATAGCTTCAGTAGTATTTTGCTGCAAATTAATCTGTCAAACTCTTAAATGTTCATTACAGTCATGTATTTGCACTGTTTTGCCCATCATCTTATCTAGAATATAGCTAAATCAATAGTTCCTTAGCTGAACTACTGGATATAATGCTCAGATTTTTTGCAATCTCCAGCACACCTTTGGAAAGTTACAGAAACCCCAAGATGAATTTTCAAAAGATTTTGTCAAATTTCTCTAGCTGGTTTAAAAGCTCATGAATTATTTAACGTGCTGTTGCATATCAGTAACTACTAGCAAGTCTCTCAGAAATTACAGTTATCCAACTCACAGTGTGGAGAAAGAGAAACATATTACAATGAAATTTATAGTGCTTAAAATGGATAATGAAACAAATGAGTAATGAAACAAGACCTTGCAGATTGATAGCATGTTTGTACTAAATTATAATAAAGAGATACAGGGATAAGGTATATCTAGCAACTCTGTTTCTAACATTCTTCAGAGAGCTTTTTCTAAAAATAGTTTACATTATGTTTTAAACATATTTTGCAGTCAACCAACTTACTATTTAGCTGGAGATTCATGTTCAAGCATTCAAATAATTTCAAGGCTTTAATTAATATAACTTACCAGACATTTTTCTGGTATATTCTGGTATAGTATTGTCTAAATAATACAGTATAAAAATGAGTATTGTTTGCCTCAGTAGGTTTCTTTAAGTACATTTTTAGTTAGCTTATGAAGAAAACTCATTTATTTCAAACGTTTATTTTATGTTTATTTTGTAGGATGAAGAAATAGATGGTACTGAAGAAGTAATGGAGAACAAGGTAAGCATAGAGATATAGATAGATATTCGTTGATGAGCTGTTTCATGTGAAATTTTGGTTCCAAGACTGTTTTTTTCAACTCATTAACATTTTAAAAGAAACAGATTTGATTTAAAATAATTTCCAGTACATCTTGTATTATTTTTCTGTCCCTTGTAATAAGTATTCTCTTCTTACCCTTCTATAATAATGATGATATTAGTATTTTTATTTGTTTTTCACTAAACTATAACTTGATATGTGATAATTATGAAGGCAATGCAGGAAGTTGTTGAGAACATAAAAAAGTAAGGCAGTCTCTTTGGAATAAGACTTTGGTGCTTATGAAAAGAAATACATGTTTTATTTTTTGCTCGGCCACATATGGATGAAATGATTTACGATATAATTGGAATGGCCATGCCATAAATCAGATTTATGCTTTTGCCAAAACCAGTAATGGCAAAATAACAGGGGTAAAATACAAAGAAATTTTTTCTATATAAATTATTAAGAAACCCAATGTATAGCAAATAAGGTAGTTTTTCATTTTTCAATCTGAAGTGATATTTGAACTAAGAAAAATATCAAATAATCTTGCCTAGAACAATATGTGGTACACTATAAGGATGCTTTCTACAAAGTAAAGTGAGATAACTATTTATATCAATTTTTTTTTTACTTCTGTAAAATTTCATCCAATTTGATTAACAATGCAAAACGCTCAGAAATTAGGCAAACTTTACTTCTTTTTTTCAGTTGTCTTTGTCAGGCTTTTATTAGTCAAACCTGATTTATTGCATGCCAGTGTCATATCTTTATATGTAATGATTAATTACACACAGGCCAGAAGTTTTGGGTGCTCTAACACTGGAGGTTTTTAAGAAGAAATTAGACAACCATTTGTCTAAAATGGTATAGGGTTCCCTGCTTGAGTAGAGCGTTGGACTTGAAGACCTCCAAGGTCCCTTCCAACTCATATTTTGTTATAGATTACTGTTATACAGTAACATTTTATTCAGTTCTTTTGTATTTTTATATTAGACTTTGAGATAATTTAGAATACTTTTAATCAAACATGAGAGTTGGAAAATGTATAATAAATATAGAAATATTTCAAATTTGTACTATAAATGCAGAAGAAACACACTTTACTGTGGAACGTTTTAGTTTTCTAAATGTGATATATCTCTATGTTGCAATGGTCTTAATTATTTTTAATAATGCTTTATTCTATTCAGAATTTCTTTTCTTTACAGTAACTATAAAAAAAATCATTTAGTCATGCCTATCATACCTAATTTTAAAAATACTGAGAATAAATCCATCGACATTGAATTACTACCTGAAATTACTAATATCTGGAGCACTAAAAATATGGAAAATGTGCTTGATTCAGGAGTAATACTAGAAAAAATATTTGTAAGTTTTATACAGTAAAAGATTCATTCACAGTAGGAAGGCTTATTGCAATGAGCATGAGGTTAGGCTACACAGTGTTGGAAACTAGTATATGAACTAGTCTTTTTCAGTGAGCATGTGAAAATGGGAATCTCTTATTGCATTTGTTATTTGTTTCTGAGGGAGTTTTGATATAAGGAGGAATGTCAATTGTAATAGATGTGCATCTGGAGTGAATGTTGGTATGCTGTGTGTGTGTGTGTGTGTGTGTGTGTGTATGTTGTGAGTTGTAGGTAACAATATATTAACTTGCAAGGTTGTATCTGAGTTAGAGATCATAATTTGCATAGAGTATCATGATTAGGTATATAGGTCTTGATTACACTTTTGGCTTACCAAAACTGTATGTACTTAACTCTTAACAGAAAATATTGCATGTGGCAAAAGTATAAGTGGATTTGAAATTTAGTTACCAAATTTAGTTTAGTTTATTTTTCTTTATTGTCACTGCACCTTGTACAATGAAATCAAACACCATCTTCAGTGCACATCACGACCATGACTATGAAAATAAAAACAAACACACATCCTTCACCCTTCACACATTGAACCGGAAGCCCCCGACACCACACCAACACTGCACCATACAGCTGAATTCAAAAGAGTCCTGGGATAGATGTTTTCCAGCCTATTTGTCCTTGTTTTTATTATTCTGTACCATTTGCCAGATGGTAATAGTTAAAAAAAAAGGGTTCCCAGGATGAAATGGATCTTTGAGAATGTTTTGAACTTTCTTAAGGCAGTGGGAGCTACAAAGCCCTTCCAAAGTGGGGAGAGGGCAACCAATGATCTTCTGGGCAATGACATTAACCCTCTGGAGTGTTTCCTATCTGCCACTATGCAATTGGCAAACCATACAGAGGTGCAGTATGTTAAAATGCTGTCTATGGTGCAGCGGTAGAAGGTCACCAGCAATTTTTCATTCAGTTGTTGTTTTCTGAGAAGTCTCAGGTAGTATAATCTCTGCTGGGCCCTTTTGACCAGGGCTGCAATGTGGGCACCCCAGGTCAGGTCCTCTTTTAGGGTAACATCCAGAAACTTAAAACTGGCCACTTGCTCCATTTGGTCTCCATTGATAAGCAAGGGCTGGATGTCTGATCTGTTCCTTCTATGATCCACTATAAGCTTCTTGGTCTTATTGGTGTTGAGGACCAAGTTATTGTCTCCACACCACAAAAGCAACCCATCCACCTCATCTCAGTAGGCAGACTCATCCCCCCCAGAGATAAGTCCCACCACTGTTGTATCATCTGCAAATTTAGCAATACTATAACTAGCATGAATGGGAATGTAGTCATGCACATAAAGAATATAGAGTAAGGGACTCAACATGCAACCCTGTGGTGTACCAGTGTTAAGAATAAGGGCTGAAGAGTTATGATTACCCAATCTGACCCTCTGTGAGTGGCCAGACAGGAAATCCATAATCCAAAGGCAGATTGAATTAAAAAGCCCAAGGTCCACAAGTTTAGATACTAGTCTATGTAGAAGAATTGTGTTAAATGTAGAACTAAAATCCACAAAAAGCATCCTCACGTAGCCCCCCCATCCCTGCTGTTCTAGATGAGTCAGAGCAGTGTGAAGAGTGATGGCTATAGCGTCCTCTGTAGATCTATTTTTTCTGTATGCAAACTGGTGTTTATCAAATGTATGTGGAAGACCAGAAATGATGTGCCGGCAGACCAATTTCTCAAAGCACTTCATAATGATAGGAGTGAGTGCCACTGGTCTGTAATCTTTGAGGTTATTGATAGGGAACTTTGGCAGCGTAACAGTGGTGGAAGTCTTCAAACAAGATGGAATAGTGGACTGGGATAAAGACCGATTGAAGATCCTGGTAAAGACTCCAGCCAACTGATCAGCACATGTTATAAGAACAGTATTTGATTAAATTAAACATGTACAAGAATAAACAGAATGCACAGAGAGGTTCAGAATGGAAAACAGTGTATGCAGTGATATGTAGATATTGTGAAGAAAGATGGAAAGCAAAGCAAAGTTTGAAAAGATGGAGAAGTAGAATATTTGCTGTGTGTATAAATTAGTTTTAACTATGTATTGTTGTCTTCCTCTTATTTGATGCTTTTAATTTATTTAACCTGCTATTTCTTATCCTTTTTCCACCCTCTTTTTCCACACTCTGCATACATAACTTACGTCAAAAGGGAATTGCATGAATGGTATGCAGTGTTGTGAAAAAACTACATGGATGATCCATGAAATCACCACTAGTTGAGTTTGACTGGGAGGAAATTGTATTTTTTATGCAAGTATATACAATATTATTTTCTTGTTAATTTTGCATTTCCTTGGGGAAAGAAATAAAGAGCCCTGCTTAAATCCTTCAAATTCTCAACCACAGGGCTATTTCTGCTGATCTGTATGGTATCTGTTTCTCATTTCTTTGCTTTATTATCAGAAACTTTGTTGCTCTCAAGAGCAATGACTTTATTAGGCCTATGTTCTCCTTTTTGTTTTCTGGGATATTGACTACCTAATATGGTGAGGTATGCCCCTGTCTATTTCATGTTGCTCTCACGCCATAAAATTTTCTTAGTAGTTGCATTTAGCTGGGTTTCTTGTAGTTGATTTGGAAGAAGGGCTATTTAAACAGTGATATATTATAGTTTTAACTGCTTCAGTGAATATGTGAATTCTGATGCTCTTTCTTTCTTTCTTTCTTTCTTTCTTTCTTTCTTTCTTTCTTTCTTTCTTTCTTTCTTTCTTTCTTTCTTTCTTTCTTTCTTTCTTTCTTTCTTTCTTTCTTTCTTTCTTCTCTTGCATGTTTTATTTCCTAGAACAATGCAGTGATACTGGATAACTTTCAGATACCTAGAAGCAAAAAGATAATTTTAGGTAGCTAAGATAAAACAATTATTGAATTATGATTGGACATGGGGAAAAGCTTCTAATATATCAGCTTTATAATCAGAAATTATCTGTGGCATTAAAATGTTATTGAAAGTTTTTTGGCAAATCTTTTTTTTTCTGTAATATACACTATTGGTGGGATATCAGACTACATCTCTTAGTATATCCATTTTTGTCATACTTTGAAAGGAATAGTCACCAAGTGACTGTTAAAGTCTAATTTGAATTTACTCCCTGCTTTGCATATACAACCAAACTGCAGGCTTGCCTAGGGAAATCTGTTGCAATTTTTAATTGGGTTCCCACAGTCTTTTCTTTGAGCTTTGTTCCTCATTTTGCTAGACAAGCCTGCAATGAGTATTTCTACCAGTAATACTACAAAGTTTGACAATCCATGTGATATAGAGGTAAAACAAAATAAATGCTATAAGTAAGTAGTATATTTATTTCAATCATTTGAAAACAGCAAAGTCCACATTCTGGACAGAAAAGGACCATTGGTTTGAAAGAGGGGTCAAACAGGCCATCTGCATTAAAATTGAATAGCCCTACCTCAACGGAGGGGGAAAGGACGTGACACCATCCATCTCCTGTCTACAACACAGTCCTTTCAGCAGTCCCAAGAAGGTTCCACACCAGTGGTGGTATGTTACCGGTTTGGACCAGTTAGTAAAAAAAAGCCTCCCAGGATCAGGCGAGAGGAGGGGAAAAAAGCCTCCCACAATCAGCCGAGAGGAGAAAGCGCAGGATCAGCCCTCCCTCCCGCCCCTGCACTTTTCTTTAATTTTTCAGCTGATTGGCACCGCAGGCCTCAGCTGGTATGGGGAAAGCTGCACGTGTGTGTTAGGTGCGTGCGCGTTCGGTGCGTGTTAGGTGCGCGTGCATGCAAACGATCACTGAACCAGTAGTGGAACAGGTAGGATTCCACTGCTCTTCCACACCCATTTTCACTCTGATTCAGGTGACCGTGAGGGTACAGATAAGCCCGCAAGTGGACTCAACCTCGACAGAGAACTGCAAAGGAATATAAATCTTTCCATTCCCCACCATTCAACCAGAAGTTGAAGAAGCTTCTTGGATGAGAAGTGAAATGTTTTCAAGGAACAAAAATCAAGAAAGCCCAGTTGCCTTTTGAAAAGCACTTTTGGGATTTTTATCACTAGTTTGATGGAAGGGGGAGGAGGTATGAGAGCAATTTTATTGCATGGACTTCAGGATGTTGGGGATATTTTTATTTAAGAATGTCCCCAATTAAACATTAAACATATTTAATGTTAAAGTGTTATGTCAGCTTATATTTAATTTCAAAAGATAATTATAAAGAAAATGATATTTGACTAATTGTGCTTGAAGTTTCTATTATTTCAAAAGATATAATAAAAATTGCCCATACAAAATAAAATTCTGTTAGTCTTCTATGGTTATATTTTTATATAAGCATATATTTTCTCATGATTTAAAAACCAAAAGAATGGGAAGAGGAGAAAAGGTAATAATAGAAAAAGATGATTCCTGGAAGTAATTTTATTTTCCTCCTTTCCCAAATGATCAAGCTAATATTTCAGTCAAGTTTAATCCTTCTGTATTTGTTCCAGAGAAGTACTGAGCACTTCAGAACATTTAATAATCAGAATCTCTGTAGTATACTGTCTTCTCTGTTGTAAATGAAAGGTGTCAGACAATCTTGAGGAAACTTCAGTTGTGTCTGAGAAAGCTATTTGTTTCTTTGGAGATATAGGTAGTCCTCAACCTACAACCATTTGTTTAGTGACCCTACAATGCTACAGAAGTGCAGATAAAGTGATTTATAACCAATCCTCAAATCTATAACCATTACAGCATCCCTATGATCAAAATTCCTGCAGTTGGCATCCGGCCTGCATTTACATCTGGGGTCATGTGATCACCATTTGCGACCTTCCCAGCCATCTTCAGGCCAGCAAAGCTAATGGGCGAAGCTGATTTGTTTAACAACCTCCTGATTCACTCAACAAGTCTGGCAAAGTAAAAGGTCATAAAATTTGATGTGATTCACTTAACAACTGCCTTGCTTAACAATGGAAATTCTGTTCTTAATTGTGGCCGTAAGTTGGGGACTATCAGTATTAATATTAGGACAGAAACTCTGTGATTTAAGATTCCATGAACTCTTTTGAATGGCATAAATATGAGCTGAAACATGATCTGTTCTCCACATAAGTCATAAAATTAGACAAAAAACCCCAACTAAACCAATGAGTCAAAAACAAATGACCTGTTCATTTATCTATTGAAGAAAATGATCCAAAGCTGCATATTTCTGTGTGTGGCAAAGTATGTGAGCCTTTTGGATTATCAGTTCATTTGAATCAAAGATTCCTACTGAACTTCCAGTAGGATTTAAACCAGTTGGCTCAACTGAAATGCTTCCCAAGCAAATCACCATCTTAAGGGAATGAGCTATGCTAACAACCTTTTGAAGAGTGATGTCAAATATCTATTGCTTTGCCTATGTTATGGTTGCTATTTATCAAGTAAGATAAATAACTATCAGAAAGTCCATGATGAACCTTTTATCTGAAAAGGGAGTTGAGAATTATCAGGGTTTTTTTAAAAAAAAAAGTTTCTACCATAAAGGTAAACTGCTATTAAAGTTTCTAAATAAAGTAGAGCATTTTAATTAGCACTAGAAAGTTGTAAAATGGAATCATTACATATGGATTTGATGACTAGTATTATTTATAAGTTATAAAATATATATACTATGTTGTATAGCAAGAGCTATACAGTTTTATTTATATTTGATGTAAAAGAAGACATAAGTCATTTCTTCTGTATATACATTGCATATTTATGATATTTGGCCCATGAAAATGTTTCTAAAGAGGAGATGCTCTGAATAAAGAAAGCTAACCTGGTCTTTCAGGTCTCCCACGAATGGATTCATTGCTACTGTAACTGAATCCAACCACTTTACTACTGGTTATGCCCTCCTTCCCTCCCTTCCTTCCTCTTTTCCTAGCATTAGAGCTTCTCTAGAGACCTAGGTCTTCATTTACTGTAATGTGTCCCAAGGAGACTAAATGTCTTTGTTTTCTTGACTGTCTATTATATTCCTAGGCGTTTTCTCCGACACCAAAGTTTAATGCTCTCCCTCCCCTTTTTCTTCAAAGTCCAACTTTCACTTCCATACAGTATCACAGGCAATACTATGGTAATACTATATTTGTAGACAATTGTGGGTTCAGACATTTCATGGCATTCTAATATTTTTTTTCCAAAAACCTTAAATCCCTGCTCTTCCAAATGCTAATCTGCTATTTATTTCTTAACTACTACTCGCTTTATTGATCCTAAAAGGCAGAAGCTATTCAAGACTTTGATACTTTCATTGTCAGTTCTAAGGCTGGTTGTTCTATCTGTTTCATTAGTTTGGACTTTTTTATATTTAGCTTCAGTCCTATTTCTTTTACCGTCCTCCTTGACTTTCATTACTAGAGCCTTCAGAACTTTTGCATGTTCAGATGTCACCATAATATCTTTAGCATAGTAGAGTTATTGTTTCTTTACAGTAACTTAGAAATAAATGTCATGAATTTGTTGCCTATGATAACCTCTGCTTTCCTGTGGTCTGGTTTTTTAATTAGATTTTTTTTTTTTTGCATGGATAATTTACTTGCATGCTAAGCGACTTTATAGAAAGGTATGTTAACTTTCACCAACATCATTTTTCCAACAAATATAGCATAAAATACAGTTTTTACAATGTCACCTAAGTCTGGATTTGTTAAGAAGTATCTGCTTTCTGTTTCAGATGTTATTGGGTCTTAGGTCACAAAAAGCCTACAAAAATTACGTTTGTATTTTAAACACTTTCAGTACACTATAATTTTAAAGTCATGGATTTTGCTATGATCAAATGCTAATACACCAAATGCTCTTCCTTAGTTTCTCTGTTTATAACAGTCTTTGAATGAAAAGTGGGCTCTCTAGCGTGTATATCTTGGCTTGAAGCCTAGGAAATGGCCTTCAAGTCGGAATGGATCTTCTTTCCTCATTTTTTTAGCTTATTGCTATTTTTGTTGCATGTACATACTGTTCTCTTTAGCCACTTACACAGTATTTACATTAATTTGTTTGTTTCTAAAACTTCCCTTTAAATGTGATTAAACTCCCAAATGTGCCAAGATTATGGCTTGTGGGGGATGAAAGAAAGTTGTCGTTCTTGTGGATTTCTGCCTTTCTGTTTGTCTTCCTAACCAGAGTTATGGATAAACTAAATGAGACTTGAAACATTTGGCTAACTAAAAAAGTGAAAAGTCATTTTATTTGACAGTACTAATTCATAGGAATTTATGTGACCCTTAATACGTGCAACAGAAAAAAAAAAAAAAAAAAAAAACCTTGACTGCCAGTCAGTGAAGGCAGATGTCTGAATGGACATGTAAATTCCTGTGTGTTTAAATGCTGAAAGGGATCCTCCCATTAAGAGAACTTGTTGCTTGGTGTTAGAGCAGCATTCATTACTCAGTTCATTGCAGGCAAACAACTTTGCTTGTTTTCTTTTACAGGAAGTAGCTGCATTGTTTTTGCATCAGCTTAGTTTAGACTAGAGCCAATTTCTCTCTATCTGACAACACGAAACCTTTTCACAGTATATAGTCTTCAGTATAAGGTAGAGTGCTTTTTAGTGGCAACTCCCATGCAGTGGAATATCATCCTTCCAGAATTGCATGCAATCCCTTTTGCAAATCTCTGAAGATCTTCTGTTCCAATGGGTGTTTAGGAATTAACTACCAGCCAGTTCTGGTAGTTTCTTTTATTTTGTTGTTACTGCGATAAGTTCCTTTCCCCCCCCCCCCCCCCCCCCCCCCCCCCCCCCCCCCCCCCCCCCCCCCCCCCCCCCCCCCCCCCTAGTTTTCAACACCTGGAATAGATTGGGGTGGTTCATCAGTAGCAAAAAAATGTTGATTTGCCAAGTATGACTTCTAGCCATATGAAAGTTTTTCAAAAGCAGCAGTTTTCTGAAGTGATAGGATTCTGCATGTTAGAGAAGATTAAACAGTAAGTTGAAAGTGGAGGTTGAAATAAAAAGTTATAGTGTACAATGTTCCTATTCAAAACAAGCAATACACTTTATTAAGATACTACATTCCTTCTTCTATTTTTGGGGTTTATTAGTTTTTTAGCCCTTCTTCCTCCCTCCAATAATCATATGTCATGTCACGATCACAGACATAGTAGTTCTTCCTTGAACTTTTGGACTTCCCGTCTCCTAACTTTGTTTCTAAAGACTTGTCATAATTTTGCAAACTGTAAAGTAGCTCAGAGTTTACATGCTTTGTGCAGATTGCGTTACTTTGACTATGAACGAATCCATGCACTTCTTTGAAATTAAAGTAAAAGAGGAAATGAATGTTCAATCAAAATACCAAGTGGTTTGTTATTTCCTATAATATGCTTGTTATAGGAAATAACAAATGTTATATAAATTATGGGAATAACGTACTTGTTATTCCCAAAATTTCCTCAGCTGACTTTTGATTATTTATCTGTCTATTTTATCTCTCCGTTTATTCAGGAGCTCAAAGTGGCTACACAATAACTTCCTCCTCCCATTTTTCCCATGATAGTTCTTTGAGTTAGGCTGATCTGAGAAAAGGGGACTTGTCCCCAGGTTACCAAGTGAGCATCCACAGTTATTGGAGACAAAATTAAAGGAACCTAAGGCCAGTATGGACTTTGTGTATTGGAAATATAGCAGAAAATGGAGATCATGTTGTTTAAATGTATGGTGCATTTTAAACTGGAGAGATGGCAAGGGATTAATTTTGCTATAAATAGCTAAAGTGATTGTTTGTGCTCATGGGTGAAATTATTTAGCTTGGCAATTGGCCAGATACAGTACCTTAGGTATATATGAGCTCAATATAGGTATTATGAAATCCACAGTGTTCACTAGGTGAAGGTTTGAGATAGCTGCCTCTCAGATAACAGCATTTTGTATAAATATCTGCAGAATAGATTTCATGCAAGCCAGCTCCCACAGGTTTTGTACTATCTGAACAGAACTACTGTGGAAGTAGAATTATAAAGCTACCCTAACTGCTTTCCATTGATTTTCCTTCCATCGCACATACTAACTACATAAAAAAAGGGGAGCTTAATGTTATAAGCACTGATACTCCTAATTTTTCTGAATATCAGAAGGGGTTCCTCAAAAGGCTGTACTGAATGGTTATGAATATTGTGAGTTCTGACACTGACTAAATTCTTAATATTGAGGCATTTAAAAACTCTATTGAGAGGCAAATGGTTCAACTATTTTGGTTTCATATTAAAATCTAAAAAGAATACCCAGTTTTCTTTTGATGACTTACCAGTTTTTTTAACTTTTCAACATTACTTATCTCTTAATCAGTGACAGAGATGAGCAATAAGTAAAAGAGAAAATAGTGTTATGCTCCTTGATCTACCCTCTAGTCTGATGCACTGGGATATGTAATTTAACTAACTGGAAGATAATTCTTCCGTTGATTAAATCTTGGATAATTACTGAATTAATTTGAGGCAAGCATGAAATATAGACCATATGTTATGGAATAGACTGCCTTATAAGATGTTTTGAAAACTAGCAGAATATAGGTTTCTTGAAGAAATTCTGGAATTTGAAATTAGTATAACTTAATAGATTGAAAGAAATTGTTAAGGTATATTGTACCAGTGTACAGTACTACATTTCTGGTTCATATTAATTTCCAATTATTAAACTAATCTAAAGGAATGATTCATCCTATTACAAAAGATTTTCAAAAGGTGACTAATAACTCCTGGAAATGTGAAATATGAATTTCATTTCTAATGGGAATGTCTTGAGAATGAAGAAAGATCGTTATTAATACGCAATATATCTTTCTGACAACTCTCCTCTCCCTGCAGTGCTCTTGTTGAACTAAAGTATTGTTATTTGGTTTGGGAGAAAATACCATTTTAGAGACTTGAATAACGAGCTGAAACAAAAGCCATAACTTTTTTTAAAAATGTTCTATTAATAGCCATTTTTAGAACAATGCCAAGATTGATCTTTTATTGTGGCATTCTGATAAAAATTATTAAAATGGGAGAATATGTTTATGAGTACTACTTACAGAGGCAAAATCAGTTGAAATAATTCTGAGTTTGTAGCCAAGTGTCCAGTGGTGTATTAACCATTAAGCAGACTAAGCACGTGCTTAGAGCACCAGGCCCAAAGGGGGTACCACAAAGTTGAGAAAGACAGAAAAAATGAAGATTTGTAAAAAGATTTGTATGTACAAAGGAGGGGAGCACCAAGATTTGTCAGTGCTAAGGGCACCAGTGAGCCTTAATCCTCCACTTCAAGTGTCCATTTTAGTTCTTTTTTAAACTTTTAATTGGAATGTTTGTTCATAATTGGTTAAGTTCAGGATCTTAAAACTGGCTCACAGAACTTGAATTGTGTAATTTGTTTTCCCTTTAAATATCAAGTTCTGCTCTCCCTTCCCACTGTACTAAGTACCTTCTAGCAGAAGCTAAACTACTGCTGGTTATGAATAACTCTATTGTTCTGGTTATATTGACAATGTTTAAAAAGATTGTGTGTGTGTATAATTAGGAGATTATTAACGAGGGTTAAGCGAGCCTTCCTTCAAAATGGTGTTTGATGCTCTTTGCTGGCATCGTAGCTTGCTTTTAATTGTTATCATTTGCTAGGCAATTATGAAGGAAAAAGAAAAAGGAATCAGCAAATGTGCATTCAGACTTTTTTTTTTTTTTTTTTTTTGAGATATGGGACAATCACATGGATTTACAGAAATCGACCTTCACTAGCAAGTTTAGTGTAAATAGACAATTCTATGAGAATTGCATACTGCTTTTCCCAAGAAAATGTATTTTCCTTCTTTGTCTTTATTATTGTCATTGGTCAGCATTATTTACATTTTTGTAACAAGTTTACAAGATTCGAATACATAGACATTTTAATTGATTAACAAAAACAAAATGATTCCTACTACAAAACACTATACATACAAGATTCAGAATACTAAAAATCTAATATTTAAAACTGATTAATAAAATTATCAACCTACTTCATGAATAAAATATTAAATTAATTTTACTAAATTATTCAATGTGTTGAAGTGTGTATATATCCACACATAGGGAGAACCTTATTGTGGTTAGTTGGTGGTGAGATACAACGAAGGCTAAAGCATGTATACAGTACAGTATAGAAAGCATAATAAAATTTGGTATAGTCACAAGACCTTAACATTAGGAATGGATTAAGCAGCATAAAACAATAGCAGCCAAAATAAATTTTGTGATGCTCCTAGAGATGTTAACCTTCTAGTCTGAAAGTAAAAAAATGAATAAACTCCTCATCAGAACAGGTGGGGCTTCTGTTAATAAGCAGAGTTATGAAGGAAGGGGCATTGAAGAACATATGATGTAAAGTCTCAGTTTCCCCCACTGTCATAGACAGGTTTGCAGATTTGCACTGCCAAAAGTGTATTGTTACTCTTCATGTCCAGTCCAGCAAAGTAGGAATAACATACCTCTTGTTCTCTATTATATTTTTGACTTTCTCCCGATTAGCAGAAAATGTGACAACGATGGTAATTGTTCTAATTTCTAATAGGCAGAAGTAAGGCCTACTTGATTGTCATATACTTGTTTTACATGCAGTTTAATAATAATAAAGCCTTTTAAAATACTTGTGAAATTTTTTAATTTGTAATCTGCTTGATTGATTGATTCCAAACATGGTTAAACCAGAATCACTGAATTCAAAGGATGGGAGTAAGTAACAGCTAACAAGTCTTATTATTTCATCAGTCTTACTTTTAAATAATACTAAATCTGGATTTATCAAGCAGAATTTGCCTGCTGCCACTATATTCTTAATTCTGAAAAACCAAAGTTGTTGAGTTCACAAAGTGGGGGATTTCAGAATGTTTTCTTAGAATAAGTATGGTATTCATATGCATCTCTTAGTAAAGTGATGACATCCAAACTAATTTAGCAAATATATAACTCTGAGAAATCTGTTTTATGAACTGTGCTACTTAGTTTAACAGAGTACGTGTACTTGTTCCATATAGAGATATACTTTAATATTGCCTGTGTAAATCTGCTAATCTGTTTCAGTTAATAACATTTAGTCTATGTTTAAGAGACTTCAATTTTGCACTCCTTGTACCTAACCTACCTAATGTTGATTCTAAACTGTTACAAATCTTGAAAAAGCAGCAAGCTCTTCTTACAATTATATTAAACAATGGCTAGATTTTAGACTGTACAAGTTTGCTGAATTCTGTGGAGTTGTCTACCTTGAAGCTTTCTGGGTTTCTGGAACCGATAGCTTTCTTTCTCATACAAGTAGCAGTCCAAATCCCAAGTTGAAAGTGAATCTATGCCTTTGGCTTTCCTCCAGCATTCCTCACTGAGCAAGTAAGAATTTGGAATGTCAGAAAATAGCAAAAGGGGAGGGAAGATACAAGTGTGTGAAGGCGTTCCTGATTTGGAGGACGGAACAAAACACAGCTTCATCTGGATTGCCCTTTTCTGAAGCAGCATTCCTTCCTTATTTGTACTTTCTCACTGATGATGCAGCTCAGTTCCAGCAATGAAGATCTGTCTCATAAATGCTGTGGATTAAAAATGCTCTTCATGGAACTCTCTTCCTAGCTGGACAAATGGACCAGTCTTCAGGGGTTGTCATTTTTGTGATCAGATTTCTTTTGTTTGGTTATCTGGAAACATCCTGGCTTTGCTGTACGGAAACTGTTGTTTAGCAAGAAATATTTTGGAAAATCTGAGGACTGATTTAGTTCTGAGGTTGGCTCTCTACGATTACAGAAGCTCCCTGGTTCTATCTTGCCATGATTAAAGAATTATGGAATACTGCTGACTGTAATATGTTTTTTACAAGCATTATCTGGATGCTTAGAAACTTAATACTTTGAAGAATGGATAAAACCCTGTAATTATCAAACCAGTTTCTTCTTACTTTAGACATCACTATACATCTTCAGCCAGAGACAGAGGAGTACTATCTTATTGCTACTGAAAGTTGCCTTGCTACCACCCTGAATGGACCATGTCTTCCTTGTATACCAGGAATAAGGAGTATACTCGAAGCAAAAAGTCTCAGTCTGATTCTCCCCCATCATCTCCTTCCCCGATTGCAAAGACATTCAGAGTAAGCAGTCACTTAATTTCTATATATTTATTTCAACTTCCTAAGGGCTTGTCTTAATTACACATTACATATATCTTTCCTAAATGTAGTCTCAGTGCATAGTTCATTTCTGATCTGAAGTACTTATCTTGGAAAAGCCCTAACAAGGCTCTATTATAGAAGGAGACTTCAGCGACACAAAACCTCTTAATTTTATCTGTAGTTACTGCCTCCTATTTCTTCATAAAGATCAGAAATTGCATTAGCTACATATTTTGTACCAGCACATAGGTTTTTTTTAAAACAGAAATGAGACAAAACCTGAACAGCTTGTTAAACTGCTTTGTTTCTCAAGTCCAAAATACTTAAATATTCCATTTTAAAGTTTGGTGGTGTATTGATAGAATGATATGATGTGTAATACTCTAAAATAGCCTGGATACAGCAATTGTCATTGTTTCATATTATTTCTTCAAATGACAAGAATCCCATTTGCAAGTTACAGAGAAACTTGAGGACTCAGATTCTTCAGACATTTCCTTGAGTTGTTCTTTTTCGGTCTCAGAAGTGTAAAAAGAGACGAGGTAATATTAGTTGATTAAAACATTACCCGTACTTTATATCACTAGGGAATACTGAACAAATTGAAATGTTTCTCTATAGCAATAGTTATTACAAACTTCCCACAGATATGTAGTGTCCACATTGTCTTAATTTTAAAAGAAAAAAAGTAGGAATACAATAGGTGTACCAGATTAAAGAAATTTGCTGTGCCAAAAATGGGACACTCCTTTAATCTTGGAACTTTGCTCTCCACCAGGAGTGTTCTACTTGTTGTGATGGCAGAAATCTATGGGCTTCTATGGTGTTGGGGTGAATGAAAGGAGTTTTGGATATGCTGAATCCCAGATCTTCTCATTTTTCCAAACGTGCCCTTCAAATTTACTTGTGCTAAAGATGATGTGGGCAATTTTCTTTTTATACAGTACAATCACATTCTGAAAATTTAAAAACAATTCTAAAGAATCCAATAAAGGCAAACTAACATCTAATACTTATTTTATAATGCTGTGACGTATATGTTTACTTCTGTTTGTTTTGCAAATTTGATGGAAAATATGAATTACTGTCTTTAACTTCAAGTCCTGAAGAATGTTTCTCTTGGCTAAGAATTTATCTCTGGAGAAAATATCATAATAATTGTTAACAATTTTTTTAAACTTGTAAGATCACAGGTTGTTTTTGCTGTTAGTTAATATCCTCGGGAATTTCTATCCCATTATTTCTATTACCATTTGTAACTGTCCACATTGCTTCTTTGTGCCTCATTAGTAGTTTTCATTACCTCAATCCAGCTTTCTGAACTGACCTTGCATTTTCTTCCTGCCTTCTTGTGTCTCATCCCTTTGCATTCAATTTTCTTGCTGTTCTTCTTCTTCTTCCCTTCAATAGCAATACCGAGAGTATTAATATCTTCCAGTTTGAAAAGCAGTGAAACCATGTAAAATGACGATATCTATACTCTCTATTCAGTTGATTGCTTAATGAGGCATTTTTCTTCTTCTTTCAATTAAGAGGCTCATCAACATTCATTGTTAAAGAAATAAACCAGTCTTTTGTTACACCAAATGGTAAACAACTTAGAAAGACACCCTTCAGCTACATGCTTATCCTCTTTTGCTTTTTTGTAGTTTTCTTGCTTCTATATAATTACAACATAGAAGAACTATGTCAATCCTATTTAGACACTTTAATTTTAAAATTAAATTGATTTGCATAATTGCAGAATACATTTAAACATAAACCAATTATAGATTGGAAAATTGTGTAAAATAAACAGTACAGTTAATAATTGCAAAGAAACTAAAAATGAATGTCTTTGGTTTGGGGTTTTGGCCTCATTCTCTCTCTTTTTTTTATTCTTTTTGACTTCCCTAACACACAAATCAAGTGACCATTTACTCTGCTGTTATGAATTGGTCCTTTACCCCTAGCGACTTTATAGATAGATTTCCTCCATGATGATCTATCCTAATCTGGTCTTTCAGATCGTTTAGTGTTGCACCCATTGCTACTGCAACTGAATCCATTCACCTTGTTGCTGTTCTTTTTCCTTCTACTTTCCCCACCATTAGACCCTTTTCCAGAGAGTTGAGTCTTTGAATAATGTATCCAAGGTAGAACAATTTGTGACTGGTCATTTGTGCCTTCATGAGATTTAACTTGATTGCATCTTTAGTTTTCCCTTATAACTCTGTTCATTTGCTTGAGTCATCTGAAGCTATTTGCTCTAGGACTATATTTTTGCAATGTAGCTTTTAAATTTTTAACTTTTATGGGATTGATAGCTGGGGAAACATTTCTTTCAGTATTTTTGTTAGATTAGGGCCAGTGTAGATAGCAGCACCTAACTGCCTTTAGCTAATCATGAAAGCTGAGCAGGGTCTACTCTGATTAGTATTTAGATGCAGTACATGAGAATTTAAGGAACATTAGCAAGACTGGAATGTTGAAAAGAAACCTCCCAGAAGGCAATGGTAAACCACTTCCATATTGTTGCCAAGCTCTGGAGCCTACCGCAGCACCAAACTATTAAAACAGGCTGATGCATTCTGGAAATCTAAACATGGAACTACAAAAACTACAATGACCATTCAATACTATAGAATATATTACTGTTCAAGACTTATGACATAAGGGCAAACGAATAATGAGCAATTGACAGTTTATGGGGAACATGGCCCAAAGAATATCTGAAATTAACACAGAGAGCATCAAATAAAAATGAGTTATCAGTGACAATTTAGCATATTATTGCAATGAGAGGCAAGGAATTGCGAGAGTACCATGTTTGTTTCAATAGGATAAAATAATGGCTTTAGAAAGTAACATAGTCAAATTAACGAGAGAAAGATGAAACAGAAGTTCAGAGTGTCAATGGAAATGATTTGTTATACACAGTGTTCAGCTGTAGAATGAACAAGCAGACAACTAACTTTCAGAGACATTTCTTTCACAACAGAGAAAACTAGAATTTTAGAGTTTTCATACCATAGCAAAATCCACAAAGAAGCAAAGTCTAAAGTTTTACTGATAGACATGAAATGAAGCAATAAATCAAAATGTGTAGCTCTAGGATTTGGGATTCAATTTAGTACATTTGAAGTGAAATAGCCTATCCCTTTTTGGCCACAGAGAGATTTTAGATTTTTTTCTTGAGATTTATATATACAGTTCAGTTGAGGCTTGTCACCACTTGGAAAGAGGCTATGGCAACAGATTGTCCTGAGAATTGTCTCTGTACACAGAGGTTCCCTGGTTTTCAGAGGGCCTACAAGAGAATCAATCAATGCCATTGGCATTCTACAGGGAGCAAATCCAAACAGATGCAAGTACAAGTAGTCATTTCTTAAACATCTATTCAGTGACCATTCAAAGCACTGAACAAATGGTATTTAGAATTGGTCTTTGAACTTATGACTGTTGAATCATCACTGTGTTCACATGATCAAAATTTAGGTGCTTGGCATTTACAATTGCAGGTGCACTTCAACTGCCTCCACTACCCACCTCCCCCATCTCTGGCCTTTTGGCCACCTTGTACACTGACCTGCACTCTTCCACCCTGCATTCCACCATCTCTGACTCCCCAATGCCCTTTGCCATTTTTGTCCCACTGCTGACAAAGTGCACCCAGCCAAAGCAGCTGCTGAATACATATGTCCACCACATGGCCAACAGGTGTGCCGCGTCAGCAGAGGGAAGAAAAAGATGGTGAAGGGCAGCTGGGGACAGCAGCAGTGGCCCAGTGCAGGATGGCTAGGGTGAGGGAGAGCAAGGTCGCCAAAAATGCAAAGATGGGGAGATAGGTGGATGACAAAAAATGAAGCTCAGTAGGGCAGCGCACTTTAGGGCAGAGCAGGAGAAGCATGAGGTTTTCATCTTAACAACCACAAACAGGAAATGACTGTTGGAAATCCCATCACTAAATGGTCTAGTCATGTGATGTTTTATTTAATGGCTGCTTCACTTAGCAACAAAAATTATGATCCCAATTAAGTGAAGACTGCCAGTAAGAACTTTTCTTGGAATCTTATTTTCCACCTTACTATGTCTTTGAGTGTCAGTGAGCAGGCTCTTCTGGATCAGGAAGAATTGGTGGAGCAATTGCAGGTTCACTGTGGAGCTTTTCTCATCGTTTGCTCGGTTTCACTCTAAGTTTGAATCCTACGGAGGTGACCGAAGCACAGTCTTCTAGAATGAGTTCATGTCTGTTAGTCTTGAGGAAATGGACAGGAACTTTGGAGATATGTGTCTGCCATGTATATTAGATCCATGTCCCTCATGGTAGATTGAGGCCTCCAAGAATCCACATGTGAATGGATCCAAGTAGTGGTAAATGCCTTTTGGAGTGGAGGGAATGGTTCTGCTAGCTCTGGAAGAAATGGCAGTATACCCCTTCTTCAAGAGATCACCCTTGGACTAAGTTAATCTGGATAATTTTCATCCAGATTCCCACAATCTCTTCAGTTGGCCTCAGCCAACTTCAGAGGGCCTTGGAGGAAGCAGACCATCTTTCCAGTTGAGATTCAACCAGGACATAGTACTGAAATGGGTTTGGTCATGCTTGTTGATGAGCTATTGCAAGCTTAGAATGGGAGTGAGGCATTAATCCTGGGCCTTCTTGATCCTAGGTGGCCTTTATACCATCAGCCTAACCCATAGTGTACCTCTGGATCAAGGACTGAGAGTGGTGGACAACATTTTGCATTGGTTCTCCTTCTTCAAGGCCCAGTCTGCCTTGGTGGGAGAGGAATTTTCAAGGTTATTCCCCCCACCACCACCACCACCCTGCTTTGTGGGCTGTCACAGGGCTCTACCTTCTCCCCCTCCTTTTTATATCTACACGTAGCCACCTGTTGAGGTCATCCATCAGTACGATGTGATATATCATTAATATGCTGATGACACCCAGTTGCAAATGACATCTCTGTTGCCAACTATTTAAATGAAGCTGAGGAGATTGTGTCCTAATATCTGATGGGTATGATAGCTAGAAATGATAAAAGAGGTTGTGGCTCAACCCTGCCAAAACTGAGTGGCCATGGATTCTGGATTCCCTTGATCTGGGAACTAGAGAATTTCCATCTTTAGTTCTGGATAGAATGACACTGCCCTGTTCTGACGATGTACATATGAGGATTCTCCTGGATACACAGCTTCTACTTGAAGAGTAGGTGGACAACTGTGGCCAAGGAGAACATTTTACAATTGCTTTTGGCGCGCCACTTGTACTTATTTCTGGACTGGTAGGCCTTGCTCATAATCATTCATATCTTAGTGACTTCGCAAAGTAGTATTGCAATGGTCTCTATGTGGGGCTGCCTCTGAAGACCATCCAGAAACTTCATGTGGTTCATAATGCAGCAGTGTAGATAGCAATGGACATAGCTCATCGTGCCCATGTAACACCACCAGTCTGCAAGCTGTACTGGCTCACAGTAGGCTCCTTGGTGTGATTCATAGTTATTAGTTATTATAGTTGTTAGTTATTATAGAATATTTGCTGCCAATGTGTTTCCATAGGGGGGTGTTCTCCAGTTCCCTCTTTTAAACTTTGCCATCTCATGGGATCTAGGAAATACTATATGACTTTTCTGTAACTATCCCTGTGGAATGATCTTTCCTTTGATATATAACAGGTCCAAATTTTGTTTGCCTTTAGAATAGCCATTAAGCTTCTGGCGTCTTCAAGGCATCTGAGTTCTAGTAAATTGAATCCTATTTTTGTTATTTAACTTTTGTGCTTAGTTTCTATTTTTATGTTGTATTGCCTTTTTAATGCTGTATGGTTTTTTTTTTCTGTTTGTTCTTGCTGTATGGGCTACGAAATCACATAGTTTTGAGTTGAGTAGCCATACAAACCCAATAAGTAAGAAAATAACAGAATAAAAGTTGGAAGGAACCTTTGAGGTATTTTAGTCCAATCCACTGCTCAAGCAGGAAACTCTATATCATTTCAGACAAATGGTTGTCCAATATCTTCTTAAAAACCTCCAGTGATGGAGCACCTACAATTTCTGAAGGTAAACCATTCCACTGATTAAATGTTCAACAGTCAGGTAATTTCTCCTTATTTCTAGGTTGGTTCTCTCCTTGATTAGTTTCCATTCATTCTTTCTTGTTCTGCTTTCAGCTACTTTGGAGAATAGGTTGACCCTTCTTCTTTGCGGCAGCACTTTAGATATTGGAACACTACTATCATGTCATCCCTAGTCCTTCTTTTCATTAAACTAGATATACCCTATTCCTGTTCTTCATATGTTTTAGCCTCCAGTACCCTAATCATCTTTATTGATCTTCTCTGCAACCTTTCTAGTCTCAGTATCTATTTTGTATTGTGATGACCAAAACTGGACGCAGTACTACACCAACTTTGAAATGTAACTTTCCCAGTGTTTAATTGTGGCTCATGCATTAAACATGTAGATTGCACAAACAGAAATCTAATATATGAAAACTAAAGTTAAGTAGAAATATTCATGAATCCTTTTCTTTAATGTTCATCATAGCATTTTCCCGCAAGTGTAGGGTTTGCTTTTTTTTCAAATCAACTAAGTGCTGATCTATTTGTGACAGGAATTGACTGATTAACTTGCTACCTGAACCTTAACTCATAGTTTAGGTACAAAAGCCAGCCAAGTATTAAATCATAGGTTTGTATGAAAGCCAGCTGGATGACTTTAACCCAAAGTCACCCAGCTAACTTTCATACCTAAGGCAGAATTTTAACTCACATTCTCCTAGTTTCTAGCTTGGTACCTTAACCACTAAACCAATCTGGCTCTCAAAATGTTTGTGAACATTTAAGAATCATTAATGAGAACTTGTCTTATTCTTATAATTTACTTTGTATTAAGTGTTTACTTTCTATGACAACTGTTCCAGTTAGTGGTGAAAAGTTTAAACAGTAAATATCTTCCATACATAATAGTCATTTTTCAATAGCCACCTTATGCTATACTTAACTATATTCCACTTTTACTCTTGAAATGATAGAACAATGCTAGAACTTGTTTGCTATTTTAAAATTGGTCATCTTCTCTTTTTTTCTTATACAAATCCACATTCATAAATATGGTACATTATTGATGTTAAAAACACTTTATATTACTTCCATAAATACCGTATTAGAATTATATGAACAGCTGTTCTGTGTGAAATGAAAGACCTGTCTGTTCCTGTGCCTAATCATTTGCACAAGGGAAGGTCAGATGTAAGACACAATAGCAACAATACCAATAACGTTAATCGAAGGCATATATTGAATGCAGTTTCATTTCTAGAAGATGTTAACTGCAAAAATCAAGAAGTAAGAGAAGACCTTTAAGGCTTCCTTCCCTTAATCTGTTTAAGAAAACAGATTCCAGCCACTCAGAATTGAAAAATACACATATTGTGCCTAGTCCTTCATAGTTATTAGAATTCAACTGTGAACAGAAAAATAATCTTCAGGTCAGGGCTATAATGCATAGCCCTTTCCTTGAAAGCAAATATGAAACAACATAATAAAGAGTTCAGCTGTATGATTGCTAATCATAACATCTGACAACGTTTTCCAGCTTTTTCAGTAAAAACATTCTTTTTGGCTTCAGAAGAGAGAATAAAGACTAAATAAACTAGAACTAATTAAGGAAGCGAACTAGGCTCCATTAATCGGAGATTTCTTTTGCTGTATATTTTTATATGCTTATCCTATCCTCAGGGAACAATTTCCAGGTGTGGGCAGCAATTTGGGTGTTGTCTATTTTGCATTTCTCAGATGTTAACACTAAATAGCATTTAAGGGAGAAGGCCCAGTTTTCATAGCATGTATGCTCATTGAATTCAGACCCCCAGGAGAATAAAATGGGAAAAATAAGCACAGCTATAACATTGTTATATAAATTTAGATGGTCTTATTCATCAGATTTGAATCTGATTACCTAGTTATTTATTAGATGTTAAATCCATATTGGGCTTGATTTATTGGGATTTAAAACTATTAGTTAATTAAGTGCCAATAGAAGTTAAAATTATATAATAAATCATATACTATCGCCAGCATAATCATTAGGAGTAAAAGGTGAATCTTAGCAAGAAAATATGAGTTGGAAAATCTCAAAGAAGGAACAATTGTGCATAATTATGTTAACAATCATGTACTTAATTGTTCCTTCCTTGATGTTTTCCAATTCATATTTTCCTGCTAAGATTTTTTATTACTAATGACAGAATATTGTAGAAAAGTTATGACATATTTCATGTTTTTTCATGTTTAACTGAAAAGTGTTGAATTAGAAAATAATTTCCTAATAGCAATAGAAATTGCACATTAATAGTAAAATAAGAATATGTTTAAATCATCCTTTTGCCTTTCGAGTTTTTCAAGGCTTTTTAAAGTAACACACTAAATTACTGCTTACTTAAATTACTTAAAATGCATTTAGCGTACACACAAAAATATAACAAGAACTTGAGAAAAAGCAGGTCAACTTGAAAATGGTGTTTCTCAAATATGGTAACTTTGACATATGGATTTCAATTCCCAGTATGCTGCTGGCAAATTCTAGGCAATTTCAACTCTAACATAAATGAGTATGCTATTTCTGCATTGGAGCACAATACTTGGGCACAATATTTAGAACACTATGATAAAAAAGAAATTCTGCTACAGAGTTTAAAATATTTTTGTAATCTTTGAACCCAGCTGTTGGAAATTGTACTGGAAATATAAATATTAGAGTCTTCTCCTTTCCCTGTTCCTTTTTTGGATTAAGTACTGGTAACTGAAGTAAATAATTGAAGCCAATTTAATGAAGTTTTTTCTTCATGTGGGGGGGAATAAATGGCTATTTATGTCCTAGTTCCCCATTTCAAAATTGCATTCTTGTAAAAATTTCAAGAACATGCTTTTAATTACACATATGCCATCTGTGAATGCTTTTGAATTTTAAAAGTAAGTTTGTAATGTTCCATAATCCTACACATATCTACAATCAAAACAGTATGTTTTTCCTGGCTCTTTACAATCCCTTTGTTGTCAACATTGCAGAATAATTTCCAGTATCTAGTCCTGTTCCTTTTTATTAAAAACAGAAATAAAGGAAGCACAATGAAAGTAAAAAACACATAGCAATGCAGTTTCATTTGTTCAGTTTTCTTTATTTCACTACTGCCACAAGCTCACAGTTGGGTCAGCCAAAAAGAGTTTGGGAAAATTATCTCAGGGGCTCTTCTTAGTATTCTGTAGATTGGCTGAGTTACTGCTTTTAAACTGTTGCTTCTCTTTTGGTTTTGCGGCAGCTTTCTATCCAGGAAACAAAATATAAACTCTCGGTTATTAGCTAAGTGTTTGACACATTTGCTCTCTTTGTTTCCTGCATCTACTCTTACAGAGAGATGTGGAAGCCACTAATGTACAAAGAAATACATATTGTTTCTGTTATGCTATGGTCTGATTTGCAAGGTTCCCTTTCAACTCTATTAATAGCCTAAATACAGAGAGAGCTGTACCAATTACAGTTTGTGGACCATCATCCATGGTACACTTCTATAATTATAGCAGCCTTATGTCATTGTCTATCCTACTGATTAAAGGTCTCAGGCTAACAACTGGAAGAGTGTGACTTCTAGTTCCACTTATGCCTGAAGCCAGGGTGACTTTGGGTCAGTCATTACCTCTCAGTCCTAGGAAGGAAGCAATGGTAAACCACTTCTGAAATTTTGTCAAGAAAACTTGTCCAAACATTTGTCAGAAATTACACTGATTTGAAGGTACCAAAACAAATAATGAAAAGTCTGTTTTCTTTACATAACATTCTAATTGCCATACCAAATTAATATTTGCTTTTTTTTCCTTTGAAAAAACCTGTAAGCAATTTTGCTGGCTATATCATGCAAGCTGCTTTGCAATTTTGGTTAAAATGCATCCCTTAACAACAGAGGTGGTATTCAGTAGGTTCTGACAGGTTCTGGAGAACCGATAGTGGAAATTTTGAGTAGTTTGGAGAACCGGCAAATACCACCTCTGACTGGCCCCGCTCCCATCTATTCTTTGCCTCCCGTCCCAACTGATCAGCTGGGTCTTCTTTGGTTGCCCTGCGTAGGAGAACGGAGCTGGAAAGCAGGTTAGTAGGGAGGGAATGGGGATTTTGCAGTATCCTTTCCCTGGAGTGGGGTGGGAATGGAGATTTTATAGTATCCTTCCCTTGCCATGCCCACCAAGCCATGCCCACAGAACAGTAGTAAAAAAATTTGAATCCCACCACTGCTTAACAATGCTGCATTAAATCAGGACTTGCTTTTTTAAAAAAACAGCCTACAACACAGAAGCTCACTCTTGTCTCAGCTTTCGATTAAAAAAAAAAATTGTTACGCATTTGTGGTTTATGTGGGATGCAAACAAACCAAGTACTGGTAAGGATTATAAGTACAGAAGAGGTTGGAGCTTTCCAATGGGTACTAAAGGAAAGGTCAAATAATCTCCTGTGATGTACTCAGGTTTTTTATTCACTTGACTAACTTGGCAAAAGCTTGAGTTATAATTCTTTCTGCTTCAGTGAAGATAATTCCTGAAAAGTGTGGTCAGCATTATACCCCTTGCTTTAAGAAATTATTTCATTCTGTTTGCTGTAACTGTACCATTCCCTGGTACTGATTTCTCTTTGTACTGTGTCTAAACTCTATTGTCATGTAATACTCAAAAAGTATTTAATTAAAATGTAAAACTGGACATATGTTTTCAGTAAGATTCTACTGGTGAAAGATACCATATCTTCTATTCCTCAATCATGAAAGTTATAAATTATGCACACAAATACACTCACACACACTTTTTTACATTTATATTTGAATACATGTTATGCCTGAGAACAATATACCAACTTTGTCTACTAGAAAGATTAATATTTTCCTCAGTTTGTCTTTAAAATAGGAGATGTACTGATAAAAGAATAAACAGGAAAGCTGTTGGAAATGCAGGGTTGTCTTCCTTTCAAGGAAATACAATCCTTGCAGTGTACCCTTCTTAAATAGATGAATGCTGCATATTTACACAGAGAAGATACTTCCTTCATAGCAATGTTATTAGAGAAAACTAGCCTGCCTCAGTACTTTGATTGGAATTGGGCTTCCTCTTTTGACAAATTTTCTGTTTGAAAGTATTCTAAGTAAAATCTCCCCAGTGGTGCTTGATTGACGGTTACATGGTCCTATCCATACAATTTTATGTATAACAGAAATCATTTCCTGCTGAATTCTTACAGGATATTTTTTTTTTACTTTCCAGTGTAGTTAACAGCTAGAAATGAATTCTATTGTGGTCTCCCAATCAAGTCCTAACCAGCCTCAGTCCTGCTTAACTTGCAAGCCCAAACAAGGATGTTTAGATGCTATTGCTTTGTAGAACATAAGTACTTACATTGTAATACTTTAAGTGGATTATCTCCATATTTGACATATTATGAAAAGCTTTCGTTAAAATTAATTTTATTTATTTTATTAAGTGTAGGTATGAATTTTCATATACTTCCATATTTCTCTATTTTTGGCAAAAGAAACTTTGGCCTATGATACATATAAAATAATGGTGAACTGTAGTAAGTTATTCTAAGCAGCAAAACTTTGTTAGAGCCATTGTCAGGAAAATATCTAAATGTTGGATAATGAAATGTTGATGGCCAGAAAACCATTTCCTTGTTAAAATAAATATGACTTTTAAAATTGTCATAAAATGAGGTTTTTCTTCTAAATAATTTACTTCATAAGTTTAAGTTATGAGTATGAAATTTAGAAAGCTAATGTGGCCTTGAATCCTAAAGCCTAGATTATCTAGTTTAATTTGGTTTCTAGGTTGCTCAGTTTGATTTGGAGCAGATTTTTCTTTAGTTTTAATTTTGTAGTATGTAAAGAAATTTTAAAAGTTCTGTTTCATAGTTGAGAACAAATAACAGCAGCTGCACATCAGAATGTGATAAACATTATTTAGGTTAATATTAACTGTAGTACATTTTCCATATAAAATAGAGAGCACATGATTTGTTTAAGATTGATATTGAAAAAATAAAATCAAAGTAAATTCTGATTTTAAAAAGTTACAACATTAAAGAACTAATAGAAATAGAATCTCAGAATTAATCAGTAAAGATAAAATGCTGTTTTTCAGTTTATATAGTTAAATATCTCTGCATGTGCATAAATATTTATCCTGTAGATCAGGGATCCCCAACCTTTTCGACGCCGCCATCTTTTTTGAAAAATCACTTCCGGTGACGTCACGAAGTGATTTTTCATAAAAAAAAATGGCTAACGCTCGGTGAGCTTTTTCGGGTAGAAATGGCTTTCTACCGGAAAAGCTCACTGAGCGCTTGCGCCGCCATCTTTTTGAAAAATTGCTTTTTACCAAAAAGATGGCGGCGCCAGCAACCAGCGGCCCGGTAAGGCTTGTTCCGCGGCCCGGTACCGGTCCGCGGACCGGCGGTTGGGGACCCCTGCTGTAGATAAATGCTTACAGATTTTTCTGTAGTCATTTATATAATTAATGTGAAAACAAACTTAGTTTGACAGTTATACTCTTTTGATAGAATTTTTTAAGGAAAAATATTTGGCATTAGATCTCCAGAAAGAATAGTGTACTTATCTGAATGTGAATATGTGTTTCATTCTTCTGTAGTAAATGACAAATGCCTAAATATAAGACTGTCTATGTTAATTAGTTATACTGTATAAGAATGAGTTTCAACCTTTAAAAAGATCTTCAGTTAATACTGCACTTCTGCATTTATTTAATATAAATATGTTTCATATAAACACTTCCTTTAAAGTTCATGTTGATACTTTAGTATAACCAGAGTTATCGTGATGTTGCCAGAAATATCTGCTATTATTGGTATATTTAATAGATATATTCTAACTCTTAGACTGCAATATTTTTAAATAGTTCAAAGAGTTTCTAAATAAGTTCCAGAGTTATTGCCCTGCTCGATTTATGTTGTTTGTCATTTACTTTCATAATCGTCATATTTCCAACTATATTGCTAAAATTATTATTGTTATTGCTAATCTGAGCTTCTTTTATCTCTGTTTACAGCATGAAAGACTCTCCAGGTAAGATTTTCAGAATTCATGCTTTTGTTAGAGCGTCTGTCTGTCTGTCTGTCTGTCTGTTTGTCTGTCTGATCTGTCTGATCTGTCTGTCTATCTGTCTATCTATCTATCTATCTATCTATCTATCTATCTATCTATCTATCTATCTATCTATCTGTTTTCCAAATAATTGCCTCTTCTTAACTGCTTGTGGAACTATAGGCAAGTCCTTGATTTACAACAGTTCATTTAGTGACCATTCAAAGTTACAACAACACTGAAAAAAGTGACTTATGATCATTTTCAAACTTATGATCTTTTTCACACTTCTGACCTTTGTAGCATCCCCATGATCATGTGATTAAAATTCAGGTGCTTGGCAACTGACTCATACTTATGACCATTGCTGTGTCCTAAAGTAATGTGATCACCTTTTGCAACTTTTTGACAAGCAAAATTAATGGGGAAGCCAGATTCCCTTAACAACTGTGGCTTATCAACTGAGGTGATTCACTTAACAACTGTGGCAAGAAAGGTTTTAAAATGAGGCAAAACTCACTCAACAAATATCTCACTCAACAACAGAAATTTTGAGCTCAGTTGTGGTCATAAGTTGAGGACTGTATTTATTTTCAAGACTATCATCTTTTATCTGAGCAGTATGGTCACCTGTCATCTTAATTCCTTTGTCTTTCAAATATTATATTCTTCTGTCAGTTTTGAATGAACATTTCTTTCTTTCACTTCTATCCCTGTTAGGTTACAGGTAAATATTTTTAGTAGTTTGTAATTCTTTTATCATTGTATTGGGGGTCTCTTCTATAAGATGTAAATGGTTTTGAAAGTGAATGAAGCTGCTTTAAACCATATCTAACTTCAGGCTGGATTCAGCAAGTTCAAGTACTGGCACTAGTGATACCTATGGTGATCGACCCTCAGCCCGCAGCAGTGCCTATACCAGAAGAGCTGCTCTCAGCAACAGAACAGAAGATGATAGTAGCAAGGATTATAAAAAGGTAGGCCATTGCTGAATTTTTTCTTTTCTTTTTCTTTAATTATTTCACTAGCCACATGCCAAAGGGATCAGGTACCATGGGAGGCAGGTGATAAAGAGATTTAAATAGAGAATCAGAGTTTTAAGAGCCTATTTTCCTCTTAACCTTTTCCAAAGCAAAATACAATATACACTGCTCACAAAAAATAAAGGGAACACAAAAATAAGACATCCTAGATCTGAATGAATGAAATATTCTCATTAAATACTTTGTTCATTACATAGTTGAATGTGCTGACAACAAAATCACACAAAAATTATCAATGGAAATCAAATTTAGCAAACCATGGAGGTCTGGATTTGGAGTTAGTTAGACTCAAAATTAAAGTGGAAAAAAACACTACAGGCTGATCCAACTTTGATGTAATGTCCTTAAAACAAGTCAAAATGAAGCTCAGTAGTGTGTGTGGCCTCCACGTGCCTGTATGACCTCCCTACAATGCCTGGGCATGCTCCTGATGTGGCGGATGGTCTCCTGAGGGATCTCCTCCCATACCTGGACTAAAGCATCCCCCAACTCCTGGACAGTCTGTGATGGAACGTGGTGTTGGTGGATGGAGCAAGACATGATGTCCCAGATGTGCTCAATTGGATTCAGGTCTGGGGAACGGGCAGGCCAGTCCATAGCATCAATGCCTTCGTCTTGCAGGAACTGCTGACACACTCCAGACACATGAGGTCTAGCATTGTCTTGCATTAGGAGGAACCCAGGGCCAACCGCACCAGCGTATGGTCTCGCAAGGGGTCTGAGGATCTCATCTCGGTACCTAATGGCAGTCAGGCTACCTCTGGCGAGCACATGGAGGGATGTGCAGCCCCCTAAAGAAATGCCACCCCACACCATTACTGACCCACTGCCAAACCGGTTGTGCTGGAGGATGTTGCAGGCAGCAGAACGGTCTCCACGGCGTCTCCAGACCCTGTCACGTCTGTCACATGTGCTCAGTGTGAACCTGCTTTCATCTGTGAAGAGCACAGGGCGCCAGTGGCAAATTTGCCAATCTTGGTGTTCTCTGGAAAATGCCAAACGTCCTGCATGGTGTTGGGCTATAAGCACAACCCCCACCTGTGGATGTTAGGCCCTCATACCACCCTCATGGAGTCTGTTTCTGACCGTTTGAGCAGCCACATGCACATTTGTGGCCCGCTGGAGGTCATTTTGCAGGGCTCTGGCAGTGCTCCTCCTGTCCCTTCTTGCACAAAGGTGGAGGTAGCGGTCCTGATGCTGGGTTGTTGCCCTCCTAAGGCCTTCTCCGTGTCTCCTGATGTACTGGCCTGTCTCCTGGTAGCGCCTCCATGCTCTGGACACTACACTGACAGACACAGCAAACCTTCTTGCCACAGCTTGCATTGATGTGCCATCCTGGATGAGCTGTACTACCTGAGCCACTTGTGTGGGTTGTAGACTCCGTCTCATGCTACCACTAGAGTGAAAGCACCGCCAGCATTCAAAAGTGACCAAACCATCAGCCAGAAAGCATAGGAACTGAGAAGTGGTCTGTGGTCACCACCTGCAGAACCACTCCTTTATTGGGGATGTCTTGCTAACTGCCTATGCTTTCCACCTGTTGTCTATTCCATTTGCACAACAGCATGTGAAATTGTCAATCAGTGTTGCTACCTAAGTGGACAGTTTGATTTCACAGAAGTGTGATTGACTTGGAGTTACATTGTGTTGTTTAAGTGTTCCCTTTATTTTTTTGAGCAGTGTATTTAGCTTATCCGCTTGGAGGTCTTTGGGAATTGTGAAAAGGATGTTTGCAAGCCATATCCAGCTCCCATGTTGAGCCCTTCTTTAAAACCCACTGTTTTCTTTTTATCAGTTAATACAAAGCAGTTTCAAATGTAGCTGGAAATCATGAAGTAATACAGATTTAAAGCCCCAATAAAAGACAAAAATAGAAATATATCAAGAAAACTATGTTGAAATCCAGCTTCAAACAAGCTTAATGAAGTGTTATACAAATAACTGTATTTGCATTCCTATGTTTGTCTTTTCCATGGAATTGTTGACTTTGATTCAGTTCCCTTTGTATGGAATAAGGAAACATTAGTCTAAAATTTGAATATAACGTAATTTTTTTAAAGAAGTTTCCAAGTTTGAGCATATATTTGAGCATGTATTTAGTTTACTTGGAGGATCAATAGCCAAAATGGTATATGAAATAATGTGCAAATAATCACTTTAAACTGAATTTTATCTGGTAACATTTAAAGTGTACTATGAAAAGTACTTTTAAGCCATGCTTTCATTCCACATGAACTAAAAGGATGTGCCTGGAGTGATGCCAGGTTCTCATGAAATTATGCAGTTAGCTGATGTTGGCTGAAAATTAATTGAGCTGCAGTAAAACTTGCTGTTCTAAAAGATCTGAAATAGCAAGTCTTGTAAATCATCATTCTCCAGTATGCCACCACCGATTGTTCAGTAGATGGAATATTATCCAATATTGAGGTATAATTCCACTTTTGTTTTTGTTTTTTCTGTTTAGCTCTATGAGAGTGCCCTGTCTGAAAATCAGAAACTGAAATCTAAACTGCAAGATGCCCAGTCAGAACTCACAGATGTTAAGTCAAAAATGGACAAACTATCTCAGGTGAAGAAACAGGGAAATCAAGGATGTACTGGGAAAAAAAAGGTTTATTATTGTTGATAAGAGAATTAATAGTAGCTGAAAAAACACAGAGTGCAATAATCTGTGTATGCTCTGGATTTCTAATAAATACTTGATTGTTGTTTTAAACAATACTGTAATAATTATTACTTTCTAATGAAGTGTTTTGTTTGTTTGTTTTAAATAGCAGAAACAGGAGAAAACTTCAGATCGTTCAAGTATGCTTGAGATGGAAAAAAGGGTATGTCTTTATGGGTTGTCAGAATCTACTTGGATTGTATAAATATTTTGAAAACCAAACAGCAAAACAGAAAGATTATTCTTTTCCTAGCAAAAGATTCCAAAAACATCCAACTATTTTTGGATAATATCTGGCTCCTGTAGTTATTTATTGAATTCTCCAAATTTTCTCTTAAGCTATTTGGCTCCTCTCTGTAAACTGTCTGGAAATGAAGACAGCTTAAGAAATTGGTTTCTGGATTTCAGTCCTTTGTTCTATGTTGACAACATGGTGTTCTGTCCCATTTTATGGAAGCATCTGCTACCAACTCATCCTTCTATTCTCCCTTCCTATATGGTGTGACCAATAGTGGAGAAGGAAAGGAGGGACCATTTTTCCATTCTTGCCGCTTGACTAGAAGGGGAAACTGGTAGAGCCCTAATAAATTTCACCTTGTCCAGAAAAGGTGGTGAAGGGAAAATCTATCATTTCTTTAGCTAATTGGTGAACTTGTAAAAAAAAAAAGTTTCAGCTTTTCACTGATACACCAGTTAAATTGTTAAAGAAAAGGTCCAGAGTATCACCAGTCGAGCAATCTGACTCATTCTTTTCTTTGGCTCCTTTTCTACCCTTATTCATAATTGCCAAGGATTTAGACATAAATCCTAAAGCAGATGAATAGAGTAGAACTAAGGAAAAGATCAGGTAGAATAAAATTAAGGGTGGAAAAAATCTCAGGTTCCTATCAGTGGTGAATTCATTTTTTTTTTTTTTACTACTGGTTCTGTGGGCGTGTCTTGTTGGGTGTGGCAGGGGAAGGAGACTGTAAAATTTCCAGTCAGAGGTGGTATTTATTGGTTCTCCAAACTACTCAAAATTTCCACTACCAGTTCTCCAGAACTGATCAGAACCTGCTGAATACCACCTCTGGTTCCTACCTTCTGGGGAGGGGGATAGGTAGCCCAGGGCCTGCCTCAGACACAGTAGCTAATTGGAGTGGAGGTGATTGTGTGCAATGAAGTGAAATTCAACAAATGAGTTTGACAATACTGCTTATAGCAACAAAAGATGCAGTATGCTACTTGTAATCGAATAGATGGTACGAAGGCTGGATATTGCTTTCCTAATCAGTTTGGGGTGGTGAAGAATAGGGCCTGCCCACAAAAAATAATAGTCGACACTTATGCTTAGACAATAAGCTCTCAGGCTAGCTTACCAATATTTTTATTAACTTTAAAGCACTTTATTTTTTAAAGAGTTCATTAAAACTGCCTGGATTTTGCAGTATGATAAATCTAATACTATATATGACTTAGACATAGCTCTCATTGTATGGCAGTTAATGCTATATAATAAATAGAGTATTTATTGATTTCATTTTGATTTTGAAAACCTGAAGTAAGAATAATTTGTTGTTTCAAAATTGTTAAAAATATGTTGAAGTACAATGTTAATATCTGATATTCCAATTACTTGAAAGGATTACTTTTGAGGATAATAGTTTGAAAAAACTTTTTCAACATACAGGTAGTCCTCATTTAACAACTATTTAACAACAGCTCTGAAAATTTCAGTTATCACCTGAATTAGAAAATTACAACCATCACTCCCTTCCCAGTTACATGATCACAATTTGACTATTTGGCATTTACAACCAATTGCAGTATCCCATGGACAGGTGATCACAATTTCTGATATATATTTTTTTGCCAATTTTTGTTGCTTAAGCTGGATTTGCATCCTGGTGACTTGACTTATGACCAGAATTACTTGTCCTAATTGTGGTCGTAAATCAAGAACTATCTGTTGTTCAGATCAACAGTTAAACATATGCTTAATATATGTTACATAATCATTATCAAGCCTAATCAGTAGCAAAGTTCTGTTTCTTCCAAGGCCTGTCAGTACACAAGACTTTTAATAGTCTTGTAGTGTGCCTAATATCCAATCTTACCAAAATGACATGAAAAACTCTATGGGCCATAAATTAATTCTATCCACCTTTCTTTTTTGCTGCTATTCTCTTAAAAAAAAAGATGGATGTTGGTTCTTGGGTCTATCACTGGTTTTGGTATTGTTTATTATGGAATGATATCTCCAGTGCATAGCTCCCATTATTTAAATAAAATATCTAGTTGTTTGGGGCAAGAATTTGGCCCTTTGCAATGTTGTTTTTGTTAATCTAAGTACAAAAAACTATCTGTCAGTGAGGTGTCTGTTCAAAGTTGGGGTTGAAAGAAACAAGAAAGGATAATGGGAATAAGAGTTAAGAAAGGGGTATTATATGGTACAGAGGATTTTTGCCTTGGAGTAGGACTATATTGTGTTTGAAAATCCTTAAGCCTATGAGATTTCACTTTTTCAAATGAAAGATGATCACTAGGAAAATATTTCCTGAACAGGAAAAACGGGCCCTTGAACGGAAGCTTTCTGAAATGGAAGAAGAGATGAAGGTATGAAAATGGATCATTTATTTGCCATCTTCTAAATCCAGCAGCATCTTTTAAATTGCCATGTAGGAATAGTATTAATCATAATTAAAATCTTATTCAAATCTTCTAACTAAATTCACTCATTCAAAATAGCAGTGCTAGCTAACTGGTATCCTTAAGCTTTTCTGGTTGAGTTGAAAGCATTTTCTAATATTTTTCTTCCAAATTTTGGTGCAATCTATTCTGCAGCATTTTTATCCAAACATCGTTATCTGTGCCTATATTGTCTTTAAACTTGGCTACTGAGGATTTCCTTCCAATGCTTTCTATTACTGGCCTACAGATTCAACTGAATGTTAATTAAAAGCTGAAAGAGTATTTTACTTGTAAAAGATTTTCTTGTAATTTTGTATTTTACTCTTTCTTATTACATTCCTTGCTCAAATGCCTTGCCTTTGGATATACCCGAATTCTTATGATTTATAAGAATGAAGCTTTTATTCCTGTTGATTGATTCTTTTAATATGAAGCACTGGGAAGGAGATCAGTTCATATTATCAAAATTGCTTTCCATATTCTAGTGGAAAAGTGTTCCCTGGGAAGGCAGTAGTTCTGCTACTTGTAGAGTTATAAATATGTATACATTTAAGAAATAAATACATAAATAAACAAGAAGCTGTTTCCCAAAACCAACAGTAGATGAAAGATTAAAATAAGCCTTAAATATAACTGTTTTAAGCATATGTATTCAAAAGAGTCCTAAGAATTGCAGCTTTAAGGCAAGACTGTAGTGGTGTTACATGGTAAAAGAAAACTTTTTTCAATTTTAATTCCATTAAATACGAACAATCATTTTTGTGTATTTTGAAATATAGAAAAGTTACTAAATAATGTTTTGTGGTTTCTGCACCTATATTAATGTTTCCCAATCCTGGCAATTTTCGGAAGTATGACCTTCCACTCCCAGTATTCTTAACAATGGCCATGCTGACAGGCAAACTCTGGGTACTAAAGGCCACACATCAGAAAATTGCTACTACACTTGGGAAACATCGACTTTGATTATTATATGATCTTACTTACATATAAACATGTGTGTATATGTGTATGAACGTTTATTGTTACTATGAATCTAAAGATACCCAGGGTCAGTATCCACAATTATTCATATGTAAATTTGGTATATGGGAATTATGTATCTTGAACTTTTTAACCTAGTATCAGTATATTAAAACTTACAGTCTCAAAGGTTTTGACACTTAACAGAGTCAATATCCAACATTTCTTTGCAAGAAATTCATTGTATCTTCCGAAATTATTGCTAATGATACATAGTTGAATTTCCTTTGCTACATGCATTTTCTCTATCCTTAATTACTGAATAAATTAAATGAACAATTGGTAATTATGTAAGAAAGTCATGAATACTTACTTTCAATGAAGCATGGTTTCAGAGTAAGGATACCTAGTACCTCAGATTTTATGTGAAATTGAGTATCTATGGGGATTCAGAGTTGGGAGGCTTCAGAATTTGTTTTGTCACTTTTTAAAACTCAATGTCAACCAACCTCACCATAATTATAAAATGCTAAAGTATACATTTAAATATTTGAAAAGTTCATAATCCACCTTTCAAGACAATTTTTCCCAAGGTAGCTTACAAAACTTTAAAAACAAATCTAGAATTTAAACTGAAAATATACACACTGAAACTAAAAGCATCGTTAAAAGTATAAAATAGTAGAAAGAACATAATTTATAAAGTTCTATTGCAGCAAAAAGTGTTAAAATGTTATAATAAAGTAGCAGCCCTATGACCTCACTTGAGGGACTTTTCATAAAAATCCTGTTGCAAAACTTCCCACTTAGTATAAAGACAGTATCTTAAGCAAAGTCTCAGATTTAATCATATGAATGTAAAAGCAGGCTTCTTTCCAATATATCATCTCATGTTCTGTTGGTTTTTCTTCAGCTCAAGGCAGTGTATGTACGAATCTTGTTTGTTTGTCCTTACAATATAACCTATTAGGCAGAAAGAGTTAAGAAAAAGCCATTATGTCATAATGGAAGTTTGGTCTTCCCAGTCATAGGGCTGCACTTTAGTAAGTACCTCCCATAGGTTCTTTACAGTTAAAATATGTATCTTTGAATTGGGACCAGAAACAAACTGAGAGATATTGAAGATATTTTAATAATATTGTGATAAATAAAAGGAATAGCACTTAGACTTATATACCGCTTTACAGTACTTTACAGCCTTCCCTAAGCAGTTTACAGAGTCAGCATATTTCCCCCAACAATCTAGGTCCTTATTTTACCGACCTCAGAGGATGGAAGGCTGAGTCAACCTTGAGCCTGGTGAGATTTGAACAGCCAATCTGCTGGCAGCTGGCAGTCAGCAGAAGTAGCCTACAGTACTATACTACCTTTCCACCTGTTTTCCAGCCAGTAGCTGTTGACAGAGGTGCACTTGATCTATCACCCTCTCTCTTGTGTATGGGGAAAGTATCAAGGGATTTTATTTAAATACTGGTGATGCCAGTCCTGGCTCTTCTCAACTATTTTCTGAGACTTTGGCATACACTGAGGATTTTTTTCTTTAATTAGCCTGGAGGTTTCTATAAATAATCTTAAGAGGTTCAATCTTCATGAACCCTAGCTTTTGGAAATGTAGGAATCTTACACACAATATCTTTATATAGCAACTTTTCTCAATCTTTATACTCTGGAAATGGCCATGTTAAAACAAGTTGTTTTATAATGGAGCCAGCTGCTCAAAAAACTACAGAAGCACATCAATATTTTCTTTTCAAAGATCACTCAAACTTTTAGATCAACCAAAACAAAACAATTCTGCATCCATTTCCTCCTCCAAAGGGGCTATTAAAAAGGTAAAGGTAAGGGTATCCCCATGGGTTTTACCTCACAAGTTGTGATCGACTTTATGGGGGCAGTGCTCATCTATGTTTCTTAAACCAAAGAGCCAATGTTGTCTGCAATCGTTTGGCCAGCTTGACATCATGCTGCTGCACAAAGCATACAGTTAAAGATGGAACACTGTTCTTTCTTCCCACATGCTCATATGCAGCACCTATTCATCTACTTGCGTTTGCATGCTTTTGACTGCTAGGTTCGTGACAAGTGACAGGAGCTCGCTCCATCTCACAGCACTCAAATCTCAAACTACCGAGCTGTAGACCTGATCTCAAAGGGGAAATTATTCCTGCATAATTCATTTTCCCTCCCTCTCTCTCTTTCTCTCATCTTCACCCCTCGTCTTGAAATATATCTATTCCATGTCACAATTTGGGAAAAAGTCTCTTGATATTAGTGGATTCATTGATAGGATATTGTCATGCTTCTGGTTTTCTTGTTTCTTTATTGGGCTTTCAGTTCTTTTCAGACTTAACAAACAAAAAGCTACTTAGTGCTTGAGTGATTGGAGCAGAAATTGTCCTCTGAAGTAGCTCCTCTTGCTTGATACCCCTCTCTCCAAACACCTGCTCTGAAGAACTGTCATTCTCCTGTTATTGCAATTTCTGATTGCTAAAGTGAGAGATACATTATGCTGCCCTAAGCGACCTGATAAAACTGATTTTACAGGATAACACTGCTTGCCTGCACAATAGGTTCTTTTGTACCTTTGTTTTGTTTGTCTCCTGGTGCTTATTTTCCTATTATATAAGAGGGAATTACAGATTTGCTTGGCTCTTAAAATATTTTTATTTCAAGAATAAGAATTCCTGAGCCCCTAAAAACATGATAGAGGGGAAAGCAATTTCCTGACTTACTGGGGATAGTTCCAGTTGGAGAATAGCCTTTAAAGGAAACAAACTGATTTTACTGTATGGTTATTTTTTTGAAGCTGAGCTCCATTTAAATTTAACTCTGTAAGAAAAGACATTTCGGTAGCTCACATTACAATCCAGCTGCAAGAGAAGGGCTGCATCACCTAGCTTGATATGCATCATTCCACATGATTACACGTATTT
The DNA here is from genome assembly GCF_049901735.1 of Notechis scutatus. Lineage (NCBI taxonomy): Eukaryota > Metazoa > Chordata > Lepidosauria > Squamata > Elapidae > Notechis > Notechis scutatus. The sequence continues at coordinate 37,379,199 of NC_142011.1, read as the reverse complement.
ATAGATGAACTATTAAAGAACTGAAATGGGAATGCATTTTGATCTATTGTTAATAATGTGCAATATTAGAAGAAATATTAGAATGCAACTATAGTTACATTGTGCCTTCCTATTATGATGGTATAACTAACAAATGCTTTTTTCTTTAAAAAAAGACTTTTAAAATAACCTACTGTAAATGTGGACATTCCATCTCTTATTAATGTGTGATGTCTATAGCTGAGAATCTATATTGGAGAGTTTTAAAGCACATGACCTGTATGTGTTAAGTTATGAAAGCCCCTGATGGCCTTATTCATGAGTTATTTGTTGAGGTAACTTTTTCAACAAATAGAGTATCCATTTGTGGACTGGCACTCTGTGTGTTTGTGTGTGTGTGTGTGTGTGTGTGTGTGTGTGTGTGTGAGAGAGAGAGAGAGAGAGAGAGAGAGAGAGAGAGAGAGAGAGAGAATGAGAATAATGGAGACCATTTTCATCACGTCTGCATCTTTTGAATGGCATCCATTTTTGAATCATATGCTGTATCTGTCTGCAGCTTCTTTTTATACTAGAGTCACCTTGACTTAATATAGCAAATATACCTACATTTTATCTCAGTCTTGTCAATGTTGTTATTTTATTTAGGCTTATTAACTTTTCAAAAAGCTCACTTTTGAATCACATTCCTATTCTGTTGTATAGCAACTTTTTTTTCTTACTGTCTGCAGCTCACTTACAAAGAGACATAAAAAACTAAACTGGTATCTAATTCAAGCAGTGTCATAAAATTCTTAAGGCTGTTTGTTGCCAATACAGCATAATAGGAAAAAGATTTTTGGCTTACTGAACTACATATATTGTGATTTTAATGGCTTGTGCTTCAGTGTTTTACATCAGAATAGATTAAGACTGTTCTAATTTGTGCAAACCACAGTTTCAAAGGAATGTTCTGAAACATTCAGAGGTAGTGCAGGGTGCTTTCAAAACTCAGAGTAGGAGAGAGTTAATTTAGTTTCTTAGCTATTCAAAACCTCTCATACAGTTCCTCCTCTAATACAAAGTTGAAAGATACGTCTGATAGATAAAAAGGGCTGCCAGTACATATAAAACATATTTTGTTAAGACTGCTATCATTCAGTACATATCTATCAAAATAAAGGTGAGCTAAAATTGTGGTGGGGAGTAGGAGTTAACAAACAAAAATCCCATGCCCTGCCCTCTTTCTCAGGATTGCAAACTCCAGCTAAAACCAGTTTTATGCCCTCTAATTTCAGTAGATTTAAGAGCATGGCAGATTTGTATACTGCCGTCACACAACAGGAAAATGAATCTCTCTCCCTCACATACACATTGCAGTAATTACATGTGAATTGCTGTGATGGTATGTGGAAAAGACATTGGGAGATTAGGCTAAGAGATGGTGCCAAGGGAATGGTCAGATAAGAGACAGCAGGTGAATAGTGGGTGGGGCAAGAGGCAGGTTCTTTCAGACTTGCAATTAGTTCATCTGGTTGTGATTCCCATCTGCTCTGCTCTGCAAAGCCAACATCAATCTTGCAAGACTGAAAGTACAATTCCTCCTCCCTCCCCCCATCTCCATTACAGCCTAAGAAGAGTCTCTTCTGAGCCTCTTGCCTCTCCCACCATCCAGCTGTGGGCTAGGCTATCTCTTATCTGATCATATCCTTGGCAGAATTTATATTCCTGGTTAGAACAGAGAGTGCTTTAAAAATAAAAGAGTAAGAAGCAAAAACCTTCAGATGCATTTTTGCTGAGCATGAGTGGTTTTGAAGATCAGCCTAAATCATGGCTGACTGGGGAATTCTAGGAGTATGAAATAAAGTGGCTATATATATGGAGCAAGGTTTAGTTAATGTATTTGAAATTGCTGAAATAATAAAGAGGAGGAGCATGTAATTGAATATAATTAGAGTTATGGTTTGTAATTTGGAAACTGGTTGCTTCTACATGCCCTTATAAACTATTCTAATCATCACCAAAAAAAAACAAAAAACACCAAAATCAAGATTACCGTGTTAGATTTACTGTATAATGACTTCCTTGGAAATTGTTATTACAAGGATATATTTATTTTGGATGTAAACATTCAGTTTTTCCACATAATATTTTTAGCATTATGCTAGAGAATATAATTATAGTGAGTGTCTTTTAAATTATTTTGTTCGTTTCTGCATTCTGCCTTATTTACATTTTGAGTTATTAGATAAATAATATTACATTTTCTTAAGATAACGCAAATCTGTCATAGACAGGTTTAGTGGCCTAATTATCTACTGCTTGAAATATTCAGGTTTTTTAACCTTTCACTCCAACTTCCACACTGTTTTAGAGGAACTATATTAAACATATTTTGAACATATTTCCTTTTAGAAAAATGGTTTCTTATATGAAGGTTATATCCTAAACTAAATTTTCTAAAATTCTTTAAAAAATAGACTTAGAAATCTCTTTATTATAATAGATAGTTTTTGAAGAAAATAAAGGTTTTAAATTTTATTTGTTTTTCTTAACAAAGTTGTTCAAATATTCACATATTTTAAAATGGAAATTTTGTGTTTTAAAAGATTCAGCACAAATGATGCCTATTGAATGATTAACTGAAAAGTGCATTATAAAGCACAGCACAGACAAACTGATAGGTTGTATTTGTGAAAGATTTCAGAGCATCACTAACTTGTACAAATTCACTCTCCTTTTCAAATATTGCTAGATGTTCTGACACTTTTTGGCTCTTGCTCCTTTAATATACAAAGCTGCTTTTGATGGGAAGAGTCAGATGAAGAGATTCATGAAGACACTTTAACTTTGATATCCAGCTCTTGGGTGACAGTTTTCATTATGCCCACAATTGCCCTGATGTCTGTTACAGGTATAATCAAGTTTGTGTACGTATGTGCGCATATGCATATGCCAATTTTGACTCCTGGCAACAACCTGGTTAATTCTCTGCAGTTTCCTTGGTGAAATTTTTTGGAAATGATTTGCCATTGCTTGCTTCCTAGGATTGAGAGAGAGTGACTGATCCAAAGTCACCCAGGTGGCTTTGTACCTAAGACAGGACTCAAACTCATGGTCTCTTGATTTCTAGCATGTGGCTAGGAAAGTTGCTACACCAAACTCTCTCTATAATTGTGTTTAGAGCCACAAAATTGTTTACCTCATGATGATAAATTTGCTCTTATATTTGAAAAGTGAGCAGAAGGAACAGCCCCTTTCCTTTGGCTTCTTTTCAGTGTTTCTAACACTTCAGTGTGTCGTTGAGTTTCCTTTGCAATTTCACTGCTGTCCACCTCTCATTGCTGCTCTTTTTCCCCCCTCACGCTTGTCAATTGAATTCACGTTTCTGTGCTTTTTATATTCTGTTTTGTCTTTGTCTATTTCCTCCATGTCTCACTTTACAGAACCTTCACCAGCTCAAACAGATTCACACTTTGAGGCAGATGAATGAGCAACTGCTGGCCGAAAACAGGGCTTTGACCCGGGTGGTAGCCAGGCTGTCGCAATCCGCTGAGCCCCCAGAGTCAGAAGAGCTATAGCACCTCCCCTTCCAGTTGATTTCACCTCTCCTTCCATTCTTCCAGGCAGGTCTTTGCTCTTATTATCTGTTCGAGCTATCTACTACTCATTCTACTTTCTTCCTAAAGATGTTTAATAAGGAGGATGCCACACCAATAGAATATGCCATTGAATAATTTTCTTTTCAAGTGCTCTTCCCTCAAGGTATAGTCCTTATTTTGGAGATATCATTCCTGATTTTGTATACTTGCTCCCTTTCAAGGTATGCATTTTCTGCATGTGAATTTCATATTGGAGAACAATCTCCAGTATAATTAGCAAAAATATTTTGGCTTTATTTTGCCTTTTAAAGACAGTGCTAAATAAAGTGTGAATGGAAGAATTAGGACGAACAATCAGAATATATGTGTCTGGTTGTCCCAAGTGGTATAGTAGATTTAAGGCAGTATGGTAAAATAATGTACTTCTGAAAGTATACATTAAAACACTTTATAAACTGGCAATTTGTAAATGAACTTGTAAATGAGTTGGAATACATGGAGCAATTTAAAATTTGCCATGCACTGAATCATTATATGTCACACAAACCTCGACTTATGAGTATTTGTTTAACAATAGTTTGAAATTATGATGGCACTCAGAAAAATGATTCCCGATCATGTAATCACAATTTGGGCGCATGTCGTCTGGCTCGCATTTACAATACTGCAGTGTGCTGTGATCACATAATTGCGATTTGCTACCTTCTCAGATGGCTTCCAACAAGTAAAGACAATGGGAAACTGGGTTCGCTTAACAACTGGGTGTTTCACTTGACTGTGTTAAAAATGGTCATAAAATTGACTTTGCTCATGTAATGACTCACCTACTGTCTGCATCACTTAGTGACCAAAATTCCAGTCCCAACTGTGTTTGTAAGTCCAGGACTATCTGTATTATACTACATACTGTGAGCTATTAATAAGACAATGAAGCTATATTGAAATCACAGTTTGTAATTCAGGAGGTTGAATTCTAAACACAAGTCTAGTGTAGTTTTCTTGTTTTTGCTACAAATTATGGTTAATATTTTTTCATATTTTATATATTAATCTGAGATATAAGAACCTGTACTAAGTTACTCAATTTGTTCATTAATATCTCACAAACATATAGAATGTGACATTTCAATAATGCTGTAATACAGTAGAGCTGTATCTTTCACATTAACCTCTTCTCATTAACCTCTATGACAGAGAAGGCAGCTAATAATGCAGTTAAGACTCTAGACCAGTTCAAGGAGCAACTGGCAGCAGTGGTCAGGAGAGTATTCCCACAAATATATCTTGTAGACCAGTTGTGTCACAAGACTACTACAGTACAGTCTATGTGGATTACCCTTGAAGAGCATTCAAAAGCTTCAACTGATGAGGAATTCATTAGCACATGCAATATTGGGTGTCATAGTACAGCCAACTAACAAGGCTACATGAGTTATACTGATTCCTGGTAGACAGTTCAAGGTTCTGGTTGTTTACCTTTAAAGACCTGAATAGCATGAGGCTAGGTTACTTGCAGAACCCCAATGGTTTCTACTGATCTTACTGGATAAGAGAGTGAGCATGCGCTGAATCTCATTTCTAAAGCAGTGACTCTTGATGGCCCCTATGAAATGTGTTTTCTCTGTCATAATACCAGTCTTATGGAACAGCCTCCCCTGAGATATGGACAGCACTGACCCTGATAGCCATTCAGAAGGCCATGAAAGCCTCCTTTATTCCTATCCCAAGCAGGGGTGGGATTCAACCAGCGTTACTACTGGTTCGGTGATTACATTTTGCATGTGCGCCCAACACACGCTGCACACGTGTATAAAATAACCTTAGGCTGTGCCGCCGAACAACTGAAAATTGCAACAACCAGTTGCACAGCATTCAAAAAGCCTCTTTTTCTGTGCTTTTTCAACCTCAGCTGTGCCGCGCAAAGCAGCTGAGATTGAAAAAGCAGGAAATAAAGGACAGGTAAGAGCCTGGGCGGGCAGGTGGGCCAGAACCGGTTCTGTGTCTGCTGCTCTTCAGAGCTACCAGTTCTATAGAGCCGGGCAGAACTGGTAGCATCCCACCCCTGATCCCAAGGGATTGAGTTTAAGATGTTAATGGAACTCTAGCACAGGTATGACTATATTTGATATATCAGTAGTGAGATTTTTAAGGGCCTCAATCTAGTTTTTCTGTAATGGATTTGTACATTTTGGATGTTTTTATTTCTCTTCACTGCCCAGAATTCCTTTGTTAGATGAGCAGCTATATAAATGTGTTCAATGACTAAATTATGTCTTTCTTTTGATTCCAAGGAAATTCTGAAGATCATTGGCTTGATCTTGAAAATCCAGTATTTCTTTCATACTGTCTCAGATCTACACTTTTCAGTTTTAAAATAAAAATGATTGTATTTGGTGTTTATAAAATTTGTGGTGGTGGTGGTTGCTGTTATAAATTCATCTTGTATCTGTCCTTAATTAATTAATCATAGATGCCATTAAGTCAGGCTCAACTCCTAATGCTTGCACGGACAAACACTTTCCATTTTGACTTATCTCTAGCAGTAGTTGGAAACTGCATTCATCCCAAGATGGAAGTTGGATGGATAGAATCTATATGATGATATGTGGGATAACGTTGACCCTTTGCATATCTAAGAACAGAGTTCTCTGTGATCTAAGACTGGACAGAGTTCTCCGTGATCTAAGCTCTACTACATGTGGATTGGATCCTTACTACCTTGCTAATAAATTTCAGTGGAGGTGGGGGGACCGTGAATTAGATTCAAAATATAATCAATGCTTCTTTGAGGGAAGAGTAGCTCTCATAGACATCAGTTATCCCACTCTTCAAGAAGCCAGTTCTGAATCCAACAGGACCAAAGTTTGTTTGTATCCATGGTAGTTTGAACTGAGGCTTCTGTATGGTGTGGAAATCACATTGGTCCCTCACATGAGACTCTCATAGGACTTGAATGGAAGGAGCGTAATCATCCTTATCCTTCTAAATTTCTCAGTGTTTCTTAATCACAGCATCATATGTAGATTGCTTGGGAGTTCTGAGAATTGGAGGTGCCAGATTATAGTGGTTCCAGTGTCCATGTCCAATAAGTGGTGGCCAGGGCAAAAGTTAAACCCTCAAATATTCCCTTCTATGAGTATTATGAGGCCTCAGGCCTTTCCCTTATTCTGTTTAGTATTTTCATGAAGGTGTTGGAAGACGCCATGCACCAATTAAAATTGAAATTAGTATGTTGATAACCTCCGGTTGTATAGTTTATTTATCACTGCTTTTTTAAAGCCTTATATGGCCAGAAAGCACATATCAAGGATCCCTATCTGTTAGGAAGTAAAATAAGGCCTAGTGGCAAGAATTCTCTGTGTGGGTTTCCCCCACCCCACCCCACCCCTGATGAAACAGCCCATCTCTTGGGGCTAGGATGACCCTGCGCTCATGGCTTCTATAGTTACCATAGTAAAGAAATGGTTCTTCCAGAATACCTTTAGCATTGTGAGGCCATTGATAATAGTGTGTGTGTGTGTGTGTGTGTGTGTGTGTGTATGCATAAACATATGTACAATATGTGTATGTACAGCATGTGTGTGACATAGATAGATAGATAGATAGATAGATAGATAGATAGATAGATAGATAGATAGATACAAATAGCCGTTCACTGCCTATACAGTAGATAAATAAAATAATACACAGCTCTTCCAAGTATTTTCTCAAATTTCTTAAAACCCAGTCATTCACTTTATCTGTAGCCTTCCCTTTCTTATATTTTTGTCAACCTTGAAAAGCCTTTTTCCCCCGCTCCAGCCCATCCATTTGCATCAGATGTCAAACTATGCTGATTAAGAAAATGGTCAGTGTTCATCTGGCCCCAGATTGACTATTCTTTTTGCAGTCCATGGTAAACTTCTCCAAAATATATAAATGAAAGGATCAACAGTATTTTTCTCAGTCTCCCATTTTCACAGCTATACCTATCTATACAGCATGTATAGTACTGTGTTAAGATCTCATTGTTTAGCTCAGAGTTGAACCACAGTTCTTGATAAAAACCCTTCCTTGATTGAAAACATTTTTTTTACATACAAATAAGAAAATTTGTATGTTATTTTCCTAACCCAGTATTGTGGAATCAGCCTTGATTGAAAAAGCCTCACTGGATTCCTGTGCTGGATTCCTTTAGTGAGTAGATTTTATTAGCTTGTCAGTCAGGTTTTTTTGATTTTTGTTTTAGTTTCTCACCACCTGTAGAGAAAAGAAGTCAGGAATGATTGTAGGGAAAAGCAAGAATTAAATGCATTTTAAGAAATATGTTTATTTGTTTGATGGATTTGTATACCTTTCTTTCATCATGCCTTATCAATTCAATTCAAATTATTGCCTCTCCTTTTTATGAGTAAACCTTTAAGGATTGCGTAATTTCAACATGCTTGCTTGACTGAGAAAAGAACTTGTTATTAGTGGCCAATTGTGTATTTCTGTTGGCAAGAGATCCCAAATAAATTTGTGTTTGTGACTCCATCTTAAATAGATTACAGATATTTCACCTCACTGATAAATGATCCCCTTTCTTTGGGATCAGCTGTCAAAGGTGTTTCAGTACTCATCTTATCAAGCACTTTGTCACTTCTTTCAATAGAAGCCCGTCTATAGGAATTCTTGGGAGCTGAGTGGAGGCATATAGAAAGTATGCCACCTTCGTTAAATATGTGCACAAGCTGTCCTATTTTGTAAACTATAAAGAATCCAAATCTCTGGCCAAAGTAGCTTATTCTTGAATGTTCTTGCCTGAGAATCCCTTGACATTTCTAAGCACACTTTACTAATACTACTTTTTTCATAGTCCAAACTGTTAATCAACTAAAATGATGTTTTACATTTCAAAAATGAAGAAAATTTAACTCAAAGTACCTTTTATTAGTTTATTTTGTGGAACACATAAGAAATTGAAAGCCACTTTCAGTCTAAAAAAAACTGACAAATATTTACTAAAACACTTTCCACAAAAAAAATTGTATGCCATTTACTTTCCTATAGATATATGAAATATGGATTGAAATAATAAAACCTAGTTTTTGAGCAACTTATCATTACTGTTAATTGTATGTTTGCACTTTATAATATGTAATCAAAGATCTACCTAAACCAGGCTCTTTGATCCATAAAAAATGAGATATAATATTTGCTCTAAAGTGTTTAAAGTTAGTCAATTTCCTTTCAAAATTAAAAAAAAAGACTATTCTTTTTCCCAATGTAATAAGTTTGTTATTAAAATGAAAACTGGATATTGAGAAAAGGATAAGAAAAGGATTATTTTGAGAGGTTGGTTTGAAGAGAGATGCCTATGGTATTTTCTGTCTTATGCATCAAAATAACTTGACTAATTTGGGATATTTTATGCCTTGTTACAGCTGCGAGCAAGGCATCATTTGTTGTTCTGTATCAGCCAGTGAAATCATTTCAGTCAACACATAATTTTCTGTTCTGCATATATCTCGGATAATTTCCCTTTTCTGTTTTAGGAAGGTAAAATATTCTTTCGTTGAGTAGGGAGAGTTGGCCATATGCTAAGCAAAAGCCATTTATATGAATAAAGATTACTACTGTATACATTACTCTTTTTTTTTCCTCTCCCCACTTTGCTTCCCCCTCCCAGTGGTTGGGATGTTCTGGGACACTCAGCACAGAAATGTTTTGATGCTCTATCTTATTTTTGAAACAGGTTTTGACAGATCTGAAGTCAGACAATCAGCGGCTGAAAGATGAGAATGGAGCACTCATCCGAGTCATCAGTAAACTTTCAAAGTAGCATATTGAACAAAGGATGGGCAGAAAGAGGAGATTTCTGTGCACAAGATGCCAACCCTGCCACCGACTTCTGATCTTCCAGTTGAAAGAACTGCTGGCAATTTTGCCATGGACCAGTTGGCAACACACACAGCTCCTTGCACTTGCTGGGCATTTTTATTTTGCACAGTGTTTACCCCTTCCCTTTCTTCTAAAAGCATGCCTCACCACAAGTTTATTATTTTTACAATATTGAAGTAATTTATTTAAAGGGACAAAGAATGATTGGCACTGTCTGAACTACTCAAACTATCTGCTGTAAACCCGATATGCATCCAACCTTAATCTGATGTAAAGAAGTATTGACTGTAATAAGTGATATAGAAGTGACTATAGTGTCAATCGAACATGTCTTAAGATACTGTCAAGGAATAGGAATAGGGAGTGAAATGGAATTACTCTTCCTTCTGGAATTTGGGAGTCTGCAGTCTGTAAAAAAAACTTGTTGGCTTATTTCTTTGGAAGTCTCATAATGGTGTATTGCCTTGGAAATGCATATTCTACATATCTCTTAATACTTGACTGTTTTATTTAATGTTGGATTTGAAACCAGTTTAATATTGGGGCCCAATAATTGTTTTCCCTTCTTTCCATCTTTCCTCAAGATGCTTCCTACTGGGTTTTTTTTTTTTTCATGGTTACTTTCTCTAGGACTGTTTAATAGATGATTACACCTTATAATTGTCACATTCTTATTATGGTCCCTTTTTTTTCAAGAATTCTGGTGGAAGGACATCCAACAGCAAAAATCTCCATGCAGAATGTATCTCAGCTTATCTTTTTATAAGCAAAATGAATCATTAACCAGTAAAGTAATAACATTGCATAAAAATCAGAGCAATCAGAGTTGGATTTAAGATAATGTTCATTAGGTGCAAAACTGAACACAAAAGTGTTCTCAGAGTTTACAGTGGAAGAATACTGGTGGTTAGAGGTGCTTATGTCCTGTGCAAAATGCTGTCTCAAGTCTTGGTGGAAGGCCTTGATAAAAAAAAATACTACTAATATTTGAGAAGTTTAATGCAATGTTTCATTTGCACAGTTGTAAACATAAATGCACTTGTCTTTAATATCAATAGTAAGATCAGTAGCACTCACACCTTGGTTTCTAATCATATTGGAAATGAATGCATTAACTTTTATAGATTCTCAGAATACTAGCAGCTTCAGAGACTGTGCTTTAGTTATAACAATGAGATACTTTCAGCATTTAATATATTTTTCCAGATCCTGACCACTGCATTTCTTTTCTTTCTTCCTTTGTATTCCAAAGCATGATAACACATTTTGAAGCTATACTTTTTGGTCTGGATTTAGTCAGTTTTCATAATTGATTAGAACAGAGTCTTTGGGATTTAAGAAAAGCAGCTTATACATAGATACACGTGAGCAGTAGTACTTTTTGCCATCATTGCTCAATGGTCAACACAATATGGCTTTTAAAAAATCTATTGTGGACTACTATAACAAAGAGGTGACTGGTTTTATTTTCTCTTTCACCTTTTTGTTCTGTATTCTCATGTATTCTTCTTGCTTTTATTGGCTACAAAAAATGCAGAATTCTGTTAAGAGCCAGGAGTTGCCACCTATGAGCTAACTAATTCAGATATTGGTTGTACAAATGTATCAAAGTCTGATGTAGTGATCAGTGCATTCGTTAGAGCTTTCTAATTTAGCTCTGAGGCGCTCAGCAGCCCTTTGGTTTCCTCTGTCCCCCTTTTTGGGAACTTTAGATATTGTCCAGGTTTCAAGGTGTGTCTAACAATTATATGTGAAAGCTAAATACATTTTGTCATTGTAATGAATTATATTCATGATATTGCTTTTCTACTGCCTAACTTATTTCAGCCCCATAAAGGATTGCAGAAGGATATGAACAAAATATTTTTAGTTGGTCTGGTCATAATAAACAGTCATGGAAATGAAAAAAGAATAATTCTGTAAGAGTTCCTGCATACTACTACTGTTATTTTATACCTGGAATATAGTAACTTAAACCAACCTTAGTTTTAATATCCAGAAATCTAAGGATAAATGTAAATAAGGCCTATTATGAAGAATTGTGCCCTATCTAATCAAGAGTTGGAATTAGATCAAATTGAATTCTGCCTAGAATTGGCTGAGCTGATTAATCATGAAACAATCCAGTATGCTCACCATAAAATATTTGGGGGGGGGCAACAGGGGTGAAAACAGATTATTTCTTGGATGTCATTAAAATGAATGGCAACAATTAACATCTTAATATTTTAGGCCTAAATATGTTTTTCTTATATTTTCAACTATTTCAAACCACCTTCAAACTGTTAAATGATCCCATTTTTATCCTGAGGCAAAGAAAATCTTAATCTAGTTTTAAAAGCTGAAATATGAATGAGATTTGTTCCTTCTCTCAAAAAATAATGAAAAGGAAAATCTTGAATGGAAGTTACTTATTTCCTTTGAATTAAACAATATAACTACCAACTCAAGAGCTAGTATATGTTTTAATATCTTATTCTAAAATTTTCATTTGAAACCAGGAAGTATTTCCAAGAAACTTCCTGATTTAATGAAAGGCTGAATCTGTGGATAGGCAAAAGGCACATTCATGTTTAAATCAAATTGTTTTAAGTTGTTTATATGATCAAGTAAACTTGCCTCAAGAATTCAGGACTCCTCATTTTTAAAGGATATCAAGAATGAAAATATTACTCCTCTCACTGGTTATTGCTCTGACCCAATTAAGTTTAGATTTAGATGAATGTTCTATTTTAATTGTGCAGTAAGCTAAAATGTTCTCTGCATAAGCTGCAAATGATAGAGGAGAATGGTTGAAAGTTTAGCCTGTGACACGAAAGCTTTCAAGCTTGTGGATGATAGAAGTTTTTATTTAAAATGGGAAATGAATGGTTCTGTTTTAGTTCTTGTTCCTAAAAGTTTTCACCTATGAATTTTTCCATATCTAAGATTTTAAAAATCCTTGTGCAAGTGCTTTAAGAAGCATAAGATGGAGCACAATTTTATTGCTTGCAAATGGAGAAATTCAGTGGAATTTGGCTAGTAAGAATTAAATTTCATATGAAACTAGAGGTACCACGTTAAAAAAAAACTAAGTATAGGAAAACAAATAGGGAAGAAAGTCTTAATACCCACTTAGTGATAGATTGGTTGCTTTATGAGAAGGCTCTCTTTCATGTAATATGGACAAACTGATCATAGAACATAAAAGGATGAGGGAAAGGCATTTTAGAAGACAGGGATATGTAGGTGCAAGAGCAAGTATATATGAGTACATTTGAATTTAGAAAAGTTTGTTTGGTATTTATTTGTTTCTGTCCATATTGTTTTACTGTTAATGGAAACAATTCATGGATGAAATATGGATGATCAGGGAGCATTAGATGAATCTAACTTGACCATTTTCTAATGCATATGCACTTGATTTTTACTATTGGAAGCTAGTGCAGAGTCATTGATATATACTTCTTTTCTCTGAAGGGATGTTTATATTAATAATTACCATTTAAAACACTTATTCCCATGGAATAATTCAAAGTATAAGGCTAATCATGTTGCTGTTTGCTGACAAAGCGTTAACTATAAATTAAACATAACCCTTGGACTATCACTGATATATAAAGATTCAGGTTTGTTATTTCTTAGGACAAAAATGAGATACCTGTGGCCCTTCAAATGTTCCTGAAATCTCAGCATCCCTCACCATTCAACATGATGGTTGAGATTTCTGTAGTTCAGTAATTTCAGGAGCCTTCACTTCCCCCATTCCTGCTTTAAACTAAATTTAACGTTTGTCCCTAACTGAATGGTATAAATGTAAAGAAAAACATAAATTCTATATACTTTCTGGGACACCTAATGAATTCTCAACCCATAAAAATATTTTGTTACTGTGAAGAGCAAAATGTAATCCTTTGCCCCCATTTAAACCTGATCCATTGGGTCATCAAGTTCTACTTTCAAGTTACTAGGATGTGAAAAGTAACCAAAACCTCCCCGAAATTGTGAAGAGTTTGAGGAAGAGTGCACCAGTGTACAGTACATCAGGAGGACTTCCACAATGTATATGCATATGTCTCTCAACACACCCCTTTCAATTATTCTAGTGCTTGCCAAAATCTAACAATGAACTTGTTTTGACAGGATTTTTTGCAAGCAAATTGAATGTCCCATCACAAAGAATGTACTTTGTCCTTGCCCACTTGAATATGTGCATTTTTATGAAATCCTCAGCTTTGGTACAACAGGCTTCGTTTTCCCCATCTTTGACCTTCCAGCTCCACTCATCCTGCTGCCATATTAGCTGACTTGGGAGAGAAGCTTCTGACTTAGGGATATTAAACATGGGAAGCAGAAGGTCTGTATCTCAAAGGCAACTATAATATCTTTGTTTCAAGCTTTCAGTTTCCCAGGGCTTTTTATTTGAATGGTGGGTTTCGATCACATTTATTCTGTGTTTAAAATCTTTTTGTGTGATTCTACTAGATGCAGCATGTTCCAAGAAGAGTTTGCTTTTGTTTTTGTTTTTTTACCAAGATTATTTCTTAGCAACTTACTGATGGATTCATCCATTCCCCAAGATTCCTTTATTTCTTGGGGCAAGTTGAACTCTGAGTGAATATAACTTTGTCGGTTCTTGAGCCAATGGAAGGGTCCAAATTATGTTAAAATCCGCTGTGTATCTTTCCACTCCTGACTGTTTAGTATATAATATTGAAGAGTCAAAATCCCTTACTGTAAAAGCTATTCCTAAAAAAAGAACAGCATCCTACTGTTGGCTCATTAACTTCCCACATGCAAATATTCTAAGTGTTATCTGTTTTTAAAAAACATTTTACAATTCTTTGTAAATAACTAATTGGAGAAAAGAGTGGCTTGTGTGTGAAGGAAGAGAATGTATTTTTATGCAACTTTTTTTGAGTGGCCTTCCAAATTTTGAGATGAATGCTTTTGTTTTCCTGATTGTTACATATTCTAAGTATTATATGTTTGAAAGTTTGGGAATAATATACACATCTATAATGCTTGTAAACACGACAGTATTTATAAATGAATAAAACAAATGCTTTAACACTGTCCAAATGTCTTAACTAATGAAAGCGGGTTTTCCTGCAGTTGACTTATTTCCTTAATTATTTTCTTTTTTGATTCAAGTTTCCTCACCACTTCATATATTAGTACATTTGTTTGACTGTTAAGAAATAATGCCTCACATCACAGTGCTAAGCATAATCAGATGTAAAAATGAAGCAGCAGTATTGAGAATTTGTCTGAACAATGTGGTGAATCAAGTCAGACTAGGAATTCTGATATGAGGAAATTAAGCTTGTACAGAAGGATTTCACATTGGTGGTGAAGTACTGTAGACATATGAACATTTGGCATGCTGTTAAAATGACTTCCTGAGATACCGGATCTGCATTTCCTCCTGAAGTGACAAATGATAACGCTATCTGCCTACAACTTGGTTCAATATGCAAATAGGAAGTTTCAATCTCCGGGTCTCAGTATAGAGGCACTAATTTGTGGAGTTCGTAGTGTTCTCTGAGCTTGGTTGTTTCCTTGCAGATGTATCATTCATTACCCAACTAGGCAACCTCATCAGTGCTGGAAGGGAATGGGGCTTGCTTTCTGTTTCTATACAAGTGGTTTTCCCTGTCAGTGTTGGTGGGAGAACTAATTAGTGTACTTGGGAGAGGCATTAATCTATCAATTAACCCTTAAATACCAGAACCTTGATAGACATGAACACATGGCCCTGCTCCCTTGTTTCATTTATTTAGACAGGAAGGCATTTTTCTTCCTGGAGAGGCTGAGCACACGTACAGTAGGATGAAGAGCACGTTGCATTAAACCAGCTTAAAATTCTATAGAGAATGGCTTGTTAGCACAGGAAGGAACTATTTTCTGCAGGATAGGAGGCAAGGAAAAGCAGATGACTTTAATGTCTTTGTGTGCCATTGCATTCCAACCTGATCAGAGATAGAAACACTGTTCTATGAACTGCCATCACATACAGCAAAGCTGCTGCCTGACCAAAAGCTGCTGCCAGATGAATCAAAAGAAGGAGCTTTTTTCATATTCCTTATGGTGACTTTTTGTCCTTGCTTTATTAATAATTCTTATAGGCAATTGCTTTTTGTGGGGGAAGACAGACACATTTTATTAAATCCACAAGGGTGATTTTGTTTTAATGAGAATTGCTGAAGGAAAGCTACCATCAGCATTCCACATTGTAGGAAAGGAAACAGTTCTTCTTAAACAGCACCCACCCAGGTTTGCAAGAGCAATTGTCATGGCTGCATCTCCCCTATGGCAGCAATCTTCTTCTAAAAAAAATATGTGTTTTATATAGAAGATATTTAAATGTAATATCAAAAGGTTGGGATATTTTGTAGAAATGAGATTTAACAGATAATCAGAGTTGGAAGGGACCTTATAGGTCATCTTGTCCAACCCCCCACCCAAGCGGGAGACCCTACACCATTTCTGACAGATGGGAGTCCAATCTCTTCTTGAAAGTCTCAAGTGATGGCGCTCCCACAACTTCCGAGGGCAAGCTGTTCCATTGGTTAATTGTTCTCACTGTCAGAAAGATTCTCCTTATTTCCAGGTTAAATGTTTCCTTGTTTAGTTTCCATCCATTATTCCTTGTCTGGCCCTTGGGTGCTTTGGAAAATAGCTTGACCCCCTCCTCTCTGTGGCAGCCCCTCAAATATTGGAAGGTTGCTATCATGTCTCCCCTGGTCCTTCTCTTCACTAGACTAGCCATGCCCAGTTCCTGTAACGGTTCTTTGTATGTTTTAGCCTCCAGTCCCCTAATCATCCTGGTTGCTTTTCTCTGTACTTTTTCTAGAGTCTCAACACCTTTTTTATAATGTGGTGAACAAAACTGGATGTAGTACTCTAGCCGTGGTCTTACTAAGGCTTTATAGAGTGGTATTAGTTCCTCCCTTGATCTTGATTGTATCCCTCTGTTAATGCAATTTAGGATTGCATTAGCTTTTTTGGCTGCTGCTGCACACTGCTGGCTCATATTTAGCTGGTTAAGTGTATTGCAGTAACTGACAGGACTACTGTATATATAACAGGTAATTAGCTGGCAGATAGCTAAGGCAACTGAGGTACTCATGTATTGCAAGTTGTATTCCCCTCTTTTCTAGTCTGACAACACAGAGCATTTCCATCAAAACCAAACTGAGTATTCTCAAACATCTCTATAAAACACACCAGTGATAAATTAGTTATTAGTCTGATTCCAGAAGAGAACATAAAGTATGTTTACCCTTTTGTGATTTCAGATCCCACAAAGCTCAGAAGTCAATTGATGGCTGCTTTGCTACAAGTGAAATAAAATCTAATTATTATGCACCCTAACAATTGAAAAACTACACACAATGGAGTTGTCATGGGGATACCTTGCTCAATAAAGTGTTTAATACTGTGCATTTCCCCCAAATAGCCAATCATTCATATACACTACAAAAGCTTTTTGTTTTGAGATGCTTGTTTGTTCATGCAAAATTTGAACCATAGCCTGCATTTGTTGAAGATTAGTTTGTTAGCATTTTGGGAAGAGACTCCAACAGCAGGAATGACCCATGTTTTTTCTCTAGACAACAGGAGAAACATGATACTTTTTTATTGGAATCATTAGCCAGGTTTTAGAAAAATTATAGGTGCAGCCAAAATGTTCCATATATCATTCCAATGCCTAAGAGCTATACCAGAGGGAATAATCAGGCCCAGTTTCAATTAGTAAAATAATCAGAAAACAAATAACTTCTTGTACATGATTGTGCTTATGATTACAGAATAGCACAGGTTGGAAGGACCTCTGCTGTTGATTTTTGAGAAATATGCCTTACTGCAATATTTCCCATTAGCTGCCAATTACTGCTGTTATCTTTCACATTTCTCCACATAATTGTAAGCCCCAAACCAGAAGTTCATCACATACATGCTCTGAAATGGCCCACTGGTTGGCCAGTAATTTTTAAAAAAATTCACTGCAGTCAATGGAATGGCCTTTTTGTGTATGAAGCAGGAAAATTTAAGAAAGCATATTGTGCGTATGGCTTTCTGATCCAGGACAAAGTCCAATCATAGCAACAGTGAGCCAACCCAGAAATGAGTCCAAATGGGTGCACATGCATTTGACTTGACAAAAGTGTTTTATTTTTAATCAGGTTCATAAGGTTACTGCTCGGTAGACTATAGGAGCTTATAAGAAAACTTATCTCATCCCATCTTCTAACTTAGAGATGATCCAGTTTCTCTTTTAATGACATCAAAATAAAGTGAGAATGCTTCTATTATAACCCTCTAAGGAAGGCAAACCTGATGATACAGTAATTGGGGAGAAAATTTGCTGGTTGGCAAGGAAGGTCTGCCTAGTTTCACATACAAGTGCAAAATATTTGAATATCCTACTTGAAGAATCCATTTTTGCAGTGGGGTGTGTGCCTCCCAATCTGATCCTTTTCTGGATTCTTCCAAGAATTGGAAAGGCACGCAAAGCTTGGGTCTAAAGCATATTACGTATTTTAATAACCCTTGCAGCAACCTTTCAGGTTTGTAGGTTGATCCGTCTGTTGTACCCAGAAATCTAAGATACCTTTGAAATAGGATTTGAAGTAAGACCTTTTTAATTTGGAGCTATTTATGTCAATGCAAGTATGATTGCTCCTATGTGAGGAATACATTTTCTAAGCCCCTTTAACTGCAGAATTGGCAAGTTGGTTTATTAGTTATGATTTTAATTCAAGCATTTTAAAAATAAAAGGCAAACTCTGTAGATAAGAAAGGAAGGATTGTATAGAAATCCTGATGGCCTTAGAAAGATTTATTGCACAGTATGATTGAGATTAATCTGGTGTATTCCTAACTAATATGTTGTAGTTGTGCTGGACTCTGAATTCCAGTATTCGCAGCCCCAGATTTAAAGAGAATTTGTCTTATAGGGATAGCAATTTTTAAAATGAGACTAAATCATCATGTAGCTGCCAAAATTGTCTATGATCCTTGTGACAATCAATTTCTCAGTCTATTCTTAAAGTGTGTGTCCACTTTTCAATAAACACAAAGAACATCTAAATATTTCAGCTAATTTCTTTAATAAGGAGACACATATCATTACAAAATAACAGGTTGACAATAAAGACAGAAACAGTCCACATGAGGATAGGGAAGGGACCATTAAAAGCAGCTTCCTGCAGGCTTAGGGGAGTTAAATCACGTTGCACCTGAAGTAAGGAAGATAACTGGAGGTGAAGACTCCAGTAAATTTAGTCAGTTTGGGAAGCTTCTACATCACAGAGGAAATATGGCTGGAATGGGAAGGAGCTGAGACCCCACCCTACACCTGAGTATCAGATGTCTGAAGCCTTTTGGAACTTAGCCTGTGGTGGGTCATCATCATGTCATACAGCTGCTCTATTTGGAAGTTGGAGTGCCATCATCTCCCTCTATAGTTATGCCTTTAATAGTAGCCTCAAATGCTATTAGGTGGTCAAATAATGATAGGCTGAACTCTGTTCATAAATATCGTGCTAAAGGCACAAAAGCACCTGGCACTTTAAAGCAGGTGGGAAAAATCCCAGTTAGCATTGTATTTTTCTTCCTAAGCCATTTGCAACACTTCTGCACTGCTGCCATCACTCCTTTGATTTCTAAAGGTTAAAGTAGCATAAGAGGAATCCCTGATGACCAAGTACACTGTCAATCAAAACTGCCTTGAGGATCTTCAGGGATTTTATTAATACTTCACCACATTAAACACTAGCCTCTTTCTCTCAGGATTGAGTCCTTGGTCCTCTTATCCATAAACAACCAATTACAAAATCACAGGAGGTAGAGGCCTCTTTGCCACACACTCCTTAAGTACAGAAGATACTTTAATTAAATTATGTTAGGTAGCCATTCTGAAAATCCTAGCTAAAAAGTGCTATCTTCTTCACTTAATTCTTGACCTGCTCACTATTGCACAGCTTCTTTCCTCGAAGCTGTGCAATACATAATCATTTGCACCAAAGTGCAAAGTCCATGTACACAAAACATGGCTGCATTAGTTGTGTTTGTCTCTTAACCATTAAGAATTATGGTTTTGCATCTTACTGAAAAAGGCAGACACTATTTTAGGCAGAAAAGCTGTGCAAGCTTTGAAAATAATTTACTTACAGTTCACTTTAATGAACTGGTACTTTTAAGCAGTAGTGTATTTTTCTCAGTATTCCAACAGACTTGACAAAGAGGAGGCTGCTTAGTACGAGAATTGCAGCAGTAGTGTGAGATCTGAAGCATATCTTCCAAATAATTTTGAAAGCATGTGTTTTATATTCTGTTGCCAGGCATAAAGTGACAAACAAATTGCTAGTATTTGCCAAATAGCTCTAATTTTTTCAAGCTAAGAGGAAAGAGCTCCAATGTCAGTTATTGCTTCTCTATTCTGGAAAATTGTGGAACATTTAAATTTCCCCCAACATGCCAGAGCAACCCCATGAGAAATTCAAATGTTGGTCAGCCTCCCTGTTGGTCAGTGTATAGCCACTTCTATCCTAATAATTCTTGCCAAGGGGAACAGCCAAAATAGGTTATGGGCACTGATAGATCTACCAGATGTTCCAGTTCCCAAATCTGCCACCAGGGCCCCTACACACAGGCTAAAAAAAGGCTTCAGACCAATGCCATTCATAGCCGAACAAGGCCAGACCCCAGGTAGAGCCTCAAGCCAGCCTTATCGCTCATCAGTGACCCAAGTGGATAACATAATAGTTGGACAGCAAGACAGACAAAGAAAGCAGGGACAGGGAAGCAGAGAGAGCAAGGATCACCTGTTAGCCAATCCCCATTTTAGGATCTTGGCAGCCTGTGATCTTATATGGCTTCTAAAATTTGCTTCAAAAGTAGAGGCTTCAATACCACACAGAACATTGAAGCTGCAATGTTGTGGCTATCTGAACATAGTAAAAATGCCACCAGTTTTGCAAATATTAATTATACAAGACACTGATGAAACTTACTGCCATCTTGGTGTTATATCTTATCCCACCCCTCCCTGCTTTGCACCGAGTATATATTTTAATGGATCAAGCATGCTTTGTTGCTTTTTTTTTTGTTTTAAAAAATTATTACTTTTTATTGAAAATAAATGTATGTTGTTACAACCATTCTCTCTGATTTTTTTTTTTTTACAATCCCCCTCTATTGCGTTAGGTAAAATAAATTCATTCATACCACATTTTAAAAATAATTCTGTAGCCTGGCTGTATTTCTAGAAAATGAGTGATAATCCACATATTGTATGAGTTCTGCTCTTGCATGCTTTTACGTAAATACTGTGCTAGTTGTCATGCATCATTTATAAGAAGGTTGTATTTATGTTAATATTAGATCTCTATAATCATTTTATACATAAGTACACACACACATGATGGAATTTGAATGAGGCTTAGATGGCTTAATTGATTCATTTTCTCAACCCTTTTATACAGAAAAGGAACTCAACAAAATATACTGACTATTAAACCATTTTAAACCATAGAAATAGAAGTTTTAGTTCAATAAAAGGGTATCTTTTGATTTATTAGTATTAATATTTCCAGTACCCTGCTTTCAGATAGGGCAACCTGGGTGGCTAGCAGAAAGAACAAAGCAGGTTTGCATGATGAAGTTGCCATTTTGTCCTATGAACCATTAAAAATTAAGATACTCAAATGTTTATTCTAAGCTAGTGAGAGCACAGCAGCCTTCTTACACCTCACAGTGATATCTTCTTTCCAATGTTCAGCTAGATTCAATCAAACTGGCTGGATATACCTTTTAACATGAAGTGCATCTAATATATTATTAACTAGCGAAGACTGTCAGAGCCATTGCTTTCAGCACTTTTTTTTTTTTTTTGTCTTCTGGCAAAACTAACAATTTCTGTGTAAAAGTAACAATGCAGAAGTATCTATCAAATGTGAAGTAACAATGTGAGTAGACGCACTATCCTGGGGTATAAGCACCAATGCAGTTAAACAGCTCAGGTAGCCATCTGTTTTGTAGTGTGAATGAAGGAGTGATTTATAATGGATACAGCTTATAAGTAGAAACTGTCAAGCCAGAAAGGTATATTAATTTTGAGGGCTCTATAAAAAGTCATTTCAGGTCAGATTAGAGTTACATATCAACATATTTAAAATGGCACGTGTTTGCTAACACTGGAATTAACATATCTGCCTTTAAATAATGACCTCTTGAAAAGCAGCTAAGAAATGAATAAATGACAGAATGATGAGGATATTTTTGCAGCTCAGAGCAAATATTACACTCATACAATGGAGGATGCAAAACCAGAACTGATCCCACATTCTGCAGCTGTGGAAAGGATTCTGCAGTCCAACTGGTGATAAAAAGGAAAGACAAAAGGACTATTGTCTCTGCAGACAATATTTTAATTCAGTATTTCTTAAACTTGATAACTTGAAGATGTGTGGACTTCCACTGCCAGAATTAAGTGGAAGTCCATGCATCTTCAAGTTGCCAAGTGCGAGAACCACTGTTCTATAATTGATCACAGCAAAAATAAAAATTTGTCTGTCAGACCCTATTCAAACTATAGGCATCTCTAAGAGGCACTGCTTCCATTCCCCCAGTCTCATTCACAGCAATTTTAAAGAGATGATGGCTAATTTCAATTCTGTTTACCCTGAAAAGCAAAAAACCTCAACAATAATATGATCAGCAAAATTTACCCTTCTTTCAGCTAACCTTAGAAATGATATGACAACAATCTCCTCAATGGTTTATAATCCCACCAGGAAAGTTACCTTACTTGTCAACATTTGCTTTTAGTGGAGAGAGATTCATTCTTTTCTTATTAGAACAGTCTCACCTTAGAGTAGTTCTGTTCTGAAGATGTAGGTCTAAATTTGAAAACCAAAACTCATGTTTGATTTCAGAAGTCCACTAGGATGCATTAATGATGCTTGAAATCTTATAACCTTGCCAAATGACAGTATTTAAAGCTAAAGAGGCACAATAAAGGAATTGGGAACAGGTTTCATTTACCCCTTTGTAGAACACGCTTGCATCAAACTTATTTGCACAGAAAAGTTCTATTAAGTCTAATCTTTCTGATTAAGCATATAAACAAGTACATACGCTTCTTCAGAGCCAGTGTTGAACAATTTCAATATTCCCTTTGTGTAGTTAGGGCCAAAGCTCCAAGTGTGATAGCTCACCAATGCACCCAGTGAACCAAGGTAAAATTACAGCCATTTAGATGTAATTAAACGAGGAAGGGGATTTGGGGAGAGCACACAGAAAGCTTTCTACTGTTTTGTCTCTCTGCTTGGATATACCAAGGCAGCTTATTTCGAAGCATTTAAGCAGGTGGTTCTCACACAGGATGTTTCTCACTCCTCACTAGTTGTACAGTGAGTTAATCAGGTGAAAATGTGTAGAAAAGAATAAAGGATGCCTACAACATATTGAATGAAATGCTTTAAGAATTAGAATCAACTGTCTTAACTCAAATTGTTCAATTTTCATCTGTATGATCTATCTATCCTTTGCATTGATTTTTTTGAAAGAAAGAGATCTCACACAGGAAACTCAAAAATTCTTCTGGCTTCACTTTCAGTCATGGGTACTTTGTTTGATTTGTTTACATTTTAGGTACAAGTGGAACAAGCAGGCCTTTGATTACTTTGGTCCTTATTTGCAGTCTAAATGATGCAACAATGATAAAGATGACCTCACTCTTAATTGGATTATCTATCTATCTATCTATCTATCTATCTATCTATCTATCTATCTATCTTTGGTTATTCGGGTTTTCTCCCACGTAAGATTGGAAGTATCTAGGCAACGTTTCGATGAAGTCTCACTCATCATCTTCAGGCTTGTGTCTTCGGCTCTGTGCTTCTCAGAGTGTGCTTCTCAGTGCTTCTCACTCTGAGAAGCACAGAGCCAAGACACAAGCCTGAAGATGATGAATGAGACTTCATCGAAACGCTTGCCTAGATACTTCCAATCTTACGGGAGAAAACCCGAATAACCAAAGATCCACATACAAATACCCGCGAGAACCTCAGAAAATATATATATATATATATTCTAAGTTAAGAGGGACTGAGAAACAAACTATTCTTTGAATATATAGCACTACTCAGTGAGGCACCAGAATGGAATGCTTTTTGTATTATCAATCTGCTTTTTGTTAGGCCCTTACAGGGAGCACAACTAGCACAAAGACAAAGCAACTAATATTCCTGAAGGCAATGCTGGCAGATGGTTACAGTTAGAATTTAGAACCAGATGCAAGATGAATAGGTACAGCCAGGAAAAACTGCTGAATACACTGGATTTCCTGTTTCTCTCTCCTCTTAAAACTGTCTGATTTAAAAATCTGTTCCTATTGTACCTGTACTTACAAGTCAGATCCAAGTCTGAGCTCTGCTCACTCAGCCTCATAACTGAAAACCATTACTTTACTCCTTCAACCCTGATCAGATATTCCAGACAAAAGCAATTCAGTGGTCACCAATAATAAAAACTACTCTCTCAAACTTTCCTAGGCTCATGGTTTTGATATTTCACCCTCTTTTCATTCATTCTAATACAATATTGAACACCAAAAAGAAGTTTTTATTTCAAAAATCTTATTTCCTCGCCTCCATTTAACCTCCTTCCACTACCATCAGTCTGAAAAGGTATCTGTATCTGGCACTACAGAAAAAAACAGGGGCAGGTTTTTTTCTTCCAGAGATCAGTGCAAGCACCAGGGAACAATGATGATATGGCTTGACTTTCTGGGATTAGCAAAAAGAAATCGTGAATGTTTTGGCATCCAGACAAGAGAAGGCCCTGCTGCTTTTGGTATATCTTTGGTATTTTGGTTGGAAGGGATTCACTTTCCCACTAATTTCTGGCTTTGCTCCCTTAATTAAATGTGACTGGGGGTGGAGGGGTGGAGTTTCCAACAGATGGTACTTATTTTTTTCTAAATTAAACTTCCTTAAGATACTTATTGCACTGTGCTGGCCACTAGATGGACCTTCCTGCTGTTTCTAACCCATCACTTATCTACAAGTTCCTGCTCTTCAGCATTAGAAAAACACACAGTCCTCACTCTCACATCCTTTAAGTTCCAAATTCGTAAAAATAAACATTTTTCACCAATCAATCTGCAGCACTCAACAGAGTTATAGTCTATTGTGGTTTTAAAAGAAGAATGGCAGTAAAATGGCATGATAGCAAATGTTTGCAAATCAACCCAGGCCTATCATTTTTATCCAATTTGCAAAGCTGCCTAAGATGCTTGACATAGCTTTTTTCTGATGCATCTAAGCTTGGCACTGCTACCAATAAGATAACTATCTTAGAAAGAGTGAAATTTTCATATAAATCGATAGCTTGTGAAGGCTAGAATAAATATCCCATGATGTTTGGCTTTTTTTTCCCCCAAGAAAAAGAACGTTTTTGCATTCTGCCTTCCACAGAAGCATGCATTTGTAGATTTCATGCTCCAATGATCTTCTGGTACCACTCCATTGTTCTAATTAAGAACAGAACATTCAAAGGTTAACAGAAGACCCACTATATTAGTTATTACAGGGCAATTATCATTTGGCAACTTGTATGCCCCAAACCATAGTCCTCTCATTACAGACAATTAATCCACCAGCCATCCACATCTTCAGAGATGTCCCAGTGCCAGTATTGCTTTTCCTGAATATTCCTGATAGATGGCTAATGGCCAAACCTTACTGAACACAGTTTTGCAACAGCGCCTTTTCATACAACTTGCTTCCCCCCTCCCCCCCCTCAAAAAAAAACCAAGCACAGAGTATCTGGCCATCTCACATTTTCAGGCTCTGGTATCATCCTGTAGCACAAGGTCTCATTTAAGGAGGAAACTCCCAAAACAAGCAAAAGCAAAGCTGTTTTGTGCTGTTATTTGTGATGGTCTCAGGAAAACCCAAATAAAAAGCTTGCTGTACACTTGAAGAGAATAACACATAAAGATGGTGGGACATGCAGCAAACCAACTACTTGGAAGAATATGAAAAGAAGGAACCACCATGCTTTTAAACCACTTCTTCCTGGATACTCTTGAGTTCACCGGGATTCCCTTGTAGCCATCAAAGAAAGAGTGTTGCAGCTTAGAAAAGAGAACAAAAACTAAATGTTGCCTAACTGAGGTATTGATAGCTCTGGATCACTTTGAATGTTCATTAGGTGATGTTGGAAAATGGAGCTGCCTATTTGTTTTTCCCAAGAGCTGCATCCACCTCTTCTTCAGGTTTCAAGGAGTGCCACTGGGCAATGGGGCGGCGAGGGTTGGCAAGCATGTCAGACCAGTGCCTGAGCTCGGTGCCTGTGGAATTGTTGCCAACAAAGACTTTTCCAATGGCTTCGTTCTTTCCCAACTTGTCATAATCCAGGACAGTAATTACAACTTGCACTTTCTGGAGAGAAGCAAGAAAACAGAGATCATTAGTAAGGCCAAATTAACAGAAGAACAGAGTTGGAAGGGACTGTGGAAGCCTTCTAGTCCAACCCCTTGCTCCAGCAGGAGTTCCTACATCATTTCAGACAAATGATTGTCTAATCTCTTAAAAATCTCCAGTGATGGAGCCCTTGCAACTTCTGGAGGCAAGCCATTCCATTGATTAATTGTTCTAACCATCAGGAAATTTCTCCTTCTCTCTAGGCTGCTTTTCATCCATTGCTTTTCATCCTGCTTTCAGGAGCTTTGGAAAATAGGTTGACCCCTGTTCTTTGTGGCAGCCCTTTAGATATTGGAACACTGCTATCATGTCATCCCTATTCCTTTTCATTAAATTAAACATATCCAATTCCTGCAACCTCTCTTCATATGTTTTAGCCTTCAGTCCCTCATCATCTTTATTGCTCTTCTATGCACTCTTTCTAGAGTCTCAACATCTTTTTTATATTGTGGAGATCAAAAGTGGATGCAATATTCCAAGTGTGGTCTTACCAAGGCATTATAAAGTGGTATTAATATTTCATATGATCTTGATTCTATCCCTTTATTAATGCAACCTAGGACTGTTTTTGCTTTTTCAGTAAGATCTATGAGATAATTCATGGGTGAAGAGGAGAGGATCTTGAAAATATACTTTAGTATTTTCTCAGTTGTAGCTGGTGCTAGAAAACATGTTCATCCAGACTTTTACATGAATTGATGCTGCTTTATTCCTGGTTGCTGTTGTCGTTCTGGTTTTAATATTTTAATCTGTTAGCTTAATATTATAATTCTAGTCACTTGCTCTGATTTTATTATTTTAATCTTATTTTGTACCCCACACTAGAGTTATGACTATAATAAAAAGTGAATAATACATGTTATAGTTCATTTAGTAAATTAATAAAATTAAATATTTAGAGTATTCAGAAAATCTCCAATGAGAAGATTTAAGTAGAAAGAATTCTTCAGGTAAATATCATTTCTGGCTGAAGCTAGGCCAATGTTCTTCTAAAGAGAAAAGAAATACTATTTTCATGATAAAGTTATGTTCTGTTACATGCTGATATTCCGCGTATAGATTTAAATCCAAGAGGAACTTATTCACAGTGTGTGTGTGTGTGTGTGTGTGTGTGTGTGTGAGAGAGAGAGAGAGAGAGAGAGAGAGAGAGAGAGAATATGAAAGAAATGTAGGAATTGTTAATGTGACTGACAACATCAGCAAAGATATTTGGCAAAGGGCTTCAATAGCTAGCCAATTAATCAGCTTGCTTGCCTGACTGCCTGTCCTTTATAAAAATTTTAACCTTCTCAATCTGAGTCCTCTATATTTGGTAAGACTATTAATTCTCCAGATTCCCAACAAGCATGACCACAGACTTGGACGTAACCGAGTAGAAAACACTAAATTTTTAAATCAGAGCTGCAATATACAGTTTCACTTCCTTGGTCCCAGTGCAGTAGAGGCTTCAGAAAGATACATAAATTAAACTTATATCTTTATAATATTTCTAGCCTATTGAGCGCCACAAAAGATCTGTCCGATACAAAAGAATATTGTGAAAGAATCATTGGATTATCCTCCCCCACCCACTCTGCTGAAAGGTTCCCTGTACAACCTTACAAGTAAACTTTTATTAAAGGGGCATAAAATGAGAAGGAATGAGGAGAAAGGGAATCATGTACTGCTCCAAACACACACCCTCTAGATATATCAGATTACAGCTATCACCATCTCCATCCAGCATGGCCAACTGTCTGGATGATGCCATAGCCATGATGATAAATTACTCAAGATATCGGAGAGACACCAGCTGCATTTGAACCCATTTCCTTTCCAAGGTTCAACCATCATTGATGGAGAACTGCCTGTTTCCGATTATGGATCTGCCTCTTGTGCTTTGTGAAGCAGTGGGAGACAATGGAGAAATATGCCAACTCAAAGTTTTCTGGGAGCTGCCTGCATAATCCCACTCCCTCAAATGAGAAAAATGGGAACCTGTATCTGTTCAAAGGGAATCTCAAAGCTGAAAGATTCATTGAAATAGGGATTCAGGGTCTTCTTCTTGACTGTAGTCTTCTTCTTCTTAAGCCTTTTGCCATTCTGCAGCAGATGAATTTTCACATAAGGATCTGAAACAATAGAATTTTACAATCAAAACTAAATAAATACATAAACAAGCCATTCAAAGATATAGATAAAACCTCAAGAACAGGCTATCTGGAGATTATCTCTCATATACAAAGTGAATGAAAGGACAATTGCCCCTGCCCCAAATATTTCAACCAGAGGTCACTCTATGAAACCGAATCCTTCAATAGAGAAAATATTTTTAATGGAATATGTTGTTGGATTTTGGAAGTTTCTGCCACAAGATGTAATGCTGGCTGCCAGCTTGGCTGACTTCAAAAAGGTTGGACCAATTCATGGAAGTCATGGGTATTCATGGCTGTTAACCTTGATGGCAGAATGACTGCGTATGAAGCCTTCTGCTGGGACACTTGTTGTGTAGTTAGTTTGTTACTGTGAGAAAAGGCTGCTGGAGTAGATGGATCAGAATTTTGATCTAAGGGAGTGTGGCTTCTGTTCTTATGTTTTCTGCAAGATTCTGATATATTTTTCTATCAAGGCTTCAGTACATTTTCACTGTACAACTTGTTTTCTAGATTTCCAGAGAAGTCCTATTTATTTGTCTAGTCTATTTACAGATGATGTTAATTAGTTTGGGCAATGAAATGTCTGCAAGAAAACAACCAAGTGAGTGGATTTTTGCCTTGCCTTGCCCAAGTTCCTTATTTTTTTCAGGTTTTTCCTTGCTTCACTCCAGGGTATTGTTTTATTTCTTTCCTACTTTGTCAGAACTTCACTTTATTTCTTTTTAAACCAATCTTTCTGCTTAAAAAATCTTTTCCTTTTATATTTCTTTGCATGAATACTGGAAAGCAGAAAAGAAATAATGTAAACTTTGTTAACATGAATTTTTAAGTCACAGAAGACAAAGGTTCCATTGCTTCTTAACCCTTCCAAACCCATGATTGCAAGATCCTCTAAAAATTTAGATAGTGAGTCACCAGACCACATACAGAGTTAGCTTAAATATGTTTTTATTTTATATTTGGATAATTATTCAAGTTTGAGATCAGAAAAAAGCAGCTGTCAGGATTCAGTATAAAACAGCACTTTTCCTTATGTTATTTTTTTTAAATAAATGTAGAAAAACATTTTCCTTAGAGATCCAAAAGGGATTTCACTAGTCAGAGATTAAGACCATGTGGTTCATAGAAAGACTATGGAGAATGGGGGGGTGGCGGTGTTTCATGAGTTTTTGAGTCATCATTCAATAGATTCAGGAAAAAGGAACCTCAGGTTTATTCTTACATTCAGAACCAGCCTTTCTGTACTTAGTTGCCAAACATCTGAAGTGAGCTTTCCCTGCATATTCTATAATTTTAAACTGTAGTTTTGGTGAATTAGTTCTATTAGATTATGAGAGCTCTGCCTTGTTGATGAAATAGCATCTTTGCATGTTCAAAAAGGAATGAGGACTATGAGTAAAGCTCATGTCTGACAGCCTTTAACAAGAAGCAATTTTCCAATACTTGAAGGACTGTCAACAAGGAAGAGGGTATAGATAATGTTCAAGGGTAGAACAAGAGCCAGTGGATA
Source organism: Notechis scutatus (assembly GCF_049901735.1). Lineage (NCBI taxonomy): Eukaryota > Metazoa > Chordata > Lepidosauria > Squamata > Elapidae > Notechis > Notechis scutatus. Next base: position 37,349,657 of record NC_142011.1, on the reverse strand, counting down.
GATTACATAGGGAGTCCACGTTTGAAATAATGAGGTTGTTTTTTTTACCTTGATAGCTATGAAGAGAAAAGGAAAAACTTGTCCCTGGCATTGTGGGCACTCCAGCACTGGAGGTTTGTATGTCTGAGATGGTATAAATTTTCTTAGTCCAATGAAGGCATTGGACCAGAAGATCCATGAGTCTATGAGTAAAATGCATTCTATTGGGACTTACATTTAAAATATTCAGAAGTTGCAGCAGGTTGACTGGTATTTTATGCTTTTTATTTTAAGTATTTTATATGGTATTTTCTGATGCCTACACAGAAATCTCTATATTGATTGCCAGTTGCTTACCAAGCATCATTTAATATATTTGTATTTATTTTAAAGTCCTCAATGGCTTAAAGTTTGACTGTCTAAAAGACTACCTCCATGCTATGAAACTGTTGATGGTTAAGATTTGCAGGAAAATTCTTCTGAAAATGTCTATCTAAGGCCCATCTTTGTGGAATACTAATTTGATGCATCTGCAAGCTATCAAATGTACATTTGGGGGGATCATATTTGTTCTATGCTCTCCCAGCTTTTAAAACATCTGGCCAGAATAATTTTAAAAGTAGATAATATTGTATGTGTATCTAAGGGTTGGCATATAACTCTGTCAAGGACCTTGGAGTACTCATCTTTAATGATCTAGGTGCTAGAGCCCACTGTAACTACATAGCCAAAAAGGCATTAAAAGTTGTTAACCTAATCCTACGTAGCTTTTTCTCTGGTAATATCACACTACTAACTAGAGCATACAAAACATTTGCTAGACCAATACTCGAATACAGCTCATCAGTCTGGAACCCACATTACGTATCCGATATTAAACAGTTGAAAAAGTCCAGAAATATTTCACAAGAAGAGTTCTCCACTCCTCTACTCGTTGCAGAATACCTTATGCCACCAGACTTGAAATTCTAGACCTAGAAAACCTAGAACTATGCCGCCTTCTGTCCGATCTAAGTATAGTATATAAAATCATACATTGCAATGTCCTACCTGTCAATGAATACTTCAGCTTCAACCATAACAATACAAGAGCACACAATAGATACAAACTCAAGGTTAACCACACCAAACTTGATTGCAGGAAATACTTCAGCAACAGTGATCAATGTCTGGAATACTCTACCTGATTCTGTGGTTTTTTCCCCAAACCCCAAAAACTTTAACCTTAGACTGTCTACTATTGACCTCACCCCTTTCCTAAGAGGTCTGTAGGGGGCATGCATAAGCGCACCAACATGCCTAGTGTCCCTGTCCTATTGATTTTTTTAATTTTTCTTATATGTATCCATTTCATATATTCATAACTATGTTTATACTTATACCTATTATCTTGTAAGCGATTGACAAATCAAATAAATAAATAAAATAAATAAATATTACACTGTTGGTGGTCTCCTGGTGGTCTCCAAGCTTAGTTTTTGGTTTCCAGATATTTCATTAACATATTTAGTTAACTATACTATTGTAAGAATTTTGGAGAAATGAAGTTTATTGGTTGGCAGGGGTTGTATATCATTCTGTCTTGCCTACTCTGAATATGCTTGGATTCTTTCTTTTGTTAAGAAAATTATAAGAAGGAACTGGACGTGTAATTTAAAATACAAATGGACAAGAAGATCCAGTAGTGTTGCTACCTTTCCTTCCGATTCAGCATTTTGCCCACATTCATTGTGTACCTTGGAATCTAGCCAGGGGTGGGATTCAACCAGTGTTACTACTGGTTTGGTGACTACAAGCGTGTAAAAAAAATCATCAGCTGTGCTGCCTGGACAGCTGAAAAGCACTGTGCACGGGTGCACAGTGTTTGAAAAGCCTCTTTTTTCCTGCTTTTTCAACCTCAGTTGTGCCGCGCAAAGCAGCTGAGGTTGAAAAAGCAGGAAATAAAGGACAGGTAAGAGCCCGGGCAGGCAGGTGGGCCAAACAGCAGCAAACACAAAACTGGTTTGGTGTCCGCTGCTCTTCAGAGCTACCGGTTCTTTAGAACCAGGCAGAACCGGTAGCATCTCATCCCTGAATCTAGCCACTATTCATGAAGATTTCCCAGCAAGCACATGGGCTGGTAACTGTTTTCATGTCAAAAAAGTAAAGAAGCTTTGAACTCAAAGATTTTGCAAAAGAAAGTAAGCATATTAACTAGTCTACAAAGTACACAGAAAAACACTAGATGGCAAATAGTATTTGAGGTTTCTGTATCTCTGCTGCTCTCTAATGGTCTTTTTGACTACAGAATGCTTGAAGGGGAACTATTTGTTTGTACTGACAGATATTGGAATAGCTCAGAAGTGTCATCTAGTGGATATGTTGTTGATTTTCACTCACCAGAAAGTCCTCCAACATCCATCTTTTTCAAATTCTTGGCCTCCAGTATGCAGACAGTCAATTTCCCAGCAGTGGGTACATATCGTAATGAGATACAGATGTCTCCCAGTTTCTCTGGCTGTTGACGGAAATTTGGAAAACAATGAACTCAAAGCTCCTACTGTGTCTTATGAATTATCTGTGCCTATGATAGAAAGAAATGTAACTATCTTATTTGTAATGTGTTGTTTTGAGGCAGTTTTTATATGGGGGAGACCAGCCGTCTACTGTTGATTCTACCGTCTATTGTTACTCTTCCTTTGGCTGGAAAAGTGAATTTCCCTGTGCCAAATGCAAAGGATACATAGGATTACTTAGTTTCCCAGAAGTGCTCTAGAAACAGATGGGTTTTTAGATATCATCCTTGCTGCTTGTTCTTGATCACACTGACTGAGACTAATGAGAGCTGTAGCACAAAACATATTATATGAAGTTGTTAGTTTTGGAGGACAACTTCCCCTACAAAGTAGTTAGCTATACACATAATAGTGCTGCATTTTAAATCCAAAGCCTTCTTCTACAAACAAGGTAATAAACCAGAACTAGGTTTTAGGGGCGGGCCCATCACTTCCCTAACAGCTTAACAGCAGAGAGATAAGATGCAGACTGGTTAGAGATCAAGCATGGTTCAACTGCTCAAGTATGGGAGTTCTGGCTAGCAGGGACTTTTTCTTCCCAAGACCATGAGACTATCCCAAATTTACCACCTCTAGGTTCTTTGTAGAGAAAGTTAAATCCATATTTCACAACTGAAGTTCAAACAGCAAGTGAAGAAAACACTTACCTCCTCTTTTTCTGCACTCTCTAGATCCCTCCATTCTTCAATGGGTTGTCCTAAGTCCACAGTATTCATGGGTACCTTGACTTCCCCAATGATGTCATGCTTAGAAAATCGGTCAAAGTCATAGATGGCCATCACCAAAGTCTTCCCACCAAGCTCTTGGTATGGAATCTGTTACAACAAAAGTCAAGGAACTTTTTCAATAATATAGCATTTCTGTAGAGCTGTGGTGGTGCAGAGATTAGAATTCAGTACTGCAGGCTAACTCACTGCTCACTCCAGGACTTTGTTCTAAGCAGCTCAAGGTTGACTCAGCCTTCCATCCTTCCGAGGTGGGTAAAATGAAGACCCAGATTGTTGTGGGCAATATGCTGACTCTGTAAAACCACTTAGAGAGGGCTGTAAAGCACTATAAAGTGGTATATTGGCCAATATATTGCTATTGCTATATTTAGCAATTGAAAGGAAACATTGATAAACCTTTTAGAAAGGTCTTGTGTAGCCATAATCTATATTGGGTGCAAAAAATCTGGATCTTCACTACATGACAACAAAGAAATAGGGAAGAGACTACTTTCTTTTCATCTTGTGATATGGGATGCCTAATTTCATGAAATTTGATTAAGGCCCTTGCAAAAGAGGAAGAAAACAATGAAAAAAATGTACAAAAGCTTGGAGGATTACAAATAGATCCAGTGTTTCTAAACTGACATTCACATTCTGATTCTAGGATTAAAAATGGTCAGCCACTTTTTGTACCAAGAAAAGAACAACTTTTCAAAAAGTAGAAGCAAGTGGCTGTGGCTCACTTGCTTTAATTTCTAGTATATTCATTATGAAATAATGGTGGACTGAAGTACTTATTCATTAGTTTTAGGTGGAAGCTCCTCTTTAGAATACCATTCAAGCAGTAATAAACTTTTAAGATTTCAAGGGCATCACGTTACCTTTCAAGATAAACTGGTAAAGAGTTTTCTTTCTTTTTTACTACTCTTTAAAGGGGAACTTTTTTGTAATAATACAAGCCATCTCCCTGCATCTAAAAGCCTTAGAAAAATCACCAGATCTTTGTGTAGAAAGATCTTTGGCTTGACTTGATGCTTATTTTGCCTCAAATTATTTCTTATTTTGCTTTGTTTTTAATTTGTTGTTTTAAATAATACATTGTCTTCAAAATATTTTGAATTTTAAAGAAGGAAAGCATGATTAAAATCCAGTTACTAATTAAAAATTACTCCACTAGTATGTTGAGTAAATATGAGAATCAGCTTAATAAAATTGTCTCAAAATTTGCAACGCAAGAGGAGAAAAATGCATAAACTACTTCATACCTGGATTTTAAAATTTCTATTTATTCTCCTAGTAATTAAAAAAAAGCTTTGAAACTGTTAATGAATGGTCTAAAGACAGACATTCATATTAAACTATAGAAAAAATGGATCTGCCCACTTTCTGTTTAGCAGAAAGTTATAAAAACATAATATTGCTTATATTCTCACATGCTTAGGGGACTGTATGAAACTTCAAAGGAGTGTTTATTTCAACGAAGGCTCAGACATAATACATCTTCAGAACTGTTTGATGAAGTAATAGAGGCATCCTTGCTTCTAAGGCAAAGTGAAACTCCTGGGCATTAGGAGTTAGGCAGTCAGGCAGGTCTTCTAACCACAATGTCTTGGAGAAGTTCCTAGCTAGCATGTCTCATCCACATCATTAACTAGAGCTACTGTGGTGCAGTGGTTGCAATGCAGTAATGAAGGCTACTTCTGCTGACTGCCAGCTGCCTGCAATTTGGCAGTTCGAATCTCGCCAGGCTCAAAGTCGCTCAGCCTTCCATCCTTCCAAGGTGGGTAAAACAAGGACCCAGATTGTTGCTGACTGTGTAAACTGCTTAGATAGGGCTGTAAAAGCACGGGGAAGTGGTATATAAGTCTAAGTGCTATTGCTGTTGCTAGAGGACAGCAGTATTTTTCAAGGGTAATGGCTGAAAAGCTTTCATTGTTGGCTTTGACAAATATTATTCCCATCTTTATATTATGTCCATATTCCAAAAAATTGGCCTACAGAATTTAGTGGCCACCTAAACTGCTTTATCAAGACAAATGGGTAGCATTTTTGCCTCAGTGAAGCAAATAAGATTGCTTCTTCAAAATGAACTACATAAAATGCATAAAATTAAATTTTTTAGATAACTAATTAAGCACTACTAACACATGTATTGACATACAGTAATGCATAAAAGAAAACTTTTTAGAGAATTTAATCACAGTACTACTAACATGTAAATTGGCATACCGTATATAATTTACAGCATAATGCTTAAAACTAAACTTTTTTGAGAATTTAATCACAGTGCTACTAATATCTATTTCCTAAGACATAATTGCTAGTCACGTATTGTTTAGACAACTTTTCCAGTATCCTGGCAGTGTTGAGCCCTGCCAGCCATTTTAATTCTTGTTATTAAAATTTCAATCAACTTTCTTATTCTTTTTCTCCATTGTGTTTCAGTTCTCATTTACTGGTAGACTATTTATTATAGGAATAATGTCCTGTTGTTTGATATGGTTTCAAGTATTAGTTTTGCTACCTCCAGCTTCAGCATTTCATTATCAGCCTTTTCTTTTTGAGTTCCATTTGGGGTGAGGCTGGGTATTGATCACTGATGTACATAAATTATTTTGAAGGCAAAATAGCCAAGCCAACATACTAACCATGCAAAGAATATCCAGATTAGAAATCTTACCTTAAAGACAAAAGTCTCATTATAGGTTGGATTGAGGGTCTTCTTTTGTACTTTGGTCTCATACTTCTTCTTTTTGTCTGGAAGTAGGAAGACTTTGACATAAGGATCAGATGTACCTCCAATGTCCAATGCTGGCAGTTCAGCTGCTTGGAGGATTCCAACAGTGAGCTGTTGAGAAATAAATAATGAATGAAAGAAAGAAAGAAAGAAAGAAAGAAAGAAAGAAAGAAAGAAAGAAAGAAAGAAAGAAAGAAGAAAGAAAAAGAAGAAAGAAAGAAAGAATGATCTTGAAACAGTATGTTCCAATCAAAGTGGGAAACTATCTGATTTAATCCTCCTATCTTTAATGTACAACTCACTTATATTACTATCCAGTTCTTAAGCCTTTTTTCTGTTGTTTGGGGGAAGGGGGCAGAGCTGTTAATGCTACATTGAATTTCATTTGAAGAAATGCATATGGTTCATAATTAGGCATAAATAGAAAAAAATATTCTAATATCTTATAATCTGTGCAAATTGCAGTTTAGAAATATTCAGGTAAGCCATTCACCTGCTCTATCAAGAATTCCTAGGAATTTGCCTTCTAGATAGAGAAATGTCATTGTATCTTTTTCATTATATTATGATCACAGCACTATCAAAAGTATATATACTCAGTCCTTAAAAAGAAAGAAATAAACTTTGAAATAGAATAAAAACAATAAATTAAACATTGTGGCAATCTGATGCTTACATTCAGCACTGAGCTATTGTTTACCTGCTAAGATAACAATATGTAGAACCTTAGTAACACTTTATGTATGATGACTATTTGTCAGAGGTAACTGCATAAAAGTTGTCAGCACACCCCAGGAGTTTACCTAATAGGAAACTCTAAAAATAGACTTCCTATTCTTGTAATGAAAACATTATAGAAAGACATGACTAAAGTATCTATATCATCAAATCCAAAAAGGCAGATATATTATGTTCCTCTATACTTATATTCATACATCCTGGTACATTCTGAAAATCTCCTTCCCCTACTGCTGTTGGCAACATATCAAAATCCCAAGGAGCATCTTGTTAATTTCTGTGATAAAGGTAAGGAGGTGCTACCTGATGGAAGCCCATATTTTTAAAATACAAATATCAACCAGTTTGCCCCATATTATTCTGTTGATCTATATCCAGAAACTCTGTTCTCACGCAAGATTAATCAATGGAGAGTTTACAATAAAGTCCAAAGTTCTCACAGGTACCTCATGCTATCTGTCGCAGACCTTGAATATCTACCAACAAGCCATAAGACCTCTGCAGAAGTGCCATTTCCCAAATGGGGATCTGCAGATGTGCAATGATCCAGGAGCCTGAAGAAATCAGAAGAGCTGAGGCAACTACAGCCAATTTGATAGCTGCCACTCTGAAACCATCTTGGCTTCCAGTACTCAGAGAATGCACTTATAGCTTAATGCTTTAAATCAAGATTTCACTCTTCTCTAGGTTTCCATATTCCTTCACACCATCAGGATGACTATTGCACTACTAGTGCTATTTTCAGACTGGTCTAGAGCTACCCAAGACCTGGCAGCAATTCCAAGCCTATTTTCTTAAGAATTTTTAAACTTCTGTCTTCATTATCACTCTCAGTGGAGGAAGTTAGAATGAAGTTTTTTTTTTATTTACATTTATTAATGTGTATACATTACCTGGTTGGCCTGGAAATCATAATCTAGGGAGAACTGCAGTTTGCCCAGATTCTCTGGTTCTTTTTCCTCTTCCTCTTCTCCTTCTCCTTCCTCATCTCCATCATCATCATCATCATCCTGTTTGTTCTAGGAAAGAAATAGGAGCACATGTTTCCATAAAGAGTGACTATACATCAAGAGCCTTGTTCCACACGCACATATACAATATCTTATGTTAGTATAGAAACTCAGATTTACCATAGGAATAGAATGTGGCTTTCCAGCCCAAATGAGAAGGGGAGAGAGAACTGAGTTTCTTCGTCATTTTAATTTAGAAAACTAACATGCAACTTTCTTATTCCTCTCATACACATCTCAAATGTGCAGAGAATCTATCTCTTCTTTGTTGATAGATTTAGTGAAGGATACGGCTTGAATACTTCGATAATTTTTTTTTTAAAAAAATGCAAACATCTTACATATAATTAACACTTAAATTCTTATCTAATCAGTAGTTATGAATTCGACAATTTTTCAGGGAAAGCACTGCAACAGTGGTATTAGTGTAATTCTGCTTTCTCCTGTCTGGCAGCTACTAAATATTTTAGTCGGCAATTTTCTGGATTCCTCAGCCAACATGGTTAAATGTATCCATATATATCATGGAAGAAGTCAGGCTTGTGTAACAGCCAGCAAATGATACCAATCTCCAATGAGAAATCTATGGGAAATGGAGTAGCCAAGGCAGACAAAGCAGCTTAGAAATGCATTGTCCATAAAGAAATTCATTGAAGGGGTTTCCAAATAAATGGAAATCTTAAATAACCCCAATGATTTCTTTCTTATTTAACTTTTAAAAAAGATTCAAACACTCATACATGCATAAGCATGCAGATTATCCAAGGCAAACATTCATTATTCTTTCTCAGACTTCTAAATTATATTTTATTAGATTTGGCTAAATGAATATTAATGTCTGTTCTCAAGGCCAATAATGCTGGATAACTCTTTCAGCATTTTACCTGTCATACCTAGACCTTCATAGTGTCATTGAGAGGCCTTTTTGATGCTTCCTCCATGAACTCAACCCATGCAGAGTTTCAGCTTTGATGAGATATACAGGTAACACAATAAAATATTTTGTCTGTTTCAGTTAGTGCACCTTGAATTTTGATTGGACTTCATTCTGATTAGCTAATTATAAATTTTCTTAACCAGAAATGAAAGATTTTTTTAAAATTTTTCTCACTTAAAGTAGAACATTAATTTTAACTATCATTTATACAAAGTCTAAATATGGAACGTGGGCCCTCGGTTGACTAATTCCCATAAACCCTCTTCCCTTGTCCCTTTTGTGCCTCAAAGGGAGTTGACATTTGAATAGGACCTACCGTGTGTTGACATCCACGTTAGTCAGAAAAGATGGTGACAGAACAACACAGAACGATGACAAAGAGAGCACAGAAAAGGAAGAGAAGGGCATTATAGACACAAACACTTTACAAATTATCAACCTCACAAGTACTCCCGAGAAACTGCAGATTCCACACTTTCCAAGGCCCATTATAAAGGGATGGCTGCCCCAGACAGAATAAGCCAACAAAACATTAAATTCTAATATTTTCTAATTTCCCAAAGAAACTGGATTAAAACAGAGCTCCCACTTCCATTGCAATATTGTATCCTCGTAAAAGCAAGTGTAAGGCCCTCAACAAGGAGCATGATATAAATACATCAGTAGGTCTCCATTATGCCTTTGCTTCAAAACTGAAGTGGCCTTCTTTGGGGAGATCATTTTCAAAAAGTTTATTTATCAAGGTGTGTTGTTTTGGCTTAATGCACATCACTATTTTTTTTTTTTTGCTTTGTTTCATTTAATCCAATCAGTGAAACAAAAGGTAGCATTTTATATCAGCCAATTTCATCTTCCATATTTAATTGTCAATAGCACTATAAAAGAAAACTGAAGGTAATTAGTAGACCTGTGTTTCTCTGGAAGCCAAAAAGAAAAAAAGCACAGAAATACATAAGGGAACAGAGAGAAAGAGACAGAGAAAACACAGCCAATTAGTAATTGAAGGATGACCTCTCCTGTGACTAGAAAGGCCCTTTATGAAGAACAAGAATGGAAAATAAACTGCAAAGAAAAGACACACAGCTGTTGCAATGATCTAGCTAAGTGAGATTCTACACTTCCAGAGGTTAGAGAGGAAAAAAGGCTTTCTTTCTGTCTTTTACTATTGGCAGTCTTCCTTGACAGAAATTGGAGCAAAATAGTCACGGAAATTAGCCAAGGGAAGCTTTTGTTCTCCTTACAGTTTGTCACTTCTTTCATTTGTGCATGGATGGGCTATCAGACCAGGAGACATCTGATAAAATCATATACTGTACCAACACCTGTTCTTACTATGACTGGAGCGCCTCAATGAAAATGCCTCGTGAAATTTAGTTGCCTTTTAGTAGTCATCCTGACCATGGTTCCTGTTTGCTTAAAAAAATATGTATGAGGGTTGTAAATCTCAATCCCTGATGCATCTAAATACCCCACACTAATAACCACATCTATTTTCTGTCTGAAATCTTGGATGTTGAAATCAATGCAGTAATGAAAAGAACTGGAAAGCCTAATTTAATAGAATCTAAGTATTATTTCATAAACTGTAGATCGCATAAATGTTGACTGTTTTAATTTGGACCATGCTCAATTCATAGAGATAGAGGTCATGGACATAAAAGACTTCAGTCCTTTGGCTTTTAATGGGAAAAATTTGTAAACAAAGCAACCAGATGGTTTCTGTTCTTAGGAAGCTGGGTTAAATCCAATTCGGTCATGCATCGTCTTCTCTGTTTGACAGCTTGCCAGGGTCTCAAGTGCTGTAAGTACCCGAAATCAAAACTGGGTCCACAACATGTAAAGAATCCAGTCCACCACTAATCCTTATGCCTTTTATGCCATATCAGTTCATTAGTAATTAGAGATGTGATTCATAACACTAACTTTTCATACATCTTCTGAGGCCTTCTGCAATCCTTCAGGGAATTTATGAGTACCTATTCTTGTAGGCCTGTAAAAACATACACCCACAATATGATTAGGCCAGAGAAAAGGATTCAGGTTATTGGGATCTGCAAATATCTGAAAACTGTCATGAAGAAAATGGAGCAGACTGGCTCTTTATTGCTCTAGAGGGCAGGACTAAAAATAGCAGTTGGAAATAGTACAGGAAATATTTTCCAGCATAAGAAAATGGCCTTGGCAAATGGTAGACTCTGGCGAGAAAGTTGCAACTATATATATTTATTTTATAGATCATCTAATCAAGCCCACTATATTGAGCAGTAAGCTTGATTAGACGATCTCCAATATATCTTTCAAGTCTGTACTCCTAAATCAAAAATGACAAATAAGGGACTTCCTGCTCTCATCAACCCTAAACTCAATCTTAAATTACATGGTCAATGCTCAATGGTGAGACAGGATGGGAATTACTGTCTATTTGCAGTTATATACCTCTTTATTAAAATGAAGTAAGCATTTTATTTTATGGTTTGGTAAGAGAACTAATTCATACCTCAACACAGAGGAAACCCTTTGTAAAGTGAGTCCACCTCAAAACTGGATACAACAGCTACATACAATAGGGCAATTTAAATAATGAAAAAGACTGAAGTTCTGAATCCTTAAAGTATATCATGGAAAATGTATTTATGTATTAAATGTTGCCCATCTCGCAGTCAAGCAACTTTGATTTAACCTGATTAATGTAGTTTGAGTGATGGATGACAAAATGTTTCTCTACATTAGTAAAGCAAAGTATCCCAATATGAGAGAAGACGCCATCACCATTCATAGCCTGAGGTTTGTCAAGATTAATTGTTAATGTGATTTGCTGCTGAGCTAGTTTGACTTATGCTTACAAAACAGGTATTATAATCCTGAACAATAGAATAATGGAATTACTGAGATGGTAACTTCAAATGGGATACTACATAAGAAATTTTTATGAGCTGAGATTTATAGATGGTCCTTGGCAAATTGCTTCCCGAGACCATCCTTGCACAAATCCTCTTGTGCTTTTTGTGAATGATAATTTTCCATCTGTGTTATCTCAACAGGCTAAAATGGAATCATAGCTCTAATGGGGAAAAGGGTGTAGGTTATAAATAAGACTAACAGAAGGGCCTATCAAAGTCATCTTGGTGTTGGGGAAACATTAATAACAATCTCCTCCATCTCTTTCCTTTATATGTAAATATCAGGCAGGATTCTATCGGCTATATATGCTCCAAAACAAAATGGTTAGCAGTCTCCAATAGGAAGGGATAAAAAGGATACTTGCCTGTTTCTATTTTCCTATCTTTGATATGTTTAGAAAGCTGGAGGATATAGCCAAGAATCTATCCAGAAAATGCATACCATCCACATAATAGTGTGCTTGCATGATATAAAATACTGAATAACTCTATTCAGGCATTCTTAAATCTGAAGCACTCTCAGGTGAGCATCCAACATAAGCTCTGTTGCTGCCAATGTCATACAAATAATAAGTCTGCTTATATTGCACATTGAGGAAAAATATGCCACAAAATACCTTAGCATTTTCAACTGTTTCTACCACTGGCTCCATCATGAGCCAGGCAGGGTCTTTATTCACATGGGTGTAAATACCCACAGATCACATGCACAATTGTTTTTCTCTGTCAGCCAATCATGCTTAATAGGCAAATATCTACAAAAGTGTGGAAAGTTTTGGAATTCTGAATGCCTGAATATAGTGAATGTTGGGTGTGCTTCTGAAAACTGATAGTTTTCTAAATTCATTATATTTATAATTTCCTAACACAGTGTTACAGCGTGATGTGCCTAATTATGCTACCTTTTTCTTTGGTCCCTTTGAATCAATGTTGACTCTTTGAGATTACCTGGTCAAGTCTCTGCACTTTATTTGGCAAGAGTTTCAGAAATGGTTTGTCATTACCTCCTTCCTAGGGCTGAGACAAAGTGGCTGGCCCAAGATCACCCAGCTGGCTTTGTGCCTAAGGTAGGACTATATCCCCCATTTTCTAGCCTGGTGCCTTAAACATTACACCAAACTGGTTCTCTAATTATATTGTTATAACCATCCCAATTTCATCAGAAAGAAAGCTCAGACTATCTTGTCTTTATGAGAACACTGTCTGCAGATTTCTATAGCGCAGCTTTCCCCACATGACTCTGTTGAGAGGTGTTGAATTGTGAGAATTCCCAGTCATTCTCTGATAAAAACATTCTCTCGGCATCACCACATTTTCCACAGAGTCACTATTCAGTAGGCAGAATAATAATACTTTTCTTGATATGGACACTCTGACTTCCTCCTTATTAAAGATTGCTGCCAAATGAAAACTTACTTTTAGAAGAGTTTGTGTTGGTACATCTTTTGCCTACATTGCTACTTAATGCTGACTTGATTCCTTGGGGTATCAGCCTAGAGTTGTCCAACTTTCCCAACTCAACTGCCACCTCAACTTTCCCTGAAATATTTAGGGGGGCTGGAGACTTATGAGCAGTTGAGGAACCAAAACACAAACAGGCTCAATTGTTGTGAATAGCCTCAAGATCACTGTGCTTGATACTGTAAGCACAAAAGGATCTACTTTAAATACTACTGTTATTTTTTGATTGTGTGATAAATCTATATCCTGTATATTTTCTCTAATACCTAGAGAAACTGTATATTGCATTCCTAGTTTACATAGAAAAGTTATTTTTGCATAACAGGAACTGAGTTCTTTGTTATGCTTTCTCACATGCTAAGAAGTGTAATGTTTTCTGAAATTCTGAGGCAAAAGAAAAAACAAAGTTAGAAACACCTAGAAATACCCTTGGTCAATTTAGGGGAAAAAAATAAAATATATGCAAAAGGAGATTAAAAGCCACTTCATTGCTTTTAAAAGTTATAAATTGGTTCCTTGTAAAAATGTTTGAAAAATATGTGTACTTTATATTAATTCTGTGTTATGCTTAAGACTTTTATATCACTTACTGTATTTTGGAATTCAGATAGTTAATACATTTTATAAATTTATAAATAAATAATATATAAAGAAATGTTTCATATATACAATTGAGAACTGTAGATTTCTGACAATAAATATTTTAAAATATTTGTTACAAATGGAATTAGAAGCTCCTGGTTTTATGGAAGGAAATGTATCCTTATTTTTGTCTTTATAAGAGAAACTGACTGCCAAAATTATAATAATAATAACAAATGGTAAAATAAAATAATAAAGTAAAATTAAATGCAGTTACAATACTGTAGTAAAGCCGTACTAAAATTAAACTATGGTATTGTAGTAAAGTAAGATTATAGTACAATAAAATAAAGTGACTTCTTGTTGCATCAAATACAGAAAGCAAGCAACTGTTTTATGAAAAAAAAAGCTCAGAAAAAAAGAGGGAGCAAAAGTTAGAATATGGATTTTGTCACCCGAAAACAGTGACTATCGGTCTCATTTTCTGAATTCCTCAACCTGAAATATTATCATGGTCTACCTCTTGATTTTTTAAGAGTAATCAAGTAATCAATTAAGAGTAATAGTTTTTAGACAAACTTTTCTATCCCTCCAGTTCTTGTTTATTTCTTGGTCTGGTATATTTTCTAAGACAGAGCAATTTGTTTTGTTTGTTTGCTCTCTTGTACTTTCTTGTACTCTCTTGTATCTATGCCATTCTAGATAAGCCCACCAGAAACATGAGCACTTGTTTCCCCATCTCTTAAATAACTGCAGTTTCCCAACTGGTCTTCATCCAATGATATATGTTCACCTGGCCTTTCATATCTTTCATGTTCATAGCATTTTTCATTCCCTTTTTGTCCTTCTTGTTCTTCTTCTTCTTGCAACAGCATTTCTTGCAGATGCAAAAGCAACAGGTCAGCAGTAACAATCCAGCAACGACAGCAATGGCAATCAGGGCCCATGGTGGCACTGTGAAAATATAGGCAGAATATGGGGAATGGGATAGCAGGAAGTGCTAGAGGTTTCATATTACATGCACAGCCCGCAAATGTCATTTCCTTAAGGCTGTGCATATCCTTTAAAGCAAGTTTAAAAGCCTGTGTGACTTCAGATGCAAGGAGAGATGGCAGAGAATGATTCTGAAGCAACTCCTCTGGGCCTTCCAGAAGATGCAGCTGCCTCAACTACTTGGGACAGGCTCTTTGCAGAGTGCTTCTCTTCACATTTTGCAGTGCCCAACTTATTTTTTTAATAGCATTTCTTTTTTATGTTTTCCAATTCAGGATCACCTACACAACTTAGATCAAAACATTAAAAGCAACTATTGAAAACACATTTAAAAAAGCAAAGTCACAATACAATAGTCAAGAAAATTGGGGTTATTATTAAAGTGCAGAATCAATCTCTGTTAAAACTTACAAGCTATCATCACTGCTGCAAGACTAAATGCAGAGAGGTTGGGAGGGGATTCCATAAATTAGGTAATTGTGACCCACTCAGAACATTTCTGAATGTTGCCACTCAAATGGCTGATCCTTTGGATCAGGGGTGTCAAACTCACATCCTGCGGTCCAGATAAGTCACGTGCTAGCCATACCCATGTCCAGTTTAGTGAAGGGGAAAAGTCATGATACATCATGTGACAATGCCATCAGAACGCAAGTTTGACACCCCTGCTTTGGATAATCTATTTCTAATGCAGAATCTTTTCCCAGTGTAGAACATTTCTTTCCCTCTTTGATTTTCTATAAACAAAGCCATCCTCCATTACCCTACATTACCTCAACTTGAAATTATTATTAGATTAACATAGCCTTTCTAGTAAGTCCTCTTTCTCTCTCTCTCTCTCAGTATCTTTTCACTAAAATGAAAAAAAAAAAAAGTATTTCAGGCCACCTTCTACTTTTATCAACAAACATCCTTATGTAGTTTGGTCTCTAATCAAATATATAATTCTATGTCTTGCAATTGATAATAAAAAGGGGTGGAGGGTAGATGGGCATCTAACCTTTACATTCTATAGATATGCAAAAGGTTAGAAAAAGCAAGGATGGAACAATGAGACCCAGAACTATGATGATACCAGATATATCCAAGATAAGATCATGTTACTTACAAGGTATACTATTTATTTCATTCATAAGCTTTTCTTTAAACTTTTCAAAAGTGTCCTCCGTACTCTCCACTGGGCCTGATTGCGTTCCATTTTCCTGGGAGACTGCTGGTGCTACTGTAGTGGTAGGAGGTACTGGAGCACCTGTGGTAACAGCTATTATGGGTTCAGGTTTGGGATGTTTTTTGAAGAGGTTCCAAGTCATCTTTTAGGCACCCTGAAAATCAGAGACACATTACATAGTTCAACCCAGATTTTTCCTAGAACATTTCATTTGACAGTAACATTACGTATAATATACAAGGCTAAATATTTGGTTTTTGAAGTAATTTACATACCTAACGTAAAATTATTTATATTCATATTTGCACTGGTATCTCAGAATAGTTCATAATTTCTTTATCCTTTAGATAAAAAAGTGGAATGACAAGGAAGACCACATATGATTTTTGTATTGCCCAATTCTGCTTTATCAGAAATACCTCTCACTGAGGAAGATGAACCAAAGCTACATATTTGTGGCAAATGTATGCGAACCTCTAGAATTATCAATTCATTTGAAGAGACTTTAGAGTCAGGTGTTTCAATCAAGGATGATAATCAGGTACAAGTGCGGGAGATATTGCTTTATTCAATGGCCAGATTCCTGGGCATTCACTATTAAAGTCTGATTTTTACCACATAGGTATGTGCAAGTGTATCTCAGCTTGAACAAAGAAGATTTCTGAAAACCTCAAAAAAAAACTGTTGGTGATGCTCATCAGACTGAAAAGTTACAAAACTATATCCAAAGAGTTTAGACTCCACCAGGCAGATAATGTACAAAGGGAGACAATTCAGCATCATTATTAATCTCTTCAGGAGTGGTGAACCAACTAAGATCACATCAACTACAAGTTGTGTAATATTCCAAGAGGTCTCAAAGAACTCCAGGGCAATGTCTAAGGAACTAAAGGCTTCGTTTGAATTGGCAAAAGTTCTCATGTGATCACCATCATGAAAACACTGAACAACAATGATGCATATGGCAGGACTGCAAGGAGAAAACAACTACTCTCCAAAAAGAACATTACTGCCTATCTATAGTTTGTGCAATGTGTAGTTTTGGATAATTTTCCTCAATAAATCAACATACAAATATTATGTTTTGATTCATTTGTTACTTGAGTTACTTGACTGTAGTAGAATTGTGCCATATGGGCAGGGTGGGATCTGACCGGTATAACTGCCAGTTCGGTGATCTACAATTTGCTGTGCATGTGTGTGAATCGTCGTCAGCTTGCTACCTGGACAGCTGAGCAGTGCTGCATGCGGGTGCGCAGCGTTTCAAAAAGCACTTTTTTCCTGCTTTTTCAACCGCAGCTGTGCTGTGCACAGCAGCTGAGGTTGACAAAGCAGGAAATCAAGATCAGGTAAAAGCCTGGGTGGGCAGGTGGACCAAAACAGCAGCAGACATAGAACTGGTTCTATGTCTGCTGCTCTTCAGAGCTACAGGTTCTACAGAGCTGGACAGAACTGGTAGAATCCCACCCCTACATATGGGTTTGGAACATATGAAGCAGGCAGTAGGAATAAAGAGTGCATAAATGGCATGTAACTCTCTTCAGGCAAAGCTTACCAACCTGCAAGCAGTCCTCCTATGACAATACTTCTCAATACAAAACTCAAAAATGATATCATACTTATCATAGGTGCCTTGAATACTAAAGTTGGAAGGAAAATAGCATCTGGAATAATGAGAAAATTAAGGCTTGATATACAAAATTAAGTAGGTGACACAGAGTTCTGCCAGGATAATTTGATATTAATATCAGTATCATTTCCCAGCATCCTAAAGAACAGGTCTAACACATGGACACTGCCATAGAAACAATATCAAAATCAAATTGATTGTAAATATTTTTCAAGTAAACTTAAGAGTACTACTCACTCAACAAAAGCAAAGCTTGGTGCTAACAACAGCTTGGGTCATGACATTCTTGTAAAAAATTCCAACTTAGATTAAGAAAAATATAAAGCTAACAGTCTCCACAATATTCCATGCAGTGTGTTATTCCAATATTCCAAGTATGCAGTGAATTAAAGACAGATTTGATAAATAGTAAAAAAAAAAAAAACACAACTAGACATCATGTGCCTGGTTAGGTCATTTCAGGGATATTTCCTTACCTAAACAGGGAAACAGAATGAGCACAGGCAGGCAAAAAAAGCAGTGAGAGGGTGAGCGACTTCCAACTTCCTACTGGCTTCCCAATTGAGTTTCCTTGTGGAAAACTGGCAGTAGAAACTAGTACTAAAGGAACATTTCAGCATTTCAGAGTTCATTGCTTTTAGCTGTTATGCATGGGGTACATACAATTGGACATCAAAGAAAAGTCATCTCTCTCTCTCTCTGTATAAAACGGCTGTGAAAGTCTGACTCACAGATGAACACTACCTGATGATGGCAGATGAGATTCTGCCGAAACGTTGCTACAACTTTAAAAGCACAACTATAATGACGTGGGAAAATACCTGAACAAAGCTGAATACCATACATACATACATACATACATACATACATACATACATACATACATATGCATGCATGTGTGTATGTATGTATACCACTTACATGTGGTTATACTTGAGCAGAGCGAAGGGAAATTTAAAGTGGACTCTTAAGTGAAAAATGAGGAACTCACCACTATCAAGGTCCTATGTCTCCATATCTGAAACTGGTTTTCATTGCTCTAAGGCAGTGCTCCCCAACCTTTGGGCACCAAGGACAGGTTCCATGGAAAGAGGTTTTTCCGCAGACTAGGGGGGATGTGGTTTTGTGTGCTGCCTGCATCCCACAGATGCAGCTTCACTTGTTTGTGTGACCTGGTTTCTGGCATGCTGCGGACCAGGGCCAGTCCATGAACTGGGGGTTGGGGACCCCTGCTCTAAAGGATGCACATACTCATGTATACCCACTTATTTTATATGAATTAGATTTCATCTAGTTGCTCTTTGGTAGGTTTCAGAATTTCAACCGTAGCTCAAACCCAAATCCATCCTTTTTCAGAACATGGCTTTCATTCATTCACATAGAATTCCTACATATTTATGACACCAAATAAGAAATAACAAATGCCTCTTTTCTGGTTTTGTTCTTTTGCATCTCTAAGTGATTAATATCAGGGTTAACTGGGCAACAAATAATGTCCAACAAGTAATGTGTATAATTATTTCTTTCCTTTTGTAATCATTTAATATGATTACAAGAGAATGAGGGCATATTGGTGGAAAAGTGGAGGGCAAATGCCAACCTGGCAGTGGAATGGCTAATGAATCTATCATTTCCTGCTTCTTTACCATTTTAACTTCATTTCAAGTGTCTGTGAGTGGGAGGCAGCTATTTAACAAGCAGGATGGTTCTTAGGTCTATAAAGAAAATGTAAGGGAGGCAATTGACTATCTATCAACTGCTTTATGCTGATCAAAACAAACATTGGCTAGGAAAGATTATTCACAGCATGTAGACTCAGGTAGGAGATGTTGCAGTATCCATAAGCAGAGTGCTATTTTGTATACTTGAATTACACAGTTGGAAAATAAAGGCAGAGTACAAAAAGTTCAAGGCCAAACTCTGTATGTTTGCAATGTTAAACTAAATTTTGTGACATAGTCAGGCATGCTGTTAAAATGCAATTTATCAATTCAATACTTTTTCTTTGTGTTTTCCACTGATGTAACTATTCCCATTCCTGTTGCAAGACAGGGCAAAATGGGAAACAAAACAATACAGAATCTGCAGAGTACAGAGAATTGGATGCTCTTCTAAAATTACTGTCTTCAGGAGAACACATTGAATTGTTTTAGTTTCTACAAAAACAAAATCTCAGATTACATTTCTTCATGCATTTGAAAATGCAAATAATGAGAGAAATTTAGGGAACCTATACAAATGCTCCAAATGTTAACCTTCAGGTTGCTGAAAAAATTGTGAAGTATTTACAAAGAATATATGCAAAATATTTTCATGGTGTTGCAGAATTTTCCCTACCCTTTTAACGCCCCCACCATCCTTGAATATGTAATTGCTATCCTTGCATCAATATTGCATGATAAAGAATCAGCTATTTTCAGAAATTAGGTTGTGTAATGGAATGAGTAGATGGCCTTGGAGAGTGAGGGGAAGACATGCTGCCTAGGAAACTACTAGACAAGAGAGAGCAGGAGCCCCCAAGTGGCCTAATGGTCAATAAATCTGAAAGCACAAACTCCTGTCACTTTTAACTGCTTCATCGATTAGGGCAGAGTCTCCCTACACTTCTTTCTCTGGCTGTGAGTTCTCTTGCCTCTCTTGTTTGAGAGGTTCGGACCATACTTTTCCAGTCACAGTCTCTGCTTGGTTATATTCATCCTCAAAGTTCAGTCACTTTTAAACTTAATTTGAAAAACAAAGATCAATATGGCATGACTGGGTTATAGGTTTGCCTAATAAGCTAATTTTCCCCACAACCCATGGAGCATCTGATGCAAATAAAGGTTCTATTTCTGGTTATATACTACTACTTGAGAAGACCTGTTGTCTTTTCCCAGGATTTCTCTTTCCTCAGAAGCCTCTCAAAATAGGCAAGAAAAATAATAATCTTGTCTCTATAAAAGCCACAGTCGATTCTTTCAACAGGAACTGTTCTTAACTATGACAATTTTTCTTGCATTATATCAATTGTTAAGCTCCTGGCCTACATATCATTTCTTGTATTCTCCACTAAGCCTTTTAAAATTCACTTTTTATATGTTCCAGTTCTTAGAAACATATACTTTAAAGTCACACTTTAGTTTTAATATCTAACATTTTGCCCTTCCTTCCAAAATTGATTCACTCTATAGAACATTTGGGTTAGTTTTAATTATCCATTGATTTAATAGTCTCAACATGCATAGAAAGTGTATACTTCTGCTTGAATTGGTCCACCTTGAGTGTAATTTTTTTTCCTAATTACTGAGAAAACAGAATAAAAACTGCAACAAAGATTCCCTAGATCTTTATATCCCTTCAACCACTTTCCCTGGATGGAATTAGCAGTAAGTCCAAATTCCTGCAACTAGTCACTTAACATTTGACCTCAACATGGCAAAAATGTAAGACATTTCAGATGCAAGTGCTGAATTTGTTGAGAATTGGTAGGGGAAACGAAGTCAGAATGCATGACAAATGGATTTAGGGTATCTACCATCAGCACTGTAAAGAACTGAAAAGAGCATTCTGATATTCATTGCAGATAAAAAGAGAAATATTAATAATCCAGAATGAAAATGGAACCCATTGTTTTAAAATTGCTAAGACATTGAAAATTTTTCCACTAACAGTTCAAAATAACTTTAGCTAGAGAAAAAGTGATTGGGAATATATACAATATGTACTTTTTATAACTTTTATAACTGCAATGTTGTGTCATTGTTTTTTGCTCAAGGCGAGCCTCTCGAGTTGCCAGAAACCATTTTAAACTGAAAAATCAGCTTCCTCCAAAAACAGACATCTTTAATTATCATCATCTTTTAACCATTTAATTCAAACCATTACCATTAAATCAGAATAAACAGACCAATTCTGCCTAAACCCCATAATGTAGCTGTCAAACCACTCCAAAGATTACTGCCCTGATTCATATTAAATATGCTCAGATGGAAAAATTATGAAATATGTAGGAAATATTTATTTATGAATCAAATTTATATGGCTGCTCATCTCATATAAAGTGACTCTTGATGGTATACAAATACTTACGAAATACATAGGAAATAATCATATTAACATTTTATTTTGGAAGACTCACATTTTTGGACCACATGATATCCTTGGCTTGAAAAATATATATGCCCCTATTTCAATTGGTCCAGTTAATGTGTAAAGTTTCTGGAATGTATCCCTATCCAATTATTCTAGATCCCCCTCTTTTCTAAGCAATAACACATTCCAGGAGTTTCACTTCCGAGGAGCAGAGGGGGAAACAGAGATTCAGTTTTGAGGTGGCAGGTGGAGGTAGTAATGCCTAAAGTCAAGCAACTCCAACATCCTTAGCTCAAAACGTGTATCTCCTCTCTTTCTCTATTGGCTGCATCTGCACATTCTAATAAACCATGATGAATTAAATTTGTGTAACATGTTTACTAGCATGATATGAATCCAGCTCTGAAGTTTGTAAACTATGTGAAGAGGCAAAGAAGAGATTTTAACAAAACCTTTGGCTTCATGTATTTGGATGTGGCTCCTTATAAATATACTGCTCAAAAAAATAAAGGGAACACAAAAATAAGACATCCTAGATCTGAATGAATTAAATATTCTTATTAAATACTTTGTTCATTACATAGTTGAATGTGCTGACAACAAAATCACACAAAAATTATAAATGGAAATCAAATTTAGCAACGCATGGAGGTCTGGATTTGGAGTTACACTCAAAATTAAAGTGGAAAAATACACTACAGGCTGATCCAACTTTGATGTAATGTCCTTAAAACAAGTCAAAATGAGGCTCAGTAGTGTGTGAGGCCTCCACGTGCCTGTATGACCTCCCTACAATGCCTGGGCATGCTCCTGATGTGGCGGATGGTCTCCTGAGGGATCTCCTCCCACACCTGGACTAAAGCATCCCCCAACTCCTGGACAGTCTGTGGTAAAACGTGGTGTTGGTGGATGGAGCGAGACATGAAGTCCCAGATGTGCTCAATTGGATTCAGGTCTGGGGAACAGGCGGGCCAGTCCATAGCATCAATGCCTTTGTCTTGCAGGAACTGCTGATACACTCGAGCCACATGAGGTCTAGCATTGTCTTGCATTAGGAGGAACCCAGGGCCAACCGCACCAGCATATGGTATCACAAGGGGTCTGAGGATCTCATCTTGGTACCTAATGGCAGTCAGTCTACCTCTGGCGAGCACATGGAGGGCTGTGCGGCTAAAGAAATGCCTAAAGAAATGCCACTCCACACCATTACTGACCCACTGCCAAACCGGTCATACTGGACGATGTTGCAGGCAGCTGCAACATTTATTTATTTATTTTATTTATTTATTTGATTTGCCAATTGTTTACAAGATAATAAGTATAAGTGTATACATAGTTGTGAATACATGAAATGGGTACATATAAGAAAAATAAAAGAATAAGAGAAACAATAGGACAGGGACGGTAGGCACGTTGGTGCGCTTATGCACGCCCCCTACAGACCTCTTAGGAAAGGGGTGAGGTCAATAGTAGACAGTCTAAGGTTAAAGTTTTTGGGGTTTGGGGAAGAAACTACAGAGTCGGGTAGAGTATTCCAGACATTGACCACTCTATTGCTGAAGTCGTATTTCCTGCAATCAAGTTTGGTGCAGTTAACTTTGAGTTTGTATCTATTGTGTGCTCTTGTGTTGTTATGGTTGAAGCTGAAGTATTCATTGACAGGTAGGACATTGCAATGTATGATTTTATATACCATGCTTAAAATATACCATGCTTAACATTATTATCTCCATGGTGTCTCCAGACCCTGTCACATCTGTCACATGTGCTCAGTGTGCTCAGTGTGAACCTGCTTTCATCTGTGAAGAGCACAGGGCACCAGTGGCGAATTTGCCAATCTTGGTGTTCTCTGGCAAATGCCAAACCTTGTGTACGGTATTGGGCTGTAAGCACAACCCCCACCTGTGGACGTCAGGCCCTCATACCACCCTCATGGAGTCTGTTTCTGACCATTTGAACAGCCACATGCACATTTGTGGCCCTCTGGAGGTCATTTTGCAGGGCTCTGGCAGTGCTCCTCCTGTCCCTCCTTGCACAAAGGGGGAGGTAATGGTCCTGATGGTGGGTTGTTGCCCTCCTAAGGCCTCCTCCACGTCTCCTGATGTACTGGCCTATCTCCTGGTAGCGCCTCCATGCTCTGGACACTACGCTGACAGACACAGCAAACCTTCTTGCCACAGCTCACATTGATGTGCCATCCTGGATGAGCTGTACTACCTGAGCCACTTGTGTGGGTTGTAGACTCCGTCTCATGCAACCACTAGAGTGAAAGCACCGCTAGCATTCAAAAGTGTCCAAACCATCAGCCAGAAAGCATAGGAACTGAGAAGTGGTCTGTGGTCACCACCTGCAGAACCACTCCTTTATTGGGGATGTCTTGCTAACTGCCTATGCTTTCCACCTGTTGTCTATTCCATTTGCGCAACAGCATGTGAAATTGATTGTCAATCAGTGTTGCTACCTAAGTGGACAGTTTGATTTCACAGAAGTGTGATTGACTTGGAGTTACATTGTGTTGTTTAAGTGTTCCCTTTATTTTTTGAGCAGTGTATATAGATATGCATTCAGTGGGGTGGAAAGGGAATGGGATTTTGCAGTAACCTTCCCCCAGGAGTGGGGAGGGAATGGAGATTTTATCCTCCCCCCGCCATGCCCACTACGCCACGCCATGCCCACCAAGCCACAGCCACAGAACCGATAGTAAAAATTGTTGAATCCCACCATTGCTGCAGGGATAAAATGAAACATGACACCGCATATGACATCTTGGGAACTATAGACAAAAAGTAAAATATACATATAAAAACAGTGAAAAATATTAGTTTCTGTGCGGAAATATCCATTTCCCTTTATTAAGTTACTGAGCAGTAATCTACTATAATCTACTGTACACTGCAAAAATATCTCACCAATTCTAATCTAACATCTTGCCATATGCCACACTTTAAGAAAGCACACCCAGATTTTAAGGCAAGATAAGACCTTTTACAGAATTAACTCATAACTGGAACACATCTGAGTCAAGTATTTTCAAAATTCTTCATTGGTCCCATTGTAGCCTCTTATCTTGAATCTGTTGTCATTTATGGGGGTGAAAGGCCTGCATAAGAAACAACGGCACATGGGCATAACCATTTGTTTTCATAATCACCAGTAGAATGCATCCCTGAAATGGAAAACCAAAAGAAAGAAATCACATTATTTAGTTTTGAAAGAATCAAGTCTCAGGGTAATTAGCAACTCATAACATTAGTGGC
Source organism: Notechis scutatus (assembly GCF_049901735.1). Taxonomy (NCBI): domain Eukaryota; kingdom Metazoa; phylum Chordata; class Lepidosauria; order Squamata; family Elapidae; genus Notechis; species Notechis scutatus. Next base: position 37,324,929 of record NC_142011.1, on the reverse strand, counting down.
AGGATAGATTACTGGAAATGAAATACTGAAAAGAGTAATGAAAAGAGTATATAGAAAGGTATACAGTTCTCAGCAAATAAAAAGCAAATTACATTTGACACGATCATTCCCTTTGTTTCCAAGAAGATATTCTTTTGTGAACTTCTTGAGTACTGTATTGCAAAAATGCTGAAAAAGAAATTCAAGTTGACACAGACATCAGTACATGGGGATAACGCCAGATGCTTAATTAGCGATTAAACTACAACATTGCCAAGTCATACAATACTAATCTGGTACATGAATGTACAGTTAGAGGACAATTCTTCTCGTGTGAGGATTTGGCTGTAATAATGTTATGAACAGCGTTGTACCACAAACACTACTGATTTCACAATCTCATTCCCAGAAACAAATCTCATCTTATTCCTTTTTGAATTGTTTTATCAATGCACATTTAAATAGGCTGGTAAAAGGTCGTCATGGTGGATACAACATTGGGTGCAATTTGTAATGAATATAACTAACTCATTTCTAATGAAGAGCATCCATTAAAACATACACACAAATGTTTCCACATATTTTAAAGAAGAATTGCATATTTATATCTATTTTGAATAACTTCAAGTGAGATAAAAGAGTTATAGATGCTAAGTTTCTTATCAGAAATCCACTTTGGAAGAGCATATGTGTCCTTGCATTCTCAGTTTCCAGACCTTTGGACTGGAAAAAAAAAAACACCACTGCAGTGTGCAGTGCACATAGTAACAGGTAAATACCCATTTCCCACAGAATATGTTGTTGGTATCATTCACCATATTGTATCTTGCAAATTTCCACTTTAAAAAGGGGAAGACTTGCTGCAAGCCATCATAAAATGAGAATCGAGAATATGAAAATCTTCCTGTATCCTATCCTTCAAAGAAAGGTAGTATCATTATTAAAAAAAACAGGTTTTCTTAGGCATATATGAAATTTTATATCAGTTTCAGTAAAGGATGACCTTATTTTTTCGTACTCATCCATACCTGATCTATGTCTATAGGCAACTTATTTTTTAAATATATAAGTCTTCAGTTTACTGGAACCATAAATTGATGAAGAAATAATAATATCCCAGGTCCTTGGGAAGGTGGATATAAATGTTCCAAGGTGCCTTTTTTCAGGAGGCAATTGGGCTTCCTTGTTTTTTCTTTGAAGAACTTTCGCTTCTCATCCAAGAAGCTTCTTCAGCTCTGACTGGATGATGAGGAACAGAAGGATTTATATTTCTTGCAGACAGCTGGTCATTTGCTAATAGACTTCAACAAATAATCTCTTAAGGGATTAAGAATGATCAAGTGAGTTTTATCAAAACTTGATACATATCAGATGGTATTTAATGGGTAGTAAATCTCTTTGGCCAAAATGGAATACTTGTTAGATAAACATAAATTAGCATTTATGTTTATCTGTGTCCTCAGGGTCACCTGAGTAGTGTAAATGGACATGGAGTTTTCTTGGCTGCATGATGTTTTCTGCCCTGTGTCCTTTCCCTGTTGAAAATAGGCACAGGCTGTTGGGGATGAGTCTGTGTTGTCTACATCTCAAACTGAAACACAAATGATACCTGTAATCTGAATTTTTTTTGGGGGGGGGAATAGTGATATTGATGGATTATACCTAGCCTGCAGCAATGGAGGCAGATATTCACTTCATGTCAAATGAACTGTGGAAGAAGAAAAGCATGCATTGGCTAAAGACAGCCAAGAACAATAGAGACTGATGAACTCTTGACTCATAACACACCAGAGAAGACAAAGAATTGGGAAAGATCACAAAGTATCAAGATCTGAAAATTGAAATTGACAGATTATGTCATAAACCAGTACTATGCAGTACTATGCATAATAGTATAATTCAAGATTCACAAAAAAAAAAACCAATACATTGTATTGAATATTTAAAAACTTTTTTCAATATGTATACGCGGTAAAGGCGCTGGCCCCCCAACTCCCTCAAAATAAGGTTGTTTTCCGATAGCCCCCTCTTTTCCGCATTCAAAGGACAACCTCTCCTCACCACCACCACCACACACACACACACCCAATACCCGCAAACAATGTTCTGGGCATTAATCACCATTGCTACATTAACCTGGTAAATTTATACCCTGCCTCCCCAGTGTTGCTTTGACGACAGGATTTCACCTGAAGCGGCGCTCGCTCGCTCTCTTCTCCGCTCTCCCACCGTTCGCACATGTTGGAAGCACCGTAAAACCTGATAACCCACCCGGGGCTCCCCCATCCTTAACCTACAGCCGCCGCATGCAAAACCTGCGTGCAAAAGAAAAAAAAAAAAAGAAAAGTACGCCGCACGTGAGGATCTTGAATCCTCTCCTCCCCACACCGCTAAGGAAGGAAGAGGGGAAGGTTGCGCAGCGCATGGCGAGTGACACCCGCCACACACACACACACACACACACACACCGCTCCCCCAGCCTCCCTCCCGGCTGCAACTCAAGCTCGAAGTGGGAGTCGAGTCCTCCCGGCGTATAAGACGACCCCCCACTTGGAGGCATGTTTTTCAGGGCAAAAAAGTCGTCTTATACGCCCGGCAAATACGGTATATAAACCTGTTTTAAATAAAATTTAAAGAATCCTGGTACATTGATTGTAAGGTTTATTCTGACTCTTCATATATTTTATTCACATTCAATATAGATATTTGAGAAAGATTGCTTGGGAAAAGAATGCTTAAATAATTGATGAAACTACAAATGAAGATGACAATAATTTAATATATAAATAAAGAAGTCTTCACTTACAGACATCAATTCTGACTTAAATTAATTAACAAGTATTCCATTTTGGCCAAAGAGATTTACTACCCATTAAATACCATCTGATATGTATCAAGTTTTGATAAAACTCACTTGATCATTCTTAATCCCTTAAGAGATTATTTGTTGAAGTCTATTAGCAAAAACAGCAGTTAAAATGTAGTATCTATAATCAATGAAATAGGTTATTAATGCTACTTCAACAATTTCAAACATGCAAAACTGAAAACCCTTCTGTATTACATCAAAATCCAATCATCTTAAATCTGCAACTACAGCATTTACTAAAACATGAGAAGCTGGTATTTCAGTGTTTCTCTACTGAATGACAGCATCCATGTTATTATTTTCTCAGAAACCTTTACAAATAGAACTCTTCTGGAGAGTACACACATTCATTTCTTAGAGGTGGTTTCTTAGAGGTGGTTTCACTTCTTCATTATATAGTACTGTTTTACCATGACTATTTAATTGTATAATTGTATTTTGTGATTAATATTACAAAGTTATTAACAACAGAAATAAAATGTCATTAATAAACAGTAGAAGGTTATACTAATTTAAAGATGTACTTAGTTAAAGAATACAAGTTAAGAAGGTGTGTTTCTCAGGGGAAAAAAATCAAACTATTTATCTATTTTACTTATTCAAATTATAAGGTAAGCTTCCAAAAAAAAAAACCCATGAATGCTGAGGAAGAAATTCAGATCAAAATATTTTAAGAGAACTTATAGAAAATATAAATGTCAAGCACAAAAAATCAGGAACCAAGGTGGTTCAAATGAAGACAAGTTTATTGCATGCTATCACTCTCTACCAGAATATGATCTACTAATGGTTAAGGCAAATGGTTGAGGTAGATAAGGGTCAATGGGACTCAGGATGGGCTGGACTTAGATCTCTTGTGGGCATGAATAGGAAACTGATGATGTGCTTGACCCATGGGCTCAGCCTGGTCATCTCCTACCACATAGCTATATATCTTTTTCTATATATCTATCTACATCTACACACCCCAGTACTTCTAACAAATGACTATGTCATCTGGAATTATTAATAAGAATCCTATTGCACATTGAATGACAATATTAGGGAACTATAATCTACATAGTTGGGAACTACAATCTATATATTCAGGATCTTACACACAGTATAATCAGCTCATGGGCTCTCCATTCTCTTGGATAACTTCCCATGCCACCATGCTTTTCAATTTCACCAGTTGAAGTTTCCAGATGTTCTTCAAAGGTAACCTCATAAGTGTATTGCAATAGTCCATTCTGGACCAAGGCATGAGTAGTAACCAAACTAGTCACTAACTATGAGCACAATCAGTGAACCTGAAGGGCTATGGAGACCTGACTCTTCTCCCAAGACAGGTCCAGAGATCTTATGGGGATAGATATGGGGACACCCCTTTGAATGCTACCTTAACCTGGGACATGTACCAGGTGTCCCAGTTTTAAAATCTGAATGTATCTTGGGGCACATATATTTGCCTTTATTCACTACTTTAACCTTTCGAGTGAAAATGGGAAACTTAAATCAATGTTCATTATTACAATTCTGGGCATTTTGACTATAATTCTGGGGAATTGCAGGTTTTTTTTTTACAACCAATATGTTTAACTGAAGAAAAGCTATTTGAATAGCTTGAGTTTCCCCTTAAAATTCATCTTCATTCTTTGTGCAATATTGCTATAGAGAGACAACAAAGAGAAACCTATGAATGTAAAAAAAATAATTATGGTGATATTCCAAAGACTCCTCTTTCAATCCAGCCTGGACTTTTCATCCACTTCTGTCCTAATCTTTGCACCAATCCTTGCAGCTGTCATCTCGGAAGTCAGCAAACAGCATCATGCATATCATGCAAAGACAGAGTTAATTCTGCAGTAGTGGAGAAACAGACAGGAAAAAGTGCTGAGTCACTATGCTACCTTTCACTGCAGTGCTTTCATCCCACCCGACAGAGAGAGCAATCCATGAGCAGGAGCAGCTGAACTAATCTTCTTTATTTTCAGGCATATGATTCTCCCAGGATGTCATTCCTCCTATACCAAGAGAGGCATAGAAGGACATGGGCTACACATTTAGTCCCATGGAGTCATAGCAGCCACCTGACTGCAGAGGCTGGTGCAGCCACCCCACTTTCTGCTTCTCCCCACATTCCAGCATTCCTCAGGCAGCCTTAGGGTCACCCGGTTTACACGGAATTGTTTCAGATCCCCCACTCACAGAGAGAATGTCCTGGCAGACACTGTAATGATAGTACCCCTCAGTGTTTCATTTTAAAGACATATTCAAATACATCCTAAATTTCTTTTTCCTTGTTCCAACTTTTTAACAATCCTCCAAGAAACCACAGAGGACATCTATAAAAATGGGAAGGTTATTTTGTATCCACTTTTACATATTAAAAATTGGTCTAAGCATGCATTCATTTGCAAATCCGTTTGTGTATATTTGTGTTGCAAACACAAATATAAAATCCGTATAATCTAAAGCATGGGATTTACTTTGCCTTTTATGTTGACCACAAAACAAAACTAATTAGCATCTATATATTTAAAGATTCCATTCACTGGATATAATGACCTTTTTAAAAAACTAATGCAATTCTGAAAGGTCCATCTCATAAACATATTGTAGATACCTAAAATAAGTGTCCCTACAGGGACAAGATTTGAACTGATTTTCACAATTTGCAGCTTAATCTACATATGATTTAATGCACTTAAAACCCAGATTCCCTAGTCCAATTGAATTCAATGAGATTTTCTCCCAAATTAAGACTGTATAACATGTGCCGTTATATTGCACCAGCTGTCTCTCCTCCTGTAACAAGTTTACAGGCTTGGCACAAATCATGCAGAGTTGCATAAAGGGCTCTTCTCAGCTGCCAAAATGTGATCTCGTAAGAACAGCTGTGCTAGAGGAAGCCAAGGCCCTTCTTAGTTTATATTTTATTTTCAGAACAACCAACCAGATGCCTTGGAGTTGTCCCAGGCAGGAGATGGAGACATACTCACCTCCCATAGTGTACCTCTGCAGCTAATATTTGGAGATAACAAATCCCCCAACCTGAAAGTAAGACAGTTTTCAACTCAATAGCCTTTGACAGAATTTATCCTCCATGAATTTGTCCAATTCCTTTCAAAGCCATCCAACTTAGTGGTCATCACTATATCTGCTAGCAATGAATCTCACGGTCAAATATGTAACATATCAAATCACACATTATTTCCCTAAGAGAAACTGCAATCTGACAGGCAGTTTCATTGAATAGTCTTTCATCCTAACCTACTTTCTCCCTGTTATTTGTGACATCTGTATTATATGCATCCTTTATTCTCCTTTTTAAGCTAAAGAATCCAAAATATTCCAGATTTTTCTTATAAAAAAGCTGTTCTGAGCTGCCTGGTAATTTTGGTTGCCTTTTTTTCAAATGTTGTTGTTAAATTTATTTGCCGCCTATCTGTTCATGGGGCTACTCTAGGGCCTAGGCAGCTTACAACTATAAACAAAAATGAAGAAATAAAACAAAGTTTAATAAAAGTAAATATTAGAATAATAAAACAAACATGGAAAAAGAAAATACACTGATATATCTAGTTTTTTTAAAAAAGGTGGGACAGTGGGCAAAAGAAAGTGAGTGGGGGGAAGGGTCTGCTGATGGCCACATGACCAGAACAGCACTGAATGCTCCAGAAGCAAATGTGTTGAAGGACAATATAGTGTCAGCAGTTTCTCTAGTGTGAAATTTGTCTTTCTGACAACCGCCATCATCTTCATTGAGCCAGGGGTCTTCTTCCTTAACTAACTTGTCAGAAAATTCCCAAACATGGCACAACTAATGAAGAATCTTTATTATATAGTATATAGTATAAAGTAAAACCACATCAAGCATTATTTGTTAGGTCGATTCTTATACTCTCCTAAGTCTATACTCAGTATCTTTTCTGCCATACTTCCAAAACTTAATAGAAACTTTGCCTAGTGCTTTTCATATGTCATAATAGGTGGGATTACTTATTAACATTTTCAGCATATAGGCCCAGAGAAATTCCACACAACTTTCACACCAATATCTTTTTCTTGATTACTTACAAACAGCTCAGGATATATGTGACATTAGGGCTTTCTTCTCTAATATGCATCATGTTACACTTAATTAATTTGAACCATATTTGCAACTTGATTGACAATTTGAGCAGAGACAAGGGATCTCCCAGAGATATTCACAGTTACTTTAGCAGTCACTACCTAGAATAGTTAAGTATCATCTGCACATCTGGCCAGTTCATTGCTTACTCCTAAATGAAGATAAATTATGGATCAATTAAAAATCACCAGTCACAACAAATAACCTTGAGGACTCCATATCTTGCTTGCCTCCATTAAGAAAATAGCTTGTCTGTTTTTTTAAGCACTTAGGCTTCCATAGAAGGAGTTATCCCATGGCCATTAACTTTATTCAATAGGAAGTTTACCAAAGCTTTTCTGAAAACTGAAGCATATAATATTGAAGGGATCACCTCAAACTTTATCCCACTGAGCTTTGTCTGTTAAGCTAGCTCTGCTTGCAGAAAATATAACATTTCTAAGAGCACTACTTTGCTGATTCTGATTTTTTTTCAAGTCTTTATGCTTTTATTTTTAGGCAAGCTTGCCATTTACTGGATTAACTTTGGAATTTAGGTTAGTCCCATAAGAGCTCGTTCTCTTCTGTCCAAAGATTGAAATCAATAAACAGGTAATATGGTTGGACGCCTTTGAAATTAATTACCTGTAGGAAAGAAAGGAAAAGAAAATATCACACAAAAGAGTGATAGTTAAATAGGAAATTCAGATCTGGCTGCTACCCAACTTCACTTCTCAGTTTCTTGGCTATCTGCCTGATTACCGTATATACTCGAGTATAAGTCGACCCGAATATAAGCCGAGGCACCTAATTTTACACAAAAAACTGGGAAAACTTATTGACTCGAGTATAAGCCGAGGGTGGGAAATGCAGCAGCTACTGGTAAATTTCAAAAATAAAAATAATTAATTTGGGAAACGATCTCACTATCATGAAAGGTTTAATTGATTCACTAACCCAAAAGAAGAAGATGATGATGACAGCGGGAGGCAGGAGTCACTCTCTTCCCCTCCCTCGGAGGCCCCCTGAGTCAGGAGTCACTACCGCCGGCGCGGCCCCAGTCCCGCCGCCTCGGGAAGGGAAAGGCAAAGCGCTTTTGCCTTTCCCTTCCCGGCTGGGCTGTTGGGAGTCGCTGCCGCCGGAGGCGCGACTCCACACCATTTTTTTTCAGAGGGATCTGACTCGAGTATAAGCCGAGGGGATTTTTTCAGCACAAAAAATGGGCTGAAAAACTAGGCTTATACTCGAGTATATACAGTATATTATTAAAGACTGGTGAGAAAGAGCTGGTCAGAAAAGTTAGAAAAATAATAGCACACAGTTGATGAAATCTTATCTGTAGACTTGAAATCAATCAGCATTAATTGAAAATCAAGATATCTGATAAAGGAGGGATTGAGGCCCACAACCATTTTAACTCATAATTAGTTTGTAATCTTGCTTTGAGGAAAACCAGCAGAATGGTCAATCTATGTTTCCCCCGTAAGTAGTAGGCAACAGATATGGAAGACGCACAAGGATATACTTAATTATATTTTGGAAGATGTCTATTTATAAAGCACTTGGTAGATCAGCTATGAAGACCTTAGAAAAGATATTCAAATATCATTTGGTGTCTATACCTAGAAAGATCAGAATTATGAAACCCATAATATTTCCTACGACACTCATTGGAAGTGAAAGTGGGACTTCAAAGAAGCAGAATAGGAAGAGTATTAACACCTTTGAAATTTGGTGTTGGAGAAGACTTAGACAGAAAGAAAAAAACCCAATGGATCATCAAAGTTCTCACTTCAGTCATGAATGACCAGGCTCAAATTATCCCACTTTGGACACAGGCGAAGACCCAGCTTTCTGGAAAAGGCTCTATTTTGGGAAACATCATTTATCAGGTAGACCAGATATGAAACATTGTCATATAAATTAATTTTAGCTTATTGTAAAACTACACTAATAGAATATTGCAAATCTGAAAGTACAATTCTCCCCACCATCATTTTTGCAGGCTGATATCTTAGGAAGGGCCCTTCCTGAATGTCTTGTTCCACCCACTATGTAACTATGCACTATACTTCCTCTTACCTGACATTCCCTTGGCCACTTAGAATTTGTCCACTTAGTCTCCCAAGGTCATTCCTACATGCCATTACAGAAAGGGGAAAGAAAAGAGAAGAGCAAAGAGGATTGGGAGACTTGACAGAATGCTTTAGGAATAGACTGTCATGGAGAAAATCTACCTATGAGGTCATGACTTGAAACAACTTGATGGTACATAATCTATCACTCAATCAGTTCCATGTTTTGAGAGGACTATGCTGGAAAGTTTGGTATCAATGCACATGGGCATAATACTTACCTGATCAATGAAATAAATTAAGAAAGGTTAGAGGAAAATATGAAGTCAGCTTCATCTGTCTATTGAATTTATGGCATGTCTATCCATTGAAGAATTCAAGGCCCTTGTTATGGAATCTAAAATAGAGTTTCAGAATTAAACCATTCTCTCTTACTAACCACAGACAAAGAGATTCCTCATATAGACCAAAACAATCTATGCAATTTTCCCAATATGGCACTCTCATCACCTCACCATCCCAACTCCTGCAGTGATAAGTAATGATAAGAGTTACAATTTAAGACATCTGGAAGGTACCAGAGATTGAGCAAAGTTGAACCATGGGTTTGCCAGCTAGACTGACTGACTCATTTTCAAAAACCACTGGAACTTATTAGTTATGTTTTCTGTAAATATATCCATATGCAGAACTGAATAGATGCTGACCAGCTGGATTGCTGAGTATGATAAAAAAAAACTGCTGAGAGCTATAACATGCTCAGAGCAGGCACTTTCCTAGAAAACTGGCAACTGAGAATGAAAAAAGAATTGCACGTTCCTTTTCCTTACTGATAAATTGATTTAAGACAGATGATGTGTCCAAATCATTTAATCAAAGTCAGTGTGGAAATCAGTCACTTTAATTTGGTACCTGATAATGAAAGTTTATTTTATACTTTCCACTTACTTCTTGTAAAATTCAAAAACTATTGTTACTCCTTTATTATCGTCCTGGCAAAACTTAATTTTGAATGATCAGAAATGAGTAAGCTGGCACCCTAACTTTATTTCTAAGCTTTCTTCTGCACATATTGTTTTGTTGTGACAAAATGACTGATGTTTATTTGTTGTAGGTTTTAACAGCACCAAAAGAATCATATTTTTGCCATGTATGAAAACAATTGTTTGTGGTGATGGCAAGAGGGTGAGATACAGATACAGTTACAGATAATCAGAGTTGGAAGGCACCTTGTAGGTCATCTAGTCCAACCCCCGCCCAAGCGGGAGACCCTACACCATTTCTGACAAATGGCAGTCCAATCTCTTCTTGAAAGTCTCAACTGATGGCGCTCCCACAACTTCTGAGGGAAAGCTGTTCCATTGGTTGATTGTTCTCACTGTCAGAAAATTTCTCCTTGTTTCCAGGTTAAATCTCTCCTTGTTCAGTTTCCATCCATTATTCCTTGTCTGGCCTACAGGAGCTTTAGAAAATAGCTTCACCCTTTCCTCCCTGTGGCAGCCCCTCAAATATTGGAAGACTGCTATCATGTCTCCCCTGGTCCTTCTCTTTACTAGACTAGCCAAGCCCAGTTCCTGCAACCATTCGTTGTATGTTTTAGCCTCCTGTCCCCCAATCATCCTGGTTGCTCTTCTCTGTACTTCTTCTAGAGCCTCAACATCTTTTTTATAATGTGATGACCAAAACTGGATGTAGTACTCTAGGTGTGGTCTTACTAAGGCTTTATAGAGTGGTATTAGTACTTCCCTTGATCTTGACTGTATCCCTCTGTTAATACAAGTTAGGATTGCATTGGCTTTTTGGGCAGCTGCTGCACACTGCTGGCTCATATTTAGCTGGTTGTCCACTAAGACTCCAAGATCCCTCTCACAGTTACTGCTATTGAGCCTGTTTTCACCCAGTCTATATGTGTACTTTTGGTTTTTCTTGCCTAAGTGTAGGACTTTACTTTTCTCTATATTGAATTTCATTTTATTAGATATGGCCCAGTGTTCTAGTCTGTCAAGATCCATCTGGATCTTGAGCCTATCTTCTTGGGTGTTAGCTATTCCTGCCAGCTTAGTATCATCTGCAAATTTGGTAAGTTCCCCTTCTATTCCCTCATCTAAGTCGTTAATGAAGATATTGAAGAGTACTGGGCCTAAGACGGAACCTTGTGGCACCCCACTGCTTACTTTCCTCCATGTAGACTTAGACCCATTAAGGACTACTTGCTGAGTATGGCTTGCCAGCCAGTTGCGAATCCATCTAGTGGTGGTGCTATCTATTCCACTTTTTTCTAGTTTACTAAGAAGTAGGTTGTAGTCTACTTTATTGAATGCCTTGCTGAAATCTAAATATATTATGTCCACAGTATTTTGCTGGTCTACTAATTTAGTCACTGTGTTGAAGAATGAAATAAGATTGGTTTGGCATGATCTGTTTTTAACAAACCCGTGCTGACTGCTAGTTATTACTTTACTTGTTTCTAGATGTTGGCAGATCTGTTTTTTTATTATCTTTTCCACTATCTTCCCGGGTATTGATGTTAGGCTGATTGGTCTATAGTTTCCTGGGTCTGTTTTTTTTTCTCTCCTTTTTTGAAGATGGGAACCACATCAGCTCTTTTCCAGTCCTCTGGTAGCTCCCCGGTGCTCCAGGGTTTTTGAAAGATACGGTGCAGTGGTTCTGAGATGACCTCTGCCAGCTCCTTTAAAACTCTGGGGTGTAATCCATCAGGCCCCCGTGATTTGTTTTCATCAAGATCAGACAGGTGTTCTCTTACTACTTTTTTTGCTTATTTTAACTTTTTCTTTCTGGTCTGTCTTTTACAGTTATGTTTTTGGTGGGTTGAGCTATAGTTTCTTTTTGCGTGAAGACAGATGCAAAGAATGAGTTAAGCAGTTCTGCTTTCTCTCTGTTGCCTGTTACTTCCTTGCCATCTTCTCTCTTTAGTGGACCGACTGTTTCCTTGATTTTTTTTCTTGTTATTTATATGTTGGAAGAAACTTTTTTTAATTATCTTTGGCTTTTGTTGCAAGTCTTTGTTCGTTCTGAGCCTTTGCTATCCTGACTTCGTCTTTGCAGAGTGGGAGTGGGAGTGGGACACCAGTTAAGGAAGAGGAATGGTGAAAGAAAATATATGTTATATGTGACCAGCAAAGAGGACCATGAGAAGAATTGAAGACTGGTGAGATACAGCCTTTTAGGTCTGCTCCTAACAACACGGAGGAGCTGTTCTTGACAAAGAGTCACTGGACTTGACAAAGAAAATCAAGTAGGAGGTCAGAGATATCAGTCAACTTAGTTATGATGTATCAGGGACAAATAGCAGGGAACATTTTACTTGCAGCTTCAGGAAAGTTGGCACAGGCAATTTTGTGGCAATATTTACTTCTGGACCAATTGTCTCATTTCAGATCTTATTTCTAGAGATCCTGAGTCTGAGATACTGGAAAATGTCAGGTCCATTCATAACAAGACCATGTTAATCTATGACTGCATGGTGGGCATATATGGGGACATGTTGTATACTATCAAAATTTGGCTGGGTGAAGATAGTAATACTGCCCTATCAAAAGCTTGAGAGCTATTGTGTGATCTCACTGAAATTCTGACAACCATTGACTATGAATCCTTACCTATTTGCAGAATCACTATTGTGAGAGTGGGGAAAGAGAAGGGAAGGGAAAAAAGAACAGATAATTGCAAATACTCTCTGAGAACTCTTGAAGAATTGGCAACATCCCAGAAGATTGTAGGAGAACAACCATCATCTTCAGCATCAAAAAGGATAGGAGAAACCAAAGAAAGTACAGACCTATCAATTTGATTTCTATAATAGGCAAGGTTTTTGAACAAATTATCAAACAGCATGTTTGATAACACTATGATGGACATGCTGCAGTTAACAGGAACCAGTACTGGCTTGTCACAAAACAAATTATGCCAGACTAATCTTTTTTTTTTTTACTCAATTAGATGAGAGGAATGCCCTAGGAATAGTATACCTGGATACCAGCATAGCTTTCAGTACAGTGACTCATGATATTTTGCTTAATAAAATATAGAATAAGCTTTGATAATATTATCTCTTCCACTCATCAAATTCCTTTTTAGCTAACAGGGCTGAGAGAAACTCACATTCCTTTGTATTACACCTTGTGTGATTAATTACCCTTATACTTGGAGAGTTGTCTTTATGTTCAAACACATACAAATATAGTTTCCTCTAGACTAGGAAGCAGCTGAATGGGAGGACACAGTAATAAAACTATCAGACAACATAGGCAGCACAGAGAGATACACAACACGGGTACAGAACCACTGGTCCTGGCTTGAGCCCTTTTTCACTTCAGCCCTTACCCATTCAGTGGAATGAATGCTTGAAGTGGGTTATGATTTTGTATTGCATCTGAACCAGGGAGTCCTGTGCTTAATTAAACTACCATTAAGCCCTGGCACTTAAGTTGATTCTGCAATACTGCAGTACTGATTTATTGTTGTATATGGCTCTAACAACTGGATAAGGTTCTAAATGTGCTATATGTAAACATATTAACAATTTATTTGCTTTGGGATCCAATATCAAATCTGCTAATCAATATTCAAATAGATATTATCCAATTTATGCTGCCAACTCAGGCAATGCAACAAACATTTGCTCAAACTCAGTCTTCAAATAAAAATATAATTCCATATAACAGTATCTTTATGACTTGGTTGGGTTTCAATAGTTTGATTTCTGAATGATGGAATATTCTATAAGATATCCAAAAAGCTATAACAAGAATGGTATATATTAAGGCAAACTAATCTACAGTAGCAATAAAACAGATTTGCTTCTGAAAATGTATTAACTTGTTAAATCATGCAATACTAAAATCTAAGAAACGTGTTTATTGTTAGTTATTTTCCAGTGAAATCAAAAGTAACACATTAGTACCCTTGCTTACATGTCCTAACTATAAGGCTATAGCTTATATAAATTTAGTTGTTTTTCTACAATGATCATTAAAGACTATTTTGCTATGTGTCATTTTTCCAGAATAATGATGGCTGAAAAGAGAGCCTCATTTTAAGAAGAGTTAAAACAGGTATTGGTAACCTGTTTCATCTCAATGGAGCTGGATTTGTTTCCATAGTTGAAACACAAGCTCCATATCAAGGCAGAGAGACTGTAATGAGAGAAGTATGGAAAGGTAACTGTGTCATAGTCACTTAAAATAATTGTGGCCATAGTTTACAATCAATAAAGACAAGTCACAATAGGAAAAGAGATGGGAGGAGAAGAATAAAACCAGCAATGTGGAATTTTATTTCGGTCAATTTCTCTCTCAGACTCTAAAGCAGTGACTACTAGAGGCCCCTGGTTGAGAGAGGAATCCTGAAGGAGCTTGCTTCTCAAGAGGTCTGGTGTTTGGTCTAATTTTATTCTCTACCTTCACCAGAGAAGGCAAAGCTCGATTCGTGTTTTTGCTATGGAGTTTGTGTGAACAACTATGAAAACTTCAGTCTACTTGAAATTTAGAAGCAATCCATAATTTGCCAAAACAAGAAGCAAAGAAAAAATATAAATGTATATAGTGCACATATTAAAAAATAAAACTCTTATTTCCTTTAACAATCTAAAATGACAAAAAAGCATTGATAACTGGATAAGGAAAACATTGCTTGACCTGTAACCTATCTCAAGCTATCACTATGATGGAATGCAAAAGATGACAGAGGGTTAGAAATACGTCACTGGCAATATGTTTCTTTTATTCAAAGTTTCTCTGCTTTACATCTTGATTCCTTTCCAAAGCTTTCATTTTCACTGCATGCAGCTTTAATAGAGAACAGCTTTGACTGTTCTCACGTCACATGTTTAAGAAGAGAGCGTTTGAGCCCCTGCGTTCAGATACATTTTTAAAATCAAAGTTTTGAGAATTTCAGCTAACTCTCCTCCACTGGAAAACATATTCAAAGGATGTGTAAATGAATGGTTATGGCTACTTAATCTTTCAATGTTCATCCCTTCTCTCTCGCATGAATTTAAGTATTCAGCAGTCAAGAATCCAGAATCTTGGCTGGAGAACAGCTGCTAGGTAGATTTTTGAGAAAAGAATGGAAGACAGCTTAAATATGCCTTCCAAATACCAGTTCTTTTCTCCAGCAGGACATGCTCCCTATACAGTAAAGAAGCAATCTCCATACTTTTTAGTTACATGGTTTTAACATAAATCAGCTTTCTCCAACCTTGTGATATCCACTTATGTCAGAAGTACAGTTGTTCCTAGAAACTTCAGACAACAGTCAGCAAGGCATCAACTGTTAATTTTAGTAAGACTCAAAGTAAACTGTTTGCTAGAAACCCCTGTCTGTTTTTAGAGGGCATGAGTTCTCTTGAAAACAAAACATGTTGCATTTTGGAATTTGCATCTGGAATTCAAAATCATTAGACTGGTTTTGCATGCCTAAAATGGTCCACATATCAGTTTTGTAAAGTTTAAATGACTATTTTAAACCTAGGAGGTTTAAGGTAACTGATTTTTAAACATGAATGCCTATTATTTATTTCTGAAATGGTTTTCATATTTGCCTTTCTCACTTCTGAAATACATTAATATGCACAATGCAATATTGGCGCATAAAATATGAATGCCTGTTATTTATTTCTGAAATGGTTTTCATATTTGCATTTTTCACTTCTGAAATATGTCAACATGCACAATGCAATATTGGTGCACAAAAAAAACCAGTTTCTTAAAATAAATAAATACTACTTCCTAAAAAGATTCTCATCATCAGTCAGCATTATTTTTTCAAGGCAGGATGATAATGACTACTTTAACATTTTTGCCAAAAAGGACGACACCAAAACATAATTCCCCCCACTTTAGGGTGTCGCCTACCACTACCAGTATATAAGACATTGTATGGTTTTACATTATCTGAAAACCCATGTAATAATATAGCAAGCCATGACTAAGCAGTGACTTATTTCTAATGTGCCTGCAATTGAATGCAACCAAACTTTGAAATAGCTTCAGGCATATGGGCTTGTTTTTCTTTTTTATCCCTTTTCTCCAATGCATTTCAGTATTTTTCCTTCTGAATCCTGAAAACTAAAAACATAGTAAGCCAGTATAACTTAAACATTAAATAAGAGTTGCCATTTGCCCACCAAACCAAGAACAACCTATTTTATATTTCTATCCAAAATAAACGTATGCTATAATCGGGGTTTGTGCCAAGCCAGGAAAGAAGAGAAGGAATTATACAATCTACAAACGGAGAAAAAGACTATATTAAAGAATGACTTACTTCATCTAATTACAAATTATGGATGGATAGGTCATCAAGGTCATTGTTTCTGAATCTCAGCAGCTTTAAGATATGTAGATTTCAATTCCTGGCAGGCTGGTTGGGGAATTCTGAAGTCTGCACATCTTAAAGCGTGCTGAGAAATACTGATCTAGGTCCCGCCAATATAGCCACAGCATTTTTTTTTCATACAGCAATGGACATATCTACCCTTCCTTTTTTTCTGCAGTGATGAGGACCAACAAAAGGAAGAAAAGAAATTGGTCTCTGCAGAGCAGCCAATCTGTAAGAATATTGAGGTTTGTCAAATGCAGGAGAACTCAAGGGCAATATGAGGGCGGTGAGGAGGGGCTTTCTTAAATGCAGTCACCTACATTGGTCCTGCATATATATAGTAGACAAACACACACTTGCTAGGGTATTTTCCTTTTCCCAGTAGTTTTCAGCTTCCAGAAAGAAATTGCATCCATGTTCAGCTATAATAGTAGTATCCTGGACAATGCTTCCGATAGCCTCTAGGGGGCTCCATTTAATTGGAAAAAAAAAAGAAATGTAAAAAAAACGCTGAATAAATAAAGTTTTCCAACAGTCCAAACAGACTCAACTTCCGTTAGATATTAAACAATAGCTGGCACAGAACAGCTGGGTCCCACTTTCTCTCAAATGACATCCTCAAAGAACATGCCAGTGAAATGATAAATATGTAATGAGTAAATACTCTCACTTCCAAATAATTTTTCGCTTTAAATATCAAGGTTCTGGTTTTATATGCACCTCTGTGAAAACTTCAGGTATATCTTTTTAACAAAGGTCCTCTAAATTTTATTTAATGTCTAAATATGTTACTGATAGTGTGGGACTATAACTCACATTTTTTTAGTTTTTAGTCTGGTGCCTTAACCATTACATTATACTAGTACTCTATATAGAGACTTATACAGTTGTCCCACTTCTATCAACAATCCTGGAAGGCACTCAAAATATTAGTATTGGTATGCTCATGATCCCTGCAACTCATAATAGTAACCTTAGTTTCCATTATTCTTTCTAATTTCTAATTTTAAATCATGCAGAATGTGTACTTCCACAGAATTCCCACATTAATACTAAAAAATTATGATTTATGTACAGGTTTTTGAATAAACCAAAATTTGCTGGTTTCACACAAAATGCTAACACCAAATTTATAAATTACAGTGAATTTATACAATTTCAATGAACTGTCATGGCTTGGCATGTTATGTAAATCAGACCAAATTCTCGCTATAATGAACTCCACAATACATCTACATGCTATGTGAATCTTAGTCCTGCTTTTTGGTTGTTCTGAACTTCCCACATTAAATTGGGATTACCCAAACTTTAAATTATAAAATTAAAATCAATCTATGCATTTTGTGTGTGTCACACAAACATTTTATACTCTTTCATACTTCCAGAAGGACAGTGTCTAATATTAATGCACTTGTAAAGCTATTCCATGTTTCTCTGCATTTTCTTTAGTACGAAAATAAACTTGGAAAAATTATGAGAAAGTAAGTATCATCACATCATCATTCTCTCTCCCTCATATTTCCTTCTGGACAAAACACTCTCCCTAATACAAAGCTTTAGTTGGGTTTCTCCAGGCTTAGAGAGATAAATACCAAAAGAAGGTCACAATTTTTTTTTTGCAAACTTTTCACCTTGCATTCTAGTGATGCCTCCCCAGAGCAACAGCTCAGAAATGGGTATAGTTTGCAGTAGTTCTAGTCTCTGTAGTATTTCAATTGGGGGTGAGAGGTGGGGGATGATTGGAGTTCAGACTTCCATGAATTCTTTAGTTCTTCTGCTCTTGGGCCAATAATAGACCATGCACAGACCAGAAGAGTCACAGAATTCCTGGAAGCTTGTGTGTCAGAGAAAGGAGCGATCAGTAGTTCAACAGAACTGGATATGATCTACTACTCAGTTAAACACTTGATTTAAACCATCTCAAGATGCTTCCGATCATGAACCAATTCACCCACCCACCCACTCTGCAATTCAAATTCCACAAAAACTATAAATAGTGTGATGTGGTCTTCACTTCAGAACTGTTGTGTTGAGGAACCTTTGCTGGAATGCACAGTGAAATATCCGCAATAGAACACCAGCTGCTACTTTAGTACTAATCTTCCAAAGGCCAGAGAACCCTCACTAAAAGGTATGCTAGCTACTGCTATCCTGAGAAATCCTCCCTAAAGCAGTATTCTGGGGAGTGGAACTTATGATTGTGAATTTTGGATTTTTTTCTTGATATTTGTATTTGGAGTTTTATTTCTGTAATTCGCCATGAATTTGGCAGCTATGTATTTTTTTAAAATAAATAAACAAAACAATGCAAGATCCTTGTTTTTTTTCTCCCCTAACATCCATGGTTATGCACAAATGCACACAGGCAGAAATGTGTTAATAAGAATTTGAATAAATGACAGCATGTTGGCTTGAATTATTTGACAATTTTGAAACCTGTCAACATTCCTAAAAGATACATTGGAAGTACATTGTACGTTGCCTAAAACATAAATCAAACTGAGTGAGGTTTCCTTAGAGTTACTAAGTGTTATTAAATTGAAAGGGCCTTAAATCTTTTATAAACATCCCTATTACCCTATGGTGGGTTTTATATCTAATGTTACACATCTGTTTACTTTTACTTTTCTCTGTTGAAACAATTGATAATATAGTCCCTTTCATTTATAATCCTTCCCTGGTAAATGAGCAGAGGAGTCATTTTGCTAAAAAATAATGTGCCCCGTTACTAAACTTAGACTTGGAATAGACCTAGAATAACTTTATTGTCACTTTGAATGTACACTAATCGGCATACATTAAAATGAAATTTCATTGCATACAGCTCTCAAAGGGTCACTACCTCCAATATACTTTACATAAACATGACAAAATAAATAAATAAATGAACAATTTTTGACATAGAGAAACTTCAGGACAAAAATTCAGGGCAAAGAGTCCAGAGTTTAGTATCAAGTGAATTGGTATATAGAATTGTAACTCCAAATTAAAATGCATAGTTTTTATTTTTTTTAAAAAATAGCAACATTGATGGCTATTTTGTATAATTACAGAATTAATCCTCTGGAGTATGACCAACACATGTTCAATTTTTAGTTATATTCTTTTATGTGCAATATTTGAATATAATGAATGTCTGAAATATCTTTCCTTCCTTCTTTTTTTCATTCATTTTTATTTTTATATTTATTGCAGTGAGAGTGACATCAGGACACTCATTCCTACAGATCCATTGATACATTTGCAAAGCCTGAATAGATCTGTGTCCTTTATATATATAGCAGATGGCACACAATGAAAAAAACTAAAAGAAATGAATACATTCCTGCCAGCTATATGGCTGAACAAAGGCTGAGCAGCTTCTTCCAGGTTATAAAACAGATCCCCAGGATTACAAAACAAGAAGAAATGAATCACGCATTGAATATAATGTATGTGGGGATTCTCAATCATCCAGGTCACAGTTGTCTTCAAGGTGCTTTTTTTCTTCAAAAGGCAACTAGACTGTTTTTTCCTTGAGGAAGAAGAAAATGTTTCGCTTCTTATCTAAGAAGCTTCATCAGACCATTGGTTTGAAAGAGGGTTAAAAAGAATCCATCCATGTTAGAATTGAACACCCCTCCCTCAACAGAGGGGAACACCAAGGATCTCCAGTTTACAACACAGTCTTTGAAGCAGTTCCAAGAAAATTCCACTCTCAATTGCTTCCTGGTTCAGATAATCCTGAGGGCAAAGGCAAACCCTCAAGTGGCCTCAACAGCTCTCAGTTAGTGCTAACATATGACTGCAAAGAAATACAATCCTTCCATGCCCCCCATCCTATCACAACCTATCACAACTTTCATCTCCCCACCATCCAATCTCAACTGTCAGTATTTATCCTTCCATCCCCCTGCCATAAGAACTGATGAAGCTTCTTGGATGAGAAGCAAAACATTTTCTTCTTCCTCGAGGAAAAAAACAGTCCAGTTGTCTTTTCAAGAAAAGAAAAAAAGCACCTTTGAATCACCAGATATAACCATGTGGCTTAAATTCAAAAATTTCAGTTACAATTTCAAATTACACATGGTAAATTTTTCACTGAAGAATATTTTAGTCCAGTGAGACTTGAAATCATTCAACTAATCAGATGATGCTACATTTTTTATATTGCCATATTGTAACCAATCTCTTTTTTCAATTTAATATTTAATAATAACACTTAATATTAAAAATAATTTATACTATTTGGAGTGGCTTATTTTTAGGAGATTTACTGTAAATTGCTTTGGATATATTTTGTTTGAAAGAGATAAAAAGCCTCTAAGCAAAAACATTAAGCACAGTGTATATTCATTAATATGGTCAAAGTATGATGCATCAAAATATAAGAAGAAATAAATATAAATCACCTAAAACACTAAAGACAAAATATTATAGATTATTTATATGCATAAATCGAGGTATATGCTTCCTCCAAAATAAAGCTATCTAAGACCAAGATCACAAAGTGCATTTGATCAATGACATTATATCCCAGTCACAAAGCTAAGTCAAAAAGAAATTAGTTCCAAATCACTTTTAAGAGACAAAAATACTTAAAAGAGAGACAAGTTACATCATTCCTACCCAAACCCTTGCAATCTCTCTCTCAAGGTCCCAAAACTAAATTACACATCTCTATTTCCAAGCCATAAAACTGAAAACTAATTTTCCACAGAAATTCACACAGATAAGGAAGAATTCACAGGAGCACATGTTAAGCTGCCCAGCAAAGATGTGGGCATTTTTACTTATATGTCAAATGCTTCTTTAGGCATACAAGCAGTCATGACAAGGAGAAGCTATCTCTGTTTGAACAACTTTCCCCAAACTGTTGTATTCCAGTTAGCCACAAATTTCCATAATTGTCACCAATATAGCCAAAATCTTAGAATAATGGGAATGAAAGTCAGCCAACACATCTGGATGAAACTTGCTGAATTTGACAGAGATTAGATAGATAGATAGATAGATAGATAGATAGATAGATAGATAGATAGATAATTAGATAGAAAGAAATAGATGGAAGACAGACAGACAGACAGACAGACAGACAGACAGACAGACAGACAGACAGACAGAATTTCAAGACCTTGTTCTATTATTTCAAAGTAGTAAAAAAATACTTGGCTGAACAGAGAAGATTAACAAAATAGGCACATAGCTGGAATTCCATAACAATATTTTGTATCAGCTCCTCTGTTGTATCAATGCTAATCGTGCAGTCAAAATGGAACATGGGAAACTGCTTTGTAAAAGACCCGACCACTATTCCATGAATCCAGGACCACCAGTTTCACTGAATGCAGCTATTCACCTCAGACCTTCAAGCATGCTTTTTATCATCATACTTCTAATCCCTCCTGTACCAAAACTCAGTATGTTCTAGCCCCAAGGACTAGAAGAGAAATGGCAACCAGCAGCGATTTAAAAAAGTTTCTGGCCTTACTTTTCAATACTCTCTTTTTCTTCCAATTCTACTCAAACCTACTCATGATTTTCCTGTTGTCATGTCCTACGGTCAGGTTCACAATGTACTGCTTCTGTCTTGCATTTCCGTACTAAACATTTTCCTACTGGACCCTTTGCTTGGATAATTCCCAACTCAAATCTGCTCCTGATCAAACTTCCATCCAATCCTGGAAAAGTTGATCAACTTTTTAACCTGGAGTTGTTGAAACTATTACTTTCTCTAGAAATAATAGTTACTATGGCCATGGACCTAATATTAGTAAATAAATAAAATAAATAAGTGAATAAATGTAGTTCAACCCACAACAGCAACAGTTTACTCTTCTTCCATTCCACGAAACTACATTCAGTATTCAAGCCATTTCACCTGTAGCCATTATAGAAGA
Source organism: Notechis scutatus (assembly GCF_049901735.1). Lineage (NCBI taxonomy): Eukaryota > Metazoa > Chordata > Lepidosauria > Squamata > Elapidae > Notechis > Notechis scutatus. The sequence continues at coordinate 37,302,690 of NC_142011.1, read as the reverse complement.
TAGCCACATATAAAAACAGCAATCAGCCTATTCTCTGCAGTGCAGTCCTCCTCCAGGTAGAAAAATGACCTTTCCATCTCCCTCACAAGTCACTCTCCACAGTTTGCTCTCTTTTCATACATAAAAGTTCTGATACTTTTGCCTCTTACAGACTCCAATTCCCTAATCAATACACACCAGGAGGAGATACAAGCTGACAATACACTAAGCACTTTCGTTTCACCTAGCGATTTGGTAATTTGTTTTTACTGACTATGGAGTTTCAAGCAAGCAATAAACTGTATGGAAAAGCATAGCTTTAAAGGTACAGCCAATGTCTTTTGCTATCCATGCATTTTAGTTTCTGGATAAATTGTAGATTAGCTTTACACACACACACACAGAGAGAGAGAGAGAGAGAGAGAGATGTGGGGGAGAGAGAGAGAAGTTTTATTATTTTGGGGGGGAAGGGTCTAAACATATAGTAAAAGAATAATGTTTCTCCAGTTAAGGGTAAAAAATGAATCACATTGCATTTCCACTTTACTTTTATGAGCATACTAGCAGATTATTAGACATAAGCCTTGAAAATAATGCTAAACCAGCAAAAGAGCCTGCATATAATTGCTCTTATTCCATTTTTTTCTCTTTTCTAATTAAATTCATCCAAAATGCTCAAGAGGGAACCCAGGGAGAGTCTTCCTTTCCAATGACTGTAGAACAGTCTCAGAATTTCTTCAGAATTTCCATTAATAGTTCATCTTCATCTTTCCCTTATCTTCATCAATGAATACACATTCGTTTCTCACAATTTAAGCAACTTATTTTATCAAGTAATCTGGGAATATTTTTATTTCTTATTTCAATATAATAATTCATATACATGTAAACTAACATACACCTGCGAAACCTATGCCCCTATGACAGGAAACTATGAAAGCCACACACTAATGGAAAAACATGAATGTTAGTAATTGAATGAAGTAATATTCTACTTCCTTTTTTTAAATTTTACTGCATTGCAGATTCACACCGCATATCAATACTCAATCACATCTTCCAGGAACTTTAATCAGATTTAAAGCCTTTTTGGCTTGTAAGTCCCAACATCTGCAGCCAAATGGCAAATATCTGGAAAGCACCATGTTGCATAGGCTTAACAACATGATGAGGATGTTCACCAATTTTTGTGGTATTCCACAAATCAAAGTCACTGAATTGGGTAAACATCCAATGTTATCTTCTGAAATTAGAAGATGTTATAGGATATACTAGAATCACAGCAATGTGTCTATGCCCAAACCAGACAATTAGGGGAGAATACGACAGTCAGTAATATAAACACAGTCATGAAAGACCAAGGGGGCAACAACTGATATGCATGAGAATTAAGGCAATGTTGAAATGTTTGCTCTGAGGATTTTGAGCTTCTAAGAAAACACACTTTTTTTTCATACCTCAAGACAACAGCAATAGCTCTTAGACTTGTATATCGCTTCATAGTGCTTTACAGCACTCTCGGAGCTGTTCACAATGTCAGCATATTGCCCCCAACAATCTGGAAATTCTCATTTTACTGACCTCAGAAGGTGGGAAGACTGAGTTAATCTTGAGCTCTGTCAGGATCAAATTCCTGGCTGTAGGCAGAGTTAGCTTCCAATACTGCACTTCAACCACTGCATCAACAGGTTTCCTCCAAGACAAAAAAGGGTCCATTTCATTCAGGACTGTTTTGGCTATCCAAAAAAATATTAAATTCCTTCATTGCCTTCTATGTATACATTATAATTAGGTGGATGTGCTTTTTTGTGTTTAAAAATCCAACCTACCTGGCAAAATGGAAGGTATTAGTGGCTGAGACCAAACTGAGAGAAGGGAAGGAGGTAAAGAAAAAGGCAACAATGATTCAGATTTCATTTATTTAAAATTAATGTACTTGACCACATTTTCATAGATTGAATGGCTTAGGTAGTTATTAGCAGGGATTATTGCTGCATCCATTTTTTGTTCCAGAAATGAAAAATGAGTGATTAAGATTGTTAATTTTTAGGCCCCATCATTTTTCCCAAAAGAAAATATATAAATCAAGTTTTGTTCTGTATAGCATACTCAAAGAATTCAGGATTTAATTCACCTAGAACATAGCCAAAATAGAATATTCCAAAGGAACTATCTGAAAAAAAAATGTGCTTTTCTTGACCTGGAAATAAAAAAAATGTTCTGTGCATACTCCCACCATCAGAAACTAGAGCTGTCAAAATTGTTTCCATATTTTCTTCTCAAAATTATCTGCAAGTGAGGTTAGAGATCAGACAGTTGTTTTCCAAATTTGACTGCATCACATTTCTAATATTGCATGATTAGACATTCTTCTTGATAGGCCAAATTAAGGCAGAATGTGCTTAAATAGTCGATAGCATCAGTATCTCCAAACACATTTACTTTGACCCAAGCCATGCCCATTTTTCTTTAGGAATAATGTCAGTTTCACAGCCTAACAGATAATCCTACTCATGTTCTTATTGCACATTTAGTACAGTTTACCCTACCCCTGGAGTAAATGCAATATTATGGCTATAAGCCATAATTATGAAGAAAGCTACATTGTTTGAATATACAGTGGGGGAAACTATTAAATTGGCTTCTGCATTTTAAAAACATGTATTCACATTTAAATTGGCAAAGGCCAATTCAATGCTTTTGATGTGCTTTTAAATTCATATAGTTATAAACAAGGCATAGTGTTGATTGTGCCATAAAAATACAGTAACGGTATTAACATATAACTATTATACAGTCCCCAAGTCATAAATTTATGGTTAGTCCTTGAAGCTCTCTAGGCAAGGTCTTTGCTTTCCAAGTCAGCAAGTCATTTATCTGGGGGGAAATTCACAATCTTCAGTTTACATTACAGTACTTCACTCTGTATAAAAAGGGATGCAGTGCCGAAGGAAAGTTGCTCACACACCAATAGAGACAAGATGCTAACAAATATCTGCCTGTATTTTGTAGATCTGTTTATCACATTCTCTAAGCAGCAAAAGCAGGAACCTTTCTGCTTCCTATATATTGCACTTTCCAGTGATACCCCGCATTGTTTTACCTCTCATCTAAACAGTATGTGCAGGAATTAATAGGCTAAGATATATGTATGTACAATCCAGTGGTGCAAATTATCATAGCAACATGGAATGTTTACTCAATTTGATTGTAGTTCAGATTGGGTATCCTGAAGAAGATAGAATGACAAAATAGATTGAGTTAAATGGTAGGTTTCTAGGTGATTTTCAGTATATTGACAAGGAGTCCTGATAACTGTTTAATAATAGACATTTTAAAGTATAGATTCTTAGGATCCCAAATCAGAGCAAATCAAATGGTGAATTAGGAATTCTAGTAAACGGCTTATTGGATACAATAGATGACTGACTCCACCCTCAGTTTTCCTTCTGATTCTTCCCCTGTGGGTATCTTTAAGACACAGTAGGCAACTGTAGCCCCCAAGTCCAATCTTAAAGTTTTTGGGGCCCTTTGATCATGACTAATTGTAAGATGGAACAGGTTCCTATTATGATGTTAGATGGAAAATGATTTCAGATTTTTTTTAAAAAAAATGCACCACTACCAACCTAACCCCATCTACATGTGATAGGACTATATCCATTCTGTGGCTTTCCACACTACAAAAGTTAAGTACAATACCACCTTTCTCAACAAACAATTGTTTAACTATTTTTTTAAGGTTTTAAAAGTGACAGATATCACCTGCAGCTGCTAGGTTCTCCCTTGTCAACTATTTTTTATCAATACTTTTAAGAAACTGATCTTGTGACATAGGGTCACCAGGACAATGATTAGATGGCAGCAAACAGAGGACATGTCCATGTTTCTTTACTACCATGTCTAATGATTGTCTTAGATTTTGCAGGCCAGATACAATATGCCTAAGAGAGAGACTTTCAAGTGACTGAGTTAGGAAGGGACTAAATCACACGTGCGTGCCTGGTTATATTTTGAATGTGGAAGAGAGGAACTACTTCTGAGTCTAATGGTCAAGTGGATGGGTCCAGGGGAGGAATATTTTGAATAACTATGTAGTAATGGGAAATTCTTGCGGGGCTTAGGATTGCTGCTTTCATGGAGTAGAGAACATTCGTGTATCCTTGTTCTTCTGCCTGCCCCCAATAACTGTAACTTTACAAAGTTGGGGGCAGTACCTGTTCTCTCTCCCTTATGGGAGGGGGCATTTAACAGTTTTGCCCAGCAGCACAGAATAGCAATAGCAATAAGACTTATATATCGCTTTATAATGCTCTATAGTGGTTTACAGAATCAGCATATTGCCCCCAACAATTTGGGTCCTCATTTTACCCACTCCAGAAGGATGGAAGGCTGAGTCAACCTTGAGCTTGGTGAGATTCGACCTGCCAAATTGCAGTAGGAGTAGCTTGCAGTACTGCACTCTAACCACTGCACCACTGAGGCTCATAATAATGCTCCAAATATGCCCCCAACTAGGTTTAAACAGGGGCACTTGAAACTGAACACTAGGTCTTCTACATGTAATGCATCAAGAGATCTTCAAAAGAGGAAAGAAATTTAAAAAAAAACCAGAAAGCAATATCTGTTAAGTTATATTGAAATGGGGGACCCAAGAATAGTTTGCAGGGATAAAAAGTTAAAGACAAAAACAATGAAAAATGTTAGCAAATATTTCCTTTTCTTCTTATTAATTAATGCCTTTAATCCATTTGCCTTAAGCCTTTGATGCACTGCTTGCTGCAAAAGGGAATGTCATGGGGTACAGTTACAGTAGATATGTGTGTGTGTGTGTGTGTGTGTGTGTGTTTTTCTTAAGTTTTCGCGGGTACTTACATGTATGGTATTCAGCTTTGTTCGGGTATTTTCCCACGTCATTGTAGTTGTGCTTTTAAAGTTGTAGCAACGTTTCGGCAGAATCTCATCTGCCATCATCAGGCTTCTGTATTGTGTTCACAATACAGAATACAGAACACAATACAGAACACAATACAGAAGCCTGATGATGGCAGATGAGATTCTGCTGAAACATTGCTACAACTTTAAAAGAACAATTACAATGACGTGGGAAAATACCGAACAAAGCCATGATTAATAATATAAATATTAAAACTTAAGAATATATATATATATATATATATATATTTTGTTTTCTTAAGTTTTCAGGTACTTACATGTATGGTATTCGGCTTGGTTCGGTATTTTCCCACGTCATTGTAGTTGTTCTTTTAAAGTTGTAGCAACGTTTCAGCAGAATCTCATCTGCCATCATCAGGCTTCTGTATTGTGTCTGTCTGTGTGTCAGACTTTTACAGTGGTTTCAGATTTAAATTTGGGGCAGCCTATTGCTGTGCCAGAATGGTTTTTTTCTTCATCCTGATTGGTTGGGAGTCTTGGTCTGTGTTTATTGGTCTCGGAGTTTGCTGTGTTCTGCTTGATTGGTGTCTCTAATATCTTCTGTCTGTTTTTTGGCTCTTTTTGTATCTTGATTGGCTGGCAGCATTGTGTTACTTTATTGGAGGCCTTTAGTGCAGCTTGGCTTCGGGTAAATGGACGGCTATCATTAGTTAGGCAGCTGGGTTTCATCTGGGTGCCTGGTTTGGATGTGTTTGAGCTGGAGGTATCAGGGGGGATCTGTTTGTGCCCAGGTGTTTGCCTGGATTGTGGTGTGGAGATTTTTTTGTTTGTCAATCATTTGGAAGCCTGCACTATATATATAAACTATTGATTTGCCTCAGGAAAATGTTGAGATTCATTCAGAATTTTGATAGGAACAGATTATCCATTTAGTTGGCACTACTATAGACATTATGACATGTAGTCTAATGTAGTACAATATAACACTCTTGACTAGAGAAGACATTTATCAAGGTGCCATGAAATTGCACTGGACAACCCACCCTTTTGCCAACCAGAGATTCTAGATGTTTATAAATTGCTGTAGGAAGTTCATTCTGCACAGGAATGGGCATAGAAATCCTTCATGCAATCACTAACCAGAGATTAAGCCAGATAGGAGACAAGGTTAATTAAGAGAACTGTGATCCTCTCTTTGTTGTTGTTGTTTATTGAAATATATTTCTTTTTTTCCAAACAAGCAAAGTTTTGAGTATCCTCCTTCTTTATTTATACAAACATAAAGAAAATCACAAATAATTTACTTGCAGGTTCATGGTATATTTACTTCTCCCTCACCACGTCCTAAAGGAAACAGGAAGGGTTTTTTAAAAACTAGATTCAGGAACAGTGACTTGGTGGTTTTTTTTTCTGTTTTAGAAAGAAATATAACAAGTAGAAAGAAAGAAAAAACAAAGATGGGTGCTTTCAGTACTGAGATCCTGTTTTATTAAGAAACACAATTAATCTCATCCTCATTAATAAATGCAGAAATCACAGATGCTTCAACTAGCTGCATGGCTGGCTTTAATTCAGCATTCCTGAGAACTGCTCTGTTTTCTGTGTATCTAATATCAAAAGATACCCAATACAGCATCTGTGATTTTTAATTGCTGGTGTTTAAATTTCTTTCTATCCAACAATATTTGATCATTTCTAATTCTGAATCTTCTGCAACAAAGGCAACATGCAGATGTTCGTAAGATTGGGCCTTTTTACTAGAGAATTCCATGGGCCAAAACCAGCATGACCATTGACAAGATGTAATAGGAGCTATAGCACAAACCATCCAGGGAAAATCAGACTAGGAGGCAATTGTGATAGCCTCATTCTGCACAGAATATAAGTCAAGGTCATTCAGCAAATGAACCACAAGGTCAATTTAAAAAAAAACAAACACCACAAGATTTTTCTGCAATACTTATGTCGAACTCACATTCCTTTAACTCTTTACTTCAGTTCTTATTTTAGGCTTATTCTGCAGATATAAAACAGAACTATTACTTAACAGTGAAAACAATTAATCAGTGGAATGGCTTGCCTTCAGAAATGGGAAGCTTTTAAGAAGAGCCATTTGTCTGGAATGGTACAGGGCATGGGTGTCAAACTAGCAGGCCGCCGGCCCGATGCATCATATGCAGGCCACGCCCATCCCAGTTCCCTGAAGGGGAAAAACATTGTGAAATGTCATATGATGCTGTGATGCTGCGAGTTTGACGCTCATAGCATAGCTGAATTCATAGTGTAAAAGGATAGTGCTCATTTCATCCCCATAATGAAGGATCAAGGGGGTGAGGCACCAGCACGCTGCTGGGGTCCAGGCAAGAGTGAAGGAACCTCCCTCTATCCACCAAGGGTCAACTGAGTGACCAATCAGGATTACAGATGTGACATGATATGGACTACATTTCCCAGGATGCCTTAACTACATTTACCATGATGCATTCCCTTAAGGGGACAGCTCTCAATTCCTAACTAACTATCTCAATTCCCATTACCTATAAACTGCCTGGACAGCACAGGGACTTTGCTTGATCAGGGGGTTGGACTAGAAGACCTTCAAGGGCCTTCCAATTTTGTTATTCTGTTATTATTATATATATCTAGTATATTAGTATACTAGTAATATTAATATAGTACATCATATAAACATAAATCTAGAATACAATTATAAATTGTCTAGTTACCTCTAAGCAAGATTCTTCATAATTATTTCATGTTTAAGTCTGTTAGGCTCTAAGCTTAAAATATAAGAATCAGGGGTTTAAGAATACTAATCTCAATATATTACTGTGCTGGAAATAACACAATCCTACTTTTGATTTATATTATTTCCAGGCTGTTTCCAGCTAGTCAGGCTATTTGTAAATATAAACCATGAATATGTGGCCTGGCTAGCTCTGATCCTTCATTTTAAATCCAATACTTTCATTAACTTTTAGATAAAGATTTATCAATGTGGCATGTAATCTTGGATCAGTTATAAAGCCCATACTTTACAAAGCCCTGCAAATTTGGTAGAATGTATTGGTCTTAATAGTTAGCTTACAAGAATTATTTGCAAGTGCAGGTGGTTAACATTTACATATCATCTTAAACGCACTGGAGTGAAAACAGTATTGAAGATGTCTTCTCTGGTGCAACGAGCAGTGACGAAATATATTTTTATGCAAAAGATTCATACATGGAAGGCACAAAACTATTAGCTTCTAATCAGAAAAAAAAGCTATTTTCTATAACAGTTAAACCTCTTGGACTTTTTTTTTCAAAGAGGTAATGCCAAAATATGATTTGATGATTTAGTACCGGTAGCTTCATCTTTACTTCATCATTGCTAAAACAGGACATTTAGTATGAATCTATATAAACCAAAGAAACATGGTTCAGCAGCATGAATTATAATCTCGAACAACTATCTGTAGACCCAGAAATCACCTTGTAACATACAATCCACTTTCAAACTTATCATGTATCACTATAAAACTTTATTCTACTTCATACATCATCTCTCCCCCAAAGTGTGATGATACTAGTGATTTGACCAACTTTTAGAATAGAATAGAATAGAATAGAATAGAATAGAATAGAATAGAATAGAATAGAATAGAATAGAATAGAATAGAATAGAATAGAATAGAATTGGACTGAATTGAATTCTTTATTGGCCAAGTGTGATTGGACACACAAGGAATTTGTCTTCGGTGCATGCTCTCAGTGTAAAAAATACATTCATCAAGAATCATTAGATACAACTCTTGGTGATAGTCATAGGATACGAAATAAGCAATCAAATCATACTAAGAAACTAAATAAAACAATATAAATCATAAAGAAAAAGCAACAAGGGTTATAGTCATAAGTGGGAGGAGATAGGTAATAGGAAGGATGAGAAGAATATTTTAATAATGTTACAGATCAGTTGTCAGGCTCCAGCAGCCATCACAAATGTATCCGTGAGGGAACAGTCGTAGCAGAAAAACAGTGGTCACACAGATATTTCAAGGTTGCCTCAGACCTGAAACTGTATCACTTGAGCATACTGGCATTCCTTGAGAATCTCTTACAGAGTTATTGTAATATTTTTATACACATATGCGCACACACATATATCATTGCTTTCCCAAGTGGTATTGCCCAAGCAAGAAAGCTAAGTAGAGTAACCTCTGGTTAATGTTTGGTTGGGAATCAACCTGGAAAGAAGAAGGCAATGGTGAATCCTATTTGTATTGCTACCAAGAAAAGAATATGGACATGTGGATGTAGCCAATAGGTGCTGAGATTTATTTGAAGATGGCTTTACTTTGCTCTTAATAGTATTCTATTTCTATACTGTGGGCATGTTCACAATCCTTTTGAAAGGGAGAGGACACATTTTTTGAGGATAAATTTGATGTAGTGGCTAAGGCATTAGGCAAGAAACCAAGAGACTGTGAGTTATAGTCCTGCCTTATGTACAAAGCCAGCAGGGTGGCCTTTGAACTGTTAATTTCTCTCAGCCATAGGAAGCAAGCAATGGCAACCCACTTCTGAAAAACCTTGCCAAGAAAACTGCAGGGTCCAGAGAGTCTCCGAGATCTGAATATAGTTGATTGATAGAACAGAAAATAACAAGGTAATTTTTTTTTTTACAAACACAAAATAAAATTGATACTGGCTTCTGCAGAAATTTCATCTTTTGGAGAAATTTCTTTCAATCTCTTTCTCTCTCTCTCTTCCTCCCTCCCTCCCTCTGTCTTAAAATGTTCATCCACATTTCCCGTTACCCTGCCCAGAACTCTCTTCTAGCTATTACAACAGGACTGTTGTTTCCTCTTTATAGCAAGAGTCAGGTCTTATCCTCCACTAGGGAAGGGCAGACGATGGTAGTAAGGTCAGTGGATCCAAGCTCATATCAGTAAAATAAAGTTCTTCTCTCTCCTAAATCTAGAAAGCTGTCTCACAGAAATAAATGATATTAGAATTATCTGCCTGTTTGAAGAGAACTCCAAATTATTTGAAAAGGAAAAAGAAAACAAGAACTGCAATAAGGACTTCGGGAATCACAGTGCCCCTGCGCTGTCATCGGAAGGCTCCTAAGATTCCCATTTAGCTTTCTCTAAGCAGGGCACTTTTCTCTGAGTGATCTCTTTCTCTCTCTCTCTCTCTTCCCCTCTTTCCAGGAATTCCCGGGAAAATGGCTGCTTGGTTTGCTTGAGGGTCAACATTGGTAACACCAGCAGGGTACCAAATCTGCTTTCTTTCCATATGTTGCAGCCATTCAGCTGCTGTAAATATTTGCAAAACATCTCCTCTCTTTTAGAAAGAAATCCCTGGCTTTGAAAAAAAATGTAATTATGAAACCAACTTGCTTCTTGGTTTGGTCCCCGTTTCTTCCTCCTCCACGCCCTCCACCCCCCACCCCCCAGTCAAGTTCTACCGCTTTATATTTATATCTTTATATTTGCGCTTTGATATCCACCCTCGGTCTCCAAAGCTTCCGTTGTTTTACTGAACCCAGGTCCTTCACTCCAGATACCTCGCCTGGAGACAAATCTGTATGTGCTCCGAGGCAAGCTTCTTTTTCCACTATATAGTGCCTTTGGGCCCCATCACTTTTGGAGACCAGCAACACCTCCGAGCCTCGCCGGGATCTGCGCTTTGTGCCATCTTGGGCTTCCGCAGCGCGGGCCGCCCTCTGTCGCCTCCTGCAAACTTTCGCCGCAGAGCCTGCCGCACACGCGGGGACGCCGAGCCAAGGCCGGCCCCTTTCTGCTTTTCTGGCGGGCGAGTCGCGCCCCCATTAAACCACGCCGTTTAGTTAATCGCCTCGCGGGCGGGAGTTTCCCCAGCTGGTTAGCAGGAGGCGGGCAGCGTGAGGCGCACTGGCGGCGGCGGGGCGGGGGATTCCCTACTTCCCGCGGGGTCGCCATCCCGAGGCGCGCTACGCGCTGCTGCAGTCTCTTACCGAGCGAGCGGAAAGGGTCGGGCGCTGCCTCTTTTCCTCACCGCCAGCCGAGCCGCTGCAGAACTTGGGCGCCTCGCAAAGCTCCCATCCAGCCGAAAGACGCGGCGGGCTCTCTCGTTCCCTCCTTCTTCCCTCCCTCTGCGGTAGTGCGAAGACAGCGCGCTCCGCCCGCCCGCCCGCCCGCTCCCTCCCTCACCCGCTTGCTTTTGGTTTGGCATATTCCGCACATCCAGCGCATGCAACAGCCCGCCTCCCCCAAGGTCCGGCGGGAGAGCCCGTTTTTGTTTAAATCCTAAAGGCCCGATGACTTTTGACCACCTGCTCTTCGTTTGCCTCCTTGCTTGGGGTAAGAGCAAAGCTCTGTGTGCGGTATGGGACAGCCGGCGGCAGGCCAAGACATTTTGTAGCCTGGATTGTACCGGACGCTGGTCAGTTTATTTCGGCCTGGGTGGAGATGAGGGAGAAGTCCCACAAGCATTTCTCCTGAGGAAAATAAATAATTGTAACTGGTAAAGTGAGCCACTTTCAGGATATTGGAAAGCTGCCTCCTTGTCCTACTGAGTTGTCTTCTCCTCCAACCGGGAAAAATCTATGGAGATTCAGAGAATGTAAAGTTGTTGCTGCAGCTGCCCTGTGAAACTGCTGCCTGGAACTGATTCATGCTCTGGTGTATGAATACATCCTCAGTGCATCCCTCTTTCCATGAAAATAACTACATTTTTCTCCAAATATCTGAGATTAAAAGCCTGACTGCCAGAACTAAGGCACTATATGATTTATTAGTAAGTATGCATATTAGAAATGCAGTTATTCAATTATGCCACTGCATATTCCATCTTTCCGAGGTAGGTAAAATGAGGACCCAGATTGTTGGGGGCAATATGCTGACTCTGTAAACCGCCTAGAGAGGGCTGTAAAGCACTATAAGGCAGTATAAAAGTCTAAGTGCTATTGCTATATTGAGTAGCATTTAACTTGGGATGTGTTGTTCAATCTTAGTTGTTTTTACATATCACATCACAAGCACTATGCCAGGGATGGGCTTTTTGGCAGTTCAGATGTCAATTGCAGCATTAAGTGTCCCCCAATCAGAGGTGGTATTCAGCAGGTTCTGACCAGTTCTGGAGAACCAGTAGCAGAAATTTTCAGTAGTTCGGAGAACCAGCAAATCCCACCTCTGACTAGAGATTTTACAGCAGGGGTGTCCAACCTTGGCAACTTTAAGACTTGTGGACTTCAACTCCCAGAATTCCTCAGCCAGCTTTGCTGGCTGAGGAATTCTGGGAGTTGAAGTCCACAAGTCTTAAAGTTGCCAAGGTTGGACACCCCTGTTTTACAGTATCCTTCCCCTGCCGTGCCCACCAAGCCATGCCCACAGAACCAGTAGTAAAAAAATTTGAATCCCACCACTGGTTTAAATCACAATCAAGTGATGGTGATGAGGAAGATAGATTGCAGCTCCTATGTCATTCTTGGCCATTCTGCTATATAGTCAGAGTTGATTGATGTGAGAATTTCAGAATATCTGGATGGCCACATAGTATCCATATCTGACTAAATGTTAACACAGTTCATGCATACCATTTCAATCTTTTGCTTTGTAAATTTGCAACCAGATTTCAATAGATTTGTGGCCTGGCTTGTCAATATCAAATGCTTAAACTGGCAGGTTGCAGAAGAAAGACATTGCCTCAGGGATAATGTCTATAAAATCAACAGACTATCGGGAAATGAATGAAATGAAATTATTTACATATAAAGTACAATATAGACTTCTGCTAGAAATAGGTTTTATTGTTATTGCCTGCACCTTTAAAAACTGCCTGTACTTTTATTTTTTTTATTTATATAAGTAGTCCTCGACCTGTGACCACAATTGAGCCCAAAATTTATGTTGCTAAGTGAGAAAGTTACGTGAATTTTTCCCCATTTTACGACCTTCATCACCACAGTTGTTAAGTGAATTGCTGCAGTTGTTAAGTTAGTAACATGGTTGTTAAGTGAATCTGGCTTCTCCACTGACTTTGTCAAAAGGTCACAAAAGGTGATCACAAGTGTCCAATTTTGACCATGTGACCATGGGGATGCTGCAATGGTAAGTAGAAAAAGCAGTCACAAGTCACTTTTTTCAGTGCTATTGTAACTTTGAATGGTTACTAAAAGAAGGACTACCTCTAATCCCTTTATTTTATTTTTTTATAAATAACTCAAGGCTGGGAATGTACCTAATATCCCTCCCTCTCCAATTTTCCCACAACAGCAGCCTTGTGAGGTGGGTTGGACTAAGAGAATGTGACTGGCCTCCCAGGCAACTTTCATGCCTAAAGTTGGACTAGAACTCACAGTCTCCTGGTTTCTATTCTGGTCCTTAATCTTAACCACTAAACAAAACTGGCTCTATTGAATTTAAGTGTTGCCTAAATGTAGAAAAGGAGTTAGGATGTTGGGATGGAATTCCACATTAGTTTCAACTGAATGGCTCTTCTGTACACGTATATACCCCAAAGCATGGAAATAAGTTGCTAAACAAAATAAATGTTTTCCATGATTTTTAGTATATATACATGGGAGTTCTTTTTTTAAAAGTACTTTGGCAATCTTAAATTGTGTGGTTCTATACATGCCCTTGACAGTGCACTCAGTCAAACTTAATGGATCTCTTCTGAGTTAACCTAGAAGATTCTTCCCTTGAGTTCGTTGCTTCTTTGTGATTGCAGCTGAGAATTACTACTGAAGGACAAAGCAGCAATAATTCCTGTCCAATTTTGGAAGAATATTGAAGAATATTCTGGAAACTGCAAATAAAATGTTGCCTGTGTGACAAGCCATAAGTAGACTAGAAACTTTTAGAGACTGAAAGTAAACAAAATCTCTGTAGTTGGAACAACAGTTCATCAGACTAAAACAGGAAATTGCCAGCCTAAAATGAAGTGCATCAATTATTACAAATATCTTTTAAAGCAATATTTTGATTGTAGCTGTTTAAAGGTCTCAAATGTTCATTAGGAAAATGGTACAAAAGAAATAGATAAGAAGCGGGGAAAGAGGGGGGAAGACTGTCTTAAGTTCTGACATTCAAATTGGACAAGAAAGTTGGCTGAATCCAGAATTCCTCATAGGAATGAGGAATAAAGAAGTATCATTTCCTTATTTCTGAAATCTGAAGTCCAGCACTATTGTTCAGGCAACCTATTGGAGAATGATGGAATCCATCGGAATACAGTACCGTAGTTATTTTCTTCATTTAATCCCAAAGCAAAGGGATAAATGTATATAGATGATAGCGTATCATTCTTATATGAGATGAGAGATCATAATTATCATGCAGCTTCCCAGCAGGATATGCTGACTTATTTCTTTCAAATTGTCCTCTGAATGATTAGATCACTAATACACAACTAAACTGACTAGTTAATGGGAGTTACGTGAGCAGCTAGGTTGGAATATCCAGGAATCTATTTGGGAAACATGACTGCCTTTTGAAAATGTGACAGTGTGTTCCTATCCTTCCCATGCAGATAAATTTATTTTAATGGATTTCTGAAGCTAATTGACAACGCAATAAAAGGAGAAATATAGCTAACCCAATAGGGAGGTTGAGCAGCCTATCAAACCACCTTATTTGACTTGTAGAGTTGCAACAGGAAAGGCAATTCTAAATTGCCATTGATTCAATAAGTTCAGATAACTTAATTGATTGTAGCCAAGGTCTTTCTAAGGAAAATACGTGGTAGATTCAAACAAAAGTTAATATGTGGGCAACAAATATGTGCTGGGGAATTCAGGGAGTTGAAGTCCTCCAGGCTTAAAGTTGCCAAGGTTGAAGACCTCTGTTCTAAGGCACAGATTTGTTGCCCACATACTAACTTTTGTGTGAATCTACCACATATTTTCCAAGAAGAAAATTTCAGCAACATAGTTTTGTAATTCATGGGGGGTGGGGGATGGGTTGAAGTTACTTTCTCAACAATTTCTGAAATATAAAACGTTCATGCATCTTTTGTAAGTCCATTTTTTCAGTGATATCATAACTTTGAAGGTTGCTGAACAAGTGGATATAACCTAAGGACTACCTGCACTTCTGAGAAAGCAGGCATTAGAATTTACCCAGTAATTATTTCATTGCTCTTGCTATCCAGTTTGATTAACTCCACCAATGTCACTTCTAACTTCCTGAAGCAGCATGACAGGA